>NC_143558.1:35255000-36003750 GCF_054136105.1 Typopeltis vanoorti
AAGTTTAATATTTAATATTTTTATTTCTCCAAAATGTGCAAAATCGATAGTACAACTTTCCATAAGTATATTACACCCTTCGACTTGCTCGTAAATCCTCACCGTGCATTGTAATTGTTTTGAGTATTTCAAAACACTACCTTCCATTGTTTATGTGCATCTTACTCACGAAAGGCTGTACTACTCTACATCAGTAAGCGAGTGGGCTAAGAATGTGGAATCTATGCTCTGAAAACCAGACATGAAATTTTTTCAAGCCACTTCAGACCTCCAATAAGCAGGTTACAGTGGTCTCACACCAGGCGATAAAAATCGCCTGCTACCTAAAGCTATACACAAACATTCGTGATCGTAGTGGAATTCGAAACCACTACCACCTTTGATTAGAAAGCAGAAGCACTAATCACTCTCTGAGCCATTCCGCCAAGTCGCTTTTAACATTTTCATCAGTTTACAAAAAAAACCATTTAGTTTATTAAAGGGAAGCAGGCGGCACTTAACCGAACGTTTTTTTGGAAATTTGGGTAGTCTGTCTCCACCTCTTGCTGTCACCGAAATGAGCGCATTCCCATGACGTGTTAGATAAGAAACGATGCTTCCAAATCATAACTAGCATTTATTTATATGTACTCGTATTTGTATGCTACAAAGGCAGTTTTGTCGAACTTACGATTATGCATATTCGTCTCCAGCAAAATGCCACAATTAATTTTTGGTATTGATAAGTCATTCCATTACTAGTTATCTTCCCTGAGTTATTGTTGCTTCATATGCATTTTGCAAAATATATCTTAAATACAGAGTATTTATGTGAAAAGTTTAGATTTTAAGGCGAGCGATTTCTAATATTTGTTATTTATTTAATAAATCTGTTAATTTTTATTTTACATTCTTGGTAATAAATATTATCGTTCATCCAAAAGAGATGTTTTCGATTTCTGTTCAGCAACGAACTTCTCGATTTATATAACTTTTGACAAGAACTATTTGTAGCTATTTAGTGTTTGTACTTGGCTTGAAGAACCACAGTTTGAAGCGCAAAGACACCTATAAAAGAAATAAAAAAGAGGGGCACACTAAAGGGTTAAGTGCTGATCTTTTAAAGCTCAAGCCCTTTTTTGTTTTAAGCTATTTCACTTTCAGTAGTCCTCCCGACTACTGCAAGTGAAATATGAATGTACATGAATGTACATTCATATTTCACGATTTTCACGATTCACAATTACATTCATATCCTACGACTATGAATGTACAAATTAGGATAGCACAGCTGTACAGTTGAGGTCTTTGCATATTCCTTAATATCCGTCTTCTGTTGTTAATTCACAGAAAATTTATTAGCTTATCTCTCTACTTTTATTTTATTGCTTCTATGATAAAAGTGATACTAATAAACTAATATATTTTTACTCAAGTTGAAATTTTAATTAAAAAATACGTCTTTTATCTTCTTCTCCTTTTTTTTTTTAAATCTTATCGTGCGCAATGTTTTCAACTTTCTCCGTCATGTGTCCAATGGAACATGGTACGCTTAGATCTTTATTTATCTGATAAAACTGGACATTCCAGTGAAATATAATCTAATCGAATATATGTGTGTGTTATTGTTAATAAAGGAGATGAGATCATTTAAAAGTCGTGATACTATTAAAAGAGACAGAAAAATGGTGCAGTGGATAATTGCCAGTGCTTAAATACATGATGTTTTTCCCATCTTGTTCGTTTGATTATTTCAAACACTGTTATATACAACTTCTTGTTTAAAAAAAAAAAACTATCGAGAAAACAGTAAAAACCACTCAAATTAACGGACAGTTTATGAAATTGCATGGTTGGGCACAATCTTGTTTTCAAGTGCAAGCATGATATTTCGCTGACACGAGATCAGCGTTTAACCTGGTGGATTCATAATAAAAGAGACTGGTTATTTCGTCTTATTCGAATTATAGTATAAAATAGCTTGCTTAATAGGCAGTTGGTAGTACCATGTTAGTTGTTATTTATAATTGCGTAAGATTTAATTCCCTCACGAGCTGAGTGTATTATGTTTATTAATTTTTACCTTTAGGGAGGAAGAATCTTCTGCCTCTTCATGAGAATCTTTAGTTGGGATGCTTGCGTTGTCACATCATGTGCCAGCCTGTCTAGCGTCCTCGTTCTCCACTTGTTATATGATAGACTATTGTTTTCTTCCGGTGCGAGATCACTATCTTCGCTTATTGGACCCGAAGTGAAGTGAAAAAATTCCATATTTGATCTGTATAGCGTAGGTCACTAAAAATGCACTATAGCTTTAAAACAGTTCGTGGGTGGAATTAATATAAAAATTGTTCAGTTATTACTTTTAAAATATAATATGAAGGGAGCATCTTCAAAGCCAGATGCGAATTTTATTAGAAAATATATTGATCACAACTGTCATTTTAACAACGTCATAGTAAATCCTTCTCCTCTGACATTACGCAAGTGGTAATAGCAATACTGCATTACAATCAGAAATGTCAACCTTGAATTTAGCATAACGGTGTAGTCGGATGAAACATTGCGCTAACTATAGAGAGTTTCATAAACAACAGGAAATGTAAAATTGCAGTTGAGGTATGAGGTTTTCTATTCGATTCGTCACAATTTCTGCAATCACATATTTCTAAATAGTCCACGCAACATATGGCACGTGGAAGTTTTGTGCGGAGCACCAAATAGCCTAAGTTATTGGGTGGCTCTACAAACAGCCGCATTCTTATTTTGTAGAATTCAGAATGGAGATTATTACCAAAACTATTTATATATCTAGATATAGAACCGTGGACATTTTATGAGACGATCAAATCCTTACTGGGATTGATAATATTAATCACTCGTAAATGGTATTATGCGAGAGTGATTGGATTGGATTTGAACTGCGTAAAAGTTCCCATCTCCCCCATTCATGAATACTACATTCTTCCTCCTAGCTGCTTTGTTGCAAGACTACACATAAATTCACGAGTTGATATGCCTATTTTTTATGGTTCATAGATTTTTTTTTTGCTTTTCTCAGCCCTCTAAAGTAAATTACTATTCCATGCTTATTAAATATAGGAGGAGCGATACGATACTTTCTTGTGATGTGATTTTTTATTTGGTTATTTAAATTACACTGAATCAACTAAGGCTATTATTAGTTAATATAAATTAGGTGTGCGTTTACTGCATAGTTTGTCTGTTTTAATGATGAAAACTCGAGATTCCAGAATATGGAAACTCATCCGTTCCGTCTGTGACTAACTAACTCGGTTAGTTGAAAATCGTTTATAAAAGTTCTTATACTATGACGTTTCCAATCCAGTTCTTTCTCGACCAGACGGCATCGATGCTACCGACTGTGCATCCATTCGTTGATTCCAGTGAGTCATTCAGTTTTGATTCATTTGATTCACAGTCAACAGATACCCCCCCCCTCACTACTACTTCTACTAGATGTCTGCTATATTAAAATTAGTTCCATTCCTTTTTAATTCTTGAAAGTAATTTAATTCTCATTTCCACATATATTTATTTTATTATTGGCTAATTTCTGGGTTGCAATTTGTGTTCTTCATATAAAGGGCTGAGTTTTTTTTTTTTAAGATATTCTCTTATCCTACCACTTCGAACTTCCCACATCCATTCATCAGTAGCTATAGACAGTAACACACACACACACACACACACACACACACACACACACACACACACACACACACACACACACACACACACACACACACACACACACACACACACACACACACACACACATATTATTTTATATTATATATTATTTTTTATATATATATATAACAGAGTTGGCCTTGTTATGTGTTAACTAGGGGTTTTCTCCCCTTTGAGTACCAGTCCTGTTGATACGTGAGTGCGCCCTGAAGACGCGCGCGTATGTACCTCCAGTCAACTCTGAGAAAAAAAATACTTAACTGAACAGGAGAAATTCGACTTAAAAATATCACCGAATCGTTACAGTTTCCCACGCAGCGCAGGGAACTGTAGCGATTCAGTGATATTTTTTAACTCGAATTTCTCCTGTTCAGTTTAGTTTATATTGGAGAAGGAATGTACACACTTTGAGAATGTATTTTCATGGCTATCATTTTAACAAGAGATTCGATAGAATTTTCGAACGTCACATTTTTCTGTTTCAGATTGCTTTTTCTTTTTTTTCCAAATCAAGATAAGATAGCATGCTTATGTTGCTAAGGGGCACTACCGTGTTTGAATGCGCTGGCTTTGACTTCTGATTTAATGACTAAAACTATTATAACATTGATAATGCAATTTGAAACACATACCACCGGATGGATCATTTCAGAAATAGCATAGCGCCTTATTTTATTTTATTTTTTTCTCAAAAGTCATAAGAAATAAGGGCGGTGTAAGCGGATTGCCAGTAGTTTTTTTAAACCCAACCTAAGAAAAAAAAATCCCATCCCAATATCCTGGCCAGATAATTTTTTTTTTATTAAGCTTAAATCCGAACTTTTTGCTGCATATGAAAAAATTCTCCATGCAAAAGTTCGATTTCCTGTCCCCATATGGAAATCAGTAAAACATTTTGATCTGTCATTCGCTCATTCATTCGGTTACTTTTGTGTGCGTGTGTGCGTGCATGTGCACGCACACAGAAGACCCAAACCAAAAGAGTTTTTCAGGAACGTTCTGCAGATTTTCGATGCATGCTTGCATGAATCATGGAGTGGAGTGAATAAGAAATGTACTTTTAGTTAGTTAACGAAAAAAAAAATACAAAATGGAGTAATATTTAAGGAGGTAACAGTTATCACAGATAAAGAAAATGAAATAATGGAAAGTTAATTTCTCATGTTGAAAATGTGAATTTCATACAGTGTCAGTACTGTGCACATCGAAATTATTCGGCTTTAAAAGTGTAATTCTCGAACCAATCTGAAGCGAATTATTTTGCCATTGACATGTTTCTGACTTTGACTCGTACATTGTTAACATTTCTATTTGTTAGGGTACGTGGACCTCCCTTCTTTCAGATCGGTCTATTTTTAATTGCGACGGATGGTAGTGGGGTTTGAGGAGTGCAGTGCGCGCGCATCTCACTACTGGAAGAAAGGCAAATGGATCGACTAGCTCCACTATAACTTTTCCTTTACAGCATTTATTTCTCCCTCTTGTAAAGCTCTCGTTCAAGAATTTTGAAGTTGAATATTTTTCTGCAGACCTACGAATATGGGTTGTTGACCGAATAATGGCGCTACCTCTCTCCTGTTCTTCAAAAGCTCCACGTTTGGTCTTTAGAGTATGATTTCCAGATAATATAATCCTTAACCTACTCATGGTACTTATGTACTGTAAATCTTGAACCTTTCTTTGGTGCCATTAACATTGAAAAAAATAATAATAAATCAGAACTTTCCGAGATGTTTTCGCTCCATAGGAATTAACCTATTATATATCACCTGGTCTGGATAACTGAGTGGATAATGCTATAAAATCTATAACCTCTATAACCGGCTGGTTATGGGTTTCAATACCGCTGGCATGCATGAATGTTGAATAAGATGATTTTCATCACCAGTTGCGTGAGAATTAACTTTTGTCTTTCCTCCATACCGATTTATCTGACCCATTTCATAGTACTAATGTGCTATAGGTGCCCAAACTTTATGGAGACGGACTGTTAAAAATATTGTCAAGAATTTTAATTGACGTTTTTTTATTGTTAATGAAGTTATTATTACGTTTGTTTCAAAATTTGTGTGTTAATATATTTATAAGGTTTCTTCCGCCTAATTTTAATACTTTCATATATTATCCAGTCTTGATAAAGTTGTCTCTTTTTTTTCCCTGCTTCTTTTTCAAGAGAGCTATTCCCCCAAATTATACCTCTTTTATAGCCATTTTACCGAATTCAACATTATCTTTATTTATTTATTTTTTTAAATCTGCATGATTATATTTGTGAAATGAGGCACACTGCGATTAGAAGAATTCACTACTTTATATACCTAAACTTTAAATATTGTCAATGATATTTAAGAGCAGTCAGGCAACTTGTGGGCCGCAACTTGCCTTGTTACTTTATATATCTGGTTCACAAACACTTTTAAAATGGTATCCACGAAAATTTGCAGCTCTCTTAAAAGCCTTCAGTTTAAGAAAATCACGTATAAGTTATGTATAGAAAAAGTCGCCACGTCCAAATACAGACATTAGATATAAAGCTGTTATTTTTTACGTATCCTCTTGGTAGCTTCCAAATTACAATATTGCCAAATGAACAGAAGAAAGACCATATAGATACTGTTGGCTGTACACTAGAGGAATTTTTTTCTAAATATTTTTTCATCTGTTTCTATTTCTGGTGGAGGCAAGTAGGGCTTTTAATCCCACACTTGGAAAATCGACTGTGAATTTTATACAATTTCAGTAATAGTTATGATTAAAAGCAAGATGTAGTTATCCATCATTCTCGTCGACATGGCCGGTTAGAGAGCACTAAACTTTCAGCATTGGTGAAGTTGGAAAACGGCTTCCAACAATTTCTCAAAAAAAAAAAAAAAAAAAAAACGGAGAATTTTTTAAAACCTTTTTCTCATGCCTCGGTAGTGTTTCCACGCGCATTGCTGGAAACAGCGATGTAGGACCTCCTTTCGCTGCGATGACTGCAGCAATCCTACTGAGCATACTTTCTACAAGCGATCAATGGTAATTTTGGACCATTCTTCCTGTAGGCATGTAATGAGGTCCTGGATTGTTGTGGGGCAGACGTCCATTGACCTCACCTGACGCTCCAGTTCATCCCAGATAATAGGATTGAGATCGGGGCTCTGTGGAGGCCAGTCAAATGTAGTAACCTTCACTTCCACAAACCACGAAGTTATAGCAGCAGCCTTATGAACAGATGCATTGTCTTGCTGAAAGAGACAATGGTCATTTCAGTAGAAATGCCACAAAGTAGGAAGCATTTGGTTGTCCAGAATATTCAGATACTCTCGGAGTTCAGTGTTCGTGGCAATACAAACAGAGGTCCGAGGCCAAACCAGGAAAAATAGGACCATACCATCACACCCCACCTCCGAATGTCAGAGTTGAGGTTACGCACCCCGGTAAGAAATGTTCACCGGGCATCCATCACTCCCATACTCGTCCATCTGCTCGGTAGACAGTGTAGTATGGTTCTTCGTTTCATAACACAACTTTTTAAGCTTCAACTTCAACATCCCACTGTACACACTCTTTGCGCCACTGAAGACGATTCTGCATGCTGGTTTGGATAATGTGGTGCTTGCATATTGCAGTCCTGCCATGGAAACTCGTGTTGTGAGCCTCTGTTCTGAATAATTTTTTTGTGCAGATTTATGTTCCAGTCGATGTCCAGAACTTTGCATTCAACTTGTCGGCACCGACGAATGGCGGGTTTTACATATTATCATTTGTAGCATCTTACGGTCACATTTGGTGAGTGATGGATCGTCCACTATGAGTAGCACGTGTAGTTGACTCCTTGCGCTTCCATCTCAGTATGGTATCGCTGATTATTGACCTGGGATGGCCCAGTTTGTTAACAGTTTGCCAAACAGACAGGCTTGCAAGATGGTATCCTATTACAATGCCTGTTTACAAACTCCGTCAGTTCCCTTCTCTTAGCCAATTCACCCGGACGCAGTTGGAGCATCATATTCCTCCAATTTATGCCAGCTACAAACATGGCACGATACACCATGGGAGTGCTAACATTAAGATTACATTCGCATCTCTCTCTGCCGAAATTACGGAGTTTTGTGAATAATTACCCGAATAATTCTTATCCTTTCAGAAAATAATATAATAATGTTTATAAAATTTGCTGCAAAGTCTTGCACAAATCAAAGTTGTGGTTGGAGTTATGAACTCCAGAAGGTAAACACTGCAACGACGTAGCTAATAAGAGAAAAAAGAAATCCGATCATTCCATGGACTGGTGCACGGCTACAAAACAGTTACTTTGCATATATTTTCAGATAATTAATTGGGGTTCACAGAATCCTAAATGAGATGTAGAGAAATTCCCAGTAACTCAAATCTCAGCTATTCCACAATCATTAACAAATGATGAGAAAATCAGACAGATGATAAAAGATGTTGCATACGCAATACGAGAACTAAAGTCACTAATTAGGAGCGGTTCATTTACTGCATATTCATATTTTTTCATTTGTTTTGAGATGTCTTTTTTATGTGCATCCCATCCACGAGCGGTTGCAAATCCTTAATACATAAGTACTGTTGGGACTTACGGCCTGGATGATATGGGAACCATATTCTGGGACACCACAATACTTTTTTTTTTTTCCTTTCTCCTTTACGTTGCTTCAGCTCTCATGTAAGCAAGGGCAGTAGTTTCATACCGGACAATGAAACCATCTGCCACCTCAATCCATTGACAAACATTTCTCAATAGTGGAATTCAAATTCATTGCCTATTACTTGGAGACCAGAAATGTCTCGTCGACTGACTGGGATTGCAATTGTAGAGAAGATTATATTTGTTTAATAAGCGGATATGTATAATACCATTTTTTTCCCTTTTCCCACTGGATAGCGGGAATCATTACGAAACACTTTCTTGTAAAAGTGGCTTTCCTATGACTAGGAATGCTGAGCGAATCCGATTCATTAAACAATCAAAGGGCAGATATGGTGCTGCATATTACTGATTTTAACCAGGAATTTATTAAGTTCAGTTTCAAATGACAACCAGACAGCAAACGCACACGTCATCCACAAATCAAACCAAGAATGAAGTTGGTGGAAAATACGTCTGCTAGTGAATAACTGTTATTCAGATTTATTTCTAATTCTCCGAATTATAGAAAATTGTCAAATGTAGTTCATTTTTAGTAAATTAATTAATTAAAGCAGAGTAATGTATTAATTCACGATTATGAATTTTCATCTCATATATTTTCATTCTTTCTTGTATTTTCATCTGATATTCTTTCAGCCTTTTTTCAGATTTGTTTTAGTGTTACAGTGTGTTTTTCGTATCATTAAATTCACGTTTCTTTTTCATTTTTGCAAAGAATATATGGAAATTTGATTTTGTTATTATTTAATTTATTAGGTTGGGGAGAAGTTAATAATATGGCAAATATAAGGCATTTTTTTATGTGAAACCCACTCAGGAGAGGTTGAAAATCTATTGTGCAGTGGGTGGTTTAAAAGTTAAACCATATGGAAATCCAGTTCTAGAGACCAAACAAGGAACTTTTTCTATTCCTTCAGATCTCCAAATTTGGATGGGACAAGTAATTTATGCTATATCATGTAATTAAGGCACCAACTCGCACATAAGTTTCTGGGAAAAGGCTGTTTATTTCCCGTTTTATATCCCTTTCTTTCTCTTAAAAAAAAAAAAAATAAGCAGATGACGAATAGAGAAGTGTTTCTTAGTCAGTGCGCCAATGAGACTGAGGAAATTTCAAATGATTCATGAGAAGATTTACTAAAAGAAAAGGCTAAATTATATACTTAATTGATTACTCATTTTAAGATGGTTATGAATTTTGTGGCCATTTTCTTTCTTTCTTTAGTTACTCATTTAGTACTTGTTTATGGTTTGTTTTTTAGGAGGATGTGATTGATATGTGATACAAGGGTGAACTGTGACGACGACACTGCTGCTCTAGATTAGGTATTCGGAAACGTTGCATCTAATCACTATTAAACAGAAAATAAAAAATCCCGTTCTATATATTTATATACCTGTCAGTGTATGAGTGTAAGTAGAAAACACAATCCAAGAATTTTTCTTTTAAAAGCAATTTCAGAATAATATTATGTTATTGTCGAAGTGATAAAATATAAATTTAGTGAAATCTGGAGTTGTAAAGATAAAAGAAAAGTTTATGTATCTATGTAGCATTTTCATATTGTATATTCTCCTAAATTCTTCATATAGTATCCTATTTTTTTCACATATGATGCCATGCGACAAGACGGGAGACTGAGTTTTAAAATAGCTGGCACTTGGTTAAAAAAAAAAGGGGGGGTGAGTACTTCAAATATAAATAAAACCTTCATAAAATTTACATTAAGCATAACTCCTTACCATCCTCATCTAGTGCCCATTGTATATACTAATTCCTGAGGGTTGACACTCCACTTTTAATTCCTGAGTTTCAAAATGAGTTATAATTATATTTTATTTATTTGCCAGGATCTTCCCCTCCTCTCCTGATTAAACTGTTTTACATATGCTATTTACTCTGCACTTGCATGTGAATCATTATCCTTTTCAAACTTATAAGAAATCGTGGTGGCATGTTATATAAAGAAAAAACGTACTGTTTCCACTTTCAGTAGGAGTGTATCCCAAACAAGAATCTAAATTATTTTTCTAAATCTCCAGAAATAACTGTTGACCACGTGTTACATAATTCTATTAGTTCGTCCTTTCATTAGACCATCGGAACTGTACGTATTGTATATCTAATCGAATTTTTTAAATTAGCATACAGAAGACCACAACCCACAATCATAATAAACTGTCCGTAGAATTCCTTGAGAGTTTGAGATAATTGTGGGTTGTGGTCCCCCCCCCCCTAGTTTCTGCAAATTTCATTTCCTCAATCTATTTTCATACTCAACATTCCAGAGACCAGAAACAATCTTAGTCAATCGTCTCTTGACTCTTTCATTTATATTATTTCACTTGGATTCAAATTGACTTATATTTTCTGCTTAATTATCTAGTTGGCAAATCATTTTTCATATATTTTGCATTATTGCTATCTTCTTTTTTTTTAAATTTCGAAAGCATATATTTCCGTGTATAGTTTACAGATTTCATTTGATTAGTTTAGTATAATTTTTTCTGTAGAATTATTTGTACAGTTATTCGAATGCTAATATTATTAGTTCCTATTTTCTGCATACGCTGTCGACAGAAAATTCCATTTATTTTAGTATTTCAAAGAAGTATACAAATTAAGGGATTGTTTGAGATGATAACACGATATTCTTACTATTAATAACTACATCCTACGACACCAGGATGTTGAATCGTATGATGAAATAGATATAACGTTTCCGCTTTGCTACCACTACTCATCGTGTGTTGTGTACAGTCTTTAGACCAGGGGTTGGTCGATGCGGCTCTGGGGGTCGATAAATGTCTAAAGGTTAAATGGGGGGGGGGGGGTCAGTAAACACCTGAAACGATTTTGAGTAACACCTAGTAAACATACAACGCCAACTGGCTGAGCCCCGATGAAGACATCTAGAACAGACAATCAGGGGGCTAGTGCGTATTTATCGGGGCTCAGCCAGTTGGCGTTGTATGTTTACTAGGTGTTATTAAACACTCTTGCGAATACTGGCGGTCCCTGATAGAAGTGCCGACAGTATTCGCAAGAGTGTTTAATATTTGGATTTATACCATCATTTTCCAATGAAAACAATGAAAGGGTGAAGGAATTATTATTTTTAAATTGAGAAATTTATTATTGATAACATTTATTTATTTATTTAACATAATGGGGGGTCGATGATGGATCAAGGATTCCATGAAGGGGTCGATGGTCTAAAACGTTTGCCGACCCCTGCTTTAGACGATAGCTAAATTTCATTGCTTGGTAGGGGACCACTACATATCTTATTCGTTCCTGAAGCGGCTTGAAGAAGACTGATCTCTAGAGTAGGGTTCCTAGATTATCTAAATCTTTATTAGCACCGATGGCTGTAATGTCTTATATATTTTCATCACATGGCGCATTACTATAGTGGTTAACAAAAACAGAAACCAATAACATATTCATAATTAAAATAAAAGAATATTTAAAATAAAGTTTGTGTGTATGTGTGACATACACACACACAAACTTTATGGTGTGAAACATAAAGTTTGTGTGTGAAACATAATCCATTGAAAACCAGTAAATTATCTAAAACCGTTGATGCAAAAGTCTGTATAAGAACTGAATCGAATTAAGGTGCATGGAAGTACCACATGAGCCTGCAGTAGAGTTTATAATATTATGGACAGGTAATGCATATTTAGCCAACCGTGGGTGGGCTAACGGTTAGATAATCCTGAAATCCTGCTGTAGAGACCAAACGGGGAATTTTTTTGAAGTCATTTTAGGCCTTCGCCACCCTGTAGATTGGTTTTGCACAGCAACGAAAATCCTCTACGCCACATTTTCTCTATGTTCCTGTTTTTCAACCAAACCATCTTGGACTCAGATAAAATAAAATAATCCCCTTAGGTTTTCGTGGTACTTAGGGATGATTAAAAATCGAGAGACAGTGACATAGGCTATATTTTTGTTTTTTGTAAAGAAGTTCTGTTGATCTTATGGTTATTAATTTGAGTATTTTTTTCATCGAAGTGCAAGAGATACGATTATAGCTTTCAAATAAAAATAAGTTTTTCCAGGCACAAAAATTACTTCTAGGAACATAAAATTATGACTAATTTAAAATTTCGATAAATACAGGTGTGACCTATAAATTAAATCACACCTGTATTTATCAACTAACACGGGTATAAGCTACGTATGAGAGAACGGAAGCATTTGACACGCCAACTGGCCTCTTGCACGCTCATTACATTCACCTTTTTCGTGACAAAATGCAGATCAAATGTACATGCATAAAATACTTTGCTTTCGATAGTTCTAGTGACTGGATGTACAGTATTTAGCATACTTGATGGTTAAATACACACAAAAAAGCAGTCCCGCTAATAAGTCGTATGATAGCGATTACACACATACTCCACAATTTATATAAGATCAAATTTGGTTTGAATTAAAATTTTCAGTACAGTTATTAAATCCGATAATAGAGCAAAACATTCTCAAATCTTTTATTCGTTCCTCTCTCAATACAGATCTCTTCATTCATTGGAGACACAAATATAAATCTTAATGCTAGTAGGTTTCTGTACACCTCTTCTTTCTGATAAAGAAATTTCGTACAGATGTAGTCAGGTTCAGTCTTAGGGCAGTCGTCTGTGTGCTTGCGTTCCAGGTGACGAGAAAAAAATGATATTCAGGAATCTGTATACTCATTTGGATTTGACTTAAGCTAAAGTACCTGGTAGACTCACCAACTTAGACTAAGTCTGGTTGTGGGGTACCATTGTATTGGAGCAAATTATTCGAGACCATAGTTTTCAATGAGGTTTATATATTCTGCTTAAAGTAGATATTTGCTTTTGCTAAATATTAATTATAGATAAGAGTTAAGAAATGGAATGAAGATACCATAAAATTGTTTAGCCATATCATTGAAGATACCATAAGACTGTTCAGCCATATCATTAGTAATCATGCTTCGTTTTGGCATTCTTCATGTCAGGGATAAGTCCATTTCAAAAGAGTGCAGTTTATTCTTATATAAAGAGCGAAAAGAGTTGCTTTCGGTAACTTGTAAGGTGACTCCCCCCCCCTCCAGTAAGGTGATCGGCCAGAAAATAGTATGTGGTCGATCACCTTACCAAAACACCCAAACAGGCCTCAATTAAAATGTGCAATGTTAAGAAGCGAAACGTGCAACAGCATGTTAAGGAACTGAAACCCAACGTTATGAACCTGTCAGGGAATGCACTGCACTTAATCAGTATGCAAGCCAATTGGATAAAGGATTTTCGCAAGTTTGTGGCAATTCAAGAAGAAAATATTGAATAGTTTATAGTATATTTATGGCGCTTGGCTTTTAAATTTTCCTTGAATATAATTAATCAAATTATAATATATTTCTATTATCTCGTCGAAACAACTACATATCCATAAGGTCGCTGCTCTTGGGTAGAGGATTTCAACTTATGTTTGAATTATAATATGTTAGAATCAAGAGAAATTGGTCACTAAGTCCCACCAAGAACTTAGTGACCCGATAAATAAAAAAGTTATTAAATGTTTAAACCCATTCGTGACTTATGGACAACCTGTATTATTTTTCATGAATTGAGGGAAGAGGTTCAAATACATTGAAAGAGAAATAACTGGGTTACACAATTACTTGGGTAACCCAGTCTTTCAAATCTAACAAAACGATGATTTATAAACATTTGGAGACGTTAACTGCTTCAATTTTTAATTATCAATCACTATGACTCTAGCATGAGAATAAATTAGTTGTGAAGAAATATCTTCTTGTAGATCCTTTTGAATGCAGCATAGTTGTATATACAAATGTTTACACTTTGCTCAAGAAGTTCAAACTTTCGAGTTAAGGTTTGTACTGTTCCCCTCTCTCTTTCGAAATTATGGTTTAAAGAGGAGAAAAAATTGCAAATTAAGATTTTGTTGTGTGTGTCGTATGCTTGTGTTGCAGTAATTTAATTCCTCATAATAGCCTTGATCCAACAAATTCGCTTGCCGATGATGACTGTGATAAAATATTTCCAGTGCACTTATGATTAAGTTTACCTCTAATATGGTTTTTGTATATTAGTGTGCGATACCTTTTTTTTTTTAATGTTCATTTGCATGTTGTGAATCGCGAAGAGTTCGTAGGACGATCACAAACACCTATGCCGCAGGCGGGATTCGAACCAGTGACGTGGCCTCTTGATTGGTCAAAGGAAAAGAAAATTCATTGGGATAAGCCTGGGGACAGGGAAGGGAGGATTGGCTCGATGAAACTTTAAATTAAATTACATTTTTTGACATATTTTCTTTTCTTGTGCCAGTAGAATGTGTCGGAATATGCTTGTCTAAAAGGACGCATGCTTTAAATAGATGTACAATATTCCATAATGAGATCTTAATTACTTCTGTTTATTTAATTGCGTGTTTAGGAAAAAAGCAATCCGAATACAATATCCAAGATTGAGAAATTCACTAATATTTCTTAATGAACATACTTTAGAACTACAGAAACCGAAACGGTTAGCATTGGGTTGGAAATGTTAATATAGTTTGCAGCGATAGTTCTAACAAAGGAGTTCAGTGGTGTATGATTTTTGGCTATTGCAAGTTTCAGTTAGAAATAGAAGTGGAAAAATAATTATGTAACCATTATGAATGTAACTCATACCATAGGTCACTTAATGTTCCTGGAAATATGTATAGCGCATTATGAGGAATTTTTTTTTTTTTTTTTTATGTACAGGTAGAGTAGAGATTCTTAAAATGTTTCTCAACCACTGAGTAGCACTTCAAGCGTTAAATACTAATTTTTTAAAAATACGGTAAGTATTTATGCCTCTCTATATGTGTCGAGGTTTAATTATTCGTACGTAGGATTTTCCTAAATGATTGGAATTTTCTTTAAATTAGCTTTTTCTGCATCATTAACTGATACTCTAACCAACAACAACAGTTCAGCATGAGAACGTACCCCAAATGACGCTACCACCTAACTGCTCCGTTTGACATGCGAATCACTCCAAAATCCATTACTTCTTTCACTTCAGTTTTACTTTAAATGGCAAATTTTATTAAAATTTTAAAGGAAAAGGAAACAATTTATTAATTTATTTTAATTAATGTTATTATGTACATACTAAGCGTATGTACATAATAGCGTATCCCCTCTCCAGCCAAAAGGCTGCGGGTTCGAATCCCGCCGTGGGCATGGATGTTTGTGATTGTCTGTGGAAATACTAGTGGTGGTGGTAGGCAATAGATGGCGCTGGTGTAGATGATGATGTAGAGTAGGTGCCCTCCCTGGATGAGTCTTTGGACTCTCTGGAGGTTACAAATAATAAAATAGTTTGATTTGTTAAAGACTCGTGTAACGTGATGTGAGGAATATGTTTCCATATGTTTATGGAAACATATGGAAACATATTGAAACATATTGATAGATACAAAACATAATAAATTATGTTTTGTATCTATCAATCTGCAGAGGAGTCAGTGTAATGTTTCTTCCTGTGATCCAAAACAATATCGTCACTATTGTTCTCCTTCAGTTAGTCGTTATTCATAAGTAAATTCGTAAACTGATTTGTTTTATATAATTATTTATTCCGGATTTGTTTTATATAATTATGTATTCCGCACAAGGCAAATTAACACCAGTCTCCTGATGTTAATTTGCCTTGCGCCAAATCGCCTGCCTTTTGTTAGTTTTCAATTGCCTATTAGTTACGCACGCAGACTGCTGTGTTCGTCCCCCCCCTATATAATCTTCATGTCATTGTTAATTTTCATCCTACCACTTAGTTCATTTGAGTTTATTTCATGAATTCATGTGCATATTCTATTATACAGAGCCTCTAGCTCAGTTTCGGTAAAAATAAAGCCATTTGTTTGAAAATATAGCTTCGAATCCCGTCTATGAGATGAAGAACCTTTATCAGGGTTTTCAGTTAAAGGTGAGTTAGCCGGTCTCATACGGTGGTGATAGGATTTTTCCTCCCTTAAAACAGGCAAACCGACCCAGTGAGCATATATCTACAGACGTAAAATACTCGTCCTTAGGAGATGCAGTAGAAGCGTGGTAAGCCGGCTGGATTAAATACCTAAAATCCCTTATCAATGGAATCATCCCGTCTCGAACGAACGAAAAATGAATGGGATGGAATGAATTATATGATATGAAAATAACGACAACAACAACAAAAAATAGTGAAGATGTGTTTTTTTTTTTGGGGGGGGGGATTCTTGGAGTTTATAACCCCTCCGTAACGCAGTTGAAAAAAAAAATACCTTAGGATAAAATTTCATCATAACGAGTGGATTCTTTATATGAGGTTTTTTTTTTTTTTCCAACTGAAGATCAGTTAGTCTCGTATGGAATAAGGTTTTCTCCTTTGGTTTTTCTTTCCACAAAACACGCAGACATGCCGTGGCCAGAGAACACACGCATTTTACAAACAAGAGAGACAGAGAGAGAGAGAGAGAAAGAGAGAAGTAGATCAGAGTAATGTCGAGTGGCCACACGAGGTAGATTAGTGTGAAGTGTGGTGAGGGAGTGGCCTCCTGTGTGAGTCCCTGACCATGGTGGTGCTGCGTAATAATAATAAATCAAGGGAGACGTATAATTTGGTGTGTGTGTGTGTGTGGCAGGAAAGTGGCGATTTCGACTGTTATTTGGCCGTTTGGTTTAAACAAGAGAAACTGTTGTATTATGATCAGATTGAAGTATCACGCATAAATTTAGACTTAGCATTACTGAATACTTCGAAACATAAAATTTTCTACTTTCTGTCTTCAGAGCATCTTATAATATGGGCCCTCCTTTTCATATGGATAAACAACTCATCCATAAGGAAAGGTCATTCGTGTTTATATTTGTCTAATCCTGTTGAGGGTAATTATCAGTACTTCCAGAAAATAGACAAACTGACCTATGAACACAGAGTTGATGGAAATCCCCTCAGTCTTTGTCTTAGTTGTGCTGGCGTTTACTTTAAAACCATATACAGTTTTGATATTAAGAAATAGCTTTATATTTTCGGATGGTGATTAAGAAATCACTTTATCACTAATTGAATACCGTGTGCTTAGGAAAATATTTTGGGAGAGGATTGGAATACTAAATATCTTTAAAAAGCTTAAAAAATAGATGATTATATGCAAGACGTTTCTGGGTGCTTGCGGGAAAAAAAGTTAGCGCATCAGGAATTTTCCATGCTTGGTCTTCACGACCTGATTACTGCATTTTAATATTTTAAAATTTTGAACATAAAATATCAATACTGAAAAAAAAAAAAGAAGCTATTTTACTGCCATTCTAGTTTTAAAAACTTGATACATGACGAAGTAGTCTGCATTGTTATTATTCCATGACACCACCATTATATTAAATATCATATTTAATCATTTTTAGATGTATATGTTGCTTTTTACTAAGTAAGTCCTCTTGCGATTTTTCTGGATTATTTATGAATGAACTAAGTTTGTAAATAAAATGCAAATTGAGAAAAGCTTATGCAAAGCAGCAATATGTTGCAGCATGCCAGCCTTATTATTATTATTCTGTTTTCCAAGCCTACTGTTGAATCTGAAGATATGTAAGCAGTAGTAAACTCGAATCTGTAAGCTGAATTTTACTGCTCTTTACGCATGTTTTGCCGTGTCCTGTTTTCGAAACACATCATCTTCGGTTCAGGAAATTGTAATCGAATTAGTTCATGAATATACAGAAAACTTCCATCACACGAATTTATATATATATATATATATCGACAAAATTAAAAGGAAAAGAAAAAAATCTTATTTCTTACATATCCATATTTAATTAGCTTTGTGCTTCGATTTTTTTTTATTGTTCTGAACTTTAAATGGAATACTTTTGTTTTCCATGAATAATAGCTTTTATCTATTTTAGCTATAATTGTAAACAGACATGATTAAAATGCATTATTAAATCAACACACAATAGATTATTACAGGAAAAGCGCTTTATTAAGACATTTTTCAATTTACATTGACAAACATGCACCACTGATCAATCTACAGTACAGCTGAGAATACTACTAATATTAACATAACAGGCATTAACAACACTAAGAATATAAATAAATGAAAATAACATAAATTCACTTAGTAGCATTCTTTCCGGAAGAGGGAGCTGTTATTTGCATAAACAACGTGCATTAGCATCCGGGCGAAAGGATGGCCAGGAGTTGAATATCACATAAGTACTGGTTGCATATAAAAAGACCAGTACCTGATGTAATACTCAGCACCAGCCCATCATATATGCGCAGATATATGAACATGCGCTAGCATCATGCTTAAGGCATTTCTGAAAGTCTACCACACAAGCAGCCGACTATCAACATCGAACGCTAGCCGTAACAAATTATAGAGCTCGAACCCCAGACGACAAAACGTTTCGTCTTTTGCTGAATGTTGTTATTTACGAAAAGTACACTTTCACAGCTGCAACGCTTTCTGCCAAGCGACGTGCTGACTCATGCCACTAGCAGAATTATCATAAGTTCACCACGTGAAAGCATGAGTAGGCGGAAATGTGGCATATTTTTTTTTGCTCTCTTGTATTTAGACGTTTGTATTTCGTTTTGAAAAGACGTTACACAACTTGCTTATTTATTACTGCTTATTCAACTGTGCGAAACAGTGAGGCTACATACATAAAGTATTTCGGGAGTGCTAGTTTACAGTTGCAAAACTTTTTCTTTTCAGATGGGATTATTTAGAAATCTACTTCTATTTACTCACTAGACGGTTTGTGAAATTTGTTAACAGCTTTTAGAGGACAGAAAGAGTGAAAGGTGAAATAAATTTGCATTCTCTTCCATGTTGCATTTAAGACGAGTGGCAGAAATTCAACATCCAAAGTCGTGCAAAAATCTATTTAGTTTCCCCATGCTTCTTTGTGCTCATTACAAAAGGAAAAAAAAAAGTGCAAAAGAAATCCGCCTCCGATATTTTTTTATTTTATTTTTCCCGGTGCACAGTACGAAGAGAAGTCTTAGGCTTGGCTTATCTCACTAGGTACCCTGACGTGCTGCTTCGGCCCAGAGTTACCAAATGAGATTTGACAAACCTTAGAAGATATCATGCAGAATAGGTAAACATGCACAGTGCTGACAGATATTGCCGAAAACTCACCTAACAAGAAAATGTAATGGGGTACTCCAGAAGCAGAGCAGCTTCCGTTTTTTTTTTTTTCACCTAATAAGGAGAAAAGAATATAATTATACATATATAAATGTTTCATTGAACTTAATTAGTCACTAAATTAAAAACATTGCCTTTTTGGTCTAATTCGAAAATTTTAAATATTCCTTCCTTCCTCTTTTACTTTGCGGTGTCGAATTTTCTATTCATTCAACCGCTACCGTATCGAGGATAAAGTGTTAACCCTATGTCTGTAGATACGTGTGTGTTCACGGGGAGGTTTGCCTGTTCTGGGGGACGAAACACCCGAGTTTCCGGGTGAACCTCCCCCCCCCTACCTCCAGCTAACTCACCTTTAGTCGAAAGAGACCAGAGGAAGGTTCCTCACGTCACTGACGGAAATCGAACCCAGGTCTTTCCGACCAAAGGACTTCGTCTATACTGACTGAGCTACTGACTTTATACCAATACAATCATTTATTATTACTTGACACCCTCCATAGAGTCCAGGAATTAATTGCGGGGAGGGCACCTTACATCACAATTTTTTTAATGGAAAAATAAATATTTTTCATCGATATGCGTAACGGATTATTCAAATAATATTTTAACTGCTAACCGATTGTATTATCAAAATTACAACCATGTACGACATGCTTGATTTCTTTTGAGTATTTTGCAGAATGAATTGCTTTGCAGAATGCAAAAATTCCTTTAATCGTTTTTCGTTATATATTTCAGTATATCGAAATATTAATCCATAAGCGATTAATTTAGGTCAGCAGTTAAAAATAAATAAAATACAGGTATAAATAAATAATACATAAAATCCCAGTACAAAAAAATAAATAAATAAATAAATAAAAAATAATAATTCTTCCTTTTTTGGTGGGGGGGGGGAATCCGTTTGCTTTATAGTACATGAAGTTCTTTATGATTTTAATATGACAACATTGCAGTTGAATATTATTAATATTGCAATTGCATATTAATAATACTCGCATAAACTGTAAGTATAATTATTAATAATACTTACAGTTTATGCGAAATATGACTTGTAATCAATATTCTGCATAAGGTACATGCCCCTTAGTTCGTTCACCTCTTTGCAGCAAAACTTGGTGCACCAATAAAACATTTACTACAGCATTCTAAATACATTTTTATTTATTTTACCCTGTCATCCTCGCGTTTATGGCCGTTGGATTACCCCCCCCCCCCCACACACACACAGAGGTATGCTTTTAATGCGACTGACCTGATACCACTAACTAAAAATCTTGAGTCGAAACATAGGAAAGATTTTTTGCTCTATTTTGTATTTTATTTTATTTTTTATTATACTAACATAGAGGCACGCATTTATTCTCCAGACTTTTATCGCTTGGTTGTTTCATAAATGCAATAAATCTGATTCTTTGTTAGTTTAAATAAATTTTTTAAAACTTTGATCAACTTTTATCTTTATTCCCATTTCTATTATATAAAATTATAAATTTTACAATCTTATAAATATAAAATATTCGAGAAATTGTTAATCGCATACTTATTTTTTAAGTTCTTTACAAATGGGAAAATAAAACGAAAAACTAAACTAATCAAAGCGTTCTTAAATAAAGTTATCAAATTGGCAAAACATAAAGTGACTTTTTAACTTAATCTTTTTTTTTTTTTTTACTGCGTTTTGACAAAGTGAGTTTGAGTCAATAAACTCAAATTTACTTTGTCCAATTTCACATATTATTATGAAATTAGCTTAATACAAAAAAGGAAAAAATCTTAGCATGTTAAAAAGTGAAATGCTGTGTGATTTGATCATAACAACTAATAGCATAAGCGTGCATTTGCTACTTATCTTACCTGTAGTACCCCTTGTCCTACTTCGCGACGTTGAATATGTATCCTGCCATCCTCAACAGGAGAAAACACACTGCTACGCTACACAAATGGCTGACTTCTGCACCTCTCATCCCCACATGAAGTGTTACGTAATCCAACTGAACACAATTCCTCCATTCCTCGAAGTCCACGTGATATCCTAATGATGACGTAGAGAGAAGAAAGCCAATTAATTTTTATCCTTTATTAATTGTCAAAGAGGGAGAGAGACTACATTTCCATAAAGCACAATTAAGATACTCTACTTTATCACGCTATTTTAATGAACATTGCATAACTAAGGTTTAAGTAGTAAAACGTATAGTACATTTCCGAGACGTATTGTATATTTTGCCATTTGACTGAAGTGCTCAGGTATTGTGTTGGGTACATTTTTATAGCTAGCACGATTATTAGAATGGCTGTCTCAATAATAATAATAATAATCTCCATAGCAATGTTTGGTATCGATAATCTGAAATGTTATGTCATTTCGGGAATTGTAGAGCAATTATGCAGAAGTCCAGTCACCAAACAAACAAACAAAAAACAACAACAAAAAAAGAACAATGACATTTCAGTAAGAAATTAACTCACATATATATTAAAACTGACATTAAGAATGTGCATTTTTGCTATCTTTGAACTTTTTTTATATTAAAATATTGATTTCATTTCGTTCCATCCATTAAAGAATTAGACTGATTATGTAGTTACTTTCATATTTCATTTTAAGTAATTCTTGGTATTATTCGACGGGTTGTGGTTTGAGTATTCCATAAATGGTTATTAAAATGACACGCTTTCAAGTGATTTATTAAATATTGTGTTTGACCATATTGATTGCATCTTTGTAGGATTTATGTAAAGCTGTCCTGCTGTCAAGAAAAAAAAAAGGTCAAAATAATCTGAGGGCGAGAAATTATTGATACAAAACACATCCCAGAACGAACAATATTGTAGTCGTAATGGATTATAATTTCTCCTAAAACGAAAACCATATTTGAATAATATTCATTTGTATTTGTATATATTTAATATAGTATTATGAAGCTAAAATCCTTGTCACTTCTGGTTCCTTCCTTAATGCGGAATAAAGTGGTCATTGCTCCTTCAGTTTTTCTCGTTGCATGTACAGTATCAAGCAACGTATCTTTATTTTTAATGGCTTATTTTATAATATTTTGTCCATTGTATAAAATCAAAGCAAATAATACGAAAACATGTTTATTTCCTGTGCTATAACAAGGATTTTGTTTATTTATTAACAACTTGAAAGATAATGAGCAAAAAAGAAAAGAAAAAAAAAAAAGCTTTCCAGCCATATAAATGGATATCGAATCATTCGTTAGCCATAAGTGGCACCAGCCGCGTGAACTGCAGTATTAAATTACGCGGAAGAAAGCTAATTTTACAGGAACTTCGGGAGATTCCTGTGAATTATTTGAGTTACACACACGTCTCAGGTCGCCATCTTACGAATATATATATCTCAAGCTTTTGTTCTTCTTCCTGTTTCATATCTAATGCAAACAACTTGGTTCACCCTTGTAAACAACATTTCGTCATTTCCATGGATTGCTCTTTCACACAAGGATTACGCTTTCCTCCAATAAAACAGTATCTTCTCGCATGAACTCTCAGGTATTATCTACATTTTTCTTCTCACCTTGTCGAAAGCGGAATGTCAAATGGCTGCCACAAAACTTAGTGACTCAACTTTTATCTTTATAAGCATCATTCCATAAGGGGATGCAATAAATCTTCCCCGCAGAAAATGAACACTGGTGGGTTATGTAGAACACCAGAAGGAAATACGATACGTCTGCTCCCGAGGGCAAACCTTGGACGAAGGATTGTGTTAAAGAACAAAGTACACAGCCTCTTGCCTAGAAAGACTGTGAGAATGCGATGTTTCAGTTACACCACCATAATGACTCCCCAGCATCGCCATAATAATATCACCCGACGAGGCATGACTATTTGAGCTAAAGTCCTACAATCTGATCACTTTTCCATCGTTTCGTTCAGTATGGGAATAATCAGCAAAATATCACTCGGTGCTTAGAATATCATACGTCAAGTACTTCAAACAGAAATTTTGTTTCCTGGATAGATCTGTTTTGAGAATTGTTAAGCCCTTAATTTAAACACTTAACCCTCCCCCTTAAAGTAGTCAGTTAAAAAACAATAACAACTAAATTTCTGAAGTGAAATAGCTATTTTTGATCTATTAGCTTTATGCATGGTGTGTGTGTGTGGGGGGGGGGCTGGTTAGAACAATGGGCTAGGTAATTAAAGCCACGAGGCGTGTATTCTCCACTGGTTTGTTTTATGTGGAGTCAGTATGGGATGGTTGAAATTATGATTATGAAGCTAGTGTAGGCTTTAGTTGTCTGAGTGGATACCGTCTTCTACTCTTCAAACCCACAGGCTGCGATTTCATATCCCGCTATGACATGGATGTTTGTGAATGTCTTCAAGAGGTATACGATCTTCGTCACCTAGTTTGAGATACCACCCTGCTTATTGAAGATCTGAAATACTTAAAAAGTGTTCCACGTTTGTCTATAGAGTAAGGTTTCTGAATTATCTAATTTTCGGCTCACTTATAGTACTGATATATGATAGGTTTACAACCTTTCGTTGGTATGATTCACATTAATTTTTTTTTTCCTGTTAATGACGTGTGCTTTCTCCTAATGGTTTGTCTGATTTTGCAGGATAAAAAAAAAATAATAATAAAAAAAAACCGCGTCTCATGCGCTATAACCGCCTATGAGAACGGGTAACCTAATTCATCTTCAGTTGTAGAGCTCTTATAATAGTTCCTCTAGATGAGATTCGAGCTTTTTAAGAGATTAAAACTGTCCAAGTTTCTAGGGACAAAAAAAAAAAAATCTTTAATCTCCACCTGAGACCTGGCTCATTCGGTTGAAAATTTAAAGATCCTTACAATAGTTCCTCGCGTCCTTGACGAGATTCAAGCCCAGGATTTCCAACTGAAGGACACATGTCGCGTCGCCTTTCTGACTTGCTATTTATGCATAGAGCCAATTATTAAATTAACGCAGATAAGTATCCTACACGACTGATAACAAAATCGTGACAGTGATTCAGAGATAGGCTTTTCCAAAACATTTATAAGAAATTTTTATATAAAAGAGGCTACCAATAAAAGCGTCTTTTTTTTTTTTATTTCTTCTTCTTCTCTTTTCTTTCACAGACATTCTTACAACTCGCATTGCGTACCGATTGCAACCAAATTTAGAATATGGTTGTTTCTTGCATTCCTGGTATCCTGAAAATTTAAGCAGTCGAAGCAGAATGGAGGTGGCAGAGTGTTGCAGGGGATCTTTCCTTCCTCCGCAGAAATGTCTAATTTCACCAATAATTCTTCGACTGGTTTGCCTATCTTATCAGAGAAAATAAATAAATAAAAATAAAAATAAAAATAAAAACAAGTGGCATCTCAAATGAAAAGAAAAAAAAAAAGATGAATAGTTGTTGGGAATTGTCAGAATGCGGTCGAATATAATAAGTCATTAATTAATAATAAGCGTTATATAATGGTTTATCCTGTGACTGGAAAGACCCGAGTTCGATTCCCCATCTATGATGTGAGAAACCTTAACTGGGTGTTTTCAATCAAATGGTGAGTTAGCCGGTCTCATACGGCGGTGAAGGGTTTCCCTCCGGAAACCCAGGTTTTTCGTAACTCAAAACAGGCAAACCGATTCCGTGAACACACACACACACACACACACACACACACACACACACACACACACACACACACACACACACACACACACACACACACACACACACACACACACCTTATAAACATAAGACACTCTTGGAATAAGGATTAACCAATCTATTCTGTAGGAGATCGGTTTCGAATGTCTACACGGTTAAGTGTGGGTCTACGCGTGAGCGTAAATCAGGATAGGATAAGATAGGAATATGGCTTATATAATGATATAACAACTTCTCTGTCATAACTTACTAGTGTATTTTTTCATTATTCCAGTAATCTTCAGACCTTTACTATTTTGCTGCGTGTCCTTTGAACTTGAACCTTCGATCCACCATCACCCCCCCCCCATCTCCCGAAGTCCTTTACTTTTTGCACTTCTGATGCGTTTTCACCAATATAATAATGTCGCATTCCATCTGCTTGTCCAAAGTGCAAAATTTTACGTTTGGTAACGTTGAACAGATTCTCTTGCTCTTCTATCCACAACACACCAGCGTATTCACTTTTCCTAAAGTGATAGCTACTACATCAGGTTATTCTTCATAACTCTTTCCCGCTCTGCATCATTAGCAAACATCTGAATGCTTTCCTATAAACCAGATGCTATGCCATCCGTATATAAGTTAAACTGCAGTAGCCCATCACAGAAGAATGATAAGTATGACATTCACATGTCACTCCACATGCAACACGATGATATCTATCGTTCAGTCAGTTTCCAATCCATGTGCTAATATTATGCATCGTTCATCCCTACCCAATAAGCCATATAATGGCTTAGTGGATAGGGACGAATTATCAAAGCAAGGCCTCTTGACAAATCCATTTTGACTTTCTCTCATCAGTCCACGTATGTATGTACTGTATATTCTAATCCAAAACAATTCTCCAAATTAATTGTCACTCCAGAAACACAGATCGGTCGGCAACTAGGATTTTCTGTTTTGGAACCCCCCCCCCCACTTTCATGTAACGATACTTCCCTTCCGCCGGACCTTTTCTGTTGTCATGCTTTTAATGAATAATCAAATAGAAGCACATTTAACTCATTAGCATTCTCTTAAAATGCGTGGTAATACCTCATCCTGTCTTATTCCTTTATTGATATAAAATTTGCTCACGAGCTTCACACCCTACATTTGCTGTTTTCTTTTTCTTATACTCTTTCTCTTCTGCTAACATATTTCCACTAGCATTAAATACCCTTACCTAACAGTCATTCAATTCTTCTACTATATCTTCTGTCTAATTCATCTTCCTACCATTGTTTTAGCAATTATGGTCATTTTTGCGGTCACCGTTTCTTTTACGGAACACATCGCTAACAAACTCGTTAGGATTTTGCTTACCTTACATTGCCAGTCTTCTTTTATATTCTAATTGTTCTTTCTCACCACACTCGTAACTGTCTTAGCTTGTACTTTATATTCATCGTACAATCGTTGACTCTCCTATTTACGCTTTCAAAGCATTTTCTTCACGTACACTTGCCGCCGAATTTCATTATTCAAATATTGTCTTCTCGTAATGGAGTCTGAAATCCCTGACTTCGTGATCCCTTAATATCTTCTGACCATTATTAATCTCCTTTCAACAAGATCTTCATGCCACTGTATGTTCCCAAGCCGTTGCACAAAGACCTATTAAGCAATCTCTTATCATATGATATGATCTATTTTCTACTTTCTGCAACTAGGATACAAGCTTTCGCTGTGGTGCTACATTATTTTGCGACCACTGCTAGCAAATCTGTTATTTTACATACTCTTTTTTTATATAGCAATAACTTTGTGTACTTGACTGCAAATCCAGTCTCCATAGTTTGCTGCACCTCAAATCAACAGAACTTCCAGAATACCAACTTCTACAAACCTATTTTGTGATCCTCAAGCTATTCTTTTGTGGGAATTTTCAATATCAATGCAAGTAAAATTCAATCCTGCCTTGTTTCTTGCAAAAGAGAGAGAGAGAAACACTATCTTACAATCTTATTTTTGCGACACCTAAATCTTTGGAGTAGAAGAAGAGATCTCTCTTCTTGGAATAACCCTAACCTTTAACGTTCTTCATAAGCATTACGATTATTGTCGCTTCCTCAGTATCTAAGGTTTGTACTTTCTACCCATCCACGGTACTCTGGATTACTATGGATAGTTTTTCAATTGATTCATCTGTAACATCAGAGCTTCTGTTATATTTCTGATTTTTGACCCCGGAAAACATACTTCGATTACTTTACCATCTTTCATTGCCGCATGTATCGAATCCCCATATAGCACGTCCTTTCCCCTCTCCCCTCCTTTTATATCACCACCCGTTTCTATTGCTCCTGATTGTCTCTGTTCCGGGTCTTCTCTCTGTCTCATTCAGAAAACGGGTTTACCGTTGTCTAGTTTTCGAACTTGAACTTCTGCACCTCGGTCCACACACACAGACATGCTGACTTAATCCCTTTATTAGTAGTGTCTTCATTCACTATCATTCTCATTCCCTTTCTGTTTGCTATTTCATAATTTGCATTCGACCATATTGGATTATATAAAGAAGTTAATCGAAAATTCAGAAGTATGAAATATATAAGTCGCTTTAAGTGATGATGTGATGCCGGAGGCGATATAGTATGTACATCAAATGGTTCTAAGGAGCCTATACTATCTTATATTATTACTTGAGCAGAGAGAATAGGTTCCGAAGGCTCAGAGGCGATCTACCACGTACATCAAGCGATACCAAGTAGTCTCTACTATCTTATGTTGTTACTTTCAAAATTCATTCGCCAGCTAATGACAATCACAAACATCATAAACATCATGTGCCAGATTCGAATTCACGGCCTATTGGCGGGGAAAGCGCAATCCACTTGGCCACTCAGACTAAAGATGAAAGTGGCTATTCTTTTGCATGTTCATTGAGTACTTCTGCTTCTTTGTTCTTCAATAGTTTGACTGGTAACACTGAGTACTTAGGATTTAATCGATTATCTGACACTGTTTATCAGAAAAGAAGTGCCAAAACATCGACAAATGGATTGATTTTTGATGAGACTTTATGGTCTAAGTCACGCAGGCCTTCTTCGTCTCTGTTTGAGTATTGGTGTCGATCAGGCTGTTATTTTCCACCAACAGACCTAAGTGTTCCTGCTCTTTTTTTTTTCTTCTCTCTCTTAATCCAGTACCTGAAATTCCCTGTTGCTCACTGCCCCAGAGTGCAGTTGACCTCCACTCTTAAGACCTGATTGGTTCGTGGAAAGCCGTCGTAAAGCGAGCCATCGTAAATTGAATTGTAATTTACTATGCCCTCAGTGTTATTTGATAAGTGTGGTTTCTTTCCTGGAAATACAGTTTGAATCATAAATTGAATTATAAATATAAATCCAAACCAAAATCCAAAGTAATATATAGTAATTAAATAACGAAATGATAAAGAAACACATTTATTTAATTATGCAGAAGCGCGAAGCTTGCAGGATTTACCGTATTACAGCTTTAAAAAAAAAAAAAAAAAAAAAAAAAAAAAAAAAAAATCGATGTTTCTTTTGAACCCGATTAATTTCCCTCTCGTATAACAAAGCATTCCTAACCGTGGCTAAGATTTTCGAGCCCGGTTCAAAATATGGATAATCGCCTTCCAACTCTCAGTTTAAATCGGTCGGTTTTATTTTTATTTATTTCTTTTTTATTGTTTTTTTTTAAAGCCTCTAAGTCTTTGTAATATAAACTTAGAGAGTAGGATTAGATTCTTTTTATATTATATTTTCAAATTCACTTTTCCTCTTTCTGAAAGTTTACGAGGGCACATAATATACAATGTATTGTAAATTATTTAAATTAAACTGGTAATAAATGAAAAGCGAAGCTCCAGTTTACAAGTTACACCTGCTTGATAAAACTGCAAGCCGTAGTCGGATTCTCCTCTGCACCTGAGAAGTGATTTGCGCACAACAAAAATCAGCGTTTTTTTAAACTCAGATATGTATATAATATCTTATGACATAAAACTTAAGTTATTAGAAATCATTCATATTGGTTAAATGGTTTTATTTTCCGTTTTATGCTGTGGTCTCAGTCAGTCGGCAAGAAGGATACTCATCCTGATCGAATATTTTCGATTAGAATGACTGCATGAAGTGACTGTAACTGTATGAAATACTGGGCCTCGCTTCTGTGGCCCAGCATTTGATATAGTCATAGTAGAATTTATACAGGTCTTACGTAACATCCAGAGGGATCGTAAAGTGCGAAGATACTGTACCATAGAATACATTTGCAACTTCTATGAAGTCGTGATTCACTTTTATCGACTTTGTAGTTTTTAGCATTGACGAAAGACTATCTAGTGAAATTCACCATGATACACGAAGTCTATAAACGACTTCAAGTCAGTAAACTTCGTGTTACTGAAGATCACAACAGGATTTTTAGATGGATTTTCTACAAATAAGCTGTGCAGGAAGATGACTAGCAGACAGAACCAATTTATGAGCCCTTTAAGATCAGTCCTTACTAATATCACATCAAGATTAACTGAAGAAGAAAAGTTAAGTCAAAAAAAGAAATAAAAAAAAAAAGAAGAGAACCATTGATATAACGCAGACTTCGTTTTTGCCTGACAGCTTACAGTAGAAGAACTAACATTCTAAAATGGAAAATATTTAGGTGTCTGTTAATGAGCAACTAAAGTTCGAATTGATGGTTTTATGCTTGAAACTTAAATAAACTAAGGCTGAATAAACTTTTATGTGAAGCAAGTCATATAAGACAGAATCTAAATTAATTGCCTGATATTCTCCACTACTGCAAGATGCTTTGAAATTGAATCTAAAATTTTATTTTATGCTGACCTACGATATACAGGCGCGCGAAATTTTTGTTCTTCTTTGATGCGTGCGACACTGTATATGAACAATCTTACTATGTTTTTTTTTTCTTCTCCTGATTTTCGAAACAATTATATTGATTAGATTACTCTGGATAACTACAAATACTGAAGGATTTTTTTTTTCAGTGAAATAATTACATTTAAAAATTTTAAAATATCATTTTTTTTTTAATTTTCAAAAGCATGCTTTGATTTTGGTTACATGAATATCCATTTTTCTGGAAGATGTATATATATATATATATATATATATATATATATATATATATATGGAAGTATATATAAATGATATTTTGAAATTTCAAAATATTACTTTCAAAGTTATAAATCAATTTCAATTGCATTTCACCTTACATGCTTTTTTTTTTAAAGATGATGCCCCATTGAACAAAATAAAAGTTCATGCGACTATAACATTGTTTATAAATACCAGTCTTTATACTGTTAAAAAAAAACAATGAAAAAAGAAACTAGACTAATTCGCGGTATTTTATAGTAAAAAATCGTGCAGTTTTATTTTTAGAAATGCAGAAATGGTTGAATATCTTGGCTCTACAACAGTCTGTCCACTCACCTAATTTGAAAGTTGCCCATTCACAAAGTGCAGCAAAAATCAGGATCGCATTTTGTGGTGCCCAGCCTGGCGTCATTAAGATAAAATTGGGCGACCTAGAAATACTCTTATGGATATTAAGCTTAACCAGGCTTCAAAGGAATGAATGCTTGGAATAGCTTCTTGATATATTTTCCACTGAATCATTTTGGGAAGTAGAGTAAAATATAAAGGAGGCGAAAGTGTTAAACGAGTTCCGGAAGAAAAATTATTACACAGTTAATAGTAACATCGAATCTAAAAACAAAGATAGTATATAGTATATCAGTAAAATTTGTCTAGGTAGTGGAGATCTATTGCAGTGAAACCTCGGCTTCTGGACATTCTGTAGACTGAAAAAAAAAAAAAGTCCAGAAAAAGTTTATTTTTCCAGAACGCTCCACGAGAAGCCATTTTGCTGGCTGAGTCACATTAGACACACAAAAAAATTCTTTTTTTTTTCCTTTTTTTTTTTTTCCCAAAATATCTATCAGTCGCATTTTACTTCAGATTTATAAACTTCTTTTTCACAAAATGCTCATTCATTTTATAATTGAACGAGCATACTTTTTTTCAGTTAAGTTTGGAGCATTCATCATGATAATGATTCATTTGCGAAATTTGATATATGTCTTCGATACTTGATTTTGCATTTGTATATTTTCATTAACATCTTTAAGAGGCATTTGTCCATTGTGCAAATTCTGTAGCAATAAAACTTTATCATTCAAAGCAAATAGTTTTATTTTCGTTTTTGAATCAGTAGTAATTTCTTCAGTCTAGTACTTAGGTATGTAGTGAATGCACCGAACTATGTCACAGCGGTCTTTTCTCGAGTTTACAAACAGTTATGCAATCGGATCTTATCGTTGTTATTAGGCGTGCAGCAGGCCCTTTATAGCTATTTGAACCATTCGGGAAGTTGAGATGTTGATTTTAACACCAACAACAAAGGTCCACTGTGGATCCGGATTTGTGAAACCCCCATTACAGAGTCGAGTCTAGAACTTAGGCACTGACTGACAGTGTTCGAATTTGCGAGTCTGGAAATCTGAGGATCCGGCAAGTCGAAGCGTTACGGTATATGCTTATAGACATAGACAAAAGCGACTCTGATTAGATGTTTATTTTGCGAAACTTACTTAATAAAATATAGCCAGTGAACTCCAAAGATCCATATGTGTTCCTTTAATCCTTGTCATTATAATGTTTTGACTCTTCTAATTTGTATCTTTCCTGCAGTCCAGATTAGAACAGTTCGGGGAAGATAAGATTTTGTAGTTTAGCATACAAAAACCCATGTTTAACATATTAGAGAAGAAAGAATGAATATGAATTTCAAACCTGAGTTGTACTATAATAGTGGATTGCACAGTCTGCAAATTAATGTTAAGCATATTAAGCAAACCATGCTCTTTCAGATGAATATTTATTTTAAAGAAACGAATCTTCAGTTTTCTAAGAAAGAATAAACTGAAGAAGAAAACATAACGAAAATTACTCCAACTATATGTTTTCTTTGATTATTAAATCGCACTCTGTTTTCAGTGAATTGCTTTTTGTTCTGCGGCATTCAAATTTGATGCAGCATGCAATGTTATGATATTTGCATTTAAGAGGTAAACCATCAAAGTTCTTTCCAAAGAAAGATTAAAAATAGCAATTTTTCATTTAAAAATCAGTTAAAATTAACTGGGAATCGCTTGAAGTTTGTTTCTTGATTTACATAACGTAAAGAGTTGCCCAAAGACGGGAACTTGAGACGAATGCTGAAATTTTACTTAGTTCAGCAGTAGCCAGCGGTATAAACCAATGCCTTAGAGATGCTAGCACGGTATCTTGGAGTCTGGAAAAAAGATGAAAATTAGTATTCCTACTCATCCTCTTAACATCCACGACTACACTAGCAAAACTGTTATGCTAGTAAAAAGTTTCCTACCTTAGCAGTTTAATTTGAACGTCACCTTTTGCATCGGAGCCCGTAAATTGAATACTCAGATATGCAATTCGAGTGCTACAGTATCAAAAGCTGTTTGGTGTCAAACAGCAGTGTTCCAAGGAGAATTAACTAGCTGGCTATACGTTTGTGAACTATTGATAAGGTGAAATTAGAACAAAAAAATAAATAGTTGTTCAGTTTGATGATTCTGAAATATGGCATGAAATGTTTCATTAGCTATGTTTCATAGCTAATGAAACGAAGGGGGAAGAGGAACTGCTGATTTTATAAAGAAAATTCCTAATACAAACAAATCGGAGGAGAAAAAAATAAAAATAAAAATTTAAAAAAAATGAAAAGAAGTAAAGAATAGTGTGCGGTTAGTAGACTGAAAACTTATGGATAATGCCACGGGATTCACTTTTCATATCTTGAGCTTTTGTTCTAAAATCTTCTAAATTCTCGTCACATGCTTCAAAGATATATTGCACCGAGAAGCGGCTACTTCACACTTATATTTGTTACGTCATGTGAGAAATGGTTTCCACTTTACATGGCTCTCTTTGGACAACAACCTTAGAGAATTGAGATCGTTATCCACAGAAATTTTAACCAAGACGGCAGAATTCAGATGGAAGTCGTTACTTCTGCTCTTTGCAGAGACAGACAAACTGGCCTGAGAACAACTGCAGGTAACACTAATTCATCCAATTCACGAATAATCAAAGTGCCGAGGAGAGTTTTAGCAGGCATGCATTACTAATGTATTTTCTATTGCAGGCACCGGATAATTTTGGAATTATGCAAGACAGAAGTGTAATGTAAATATTCAAGATTTTAATCCCACAACCCAAAAAAATCCGTTGTAAAATACAGTAGATATAGTAATACTAGCTAGGATTAGAAATACGTGATGGCGACGGTTATCTGCCATATTCGTGTCACCTTTTGGCTAACGCATGACTAGAAATACACTCAACTCCCGCGATGATAAAGGATAGAGTTCGATTTCCAAAAGTCAGAGCTAAATCTCTGCATCCCGCTTTTAATAACTTAGAACGGGAACGAAAGGTGCTAAAACATTTGTATATTATGAACAGTTGGAAATGTAAACGTGAAACAACTTTCTCTTCTTGTGAATCTCAAAATTAGACAACATTTTGACAACACCTTATCAAAAGATTATCACTTGCATTAACATTAACAACGTTATGTTACACAAGCAAATTTATATTTATTTGCATGTAAATGAGCTAGCCATTATTCCCAGGAAAGGATATATTCTGCCCTCAAGATGCGGCTTTTCTGCAATATTCTTTATTAAAACTTGATCAGTAATAATCCATGATAATTTGTAGTGACAAATTAATAATCTAGAAGTTGGTAATTTTTTTTTTTTTTTTGTATCAGAAGCCTACAATGGAATGTGGATACCTTTATTTTATGTTATATTTCATCTTATGCTTTCTATATATCCTGCTTTTCTCTAAAATTTAACCAAACTTTCCTTGATAAGTAGTCCATTAGAAAATTTGTTCCAACTACTCGCAACTCTCCGATTTAAACTAAATTTCCTTAAGTCTAGCCTGTTATTATATACTTGGTTTTAAAAACAGGACTTTCCACTTGCAAAAATAAAATATTATTTTATAAAACTAAACAAATAAAGTAAAATACTTCCGCTTCATTGTTGTTCAATTTTTTTATTATTCGTGTGGGTTCCCCCTTTCCTCCCTCGTCTCTTAGGACTAGTTGAGCCCTCCTAATGAGGGATTAAGTATGTATTTTATGACTGTAGATCTGTGTGTGTTCACGGACCGGTTTACCTGTTCTGAGAGACGAAAAACCCGAGTTTCCGGATTAAAAAAAAAAAAAAATCCTCTATCTCCGTACGAGACCGGTTAACTCATCTTTAGTCGAAAGATGACCAGATAACAGTGACGTTCATGGACGGGAATTGAACCTAGGTCTTTCAGACCAAAGGGCTTCGTCTATACCAACTGAGCTACAGAGTCTCTTTTGTTGTTCAATTATTCATAAACTTGCACAGCCATGCTGTATCTCCATGAAAATGTTTGTTTCTGAATAATTGTATTCCACAAACTTCTAGCCTTTGATCATAAGCACTTTGCTTATTGCTCTTCTTTGTAGCCTCTCTAGCAAATGAAGACACACAATTTCGTGATATCATTGGTAAAATGTCGTTTTTTTTTATTTATTTATTTATTTTATTTTTTCACAGTAACAAATTTCATGTTGGATTATATTATTACACATCCGTCAAGCTCTCATCATCTGACACTATATTTATTTGTGTGTGCTTGTTTGGGATTTACTTCAACTTATATACATTCAGGCTTCAAAGTACTAAATTTTATCTGCCATTTAGTGGAACATAATTATGTTGAACATAATTTCAACTTACCGAATGCTTTTGTAGAATAATGCAATCATCTCTAGATATTTTAGGGGTCATCTGGAAACTAATATCAATATGGATAGTGGGCGAAAAAAAAACTAGTAAGATTAGGGAGGAACTTGCTGATATTAGTTATTATATAGTGTTAATTAGTTGAGATGATATTAACTGATTAATGCCTTTATAATAACTAATACCATCGACGGGTCATTTCGTAGGATTCAGCGTTTTATTTTCTTGACAAGCAAAGCGCTATCATGTTGAAACTGTTTTCCTTTTTTCGGGTATTTCTTTGACTTTACTAAAGAAACACCCACACACTCCTACGTTGCACTCTCATTTTTTGTTTTTGGAAATTATGGGCTATGGGCCTTTTCACATTTCTCTCAAATTATCTTGATATTGCATTGCTTAAAGGACATGGCCTGAAGGATTGAATCCGAAATTTTGCCTTTTAGTAGTGCTTTAAGTTTCAAGGGGTATTAGATCACTATTCAATCTCCTTTTTTTAAAAGCATCATTCTTAAACTGCACATCCTTTTAACAATTCTCAAAGTGGCGGCTCTAATATTATGTCCTTTATATGTACATGATAGAAAAAAAAATCAGTAGCCGGTCAAACGAAGAAAAAGTTTTACTGAAAACATTTATATTTCCAACTTTTCATTTAATCTCAGAATGCAGTAGGTATTTTTGAGAAAACACAATTTCTAATATTTAAGTGTCACTAAATACTGTATTTTTAGCTAAAGAAAAATTAACATCAAACTTTGGTGAGACCATTCTTATTTTAAAATTTTAAAAAGAAAAATGAATACAGATAGCTTACCGGAACAAACGTGAGTTTAAAAAGAAAAGTAATTTTATTACCTGATTCTATTTCACTAACGTCATCATAATGGAATGAACATACTTTATAAAAACCGCTAAAAACAACACACACTTCCAATGAATGAATTATACTCTTTGTAAAAAATCATTCAATACCTTAGAATCTATGGATTTTATAAATAATAAGTAACTTAAAGTAATTTCGCATGTCATTAACATTTCATTTTAATGTGTCTGCTTAGTGGAAACGACGCTACCAATCAGTTTTTTTTCCATTTTCGATTTGAGAAATTCTGGTAACCATTAATAACATGAATATTTTCACCATGAATATTTCCTGTAAAAATGGGAACTGTAAAAATCAGTATTTTTACAGTTCCCATCGCTTTTCACTTTTAGCTTCTCCGATAAATGTTTTTTTTTTTTTTTTTTTTTTTTTTCCCAGAAGTCATGAATAGCAAAATTAAGAAAAGTGTGTTTCACGTGTAGTGAAATATGATTAATATTGGCGACTCACTTGCTTGATACAAATTTATAGTAGTGGGAAAGTTGTTAGGTTCATTATTAGTTAACATGATTCTGTATTCGTGAAATACATATATCATTAATTCCTGTATAGAGTTTTCTCTTCTTTAAATAAATATTATTCTTCGGTACAAAAATTTCTTGATTTTAGCATTTACCATATTGCTGATATATAAGTGAGAGTGAGATCTTTTGTTTCCCACTAAGAAGGGAAATTTTAGTAGCAAATTTCCACTTTAATTAAGAATTTAAAAAAAAAAAAAAAAGTTAGCATTGCCAGATCTCTTCGTTAATGTTGAAGTAAACACACACACACACAACCTAATTACAAGTTAAATAACGAAACAGACACGCCTTAATAACATCACTCATCTGTTGCAAATTTAGCAGGGTTATCAGGACTAACAAAGGCTACTATGATATGTCGTTAGAAAACCCAGGTGTTTACCCGCATCTGGCTTTTATTCATATCTTCATTGCAGGTGTCATTTCTGCAAAATTATCAGGATAACATACTTGACTGAATTGCCTCCTGTAGATCAGTACGTCAGGAATATCCCCCCCCCCCTCCTCTAACCACTCCGTTTCAACTGAGATGAAGCTCGTGAGACTTTCTTTTTTTGTTCTCGTAGTCGGTTACTGTATTTAAATAGATTCAGCTTATCTGTACAGAACTTCAGGGTATCATACAAATTTCTAAAATATCTAGTAAATATGGATTACATGACTTTGGAACATAAATTTTGTGCGTGAGATATATATATTAACAAAAGATGAAAAAAAAACACTCATGCTCTTCGTAGGATTCAAATACATGACTTGTCGGTTGGAGAGTAGAGGCGTATCCATTCAGCCAACCAGACCGTAAAATATCCTGTAGTAGACCAGCGTTTAGACCTATATTATGAATCAAATTTTTTTAATATTCTCATAGACAATCATATAATGAACATTGTGCATTAAAAGATTAAGTGAAATCATTTTTATAGTTGTTTCCTGTATTTCGGATCCTTTCCTTACGGACATTAACCTGCCTACCAATATTCATCGAACAGTATTCCTTTTTGGAATTGTGTGCGTGTGTGGGTGGGGGGGGGGAGTCTGAGAAAAGGTTAATCACTTTTCTGTGCCATAAAACACGAGGTTATGAGACATTACTGAGGTCAGGCTAATTATTCAAGAAAGTATCTGTTTAAAAATTGTTACATAAAACCGCAAATAATTTTAAAATAACAGGACATTTTACTGTACTAATTAAGACATCAAAATAGAACGGGGAAAAAATAGAATTCTTACTAGGCAATGAAAAACTGTACAATTCTTTCTTCAAAAAATAAATCTTTTCATAGCCACCGAAGCTATGAAGCAGCATTTTGCAGCATTTAGAAGCTTACGATAAAACGTTGTACGTAAACGGGTATCCATGTTAGTGTAGTGGTAAGCCAACAGTCATGCATATCTTGTAACCCGACAGGTGTGGTAAGGTGATAAAATCTGAAGAGGAGGGCCCGCATGGATAACGACCATTATGTAGCTCTCAGGTGCATATCCACGTAGCGGGAAATGAATAAGCAAATATCATCCGTCAGTAGTGTCGCCACAGCGACAACGTTCCTTGTACAGATAATAGCTTGATTAAAAAACCGTAATGAATGTAAAAGAGACGGATATCCGAGCGTATTGCACGAACCAAACAAAATACACATCACGCGCATATAAATACTCTAAATTGCATCTGACAAGGAAACCAGGACGCAGCTATGCCACTACTCACAGTTTCCTTCTATGGTAACATAATGTTATTTTAAAATAAGAAATAGTATTATAAATATTTTAATTAAGCTATTAAACTGTTTATATTCCATCGAAAAACAACTTATTAAGCAGACCAGTAAAAACTGTTTGAAGTGTTGAACAAAAACTTCGATAATGAATCAGTGGAATGGCTGTTTCCAAAACATAAATTCTATATAAAAATTATTATTGACAAAGTCGTGTAATTTGTTCTTAACCTTATGTGCAGTATGTTGTTCAAATAAGCTGGAAATGAATTATTTAAAAGGAATTTATTTGCAGTTTATTACTAAAATGTCTCGGGAAAATTATTTCCAGATAGTTCGTCTCCGTTACTTTATACCTTGCAGAGAAGCGGTCTGAACATTATATTGTTTTATATATCTTATATAATTTCTTTTATATTATATATATAGTTCAATTTAAGAACTTATTTTCTAAAATGCCTTCCTGAAGCTGCTTTCGGACACTTTTATGTAATTCCTACTAATAAAATAAATGATGCCATCCTTTTCTAGAAAGAGTTGTTGAAACCTATGGTACATTTGTGACATGAATCTATTTCAGGTCATGTGAAAGACGAGAAGAGAGTGAGAAGAAAGGGTAACTATAGGACCGAGACCAGCTGAAATTAAAGGCTCATTTTTAGCAGTCATATACTGGTATGTACGAAATCGATACTTTTTTTTTTTTACATAATATTCAATAAATGTGACCGTCAAAATTTTATCGTCATAAGCATTAAAACTGTGTTTATAATTGGCATTTTCTTTGCCTTTTAAGATGGAATCTACCTATTTTAGAAGAAAGGTAAACTACTATTGAGTAACGGTTTATTATTGGTAATGCCCCGGTAACTCAATAGTAACTAAACTTCCGAAGCCACATACCGATTTTCAGTATGAAAATTTCTTCTTAATACTAAAATATAATTAGAACGAATAACAACGAATACAGCTGAGTCGACTTAGTTATTTGTTGGGATACTGAATTAAAGGATAAATAAAACTAAGCACATAATTAGGCTTTGTGTGTGTGGGGGGGAGAGTATGATAACAGTTTGAACTTGGCTTTCCCCATACTACTACTTAAGATATAGCTTTTATGACAGTCATCTAATCATTGGTCATGGTTTATCCATAATACACTATAAAGCCTGCATTAATTTAGTTTAGGGCAATTTGCTGTTGCATATAGAACTTGGAAACAGACATTATTGTACTGTAATTAAAGAGCCTCTTGACTCTTTATTATTGTACTGTATCAATAAGGAAATCATTATTTCTACCACGTTTACTGAAATTATAAGGAGTTTGGTGCCATTTTTCGGTTTGCCCTAATTTATTCTGTTTTACTAAACACACATACCTACGCAAATCCGAGTCAGCTATAGCGCAAAACTATTGGAGGCCGAGGATTGGCGAGTGAAGCGAATATAATAATAATTCGAATAATTTCAGTTCAGTTTAAACAACTGAATAATAGTATAGAAATAATCTTTACAAACCTACTCCCTCTGCATGATACCGCTCCTTCAAATGAAAAGAAAATAACCTCTACACTTACAAGTGCAAATCCTTATCTACACGGGTGTACATTTTAGTTTATGAAGAAATAAAAGGGACATTATGACGTATTGTTACCACCAACCAATCTTCGGATTGATACTCCCGCGAAGAGGACATATTAGCGTCCTTTAAATCAGCGCCTTTTCAGTGCAGTTGCGAGGACAATACATTTTCCTTTCAGTTAGAAAAATTCTGGTTTCCATTTAGGATGCGGGGAACCTTTACATTTTTTGAATATTTTTATATTTATATGAAGAGAATAAGGTAGGTTTGTTTTTTCGAAATAGACAACCCAGCCACAGACAAGTAACTGATAGAATATACTGTATTGGCTTTTGTTGTAACGCCAACCAATTCTCAATCCTTGACGCTTAGCGGTCATCTAAGACAGCGCTTCCCAAACTGTGGGCCGCGGCCCCCTTGGGGGCCGTAGGTTTTGTTGAGGGGGGGGGGCGTGAATTAATGAAAACAAATTTAAAATGTTTTAAGACTAAGTAGATTTTTTTATTTTATAAGAAACATATTTAACTTTTATTATTTATTATTTCTTTTTTGTTATTTTTTATATTTTAATGGAAAAATTCACACGTTGGTGTTGGCTCACAAACTTTGCTTCCTGCGTATTTCGGCGCTTAATGAATATTAGTAAATATTGCTTATTCATATGTTTCATTTCAAATCAGTGGTTAATTGTATTTACTTCGAATGCTCTCCAGGGAAGCTCCAAATCTTCCTGTCCCTTTCATCACGCGTTCGTAATCAGGAACTGTTGATATTGACTTTATATACATATCAAAACTCGTTTTATATTATCACTGTTATCCGAGCTAGTTTTCTGTTACTAATAAAAGTTTCGCATATACTTCACACATGAAAAAAAGCTTAAACAAGTTAATGTGGGGAGATAGTAACTCGCTTGCAGTGGTAAACAACAGGCCCTCCCTAACAGCCACTATACTGCAGAGGCAATAAAAACAAGTACTTTTATTATGCCAGTGAATAAAGTATGAGGAGTCTGTGTAATATATTTCTCAACAAATAGTGCAATTAGAGACAACTGGGATAAAAACACAGTAATTAATGAATCACATGTCCCCTCATACAGAAACTATGCTTGTATAGACTGAAACAAAACCATATGTTGCATGGGCAAACACAGTATCTAACTAAAAACTATTGTTATTAATTAGATGTGTGTGAGTTCGATTTTCGCAAGGCAGCAATAAAATTCAACCGAACGTGTTAAAATTCGTAAAAGTGCTAAAACTAAGTAATATATATATATATATATATATATATATATATATAATATAATGAATGTTATGGCAGTTTCACATATGGAATTCGGTTGAAGAGAGTTGGCATTTCAACTCAATTGTCAGCTATGCTTTTATCTTTCGGTTGCGCGATCTTTTGTTAATACCGCACCAATCATATGCACGTTTTAATAACCTGCCTTTGCTGTCTGTTTCGCGTTAGGCTTAATTACCTTAAAGGGAGAAAAGTCACAAAAGAGAAAAATGTTCCTGGTCCGGGGATTCCCTTATTCAGGTAATATTCACTAATTTCATGTTATCAGTCTGTGAGTGCCAGTATCGGTAAGTGGTGATATTATTTGCTGTGTTCTACATTAAAAAATTTAACCCTGAGATGGATAAGCGGCTGATAAAAAAATAAAAAAAATTCCCGCGAACAATCAGAAGAAGCAGAAACAGACTAAAAAAAAAAGACAGTATTTCATATTTTACCAGAACAGCCTGCATCGTCTTCAGAACCAAACGGTAAGAGGCAAAAAATGTAATACATGCATTTGATTTTTGCGATATTCGCTGTGTATGTTTTGTATTGAATATAAATACAATAAATATTATAATAATATATCTCTCTATTACGATTTTTTTTCGAGGGGGGTGGGCCGTGAAATATTTTAATTTTTGGAAAGGGGGCCCTGACATCCAGAAGTTTGGAAAGCACTGATCTAAGACATATCTGTTATCCCCTGTTTTAAGCTCAAATGTTGATAATCAGAGAGATCAAGTATTACAAGGTAATCAAATACTATTAATTTTACTTGGATAATTTTTGCCTTTTAAACTATACAAAATTATTTATTTATTTATTATTTTTATGGAAAACTCCCGCCCATGAAAAGTTGTGAACCTATAGTACAATCAGTATTGTGGCGTTATGGTTTTAAACATCCTTAGCTTACCCACGGTGAACTAAGGATGTTTAATATAGAAAATATATAGAAGTAGAAAATAGAAATAGAAAATATATAGAAAAATATATAGAAATATAGAAAACATCCTCAGCTCACCCACGGTGAGCTGAGGATGTTTTCTATATTTCTGTTTATTTTTTACTTAATCCTGAAACCCTGCATTAGAGACCCAGCAAGGAAGTTTTGCAAACCACTTCGGGTCTCCTATGAGCAGGGCTGTTATCTCACACCTAAGGACAATCACAAACATCTATGCCCTCAGTGGGATTGGAATCCTCAGCCTGTTGGTGGGGGAGCGGATACGCTACCCACTTCGCCAACAGTTTACAAAGAGATGAAAATCATGAGTAGAATTTTTGAAAGAAGAAGGAAAATTACTAAATTCATACGTGATAGATAGTTTTCTGACCATCAGAAAAATTGCTTCTAGTAATGGTAACGGCAGTAAAATTTACGAGTTTCTGTCAGGGGTAAAACGCCATAATAGCATCAAACATCCTTCATACTGTCCTAATTATTACTGATGGTATTATTTATTATATATCGATATCTGTTTTAACAAGCGTACTTTTTCAGATTTTTTTTCTTATATGAAGGTGATGAGTATTTTCCTGGGATGTTTAAGTTAAACATTTGCGGAAATTGTAATTTCAATAAGAAAAAAAAAATTTGTCTGGGTTACCGATCTTGATATCCGTTTCCCTCTTCTCTAATATTTTCTACAACTCTGTACCTTATGTCTGTTGGTTCAAGTATTGCTTAATTCAACTTCGCCACATGTTTTACCTGACACTTAAAAAAAAAGTAAAAAATAACATTTTAGTGATTTAAATCCGTAGCACATCCAAGAAATAGATCAGGAAGACTCAAACAAATATTTGTATTCTTAAAAGGATTACGCTTTACAAATAATTAATAAGTCGTATATCGAGAATATCATTTCCTCAAGCCAATGATTCTCCATATGATATGCAAATACACAGTCTCAGAAAATATGTAAGTTGACATGAAATTATTAGAAATTTTGTGCAAGTCACTGCTACTTGCAATTCAAGACGGCCTCTCTCTCGCAGATCTAATGGTGGCACGTTTGGTAGGTGCCTGGCAGACTACAATAGTGCTATTGGGAACAGTTACACAATGCTCATGTCAAAGGTGATTTTTAAATTATATATTCCAAGCAACCTGCAAAAAATGTTTGGCCCAGAGATCGGTAGATTTCTAATACACGTTATTGTGCTAGTAAAACTGGTTTTTTTTATTGCTTCATAAGATCAACGAAGAAGTGATAATCAAGAAAAATCTAAAGAAATAATTATTCCTAAAATGAAATTATTCATTCTGAGTCATTTTAAAATTAATTTTGAAGGTCCGCATACTTTTACGATTTCTTCCATGAATTTAGAGAGCGAGGGGGGGGGGTAAATAAACATATCAGCTTCAGATATAGAACGATTTTATTTAATTAATTTTATTTTCAACACACCAGATAAGGGGAAAGGGCAACAGTTGCCTACTTTAGTCGCAGGTCTTCCACCTAGCCATAGAAGTCCAGAAATTTGGGAATGGCAAAATAAGGTGAACCTTTATTACAGTTACTGTATTCGCTTCAGAAAGAGATATAGATATCAGCTTAGATTTTATTTATTTATTTTTTCGACCAAATAAATTTCCAAAGAGAAACAAGGTTTCTACAAGGCGACAAAGAATGTGGCTTGAATTTCAGTTATGTAATTGGTTGAAACCCAACGACATGGCTGCAGAAAATTACGTTTTTTTTTTTTTTTTTTTTTTTTGATGAATGACAAGATATGAGACGATCTGATGGAACCTCTTATTGAAATCCATGTATGATTTTGCAGATGAAAAAAGCAAGGAGTTGTATATATACTTCCATAAATATACGAGGGACTGGAAAGTTATGATAAACGTCTAGAACAAAGTGATATTAAAGTAACTGATATAACCAGAAAGAACATACGAGCATTTAACAATATAAAAACATAAATTCTTATGTTCATAACTCTGCTACTAGTATTTTCTTGTTTATTGTTATATCAGTTGCTTTAATATCACTTTGCTCTAGGTGTTTATCAGAACTTTCCAGCTTCCCCTTGTATATGCTGAAATAAGTCAGCTACGCGTATTATGAGAATTCAAAACGTTAGCCGCTTGGAAAGAGAAAAAAGATGCTCGTTTTAAAAGTATAAAATGTTAAAAAAAAACTCTTCTGTAGTCAGCAGAAAACAAACAAAAACGGGTGTAGCAAGCACCAGCGACTGTTTACTTTTTAGACCACCCTGAATAACACCTACTTCTAAGTGGGTGGAATATTCTCTGCCGGTCGTTCAGAAGAATTCTTTTTGGGTGTTTATCTGAAGGCGGGGGGGGGTAACAGACGATAGCAACCGATTTTCAAAGGAATATTGCGGCACTCTCATACACACCAAATAAATTTCATATATTATATCTAATTACTTTAGTTATTCATGTGACATCATGTGACGCCGTATTGTCATTCCCGTACCTCATGGGGTTTTAGGGAGTGAAGCCTTCTGATAGAAAAAGTGGTAGGGTCGCAAATGCTCTTTCCACAAAGAGTTCGTAGAACAATTACAAACATCCATACACCTGCTGGCGGGATCTGAACCTGCAGCCTCTTGGGTGGAGATCGGATACGCTAACCACTCAGCCAACTGCGCCATCAAAGTTATTTGTAAGTACTAAAAAAAAAAAAAAGTGATCTGCATATAATCATCTTTCTTGAAACAAAAACGTATGTCGAGGGCTGCCATGTAAAACTTAAAGCGGATGGGAAACAAAAACCCAAACAATTATACGCTCCGCTGGTTGATTAATGTGACGAGCATGTACAGCTGTGTCAGCCTATCAAAATATGTTAGTGTTATTAAACTTCGACAGCCTATCACGCTATCAGAACGAACACTCGGTGGAAGTGACTACTCATTTCTCATTGCACTTTAAACTGTTGACTAGCACCTCTAGTGAGGTGAAAGACAAACAGATCGATAATTCACTATTATTATTGTTATAATAATATCCTTCAACAACCATCTTGCTGTCTTAATTACATACGCTCAGAGAGGAATTACCAAGATAGTTCTTTGTCTCAACTCGAAAGAGTTTGCGAATGTATAAGTAGGCAGGATAATAATACAATCAATCAAGTTTTGGGGCAAATGTTCCCAATGTTTTAATCATTCAAATACATTGCATTGATCACGTATAATGCAACTGACTGAAATTAATATTAAGGATCTTTTGTCTATTTTTCGCGCAATCCCATTTCTTATTAACTAACCGTCATTAATACTATGGATTTTTTTTCAAGCATTATTCTCATATTCTTTTACTGTACTATTTCCAGTGTATTTGTGGATGACCAACATGATCAGAAAGCGTATAAGGTGATTTTTAAAAAAATATTTTAATAAAAATATTCTGTGCAGACTGGATGAAGTTCTACTGTTAATTTTTTATGAGCACTACTTCTATTCGGTATAATTCGAATTATAAGCTATGAATGCTATTAATAGAAAGCGATTTCCAATTCCTGTTTACTAACTGAAATTGAAATATTATGAAATCAAAACTGATCTATTTCTCCGGACAAGAACAGGATATTGATTAGGAGGATTATAAAACTGGATTAAATAATAGACTGCATTGAAGAAAATTCAATGCAGTCTATGATGATCAACTAGCTGACTTTAAAAATACTAGCACTGGAATATCGCCGTCGCTAGATTTAAGCTAATTTAATCGTAAATATACGTGTACTTGAAATCACCAATATACTTTCTGGCAAGTAAATTAGAAATACTATCCCCATTATACGAAAGTGCTTGAAAATGTGCTAGAAGGTACTCCGTGATTGACATATTAAGCTTTTAATATAATCTATATAATTGAAAATCGACATTTCTCCTCGATATTCGCAAAATATATGATATAATTGACTTCCAGAAAGATTATCCAAATGCGTAGCTAATAGTTTAATTAAGAACAATGGAAACTAATACCACAATTTAACGATGAACGAGCTTCGAATCGTCGCTCTACTGTTGTGGTTCTACATAATAATAATGAATTAATGTTTATAATTTTCGTAAGGCTGTTTAGTTTTCACATTTAACTTATAAGTGCTATTATGCAAGCAAAATGCTATTGGATTTATTGTATGCATGCATGTAACTGTATTTGACACAATTCTAAACAGCTGGCCTAAACGATCTGGAAACCTCTACCGTTCCTCAACAGCTACCTCTAGTCTTCTAAAACTATTTCGCTTACCATAATGTAAACAATAACCCTGAAAGTGCAATTTTCTTGGTTAAACTGAACAAATGTATAGTACAGTAAAATTGAAGCAAATAAGATTAAGTATCATCGGGAACAAAAACACATTTTTGAACAGAAAAATGAACGCTTCAGTATAGGAAACTCGAAAGCATAACGCTTCAGGTTAATGCTTCACTCCTCGCTTCAGTTTCCGACAGTTTTTTTTATTTTTTGCCATTTTTTTTAAATAGCACAAATTGCGCACGGCGCTGATTACTTGTATGCTTATAAAAACGCTGGTCGATAGTGGTGATTTTTTTCCAGCAAGTTTTAATTGTAAATTCTTATTTGTCGATTGAGATGTTTTGGTTAATGCTAGCACAAAACTTAATTATCCCCCCCCCCATCTTTCTCTCTTAGTGAAGATTGTATTTGCTTGATAAACACTTCAAACTTGAAAACATTCTGTTTGCATAATACTTTCCTCAGATCCCGCTATTAACTTTTGGTTTTATTCTTCTGTTATCTTTATGAAGTCTTAAACTTTACTTGCTGATAGAGTACATGACACGAGTTGCAGTGCTTATAAGCAATTTAAACAGAATGTCTAAAAGTAGTAGTCATTTCACTCAGCACAAGATTAATTGAATATCTACAAGCGTGATATTATAAGGTGATATTGCAGCATGAAAACGTTTTAGCCTTTCCTGTAAATACGCATGCGTGGAATGACAGCTTAGAATGCTTATGAATTAAAGCAGAGTTGTTTCCATCAGTTGTTCCTATGGCTAGTCATCGGGCATCTGAAAAAGTTCTCTTTTCATCTGTGTAGTTCCTTAAAATATCTAAAATCTCTATCGCGGACGTTAAATTATTTAAGTTGTTTTTAATTAAAAATGTAAATTTTAATTAATTTAATTATTTAAATTATTTATATTATAAAATATCAATTTTATAATGTATAAAATTGATATAAGTATTTTTTTTCCAGCAAACAAAATAAAATATTTAAGTCATTTTTCTCATATGTTTTACTGAAATAAAAATCCACAATATGTTGTCTCATGCTTGAACAGTCAAATTCGAGAAGAATGCCTATCACTGAATACCATTCGAGAAATACTAAGTTAAGATATAATTCACCACGCCTATCAATAGTTTTTTTTAATATTATTATTATTATTTTTAAAAATCTCTGAAGGTTTAAAGAGAAATCCTTAGTAGCAAAATTTTTGCTAGTGGGAAACAAGTGACTGTCTGCTGCCATTTCGCAAGCTAAAAGCGATGGGTACAATAAGTGGGGAAGGGATTATAAGTAGCCTTCAGGAGTTGATAGCTTTCTGTGTAACTTCGACAGAAGAAGGTAGTTTCCCTTGCTTTCGGTCTCCAATTAAGGATTAAAAAAATTGCATATCTGAAACGCGAGTTATCAATCACTTGTCAAGAATCCAACTGAAATTTTTAAAGCTGGTTAAGGACTTTATATGACATTCTCAAAAAAAGTTGTTGAATATCGAGGAAGACGGCGATCGAAATTTTTATTATAGATATCAAAAACTTTCGTCCATCCAGATGGGAAAATAGAAGAGATTATCATCCAACAGCTATACTAAATTATGAATGAGTACCGATTGTATTTGTATTCTGAGTAACATGAATAGGTTGCTGTAATTTTGTAACCTCTTGATGAAGGCTATTCCACATATTTTTCTACGGAAACAGTAAAAAATGAACTTTATATATTTGTTCTCTCTTCTTCTTCTTCATCACTAGATTTTTATTATGTCATCTAGACGAGCCTGGTTTAGTTAATTGCAGTAAGCTCCTTGTAGTATCTATTTTTATTATATTCTCAATTAACCTACAAACTTTCAGGGGATTATCTCCTCTCCTAAGATTATTTCCTTGTAGATAAATTCCTCAAAGTGCAACTAGCCATTTTATTCTCATAATTATCATGATATAAACACTCTACACAACGTAGTCAATCATATCTGAATACCTTCAAGTTTCTTGAAAATCTTGGTGAGTAAAACTGGAAGCCACAATCTAATATTAGCCTGACTTATAAAAGGACTTGTATAGTGGTATCTTTACATCTCTCTCTCTCTCTCCTACAGATGAAACTTCTTTTAATTAATCCCACAATCTGCTGAGAATTACTAGTTGTTTTACTAATATGATTCCCGAATCTAAATTCCCTACCGATCAAACATCCAAATCTTTATAATCATCGACTTTTTGCAATACATGGCCATTCAGTATATATCATTATCTTCTTTCCGAACCGAATATACTTTCATTTGTTCACATCAAGCTTTAAATTCACTATCTGTCTCCTCTTCCAATGTTTTAAGATTCCGTAAAGAATTGAGGTCATTTGAACAATTGATTACCCTGAAGCAGAGATAGAAATTCTACTCTTAATATTTGAACCTATTATTTATGAATATATTAAACAACAACAACAGCAACTCTCCTGACACAGTATCGCGTAGTAGTCCGCTCCTAATAACTTGATTCTTCGAACACTCGCGTCTAAATACCGCTTCTCCTAGTCTATCAGTCAACCGGTTCCCCACCCATCTCAGTTGATGATCATCATTAATACCTATTTGATACATTTTAATAAGCAGGTACTGATGTGGAATGCTGTAAAAGGCTTTGCTGAAATCCAAACAAATCATTATTATTTATCTGGATTTTAGTAAATCCTTTCATAGCCTTTGATATTAACTATTTCGGGAAAAAGTTTGTATTGCCAAGTTGTATAATTAAAAAATATATATATATGTACAACATTGAAATTTTTCTGAGTCCATACTAACGTGTGGTGCTTGCATGTCTAAAATACTGATTTTTCAAATCTTGATTTAAAAAATATCCATATTTTAGGGGGTTAGGAATTACCTTAGGATTTTTCACGAATCCCACGCATAATATGCATTTTTGTCAAATTATGTGATGTTTTAGCATATCTTTTATTATGAAAATAAATATACTACAGTATAACAAAATGCTTTTGAACTGTGTACACAAGTTTTTCATCACGTGACTAAAAAATCAGCATAAAATAAAACAAAGACGATATTCTCAAACAAAAAAGAATAATGTACTTCATCTTTTTATTTTTTACGTGAATTTTTGGAGAGAATTTGTTTACCAAGCATGATTTCTATCCAGAATTTATCGCCTACTTCATAGCAATCCCCAGGTTGTAGTTTCTCCCCATTCAACATTTCTTAAATAAATTCTTTAGAAGACACATCAAGGCAGTGGAGGGAATGTCTTATTGCTTTATACATCCAGCTGTCTGAGATCTTTCGGTCCCATAGAAAATTCTTTAAGGCGTTTGCATTGTATAGGGTAGGTAATTCTGGCTTCAGTACGAAGTTAACATAAAATAAATAAATATAATAAGGCACATCAGGTAGTGTAATAAGAAATCTTATTTCAGATTTTAAGTCTTTGTGGTAGAAAATTCCTTAAGGCGTTTGCTTCTTAGCGTATATCGGTCATGCATCCCATACGGGAGTGTAACATTTTTACAGCAACCCGTCTCGGTTGCTGTACGTTTACCCCCTGGGGGGGGGGGGTAAACGTACCATTCTCCAATCAGCAGGTCGTGGGTTCGAATCCGACGTGAGCATGGATGTTTGTGACTGTCTTTAGGAGGGAGATGAATTTCATCTCCTGGCATGAGACCACCGCTCCGCTTTATTGGAGCCTAAAGTGGTTTGAAAAAGGTGCATGTTTGGTTTCAAGAGCATTTCCGGACTATGTAAAAAATACAAAAGAAAAATTTTGTATTTTTTATTTAAAAATATACAAAAATAAATAAAACGGATACCCCTTCTCTTAGCCCGCCCAGTACTATAATATAACTTTTCGTAGGTTGTATAGTATAGTATAGTACAGTATTGGCCTGGTAGTAATATACTTTTTACTCGTAAATTGCATGTGGTGTCCTTCCACTGAATACATGCAATTTACTATAAAAAATATAAAAAAAAATTAAAAAAACTAGCACTCGCATGAAACAGGCTAAATCATCATTAGTTGAACTGTATTTATAAATGTTCCTCTTGTACGACAACTAGAATTCAACCAGGTCTTTCCAGCCAAAGTCGTCGCTAAGGCGTTTATCTAAGTATATGAACGGAAACAAACGAGTAAGAGAACTTGTCTCGAAATCTTTTTTTTTTTTTTTTTAATCTATGGAGTTAGACTTGTATTTTGGAGCGAAATTTGAAAATCGTAACCTACAGATAGAGGCACCTTTAAAAAAATGACAGATACAGATGAAATGTGAGAATCAGAATACCGCGAATTTGATTATAGTAGATAGTTTGCTATAGTAAACTTTTCTATAAACTAGAATTGTGGTTTCAGTGCTTTGGTCTCACTTTCAGTAATTTGTCATAACAACGTTTTCTATAGTGAGAACCCACTATATTATTTTTTGCCGGAGGCTATAAATTAATCTCATTAATTTTTATATTGATGGGGTTAATAAAATGACAAGATTATTCTCTAATTCTTTTTTTTTAATTGAAAAAGAAAAAAAATACCCCCCCCGACACCGCGATCTCCAAAACAAACATAAAATAATAAAACTGTTTGCAGAGTTATGGAGCTCAACTTAAAGCCAGTAAAACATGGATCTAAATTAGAAACATTCTCCTTATTGAGAACTACATATAAGACGCTCGGAGTGTCTTATAGTTCTCAATAGGGAGAATGTTTCTAATTTAGATCCATGTTTTACTGACTATAACTTGAGCTCCATAACTTATCTAAGTTACTACGGAAATCCCCCCCACCAGCTTTTTAAACTTTTAATGTATTCTAAAATTGCCACTCAAAAATTGTATAATAATTATTTAATTTCAGTTCTTTATATAGCTACTTTATATTTTATGGAATCAAAGGGCATCTCAACATTTATCGAAAATAGCTAATTGTTCACCACTCACTTTATTTTTTTTTTAAAAAATAATAGCATAACTAATACCTAACAGTTTTGCACCTAATGTTTTTTTTTTTTCTTCTCAAGTTAATTTTGCATAAGAGAACTTCAGGTACTGAAAATGCCTGCTATCATATTTTATGTTGGTTAAGTGTGATAAATTGTTATGCAACCATCCACCTGTCATTCTGCTGGAGTCGAGTTCTCATACACATACTCCGCTGTAAATAAAGCAACGGAAACGACGAAACTATTTCACAGCGAAAGAGATTAAGGCTGAACAGTACATGGCGTAACTGAATGTGTACTTGGGAGTCATTCTAGAAGAAGATACAGGGACAGTCGGGAATGCCAGCTGGCATGAAAGCAGAGAATATTTATGAGGCTTACCATAGTTTCTTGTGCCATATACCGCTTGGGACTGACGTGGCACTGACACTATAGCCAGACCCTGAGAACAGGGCAGTAACTCGAAAACGGTACAAGGAAAAGCGCATCAAAAGCGAGAAAAATTGCAGAAACGGCCATGGACAGACAGGAAATTTATATATATATATATATATATATATATATATATATATGTATGTATGTATGTATGTATGTGTGTGTGTGTGTATGTGTTTAAAACGTATACCACATTAGTACAATTTATTTCTGTTGCTTTCGGTCCAAAGGGCTAAGCAAAAGTAAATATTCTTACAACATAAAAAACCTGGTGAAACATGCTTGATAAGCAGTATCTAGGGGTGCATTATCTCGAGTTTTGAAGATTTATCTTCTCACAGTAATCAACACCTAAAAAAAGAGACGTATTTCAAATATGACTTACTTTTTGTTCCCTTTTTTATTCTTGGAATACAAACGCACGGCTATTTTGCATTTCAAGGGTAAAAGAGATGCCGATGTGATTATCCTAAATTAATAGCATTCGAAACTGCTAGTAATCATTCGTCATTTATTTACTTAGTAGCAATAGCAAATAACTCTAAACACTTTTCAGAGCGCTCTGCTTTCATTATGTTAAGGAATAGATATCTGTCAGCATCTACTCGGCTAGGCGTTCTGTAAATTCTGATATCATTAACATGACTGTAAATGATGAACAACTGAAACGAATAGAGCCCGCATAAATCTAATAAGAAAGATCTCAAATTATAATCACACAGAGCTATATCTGAAGCGATGTGTCCAAGTAAGATACTCTGTAACTTTCCGAACAAGAGGATCAGTGCATTTACTGCCATTAGAAGTAAATTGGTCTTTCGGTTTATATATACGAGTATACTGTATAAATTTGTCTATTATACGTGATCTAGAGAAATTAGTATACAGTTAACAATAAATAATACTGTTAATTACTTTATCTGGAGGCTTAGTTCTTAGGATTCTATAAGGATTTTTGGTACATGTTTCTCTTAATAAAGTGAAATATAAAATGCCCAATTAAGTATACGTGGTATACGACAATTTTATAGTTTTATTCATTGTCTGTTTTCATTACGAAAGTCAAAGTAATGAAGGTAGAAACTGAGAATACCCGCAACGGACGCAGCAGTAGTAGTAATAGTAGTTCATGCCTATATTTATTGCGAAATTTAATTTATTTTTTCCTCATACTGAAGAAATCATAGCAAGTTCAAGAAATGAATAACTTTCAACATTAGCTAATGCAAGTTTTCTTACTTTTTACTTGATGTTTGAAGAGTGTTATAAAATCACGTAAATCCTGAGTAAAAGTACAAATGAAACATAAAATTGCGGTTTCCTCGGAGATCGCGTCTTTAAGAAGTCCTCTCTCTCTCTGTCATACTCATCTTAAAATAAGAGCTATATAATGGAACACTGGACTTCGAAAATCTTTGTATATGGTATAGACATGGTATTTGAAAACACAGATACGTATTATATGAGATATCCACATAAGAATGTTAAAGTTGCTATTCATATTCTCCAGGATAGAAAAATATATACCACATTAAATAAAGACAAACGACGTTGAATAAACTGTTCAGATATTTGATAAACGTATAATATATTAATATTTTGCTAGTCATGTAAAACAATAATGAGAAAAATAAAATGTATCTTATGATTTTATGATTAAATGTGTCTTATCACCCAACTGTGTCTTATAGTATCATGCATACGCTAAAGTTTAATTCAGGAATACATCTAGAGACCAAAAATATGATACCTTTTCAAGCGACTTTAATAAGCACTTCCAATAAGCAGAGTAGTAGTCACACACCGTTCGACGAAAGTCATCTACCACGTAAATTTAGACTTTAACAAACATCCATGCCATAGTGGGATTGGAACCCGCAGCCTGTGAGAGAGCCGAGACTTTGTCCGGTCGACCCACCAGGCTCTCAATTAGGCACGTTTTGTATACTAAGAAGACTGCAATAACACTTTCCCCCTTTTTTATTTTTTTGTTATTTTAGTATAACATATCCAAAACTGCAATTTTGCAGTATATTGTACTTGCATAATTTGCAGCGCCTTACCATTGATTTTGCAAGTAACAGTATTTCACTTGCACAGCAAAAGTTCAAAGTCAATGCGTACAATATGCAGTAGAAGCGAAAATCCCTAGCCAGTAACTACTAATTTAATTCGGCGCTTTCAGTATTGCTATGAAAATGAAATCTCATCTCTGTATGTAACAACCAGTTATTATATGCGAATGTTTAAATGTCCTTGCTTACGAAAGGTCCTTTAAAAATTTCCTGGAAACTTCATCTACATAATTACTTAAATCTACTTAAATCTCATACTTGTGAAAGCAGTAACTTAGTCAGTTTCTCTAAGAAGTCTATTTTTTTTTTAAATTTAGGGTATGGCAAAATTAATGATTAAAAATTACTTTTAAGAGCCGCAAATTAGGCCAAAATTGTAAAATTCGTGATTTTCGGTTGTACACCTACCTAAATCGCATTCCTTAGAGGATACATTCCACTATTTTTGCGGGCAGGGATGAGGAAACGTTGGAAATAGTTTATCAGTGAATAACAAATATAATACCTGAATTATGAGGATACATCAAGAGAATTAATTTGCAGAGCCTGGTGTACAGAAGAGAAATAGTATGGATATTTTTCGAAGGTTTGAGTAGAATAAGGAGAGAGAGAGAGAGAGAGAGAGAGAAAATAAATACAACAAGGATTTTAGAATTTTGGATATTTAATTATTTTGCAATTATTTACAAGAACAGTATTATGGCTATAAAAAAGTAACTGTTTAACAAATATAATGCAGCAAATGTCGCGCACTGTGTATTTTTAATATTTGTGCGAATTGCAAATCTAACTCGTACCGATAAAATAATTGTTCCTTAGTCTTTTTTGAAATGGACAAAGTACGTATGTTGTGCTTGAAAGTTGAATTGCGAATGGACGGAAAATTTTTGGTAAAAATAATGAGACTATCTCTGGACAACTGTAGGATGAGTCATCATGATTATTTTACTTTTATTAATTTCTTTTTATTTATTTATCTTCTGGAATTGTTCTCCCTCCTAAATGGTAGAAGAAACTGAAAAAACAAGCAAGCACTGTGCAGTGGAGATCTTTAAATCGGAATTGACATTCCCTACTTACATTATTTATTTGTTCCGTGCTTCAGAAAGGTTAACCTATTGAACTCTGGTGTTTGATTACACTGTAGTATGTGACCCTTAAAGTTAAAACGAGAAAGGCTTGTCTACAAAGTATTCCTCTTAATAGCCACTTCTAACCTCAAATTCTTCCTTACATTTTGACTTTGCGTGACTCCCTTCTCATAGAATTTGATGAAATGGCATAGATTCCTATTACATGTTTAGGAATAAACACACATGTCAATGTCGTAGCTCTGTCCCAATTCTCCTTTAAGCAACCGAATTCAGCTTCAAAACTTTCAGTATTTATTGAAGCTATCGTAGCGGTATCGATCTCAAATACATCGAACATATTATGATGCAATAATCAACGAATGAGAAAAGTTTTTGCATTTAACCTTATTTGCTTAACTTATATAGCCAGTTTAAAAGATTCCATATGCGAAAATATTTAACATTTTTCAATAGCTTAAAAATACGGTTACAAAATGTAACAGCTGGAAAATTACTATTAGTTTTTGTAGCATTTGTAGCCTTAGGTGGGAGATGAATTTCATAGCCCGGTCTGACACCACCACCTCGCTTATTGGAAGCCTGAAGTAGCTTGAAAAAGTTCCATGTTTGGTCTCTAGATCAGGGTTTCTGAAATAGCTAAAAATGAATAAAAATAAAAAAAAGAGAGAAAAACATAAAATCAATATGATTTCATATTATCCACCCACGGTACGTATGTACTATTATAGGTTTACAAATAAACCTCTCGTTGGTGGGAGCCAAATAAAAAAAAGTCTAAGAAACTTTGACATCCGAGATAAAGCCAAAAAATTAAATACAATAAAACATGTTCCGTACTTATTCTAAAAATGTGTTAGGATAGAATACTATTACAGTAAAATGCAATCCACTCTGATAATGTGGTTTTTCATTATATATCACATTAGATGGCAAGCAAGGAAAGCAGGGTTTCATTATTCATTACAATAACTAAAAATGTGAGAACTGGCAGGATTAATTAAACATTTATTTATAAATCTTGAAATTATAATTATTTTTATATTTTCCATGTTTATTACATTTTGTATGTAGCAAGAGATGTTAAACATCTTGATTGCTGTTTCTTTATAAAATGTTCATACGTTAAAAATGTACTTGACGAAAGTTAATGGTTTTAATCTTACAAGTTCTTCTTCTTCCAAACTATTGTTCAGGTATCATTTTGTATGATGATACCACTTTCATGATAAGCAAAGAATATTCTGAAAAAACTTTTTTTTTTTATTTGTGCTCTGAATAATTTAATTTGGTCGATAAATTCATGGTTAAAGATGCTAATTTGAAGAGAGCCAGGTCAAATTTTGTTTGCCCTATTTGTATGTTGTCCTGCATATTCTATCCTAAAGTTAGGAATAATCTTCTTGCATTTCCTGTTGCATATGATAAAAAAATAACTACCTAAAACAGGATTGTTGTTGTCGTTCAGATAGGTATTGGACCATATTTCGAACTTTTCAAGTGTTTGAGGGTCGCACTGGAAACCTCCCCCGATATATCGTGGAATTAAGGACATTTAGAAATGAAAAATGAAACTGAAAAGAATGGCTAGCTGCGAATTTGAGACTACTGACTTAAAAGAGTAACTTTTTACGTGGCAGATGATTTTCTTTCTTCTCCCGATGTGAGTCCATCACCATGAGGTGGCAGGAAAAAGTTCCGTTTTTTTTTTTTTTTTCTTAATTTAAAGCGCAAAGTTACAGAATTATGTAACTCTCAGTCCATTCACGGTACTAAATGACTAAACGTACGATAGGTTTACGAGTATAACCTTTTGTAGGTTATCTTCCAAACCCTTCAAGATAAACTGAGCTTCATTTATACCGGACTGAGAATATCCAGCAAAACTCCGCTATAGCTGAGGTTATGTTCGGGTATGGCGAAATATCATTACAATAAATACATCAAGTTATTTATTTTAATGGCCCAGTGTAGGTTTCCAGGGGGGGAGAGAGCGAACACAAATTATAGATCTGTTTCCATTATTGCATTTATATGTTTTGCATCTTCGCATTCCAAAATAAATACAATAAATAAATAAAATCAACTAATAAATAAAAATAAAAATCTAGGTTAAAAATAAAAGAATAATAATAAGATAACAATAAGAAAAGAAAAAAATAACTGGAGGCGTACAGGCGCCCATCTATATCAGATAACTATTGTGTTGTTGTTTTTTTTAATTTTAAATATTCCAAGCTAAAAACTAATCTAAGGCGGCATCTACTCATAGCTCAAAAGTTCACAGAAAATTAGTAAACAAACCCAATTTGAAATAAGATTAGGAGAAACAGTTTTCAAGTATAGTTAATTCATTCAAGTATAATTATTTGGTAAATTTAACTGCACGACTAAAATTAATATTGTTTGCACAATGTAGTGTAATGTGTATAATTCGGGGCATCGCAATTTTTCTGTTACCTTAATGATCATAGCATTAAAACATGGACACATATATACTTATATAAAATACATATGTTTAAAATATTTATGATATTTAAAATGAATTTTTATATTATGCCTTAGTTGTGGCTGCTTAGAAGAGATGTTCATACTCCATATACGGTTCAAGTATAATTATTTGGTAAATTTAATTGTACGATTAAAATGAATATTGTTCGTACAATATAGTGTAACGTGTATAATTCGAAGTATCGCAATTTTCTGTTACCTTGATGGCCACGGAGGGGGGGGGTTCAAACCTGAAAGCTTTCAGAGGTTCATTTATAGCGATAACAAGATATTTATTTTCTTCTTTTACATTTACTGATCTCAGTATCACTGTCGCTTTACTTCCCCTTATCCTGATAATCCCAGTTCTCTAGGACAAAATGAAAATTATATTCATGAGCTGACATACATCTCTGAGTCTTTCTTGGGCATAAACACATCATATGTAGCCACCTCAGTCTCTAGAAAAACTTGGTATACTTCAGATGTTGCTATGACTATATAAATGTTAAAATCGCCTTACCAAAATTTTTCGTATAATTTTTGGATACTATTCACAGACTAGGATTTTTTTACTTAATTGATAAATCCTTTCTCACAGACACACACACTACTTTTGTATAGACGTTCTCCTTCTGCCTATGCTTTGTTCTATATGTATTTTCATGGCGTCCTGAACTGACTGCCATTATTTTTTCAGTTACCTATAAGCGTGATATAACGCGAATAGCTACTAGTTGACATTCTTTTGCCGTCTTCTTGCATTCGATCTGCTTTTCTCTGAAACAAGTCATATTATCCTCATGTAATGTCTCCAAAGAACTACTTCCAGCTGTCCAAGAAAAATATTAGTGGTTCCTTTTCGTTTCTTAACTGTTTTTTTTTAGACACAATACTTATATAAATGCATACGCCTAAAAGTTTTATGATATTTTAACTGTGATTTAAAATGATTTGTATATATTATGGCTGCTTAAAAGGGATGTCCATACTTCATACAGTTATATTTTAAGTTAGTATAGTATGGCATTTCGTGGTGTGATCAGGAGAAATAGTGCTCTATAACACGAAGCAACAACCACGAATTATGATGAGAAAAAAATCAAATAAAATGGAAAGGAGCGCTTAGAAACTTTCGTTAATTAGCGAATCCAGAAGTGATGAAATGAATACCGTTTTTTTTTTTTTTTTTTTTTTGTTAAACAGTAAAAAGAAGCTTATGATTTTTAAATAATAATTTAAACTTTGAAATATACATGTATAGTAAAATTGAAATAAATGATATTAATAAGGTAATGATCAAATTAAGTATTTGTCAATTCTCATAGCCACTAAAAACTATTCTGGATCTTATTATTTCCAAGACTAATCTGATATTACATTACTGTTGGAAGTATGGATTAACGACCTTTATAATATAATTGGCTCTAATTCAGCTGAATATTCTTCATCAAATTATTTTTAGATGAATCTAAATTCTCACCAACAGTTAATTTTATAAGATTTTCATTATTGCTCTTTTAACTCTATTTCTTTATTCTTACAATTGATTCTTGGTAATTTATTTCTAACCATTAAAAATAACTGAAAAAAAAAAGTTTTGCTATTATTTTGCTTGAGAATACATTTCAACTATTATGCGTCTTGATTTGACCTACTTCTTCTTCTAGTCTTTTCATTGATCATGAAACAAATTATAAAAAATCTCAAGGTCTAGCTTCTAAAAGTGAAAATTAACTACAACTGCAGAAGAATTTTGAGACATGTGGATACCTAAAATCTAGGATTATTTTCAGTAATTGTATACTCCACAGTTTAAGAACCGCTGCTATACACAGCGTTTTAATTAAGAACACTGCACAGCATACCATGCAACCATATAAGCATAATTTATTATCTACTAATTTAGAACGTTAGCCTGTCTCCATATTTCCCAAAAATGTAAGAAAATTCGCATATCATAGACAAACAAAGAAACAAAACCCTAATATGCACTCTTTCAATTTTCTCATTTTTAAAGATAAGTTGATTTCAAAAGAGGAATGTAAAAATACCAAATTATGTTCAGTTATCAGTTTTGTTTATTTTAGATAAGCCACTGCGAGGAAATAATTTTATCCCTATTCACTTTGTTAAAACTATTTAGCCACGTAAACCTGCAAATTCTGACTTTTTTTTTTTAAATTATAGAGATCGATGTAATTCACAAGAACAATGCTAAAGAGAAATAATGTATAGTTTCAAAATCAATTCGAAAATATCAATTCATTACGAAATATAAAGATAAAGAATGCAAACCTTCAAATATAATATATTACCTTTACGAAAGCTACGCTGTGGAACAGTGCCAGATAGGTATTAAAACATAACTGTGTGGCAGAATTGCAGGAAGTTCCTGTTAAAATACAAACGAAAGGCTATACATGCAGACACTTAATGCCCTCTTACGGAAACTTTTTTTTTTTCATTATTTTGCCTGCTTTCTCTTTCCAAGAAAGGAATTTTATTGTTAACACGAACCATTTATATTTTTTGCGCGCGCGCAAACACACAAACAAACACGCTTAGTAAAGTTTATTATTTTTATTAAGCTAAAATAGATTTTGTAAACTAATTAATTTGTAATCTGTTGAACATTACTATTTTAGTAAGCGAATATACCACTGCATTTAATCGATAATTTAACCTTGACACAATCCTTCAAATTGTTGTTATTTCCATTTTATTTTAATTCAAAAACAGTTATAGATAGGACTTAAGGTTAACATTAAAATACTACAATAAGAAGAAATACTAGGAATTCTAATCCCGAACAAAAACTGTAAATTAGCTGTAGGAAATATGTATTAATTGGACAAATTAATTGAATTTAGCTTATATATTTACACTAATTGCTTTACTCACAGACTCAGACAAACACATACACATACCATATATTAGGCTACCTTAGGTATACGTACATGTACTTCACCCAAGTTTACATACTAAACGCACCTTTTTACTTCATCCGGACTACACTATCAGCAGAGAGGAGAGCAGAAGGAGACGTTGACTCACCTGCCCGCCTGCAGGACGCTAACTGACGAACACCTGCGATTCCACTCAGTTTCTGAGCGTGTCACTGTTTACTTATACCTTGGGGCTACAGAGCAAACAGACTTGTTGCGTTTCTCTTAACTGCGGATGAGGTCACTGTCGCTATGGCAACGAGTGTTCTTGCTCACCTGCTCTTTCCTCTCTCTCTCTCTTGATTCTCTCACTTGCACTCTGGCTGATTGAAGTTTTTGCTGAAAATGAAAGATTTTTAATTCTAAGAGGTCATCTACCGAAGAACTTCTGCATAATAAGAGAATTGAATTTTTCATTTGCAAAAATCCTTAATGAATTAATTTATCTATGGCTTTCTCATAAGAGTTTCAAGTTTTAAGTACTGAAGGAACGGTTAATTATTGTGATAACGACCGATTGAAGGTTATAAGCATATTTCTTCCTTAAGTCGTAAAGAAATTGCAGCTAATAATTCCATGCGGAAAATATTTTCTCTGTTGTACTCGTATACATCAGTACTTTCTTTTCTTTGTTGTTAACTAAGACGGACATGACCTGTTTCCATGGCAACAACAACTTCTGCTTGCTTGTAATGATCAGTGTTCAACTATCGTCCGAAAGATATCATCAATAAATGTCTTTTGTTTTCTTTTCTGTGTAGTTTTCTAATTGCAGATTGAATAATTCATAGCGTTGTTTATGATATTGATCTATAATTTACAAATGCCAGAATTTCCGGCTTCATCTTTCCAGTGTAAGGATCACCTGTCGCCTTTAACGTCTAGTTTTACTTACATTATTATGTAAATAAAGTTATAGTTTTAATAATTTTGATGTTTGGAATGAGCAATGTCAGATAAAATATTTTGAAGAATTTTTTTTCACTTAAGGAATTTTGAACGGTACACTATGCTGTGGTGTTGTCCTTTGTTTGTATATTGTGATATTGATAGCTGAAAGTAATTGAATTGATAGAGCATTACATATAAAAATGGAAAAATTGATAAACTAAGGAAATGGAAATAACTATGTGTGTGTGTGTGTGAGAGAGAGAGAGAGACTTTCTATGCTTGTCATTTTATATACGTACTAGGGGGGACTCCGCCCCCTGGCGCCTACGGCGCCCAACCCCCCGTGTTCCGGACTGGTAGGCTGGTTCTCCTTGAATTCTGATGACTCGAATTTCGAAGACTCGACACTCAGGATAGCCCCGGAGTGTCGAGTCTTCAAAAGGGGAGCTCCGCCCCCTGGCGACTACGGCGCCCAACTCCCCGAGTTCCGGACTGGTAGGCCGGTTCTCCTTGAATTCTGATGACTCGACACTCAGGGTAGCCCCTGAGTTTCAAAACGTTTCAAATAACTTGACAAAAACGTGACACAAAAACGTTACATAAAAAAGGCTTATCATTTTATATATATAGGGTAGATATGCTAAGTATTATAGAAAACAGAAGGGGTTTCAAATGAATGGAACATCTTTGACACAGCGGTTCAGTGCTCCTTCTTCTCCCAAGTAGTGGTGGTAGTGTGGCTCTAAATTAGAAAAATCAAACAACATTTTACTCCAAACGAAGTATATAAATGCAGTGCTGATATGTGCCTTTCAGTTCTCCAGAGAGATCCTGAACGAAATCGCAAATATCCTGATTTGACATGGGAAATGATTTCTTATTAATATAGAAGTTTATTAGTATAGAAACCAAGAATGAAAAACATCAGAGATAACACCGATGCCTTGGCACTGTAGAATAGAGGACGAACATCTGTGGGATTAACTGCAATGCCGAATTAAGATCAACACGAGATCTCTTGTACTGTGGCACTAACCTTAACACGTTAGATAGTTCCTGTAACCAGGTCTGTTGGTGGTTAATTTGGACTTCCGCATGTATCGAATAGCACCTGTTGCATATGCTACAACTTTGGTTGTTGCGACGATAAGAGAATGACCTTTGCACAAGATGCTTATCATCTGCAGTCTACTCACAAAGCATTCGCATATACATCCTGTACTACTGCAGTTGGTTAGGTTAGTTATAAGATTATGAAAGGGGAAAGAGTCACAAATGAAATGAAGTTTGTCATTATTGACACCTGACCGGCACGCACAATGGAGTCAGTATCCAATGTAGGATTTTGGACCTGAATAGTTTCGCCAGAAACTAAACCCACTGCCTTCAAGTTTCTGTAAGATTATTCTCAGTACTGAAATAAGGTAAATTGAATATTAAGAACGAAATTTTAAGTTCAGTACTTTCAGTCTGGGGGAGGAAGACTCTTAATCCAGCCTGGATTCTGGTATTTGCCCGTACACTTGATAGAAATCATATGTGCTAAGGGCAAGGAAATATGGACAGCAATAAACAAAGCGGAAAGTAATCCACGAAATAAATAAATAAATAAAAAACATTGCTGCCTTGCTGATTCCGAGCTCTTGTTTATAGAACTTTTCTGTTGATGGTCAGCTGATCTCATTTGCATGTAGAAAGGTACCACCATCTCCCTCGGAAATTCGTTTTTTTTTTTGTTTTTTTTTGAATTAGCGATCATTCCAAATCATCAGGGGGCTGAAGCTGTGCATAATTTTTAACTTTGATGAAATCGGAGAGTTATTTTATCACCCTATTATTTAGATATTCGAAAGATTTTTTTTGTTTTTTCTTCTAAGCATCCTGTGAATTATGGAGGCCATTTTTAACAGGATGATGGATGTACAGACTTTTCACATTTGTAGAGTTTAAAGATAATCACAACTTATTTTCATACTGACACCAATTTCTGATTTTTTTTACTACCATTTAATGCCCAGGATGTGTACTTTTTGATTTATTTGCATTTTTTGAACAAAGTATTTTTTTTTTTTTTTTACAAAATGGCAGCCGCCAGCTTTAGGTATTCCGAATGTTCTTTTATACCCTCTGGGTCCTAGATGAATCCACACGTCTGATGTTTTGTGTGTTTTTATGTATACGTGTAGTGGAATAAGTAATTTGAAGTAAAAAAAAAGCGATGTAGAGGAAACCAAATTTTGAAATTTTTATTAAAGATGCTCTTGATAGGTCGCTGGCAATAAAGTAAAACTGATTCCATTCTATTTTCATCCCTTCAGTCTAGACAGCCTTTTGAAAACGAAGAAAATGGCAATTTTTTGTTGCATGTTTCAGTGTATTTAGTACATCAACTTATCAAGACAATTTTGTAAGAACCTCGTGAGTAGTATGGATTGAGAGTTATTAATGTAAAAAACAGAATAAAATATTAAAATATAAGTTTTTTTTAATTTTTATATCACTAACTTGTGGCCAATGTAATTTCATATTGCTAGTATTTGAACACTTCAAAGCGCTTATAAAACTTTGTTCCATTTTAACCAGTTTTTTTTAGCTAGATAAAAAATTTTATTATAATATCTTATTATATAAAATAATAGATTTTTTACGCTACTATTTGGTATATTTGCTATTGTCATATGGCACACCGATCAATATCCTGAAAAAAGTTTATAGGAGGATGTACTAAATGCCTTCCACTCCACAAAAAAGCGGATTTCTTAGTTTTCAAAAAAGACTGTATTGGCTGAGTGTATGAAAATAACAGAATGTGACCAATTTTACTCTATAACTACCTATAACTGCCTTTTTCCCCATAACAATTTCAAATTTTTATTTGGTCCTCTCCATGTAACATTTTTAGGTTTCAAATTCAGTCGTTTTAAATTTTTTGCAATTTTTTTCATAGCAGGAACGCTCTTCAGTCTAAGGTGATTCGGGACATGAGTATTCCACTAAATGTATAAAGAGAAAACACAAAAATCAGACTTGTGGATTCAACCTATAGGTATGCAGGGAAGTGTACAATATGAGGAAAAAGTACTCAGAATACCTAAAGCAGGTGGCTGCCATCTCGAAAAAAAAATTGTCTGAAAATACAAATAAGCAGTCCAAAAATACACACCTTGAGCATTAAAACGGCAGTTAAAAATCAGAAGGACAGTCTGGAAATACGCTATGATAAATTTTAAAACAGGGCCTGTGTAGCGCTGTGGAAATGATGTTTGCATCCAGAGTGATAGGCCGCCCAAAGAAAGACCATAATTAGTTCGATTCTACTCGCTGACTACAGGAACCTTTTCTAAGCTTTTTTTTTTTTTTTTTTGATCGGTTCCCGAGTTAGTCGATCTCTGGCACGGATAGGCAGTTTTTCTTGAAGTGCTTGATACTGATATACGAGGATCATTCCAAAAATTCTGCACAATATCTAGTTGTTAAATCAAACATTTACAGAGCTTCAGTATGATCTCCATTCTGTCCAACGTAGAACAGTGTTTCTCAAAGTGTGGTATGCGTACCCCCGGGGGTACGCGAAAGGTCGTTAGGGGGTACGTGGCAATTTTCGGCTATGCATAATTAAAGGAGTCATTATATTTTTCAACAAACAGTGCAATTAGAAACAACCAGGATAAAACGGCACTAACTAATGAATCACATCCCCTCTCCAACAGAAACGGCTGTGTAGACCAAGCAAAACCATATGTTGCCGGTGGAACATATGTTTGACCCCCCCCCCGTCGTTACCGTGTTAAAACTAAGAAATATATAGTGAATGTGTTTCAGATATTATGGAATTCGGTTGAAGGGAATTAGCAATTCAACTCAACTGCTGAAATGCTAATTTGTCTTTGGTTCGCGCGATCTTTTGTTAATACCGCACCAATCATATGCAGTTCTTCGCTGCTCTACATCTCAAGTCTTGTAAATTACTGGTAATTTTTGCTTGAAATAATGAGAAAGAAGATGACGCTATTTGGGTAGATGACTTTGACTATGCACACAAAGAAACTGTTCTATGTCAAAAGTAGTGATAGCGAGTAGGAGCTTCTTGGTAAGCTGTTATTACATTATGGTGGGAGGTCACTTCCCAGACCGATTTCAGCCTTTTTTGAGGCTTCATCAGTGAGTAGCTAGACCTATTACCAAAGGGTATAGCGAAAAGAACTTATATACTCTGCTATACGAGTTGTCAAACAGGTGCAACCATTAAGTTACTAAAATATAAAGAGCCAATAGGCTTCATTTCGGCGATATAAACATTATTCAAATTAAGGGGATATTAAATCCCACATTGTTTTAAAACCGAATAAGAAACTCAAAGATTGGAATCAGAGAGTTTCATCCTTTGGTATCTATTTGGTCTAGCTACTCACTGATGAAGCCTCAAAAAAGGCTGAAACCGGTCTGGGTAGTGACCTCCCACCATAATGTAATAACAGCATACATTTCCTAGGAAATGTGTTTTTACATTATGGAAAATACCAAGATTAGCGATCAGAACTTTCTCCACCTTTGCAACGAGTTGCCTGAGATTGTACTACGTACTAGGACTACTTGCATTAGCTCACGCTAGTGGCCGCCGATACTTTTATAGTTTATTATACTATATTCGGCATGAAACTCTCTGATTCCAATCTTTGAGTTTCTTATTCGGTTTTAAAACAATGTGGGATTTAATATCCCCTTAATTTGAATTATGTTTAGATCGCCGAAATGAAGCCTATTGGCTCTTTATATTTTAGTTTTTGAAAACTTTAATTTCCAAAAATTCCTGCACGTATCTCGCAACACAATTTTTTAGCTTTAATTTTGGGAAAAAAATTTAGAGTTATATTCGAGTAAATACAGAATTTTTTTTTTTTTTTTGCTTTAAAATTGTTACGTATGGGTCATTGGTTTTATTGGATTTAATTGATTGAATTTATAAAACGATTGGATTTATAAAACCCCCAAAAGAGAGCCATATAGCAAATACTACAAGTAGCTGTATGCAACAAGAAAACGTTGATATTGCATCTGGATCAAATGAAATTGATGAGTGTGTCGTATGACATCTCTAGAGAACCAAAATTTAAAAATAAATAATTTTTGTTTACATGAACATAAATAAATTTAAATAAAATAGATATTTAATTTTAATGAATATTTTAAATTAATGTATTAATTTTATTTAAGTACTTTTTAATTAATTTAGTTATTTATTTTTAATTAATTAATTAGGGGGTACTTGGTAATAATGAAAATTTAAGAAGGGGTACGCGGATATCTGAAGTTTGAGAAACACTGCTGTAGAAGAAACTTCGTCACTCTGGAAGTGAAGCATTTCCGCGGGAAATGCTTCACTGCCATGTCGTACAATGAGCGCCATTGCACGAAATCCTACTAGAATCAGGTTCTTTCTCCATTTTGAAGTCTTATTTCACAAAACGAGAAACAGAAACACGTTTTTACTCAGAGACTGGCTTACAACTGACGTTAAGGTAGAAAGTATTACATTATCCTATCTACGCATGCGCGATGTGCAGAACTTTCGAATGATCATCGTATTGGCAATATGACCATTGTCAGTAGTTTCGATATTGCTACTACCATTCAAACTTAATCGATATTTTTCGCTAGGAGAAACGATATGCGTTTAAAACATATTCGTTTCCCCCATTCCGCTTTTTTTTTCAGTCTTTATTTCCCTTTTCTTGGGCGTTTTCTATTCTATTGATAATATGACTAGTTGCATTGCAACTCGTCCTACTGTTAATCAGATGGGTTAGCCATTACTTATTCATGTAATGCCATATTTCAATATCATAGTGTGGGTTAGCATAGTTTCTGCTAAATGCTTTAGCAGCTTTTTGTTCAATCATGTTGAATATACACTGGGAGGATTCTAAAAGAAATTAGAGAACTATTCCGCCATGTTTAGTAGTTCTGCTGCCAGGCAGGCAGGTAGAGTATGTTAATAGATCCATTTCTGAATATTTCCCCAATTATTACTTCTTCTTTTTTCAACATTTGTTTCATAATCAGTTCCCTAGTTTTGCGACTTTATTTATTTTTTGTTCTAAACCGAATGAAATGTGTAACATCCACTGAAATCAATATGATATGATGTAATTTTTCTCCTGTACGTTTATATTATTTATCTCTTTACGTGCAGTCATGCATAACATTGCTGACAAGATGATATATCACTGTCAAGTTTCAAATTTCTTCGTCCACTCGTCTCCTTAACTTATTTATTTTCTGTTGTTTCAGCGTAGGTGGAGAAATTTGCTTCATTTGATTTTCATTAACTTGGAATTCTCCTCCTGATGTTTTTTTTTATTGTTATTTTCTTGTCGAAGAAAGATTAATGCAGAATCCATGTATCATTTTTTAAATTTTTTTACTACAGTACTTTAGTACTGTATAGTAATATACTACAGTACTTTATATATTCAGTATAATCCCAGTTTTAAATATATTCATAACCTAATCTAACATGCTATAATTCTTCTTCGTTTTTATCATTTTTTTTCATATAGTGCTTTGATTAGATTCTACACAATGTATATGAAAAAAAAAAGTGTATCTATATACACAGCCATTGCAGAAAACTCAAGCCTGTTTATAATAGCGATTAACTAAAATAAAAGTCTATGCGAAATGCGAAAATTCTGGCATGGTGGAATATGTCGTGTTTGAAGATGCTTCTATGTCTTCATACCGAAGTGGTTATTTGTTGTGATTTGCGATTTCTTGTTAATCCTTTCCTCCTACTTGATATTCTAGTTTAAATTATGCTATAAATTTAGCTTAAGAAACACACGATCACAATGAAAAGTTTTAATATTTAATCAATCAAAACATTTAACAGATATTTCGTTTTGAGTATCACAAAAAAATCGTCATTATAATTAAATCAAGAGAAAAAAATTCAAATTCAGCTGTGTGCTTTGTGTGGTGAATTTTATGCAGTTAGAAATTACGATATCTCCTAACTTTGGCAATATAAAGTTCATCATTGCAATTAAGATTCGTAATACGTAATAAGATTTTGGAAACATTAATGTTTGTTCATATGCTTTGATGTAGTAATATGGAATTGTTCCAACTAATGCTATGGCTGATTTTAACTTCATGCCGTGTCAATCCAGATTTATGTGGTTTTATAAACCTAATATTAGCTTTTTGTTAGTTGGTTTTGGATTTACGGCCGAAGCAACTAAGCGTTTAGCAATTTTAAGTCACTTTAGGATTGCAGCAATTTAAGGATTCAATTAATTTTTGCTTAATAGTTGAAATTTTTTATTAAAATGCTTCAGAGGAACCTGTTATTAATAGTTTTTACCATTCCGTATCTTTGAACCGATGATGTGCAGAGGACTGATGGGCATATCGTCTGGAGAAGGTAGATTTGCTTTCTCCTTAGAGCGAACTTAACCTTAGGAAGAAGATGAATTTTTTTTTTGAGATGCAAAAAAAGTCGTGAAAAAAAAATCCACAAAAGATAGCTTTGATGGACGGAATGAAAGATTCTCCCCTCTCCTTTTAAATGTTTCTTCAAAATAGTTTACAAAAATAGGAGGAGTTTTGCACAGCGGTTTCTTCAAATTATAGACTTATTCTTTCAGGCGAAATATCCCCAGTTAGTAACCCAATTTAAATAGTTCTAAGATGTGAGCAGGAACATTCTGAGACAATAGCGAGGGAAACCTCAACTAATAAGCAAGCATTGTCCTTCAACTGTTACATTTATAAAGTAACTCGAAATCTCTTTATGTAAAAGGTGCTATTTATGATGTCGCATGTTCTCTCAGCCTATCATTCGATTAAACAGGGCCCTTTAACTGAGAAGTGGATCTCCAAACATCAAACCCATATTCGGCTTATAAAACCACATAAGTCTGAATTGTTCCAGCGTGGATTTTTTGGGATAATTCCGAATAGCGTTTCAGTCGCAACCTATGTGCACTCAACGCTTGCATTTAACACTTTCATTGCCAAGCTGAAAATTGGAATTTCGTGTGGTGGCCAAATTTTTTATATTTTTTTTATTTAGTTAGCGACGTCCACGCGATAACGCGTGATCGGCCGTTTGGTGAGAGCTTGCATCGCGTGATCGCGCGATATCGTTCATTGCCAAGCTGAAAATTGGAATTTCGTGTGGTGGCTAAATTTTTTTTATTTTTTTATTTAGTTAGCGATCAACGCGATAACGCGTGATCGGCCGTTTGGTGAGAACTCGCATCGCGCGATATCGCGTGATTGGCAATGAACGTGTTAAAAGATCACATCTGTTTACGTACACAGTTACAATCAGTTGCTTTTATATTTCCCCATTGTTTTCTTAGTTCTGTTAATTGTTGACTGTTTCAGTCAATGAAATGTTCTAACTTCTCGCTGCGATCACATTTTTTTCTTTTTTAAGTTACGGAATGCCCACTGGTTCTGCTATATCAAAGGTTTCTGACATTAGGTAGTAGATTAATTTTATTTTGCAGTGTGGAAGACACCCTACTTACTGGAAGCCTGAGGTGGCTTTAAAAAGTTCCGTATTTTGTCTCTAGAGCAGACTTCTGTATTATATAATATTTAGTACATAGTACTAATGTACTATAGTTCACAATCATACGAGATGGGATTTGCGTTAAAAAAAAGCATTTGTTTACTTTCGTTTTTGTGATGTGGAAGTCGATCTTTTTTTTTTTTTTTTTCCGTTGCAATAAGAGAAACTTAAGCTAATTTCTGAAAAACTACAAACTCTTTGTTGAGGTTCATAATATTACATATATTTAATATAATAATATAATTACATAATAGTTTTGTTGCGGTATATAATATTACATCTCTTAACATACTTTTCAAAAAGATTGCAACTAACTTTCCTTTTAATTTATATTTAGTTGTGATTTAATTTTGAATATACATTTGTGTATCTTCACATTGTTACATGTTTAGGCAGATTTTTCAAAATGAGTCTCATCTTATTAGATTCGATTTGTATGTTCATTAGTAGATAGCAATCCTAACTCGTCCTTGGTTAATTAATTACATATATCGCACGTACATTCTGATCGAATGATCTTTTGCGACCTATGGATTACGGGCGTGATTTAAAAAAAAAAATTAATTAAAAGCATTTTTAGCTCGTGTATTGTAGATTCGGTTAATTTGTGATTCATAAAATATATTTTTGTCTTTTTTTTTTCTTTACAATTTTGGTACTGAAATCAAACTGATGACTTGATGCATTTTACTAGAGATCTAAAATACCAAATTTCATTATATTTTATCCAGCCAGAGAGCGGGATTATTACTATAATCCCGAATAGTTTTGCGACTAAAATGGCCCTTTTGAAAGCAAGATTGAAAAAAAAAAAAGCTTGATATTTATGGTGAAGATCCCGAATACTAAATTCGAATGTAATGAAAATAGAGACAAACAGGTGGATGAACATACAAATCGAATCTGATAGACGAGACTCATTTTGAAAAATCTGCCTAAACACGTAAAAATGTGAAGATACACAAATGTATATTCAAAATTAAATCACAACTAAATATATTCTAATAACAAATTCAAATGAGAAGAAGAACTTCGTATTTTTAAATAAATTAACAGTCATTATAAAACAATGCTGAAATAATTGATTAAAGAAACTGTGGAGAAATTGAAGAAGATTAAATATCCTTTACAAATGAGAAATCTTCTCTACTGTGGTCAGACAATGATCAACTGTTTTCCTTAATAATATTTTAACTCTTAGACACGACAAGATTTCTCTAGAGTAGCATTAACCCTCAACCTTTCTTAGCGTAAAAATATCACATTTATGCATTCGGCAGAAACTAAAAATGGAGTTACTTTTCCCTTTCGTTCATGTTACTGGCTTTTCTGAATAACCCTTAAACTGCATAATAGATTATATTTGTATAAGATATAATCTGTTGTAATGAAAAAAAACATTAAATAAATACTTAAATTCTTCTGAGCTGCTTGTACTGACTCATATTTGTGTTATTAAAACTATTCTAAATTTGTGTGCTTACGAACTCCCCCCCCTCCACACACACACACACAAAAAAAAAAAGAATTGAGTGGCTTATTTCTTAATTCTGCACCTTATGGTGGCAGAAACCATGTTTTATTATTTGATTTTTTTAGATATTTTTATAGCATTTGTGCTTGTAAATTAGCAGTTACAATTCTCCCACTTTCTTTTAAAAATAATTTGTAGCAAAGCATGATTTCACTGTTATACATTTCCGAACCTCTTCCTTCATCTCCTCCGTAGCTGTCGATAGCGATGATGATGATGCCCTTTGATTAGTAAGACTGTCGAAATTCTGTTTGTTCGAATGCCGTATAGGACGCGAAGAAAACTTTTTCAATTGAAGGTGTTAGCTGGTCTCGTATGGAAGTCGCAGAGTGTCTCTGAAACTTGTGTTTTTCGTCCTATAAGGCAGATAAATTGACTGTTTATGAGGCCTATATTGGCCTCATAAACAGTCCTTGGAAAAATAATCTTCAGAAATTTCAGTCTGATGTAAAGTCCTTCTTTCATTCTCCTCCACTCGTTAATCATCCATGGTATTAATAGTAAAATAGGTTTGTTATCCTCTTGTGTGTGAATTGCAATAAAAATTAAAAATCATTGTCACGATAAACTATCGCAGGTATCAGTGAGCTTGAAGGTTCTACTTATTCCTTTGTAAAATCAGATGATTTTACAAAAGATGGTTCTCCTCCTCCATTTTACGAGTTAGGTGGAATGGTCTGTTAGCCAGATGACTTGACTTTCCATAAACCGAATTTTTACTAGGATAAAGCGGTGAAATCTTTTCCTCGCAGTCGGCAGTCTTTTATGTCTTGCCGATTGCGTATTTTCTTTGATCCATTGGTTTTCTGCCTGAGGAAAAACTGTTACACTCCTGTATGAGATCAACTAATTTACTTTCTGTCGAAAAGTCCTCATAAATATTTCTTGCATCTTAAACGAGAGAGTTCAGATTTCTCCAACTAAAATGTATGCTTATTCTTCCGACTGTGTCACAGAAGCATTTCTAAGGTTGTTTAAGCTGTGTAAAAAGAATCCTGGAAATCTAAAGGATTTATAAGTGAAAAAGTTAGAAAATCAATCAAACAACAGAAATCATGTTATAATTCATTCAAGCGTCCTGAACAAACAGCTCAGTCAGTTTGTTTTCCATTAAATGCTAAAACTGAACTTTTCCAAACGAAATTTTAGAACGCCAAGAGGAATTCAAACACACTAAACAAAATTTAAATTTTATTTTATTTCATTTTTAATTAAAAAAATTAGAATTTAAACAAATTAAATTTTATCATAGTCATTTGTTTCAGAAGTGGTATACTTCCACCTTTGGCGTGCAACCGTACTTTGAGCAGGATACTTTCCACATCAAACTGTGAAGTATTTCAGACAAAGCATTTTCTAATAATAAATTAGAGCAAATATTTCGGTGTTTGGGAAGTATTTGAATATCTTTTGACACAGCCAGTGAAGAATATTAGCTGAGGGGGGAGGCAGTGCAGCCCTTATAGAGGAGTTCAATCATCTGTCGTCGAATTCGGAGTCTTTCATTGCAACTCACTATTTTCACGCGAATAGTGAGTTGCAAGATTCCAAAACTACTACCTTTTTATTTCTTCAGAGTGCATTTGTAATAATTGGTTTACGGACTGACTCGTTCATGAAACTTTAGTTCAGCATGTTTTTTTTTCCCTCCTCCAAACGAGTGTTAAGCTTCTTTATATATATATATATATATATATAAAGAAGCTTAACATATATATATAAAAGATGCGGTGAGTTAGTGCTCCGTTCACAAGGGATTGTGCAATGACACAATCCCTTGCCTTCTACTAATGAATGATTTTTTATACTGTAGTCTCTAGGAAGTTGGATCAGAGATCTCTTGAACGCTTAGATTTACAGTATATTATTCACTCATCTCTGCACTTTGATTTCTCTGACCAATTACGTTAAATAATGATAATAATAATAATAATAATAATAATAATAATAATAATAATAATAATAATACTTCTGTCATTTTGGAAAACTACAGTTTGGAGAAGTTATTTAGAAAATAGTCTGATTTTTAATTGTTTGTTTTATTTTATATTTTTTTGCAAAGTCCTTCGATGTTGACATATTCCTAGCGTGAATATTTTGTAGAAACGAAAGAATAGATAACACTGTTTATACTTGGCTTATATATTTCCCCTCCCTATCAGGGTTGGCTGAATTAGTAACGTGTGGATTCGCCTCCACTGTGACATGAATGTTTGTGAATGTCTTTAAGTAGTAAACGATTTTGCCGCCTGGTGTGAAACCATCACCCTACTTATTGAGGTCTGAAATGGCTTAGCAAATAACAAGGAAACCGATTTATTTACGTTTAGACCTCCCACGGTACTGAATGTATGATGACTTTATAACTGTTTGTCAGTGAGATATATGCCATAAAAACACAATGGATAAAACAGATGAATTTTAGATTGGGACAACTTAACAAAAAATAAAAAAAATTAAAATTAAAAACAATAAATAGCCTTTTCAACAGTCTAACAAAATGCCGTATTTATTTTATCGATTAGTCTGCCACTTGGCATTCACCGCATTAAACTGTAATATTCCACAATATGTATATGTAGTATGTTTTTACTGTGTTACGCAAGGTTATTTATTAATATTAAGTTAAATTCCTTTTTACATGTTACTTGCAGTTACTTGTAACTGTATGGAATTGAATTATTAGTTATAATATTTATCTTTACGGGATCGCTTTATTAATTCCGCTCTCTTAAATAGATTAAAATACATGTTTCAGATATTATCTGTTTAATGATAATCACTGATTCTGTGTTGACACTCTTCAAACTAAGCCAAACTTACTACACTAGTATGGCGGTTATCATAAAAATAAAGAAAATAGATTTCTGTTAATAAGACGAATTTTTATTATTATTATACGAGATATAATAGAACGAGAGAAATAATTTTTGCTATGCTTGACCACATTGCTAAATATGTATTAGGATATGAAGCAATGAAAATAGAATCTACAAATTCTGTATTTATCATAGAGAAAGATTTCAGTTTTTATTCCGTGCCTATTGTAGTTGGTAATGCAAAACCACTTTTTTACATATACGAGTATATGTACAGAGTTAATATTAATTATATATATGCCTTTTCTAATTGATACCCCCCCCACACACACATCTCTTTGATACGTCTCCAGCCAGAGGCGTAGCTAGAGGGGAAGAGTGGGCGGTCCGCGCAGGGAGGACCTTTGAACCTTTTTTGAACTTTTGCAGTTAATTCTAAAATACAGTCTCGAAAACTCAGTTCCAAATATTGTAAATATTTGGAACTGAGTTTTGAACTACTGCGAATTTTCCTCACAGTTGCTGTAAATGTCGTTAGTTGTGAGAGGAGTTTTTTCTAAATAAAATTTGATTAAGAAATTAAGAATTATCTATATTACTATGAAATAGACTTCGCCAATGTCGATGATTTTGCTAACAGAAAAGCAAGAAAAATAACATTTTAGAATGTTGAAATTAAAGTTTTACTTCACAAATAAACATAGCGTTTTAATTTATTTCCCTATATGTCGTTTTGACTTTCTGTAGTCTTTTTTGGTGTGTATTGAGAGGGGCGACAAACTCAGGGACCGCCCCAGGCAAATGCTCTAGCTACACCACTGTCTCCAGCCGATCTAAATGGCCTGCACCGGACTCTAGAGTTAGCGTACAAGCAGCTAATTGCATGGATTCATCTGTTTTGGACGTGTGGGTAAGAAAACTCTGAATTTTTGGATGGAAAACCTCCATAGTCTTATGAGATCCGCCGGTTCACTTTCAGTTGAAAAGGCCTTATATACGTTCTGGTTCTTTTGGGATTCAAATCTTGCCTTTTATTGCAGAGCCTATGGGTGATAAACCAATGGTTTATCACCCATAGTCTTTCAGACGTTTAACCCTGCGGAGGTCGCAGTCGAAAAAATTGCAGCGTAGGTCGCGTGTATCTGTGAGACATTCATTACTAATATGTTTTAAAATGCGATAAAACTTTTTTTTAAAAAAACACTGCAAATGTAATACATGATGGTTTATTAATTTTCAATTACAATCTAGAAATTATTGAACAAAGAAACAAAGGAAAAAACAACAACTAAACCAATACTATACTGACATTGGAGTTCGCGGTATCTCTCAGATATAATTTACTATGAACTATCACACACCTTTACATAACACGTGTTTATGCGGTCAGTTTAAACCAAAACTGACCGCATAAACAGTGTGGAATATCATTCGTAATATATGCATGCGCAGCTACTCATGACCTCCAAGCTATACACTGGGTATGTGAAAGAATATTTATATTAAACAATTTGTTTGTATCTGTCAGATCAGCCGCGACCTCCGCAGGGTTAAAAGCGTCTTTTTTGCTCATGAGCAAGATAGATTCTTCCCCCCCCAAGCAGTCTTTTGGAAGGCAACCAACCGATTATGTATATAATCAAATATCAAGAAGGTCCATCTATGAACTTCTATTTATTAACGCCTCTCTTTTGTTCTATCAATATGAAGCACAGCAGTTAAAAAAAAAAAGAGTACAGTTATAGTCCAATATTTATAGTAAACTAAAGCCCTCTTAATATCTCCATAATTGAGTAGTTTCATCATCCGCAATTTGACTGGGAATTATGTCTTCTACATGAGGAACTATATTTAGGCCTTTTATATGCAAGGCTAAGTTAACTTTTCTAAGGAAAGAGAATTCGCTAATTGATAAATAGGTAGACTGTGAAGTAAGGAAAACCATACTGAACTGTTTATGAACGTCTACATTTGTGAGCTTGTACTTAAGAAGTGAAAAAAAAAAAAAAAATGATGCTACTCCCTTGTACCAAAAATATTTCGTATAATTCTAATTTCCTTGACCCAGTATATCGTAAAACAATATAATACATTTTTCTTGTAATTTTTCAAGTATTTATTATAACAACATAAAATGCTTATTGATTTCTCAAATTATCATATTTCGAATGACATCACTCGTTATTAATTATCCCAAAGTACTGGGATCTTTGTTTCTTCCGACGCCACCTCAGCAGTACCACTTTAGCATTTATTCGTATTGTTATGTTCAATTTAAGTAACGAAAACTACTTTACAGAACGGACAAATAAAGATCTTAGATATTTGTGAAACGCCCCCCCCCCTCACCAAACCAAAAAAAAACAAAAAACTGACGTGTCACTTTGTGTGATACGTCTCATCCAACCAGTCATTAATACAGAGTAATTTATTATTATTATTATTATTATAATGGTGTCTCCCTGGAGTCAAAAGACTCATCACAGGAGACCCCACATTGACACACTAACTATTATTTACACAATACCTATCATACTTCTCCTTAAATTCATTCACAGATGAAGCATTCACAACCACCTCCGGCAACGCATTCCACCCCTTCACAACCCTCCAAGTAAAAAAATCTAGTCCTAACACCCTTGTTAACGACACTCTTACATAATCTCCAGGAGTTGCTCCTCGTTCTCTCCCTTCCTACATAAACTTAGTTTCTCGGTAGGTGGCGTTTAGTTCAATGTATTGTGGCAAATTTTTCATGAGCTGAATTATGTGAATGTCTTGCATTTCCGGGATAGATAAACTAAGTACATATTATCTGTGTAACATAAGCTGTCAAAATATTTCTGATCAATTTAAAAAGCCAAAAGTTAAGACAGTCACTCACCTTATTCTTAGAGCTGAGGTCCCCGCTTATGTCATATCTCTTCTCGATTGCCTCGATGAAGGCTTACTTCTTACTTACCTCGATGAAGGTAAGTAAGAATTCATTGAGGGCACCACACAATCGAGTTATAACTAGAATTTTGAACTATAAGTTCTCATAGCATTTTCTTTGTTGTTAATTCCTCAGTTTTTTTTTTTTTACAGTTTTTAATGCTGCGTTTAGAATCTCTAATAAAATAGTGCCACGGATCGATTAAAGGTTGGATGGAAGATTATAAGCATAATATTTCAATTAAATAACTGGGAATTAGGAAACTATTAAAGTGTAACGGGTGTTTCTAAACAATATGGTTAAGAAGAGTTGAAAAAAGAGGAATAAAACTTACCGATACAAATTAGATGAACATTCAAAAACATTTAGCCAAAAATAATGTTTATCAGATCCATTGTTCTTTTGTGACATCCCTACAGTATGGTTCTTTTGGTTGCGAATATTCAATTTCGTAATTAGACTTCGACAATCAATTTAACTTAATCGACAATTAAGTTAAGAAATTAACGATTAAGTTAATTTCTTAACTTAATGTTAAGAAATTAACCTTAAATCGTTAAGAAATTAACGATTAAATTAATTTCTTAACTTAATCATATTAAGTTAAGCAATTTTTATAATATAACATAATATTGCAGGCGCATTCGCAATTACTACATCTTAATATCTTCAGCTTAACTTATTTTTCATCATCACCATCATCATCAAATTCCTGATATATACCCTCAAGAGGCGTACAGGATAAAGTACTACATGAAAAATTACACCATTATTAACTTCCTATCTACAATTTTCCTCCAAATCAGTGTTTGTTACCTGTCAGGACTCCAACATTATCAGATCTTATATTTCTATCTTCTAAGGCACTTTTTACTGTATCAATCCACCTATATCTTGGTCTTCCTCTGGGTCTTTTTCTAGTCATTTTATCGATTAGTCTCTGCCAAACTGGCAGAGAATACTTGTTTTGCTAATTTTTCCTCTCCCATTCTGTTTAAGTGACCATACCACCTGATTAGCTCTGCTAACGCATTCCTGGATGCTGACAATGTCAAGTTCTTTCCATATATCCTCGTTTTTAATATGATGTTGCCATTAATATCATCTGTACATGCCCCTAATCTTTCTCAGGACTCTCATATCTGCAGTCTCTAGTCTTTGGTCAAGTGTTTTACTTCTGACCAAGCTCTCAGATCCATAAGTTAAAATTGGTTTGAACACTGTCTTGTATACAGTTAATTTAGTGTTCCGACTAATTTCTCTCTTATTCATGTAAAGTTATTCAGTTGACTTCGCCATACCAGCCTTGTTGATTCTGTTGTCTGTTTCTATTTAATTTACCATCTTGACAAAAAATCGTGCCAAAGTAGCTGAAATGTTTTACTTCTTCCACAGGTTCTCCATTCACAATGCATTTGATATTTTCAACGTTTCTGTTTATTTTCATTGTCTTTGTCTTTTTAATGCTGACCTTCATACCATATCTATAACAACAGTTATTCACTTTAGTCAGGGAATCTTGCAAACTTGTAGCGGATTTATTTAGAAGTATAACATTGTCTGCATAAAGCAAAGAACTGAGATTAACATTTCCAGTTTTAATGTCAGGTTTAATACCACTTTTTTTTTATAATGTGATCCATATAGTTAATGAATAACAGAGAGGATAATGTACAGCTTTGTCTGATACCAGATGCAACATTAAACCACCTTCCTGTACTTCCTTCAATGCTAACTGTCATACAACCTCAAATAAAGACTAAGTATTGCTTGATATAATGCCCCATTGACACCATATAACTATAGCGTATTGAATAGCTTCTCTCTTGTCACCTTGTCATATGCCTTTTCCAGATCGACAAAACTTAAATACAGATCTTTGTTATATTCCATGATTTCTCAATTATCTATTTGTAAAGTAAAAATCTAGTCCTGACAGCCTCTATTTGGCCTGAATGCAACTTGTTCTTCACCCAGCTTCTCTTCCACAATCCTTCTTAACGGTTTCTCAAGTATACTTACATATATCTTACCAGGAACACTCCGTAGAGAAATACCTCTGTAATTCTCACATTCAGTTTTATTTCCCTTTTTGTATATGGATACTATGAGAGCTCTACTCCAATCTTCTGGAATTCGTGTATCTGTCCAGGTCATTCGTGCAGCCACTGTAAGACTTTTATACCACCATACTTGACCATTTCTGGTCGAACATCATCTACTCCTGCTGCCTTTCCACATTTCAAGCTTTTGATGGCTTTATCTAGTTTAAGTATGGATATGTATTCCTGACTGCATGCCTGGTCAGTATTTTTTACACTGTGCTGTCATCACAGCTTGTTTCATTTAGAATTTTTTCGTAGTGATTACTCCATAATTCAAGTACATCTTTTTCTCCTGTTTTCATTTCTCCTTTATTATCTCTAATTCCTTTTACAGCACCCTTTCTTCCACTTCTGATCTTCTTCAACAACTTCCAGAATATCTTGCCACCTTCTTGATATTTATTTTCTATGTTCTTACCAAAGTCATCCTATGACTTTTGTTTAGCTAGTTTTACACAGTGTTTAGCTTTCTTACATTTGTCTCTGTATTCTCTAAGAGCACAAGCTGACTTATTTGCCAGGAACTTTTTATATGCTTTCTTCTTTTCTTTCACAGTCTCTTTTACTTTCTGTGTCCTCCATGGCGTTCTGATTTTTTTTATCCTTGTAGACAACCTCACTGAATCAATCAGTGATCAACAAGATGAATCCTTCAGGGCTTGCCACTGAATTTCCAAGGGTTGGTTCCTGTTCTCAAACTCTTTCATTTTTTCTTCAATTATGTTTGTGTATTTTAGTTTACAGTTCACATCTGAGAGCTGCTCAACTTTTATTTGCTTTATAACTTTCTTAGAAATTCAATTATATGCTGCTCAATACTAAATGGTGATCACTTCCAATTTCAAATCCTCTGTACACTGTGATGTCCTGCACCAGGGAGAAAACATCACTGTCAACAATAACAGAGTCAGTGAGACTTTTCTTATTCCTTGCTTCTTCTCTCCATGTGAATTTGTGCAAATTTTTATGTTGGAACATGGTGTTAGTAATAACCAGTCCACATCCTGAGCAGAAATCCAACATATATTTGCCATTATTATTAGCTTTGCTCTTTTCTCCAAATTTTCTCAATATATTTTTGCATGTCAATCATTTCTTATTCTGATCCCCAACAAGGACCAACTTTTCCCTTTTCATTGTGTCAGTTGCTTTCTCTAAAGCCTCAATAAATTCCTCTATTTCTACCTTTGTAGAATCTTCTGTGGAACCATAGGCACAAATAAGTCTCATTGTCCAGTTCCTCATTCTGATATTTGCCCCCATCACTCTACTTGAGACTACCTGCCATTCAAGAAGATTAGCCTCGTATTTAGTGTTGAATACTATGGCTACTCCTTCTTTTCCTTGATTGTCATTGCCTGAATATATCATTTTAATTTATTTCTGAGAAAGATCTCGCCATTTTTTGCCTTTTTTGTTTCCGTGACCTCTATTATGTCGATGTGGTACTTATCTAATTCCTCAGCTAACTCCATTTCTTTGCCATTCCAGTTTCTTATGTTGATAGTACCGATCTTCAACTCTGGTGATGTTGAGTTAGGGTGTGTTTTAGGATTTGTTCCAGTAGCTAACTTTTTGCTGTTTGTCCTGGTTTCTTGGCGAAAACAACGGGGGCCTTGTTTAACTGGGCGACGTCCCAGCTGGCATGAAATTCTGTCATGTTGTACCATCATTTGATATTTTGGTTTAAGCCAATAAGAATACAATTTGGTCGGCTAAATCCCAAATTACCAGCCTATCCTCGTCCGTTCAGTATCCAGGTAGATACCTAAAATGGTGCACCACGAGAAGGTGAGGATTGGACATTAGGTCAGAAGCCATGATCGGTTCTCCGCATTCTTTTAAAGGCTATGTGGAAGTCTCCTCTCAGTTATATAGCTTTGACCCTTAACTTATTTTTCTTAAAAAAATAAATAAATGAATTTAATTGCCAGCAGTGAAAAAAGTCACGATGAAGCTAATAGATGCTATTCGTTTGCGAACGATATTAAGAAGACCTGACTGGAATGACATCTAGGGTTGATGACATCTCAATTTTGCTGTGTGGTTATGAATTTTTAGCGCAGTCATTTGATAAATCGGTAAAATATTGCCAGCGCTATTTTCGAAGAATCCTAACATTTATTTATGACTAAAGCTAACTGTTACAAGTTGAGAGAATGATTATCCACCACTAACTTCAGTGTATTGGTCATTTCACCTCGTAGGCCAAAGGAGAAGAGGAGAGCAAAGAATGGCTTCGGAGATAACCCTCAAGGCGAATATGAAGAAATGTAAAAATGCACCATCGGTCGGTATAAGCAAATGGGAAGCTCTGGATCGATGAAAGTAGAGAAAGGCACTGCTTATACGATCTGAGTATTTTGAAAACTGTACACTATGCCACAGAGATTGAAAAGAGAAAAATTATAAAAATTATAGAAGAGCATCAGATGCCTTGGGTATATGTTCCTCAACCACAAATTCCTTCTTCTGACTCACCGGTAGCTATTCAGACAGCATTTATACTCGTTTGCGAGCGATTGCCATTGATGACTGGGATATGATTCCATTACAAGAATACCGTACTTTCAAATAGCATAAGCATTTTAAAGAAGATCGAGAAATTCTTGAAGATGATATTGGGACAGGATGGCCTTCTGAATTCTGAAACGTCAACGTTGCCAATGACAAATAAATCATCCATTTGAATAAACCGGCCTCAATATTTTGAGACACACTCTTGTCTGTAGTGAGGAAAATGTGAATGATCAAGGGAAGCAAAAATGTTGCTGGGATTGGTTTGTATTACGAAGTCCAAGAACTTCTCAAAATGTCTATAAATTCGTGTTATCCATCCGTATACATTATAATTATTTATAATATAAATAAATTATATCTTGACAAAAAATTGTGCAGATATCCCAAACCGTTGTTAGGGTGTATGCCGTCCCTAAACAAGCATTATTTTGCTGTCCCCAAATTCAAGAAAAACAAAGCAAAACAGTATTTTCATAGTTGAGATACAATATTGCAGATTTTTGCAGCCCTCCAAAACTTGCCACTCATAGGCATCGCCTCTGTTGCTTGGTGTGTGGTACGATGACCCTGCAAATATTTCAATTTCGGTTTAAGTTAATGGACCGACCAGGAACAGAATTAATCGAAACTATACAAAATATTTACCATTCTAATTGGACAGAATTCAATAACTTTTGGTAGGCCTTTTTATAATATTGCTGTATTAAGCAGTATATCTTTTAAGTATACCTTTCTGTCAGCCACTTCCATGACGACTGACTGATTTTCCCTTTCAGTCGTTTCCGACCGTAGGTGACTTTGTAGGCTTTGTCCACTAAGTATTCCTGGTGAGATTTTTTTTTTTTTACAGGGTAGTTCACAGGGCATATTGCTGGGAGGTATTCATGACTGTAATCCATGTGCGTTCACGGGGCCTGTTTGCCTGTTCTAGAGGACGAAAGACCGAGTTTCCGGGTGGAAAAAAAAAAAAAAAAAAAAAAAAAAAAAAAAAAAAAAAAAACCTCCCTCCATATGAAGCCACTTCCATACCTATGGTAATTATTTTAAACTATATATTGTATATCTTTTTAAAAAAACATCCATTATAGTGTTCAGTAATGGTAAAAAAAACATTCTTAAAAGTGTAAATTTTACTTCTTCATCTGAATATATATATATATTAAAAAAGGAAAAAGAAAAAATAACATCATTTAGTTATCACAATTATGATGCACTAACAACAATTCATTGCATAATACATCCGATCGCATCATCTTATAAGTTCAGTCGCATCATTTAAAAATGAAGGCTACAGCTGCTATGAACTTTTTTAGGAACTTGCCAATACGACGGTACAGCGTAAAAAAAGAATTTTGACTTTGCTGTTTATGGGAAGTAGTATTCAGTGTGAGATGTTAGCAAGAAATCGGATTGGCATCATTTTAACGGAACTACATAGCTCAGTCGGTAACTCGAATGAGCTATGTAGGACGTAGAACCTTTATAAGGATTCTTCACAGAAGGTGAGCTGAACGGAGGTCTAAGGATAAGTTAGCTGGTCGGAATATAAGGTGAAAAACCCAGAAACTTGAGGTTTTCATCTCACCAAGTAGGTCTGCTTGAAGGAATTATCACTGAAAAATCCCAAATTACATGAAATGAAGTGAAACATTAATGGAATATTGAGGAAAAGATTACAGCAAGTAGTGATACTGTTAGATATGGTTAGTGGATGGCAACACGTTAACACAAGAATAATGTTTAATTTGCCAAATATTTCGGTCTGAATATTACAGACCATCTTCAGTGGCTACATAGGAATAGTTTTAAAAAACAAAGTGGAATACGAACAATTGATCATTCACACATAGAACGAGTCGCGTGATGTCATATCGCCAAGTATTAGAAGAGTAAACATTTTTAAAGTCATAATTAAAGATATTAATTCAGAAATTCATATTACTTCGAGATCGCTCAACATACCAAAAACTCAATTACGATCCAACCAACAGACAATTGAAGAAATTAAATTCCCTACTAGATGAGGTCATAAGTTTGGATGTAGACACTATTGAAAGAAAAAAACTCATTTTGCAAGGCCTCCAAGGTTTTATGGTCTACTAAAAATACACAAGACAGATATTCCTCTTCGCCCTATAGTGGATTGATTCTCCTACTTATCACACAGCCAAATATCTATTTAAATTATTGAAATCACATTGGCAACTCACGCTCTTTTTTTGAAAAACTCTTCTGATTTCTTAAATAAATTGAAAAACATCACTTTACAACCTACAGATCTTATGGTTATCTTTGATATAGAATCTTTATATACGAATGTACCTCTCAAAGGGACTTTAGAATTACTTGCTGACACAAGATATTATAAAGTTATTTGATTTCATAATGCATTCTGGATATTTCTTATATCAAAACAAATTTTACAACCAAGTGGAAGGAACAGCCATGGGAAGTCCACTTTCTCCTGCTCTTGCAAACTTTTATTTAGAACATCTAGAAGAAGTCCTGTTCTCATCTATATTCCCTCACCCATCCTTTTGGGTTAGATATATAGACGACATCTTTGTTGTATGGCCTCGCAACAGACTCCTTACCTTCATTTTTAAGCAGTATCAATTCCTTACATCCTCGTATAGAGTTTACCATGGAGATTGAAAAAGACAACAAGTTATCTTTTTTAGACGTCCTTCTCATCCGTTCACCTTCTGGTATTCTTACAACAACAGTTTACAGAAAACCAACTTTCACAGGTCGTTATATTCTCAAAGAATCTGCTCATCATCCTTGTCAAAAAAGAGGAATCATAAAATGTTAATCCGACGAGCCAAAACTAATTGTTCAACTTCTCATTTATTACAGGAAGAAATCTCGACTATCAAACATCACATGAAACTAAATGGCTTCTCCGAAAAGAGTACACAACATCTTTTCGATTCTTACAATCCAACACAGATCAGCAAAGATTCAATACGCCGAATTCCAATTCCTTACATTTCCGGGATTTCAGAACCAATTTCAAGAATTCTGAAGAAATATAATTTAACAGCCACTTATACTCCTATTAACAAATTATCCACCTATTTTCTTTCATCTAAAGATAAACGCTCAGCCTTGTCTCTACCTGGTGTGTATCAAGTTCCTTGTAATTGTAATCTTTCCTACTTTGGACAAACTGGACGTTCTATAGAAAAAATAATTCAAGAGCATCAGTCATCAATTCAACACAACAAACCTGAGAAATCTGATTAGCTCAGCATGAATTATAAACAAGCCACAACATCCTTTGGTCCAAGACTCTGCTCCTACACAGATGTCGCTACAAATTTGAACGTTTATTTAAAGAAAGTGTGGAGGCCTTACTTCAACGTCCTAACTATCGTAATGGCTGTATATCTATATCAAAAATTTGGGAAAGTTTAATCAGGATAACACATTAATTTTTTTTTGTAAATTTCCTATATTAGTCTAATGTTATTTAAGATTATTATATGAATTTCTGAATTAATATCTTTAATTATGACTTTAAAAATGTTTACTCTTCTAATACTTAGCGATATGACATCACGCGGCTCGTTCTATGTGTGAATGATCAATTGTTCGTATTCCACTTTGTTTTTTAAAGCTATTCCTATGTAGCCACTGAAGATGGTTTGTAATATTCAGACCGAAATATTTAGCAAATTAAACATTATTCTTGTGTTAACGTGTATATATTTCTAATCATTATGTCACAAGTATCGTTAAAAAATCAAATTGAAAATACCTTTCCAAAGGATGGAAAATGTCAAAGTACATTTTGATGGGAAATCAAAATGTACTTTGTAATCTTTTGTACATTTTGACTAAAAATGTACGGTGTACTTTTAAAACGGACAAAGGGAGCTAAATGGAGTTAGGAATAGGACAATTTTTTTTCTGATAAGTTGAAGTTTAACCTACATGGCTCAGATGCCATGTAGGTTAAACTTCAACCTACATGGCATCCCTAGGCAAGCACTCTTTTGCCGCCCCTAAATTCAAGAAAATATGTATTTTAAAAAAATAATAAAAAAACTGCCGGCCTGGTTGGCCGAGTGGTTAGCGTATCCGCTCTTCAGCCAAGAGACTGAGGGTTCGAATCCCGCGTAGCATGGGTGTTTGTGACTGTTTTCTTCCAATATGGACTGGGTCATCGTGGAAGTAGTAGACTCAAAACCTCCTACAATGGGAGAGGCCTTCACACTGCAGTGAGTAGAAAAATAGGCTGTTAATTTATTTCTTCCTTTAAACTTGCTGCTTCTCGGTTGCTTAGTAGTTTACGACGGTCCTGTGACTATGTAAAATATAGGCCTAGTGAAACTTGTCACCAAGTCTGAAAGCTATAATCAAATTTTGCTTCGCAGATGTTTGGGAGGCTTCCGTTCAAATAAAGGGTTAGTCAACCACATATCCTCTAGGGAACTGTTGAAGCTGGCAGCTGGTAACAGTCCCGATCTTAATCCTGTTATGCATTGCACGGGTGTGGCCTTAAACTCAGTACGGACATTGTACGTAATATGATTTGCAGTAAGCAGATCATGCTACAGTAGTAAATGTAAATGCCAAGGAAATTGCAAACATCTTGGTCATTCATAATTGCGATGTTTTTATGCGTTTAACGTGTAATACTGCTCAGGTGAAGTGCAATTGCAGCACGTCACCTGACCAGCATGTTGTTTCAATTTTTGTAATTTCGTGAATGATATCCAAATATCAATGCCTCTGTGATGTTATCCTCTTTCTTTATTTTGTAGAGAAGTGTCCTTCCACAAACATTATCCAGCTCTGGTTTATTTTTCCTTTCATACACTACTTGATGCATTATTTTAAGTGCAAATATTTATAAACAAAATATTTATTGAGATTCACATATTATGATTAGCTTGGAGTGTAATTGATTTCTATTTTTTTCATTTCTGGGATATTATTTTATAAATATAATCTTAATTTCTAAAATAAATCACACACACATTATTTAATTTATTATGCAAAATCATGTATAAAACATGATTTTGCATTTTATACATGATTTTACATTTCACAACGTAAGCATCTACTTGAGTCGCTTTAGCTATTATATTAAGCACTGCTAATATGTGCGTTATGCATATTAGCTATTCCTCTCTCGGATTTTAATAACATTTAGGATTTTTTTGTAACAGCATGTTGAATACTTTTCATTTTGATATATTTTTAATTAGTTTACTCTTAGGTAGAATCTTGCACAATGATGTGACATATTTTATTAACTATTGTTTTGGAGAATTAACTAAATATGAAATTTTCAAATGATATGAAAATAAAGCTGTTAAATTTCTTCTTTACTGTAGACAGGATGAAATGAAAGCAAATAGAACGATAATTCGATAATATAAAGAAATCTAGTTAAATATAAGATTTGTAAAAGACAACACAAAATACGAGTTTGATTTTGAATATCTTTTAACGAAGAACTATTTAAAAAAAAAAAAAAAAAACTGAATTATCGAAGGCGGACGGTGCATCAAAACGTTTCTGGAAGTTGGCTTTTTGTTCTAGTGATAACGGAATTTACTTTGCTCCATGCTCTCCCTCCCTCCCCCCGGCCTTCAAAGTATTTCCCTGCAACTAAAACGAGTTTGCGTTGTTGAAAACATTTACAGAAACATTGTGTTTTAACTTAATAAGTTAAAACAACTTAACGTGGTTTGAATTGCGATGATACCATCGAATTCTGTACAAGACGAGATTTGATTATGCCATGGAATCTTCTCTTGTAAAATATTTAATTTCCGGTTGCACCTTTTTTTCCCCGTCCACCTCATTACTATTGACTGTTTCCATATTCATTCCATTTACCACACCTCGTTCACAAATCTCTTTGTAATATGATTCTAGGGTGCTTTTACTTATCATACCTTTATTTCGCCTCAACATCTGTTCATTAGGCCTCCGTCAGTGATTCTTCCCTTTCGCTCAACATAACATCCTCTTTCACATATTAAGTTTTAGACATTCTCTTTCGAGGTCTTTCTGCCATATTTCTAATGTTAATATTTGTGGTCTATAGTGAGAAAGTTCGAGTAACAGTTCCTGGGAAGTCTACTGTGTCATTGGACGACCAGTTTTTTTCACGGTAATAAACCCTTAGGGGTTCAGATTTTTGATCTATCTGTTTACTTATTAAGCACTATAAGGTGCTATCAAGTATAAACAACTGACAAGACCTGTCATTCCGTTACCAGAAAAAATTCCAATGAAATGAATTTCGATAAACACACTGATTATCGAAATTTTTGTAACAGCATGTTGAATATTAGCTTTTGTTTTGACTGTCACATACAAACGGTTTCGTAATGTTTGTTTACTCCAAAGAATCACCAACAAAATCCCCAAGAATTGCAGGGAACGATTTATTACTGTACTTAAAACTTTTATGCTGGCCATCGAAATTCCCTCCGAATTTTGGTTGCTATAATTTCTCGTGCCAGAAATTTGAATTCAGTATCGCATTTCTGCATCTCGTGTCTGCTATACCTAATGACTACCATATCCTTTACATTCTTCAAGTTTCTAGCCACACTTGTAGAGGTTTCTCTCCCGGAAGGAAGAGATAACAAAACAATTATTTGCCTTCAGTCTTTTGTCTTCCAGTACTATGACCTTGTTTTTTGGTGTTAGTTGGGAAAGTATCGCGAAAGACGACGCTGTGGTTGTGAGCCAGACTCATGTTAAACAGGCCACGACCCAGGAAACAGTCGGGAATTTGAATATTCACCTCTGTACTGAACAAGGTTCGAAATCATTCAAATAGAGCTGCTCGAGCAGCTTTTGGAACGTAGTTGTGACTATTGAATTTCATCTTAGTCACGTAGTTGGCTATAGATAGTGTTCAACATATTCACACGCATCTATGTTTATCATCAAAAATATTTGTGTATTTCACATAAAATTATGTAACAGATAAGAATTCTGAAAATAAGCTGAGGTGTATGGTAAATCATATTTAATTAATTTATCCATTAATGGTTAACTTTATTGCCGTATTAAATTCGAAATAAAAAGTCTTTTATCATTATTATTCGTTGCGGTGCTGTTATATATCTGCTGTTGCTATAATTCACAGTGACGCATGAAATTAACATTAGTACAAGTTTATATTTGGATTTTACCTCTTTCTTTTAGGTAATCCAAAAGAAAGTGGTGCAGAGGTCGCTGACTGTAATACTACTTGCTATTTATGCAAATATTAAAAATGTATAATATTTATCAATATAGAAATATATAATTCATATTCACTAGTGGTGTGTGCCCGTTATAATGCGTAAAGTAATGCTTGACTGATTGAAAAAATTTCACACGCCCTCTGATGTTTACAGTAATATGAATGATTATATTAATCATAACGATACATGTTCCTAGACTCCTAAATCAGTAAAATATGATTTTTTTATTATTATTATTATTTTGACACGTCCAGGGAGTCCAAAGACTCATCGAGGGAGAGTGTGCCAACAGCATCGAACGATTGGCCCCTTCTAACTACTAACCGCGCTCAAACTTACTTAACTGAGCCATTAGTAGCAGAGGCTCTACCAATCGACCAACCTTTGCCGGCTTATTTAATATTTTAATATTTTAATATTGAATTTTTCCTAGTGATAAGTAAAGACGTTCTCTGCGAAAAAATAAATAAATAAAAGGCTAAAGAATGAAAGTAATCACGTTTAACTCCTTAGGGTTTTCTGTAGCACAAATTAATTATACTCATTACGAAGGATATTTAAATCTAATTTATACTGAATGGTATTTATATTAATGCGGAAGAGTACTGCAGTATATATGATCGGATATAGAACTAGAAAGATAAAGAAATACGAATCCACCAAGTGAGTGGTCTCTGTGCACAAAGGAAAGGTAAAACTAATGCGCAGAGCCACCTGAGCTCAGTGAACTACGTGAAGAGGAGAAGAGGGCATACTAAGGAACGATCCAATGAATCACTGCCTACCATCTCTACTCTTCTATCAAAAGCGGTGTGACGCCGCAGTAAAGGAAGGGGGGGAAGGAAATAAGTCCATTGTCGATAGATTAGTCCCAGAATCCCAGGTGATGCATTCTCTGAAACACCTGTACTTACCACTATATGGAATGGGGGAGGGCAAAGAAGCATGCAGGTAATAAGTTTGGAGTTTCCTTAAAGAAGCTGTGCTCAAGTCGTCTCATATGGGTCGACTGGGTACAGTTCCTTTAGTAGCTGGGGTATCAGACTTTGGCCTGTAAAATGTTTGTTATCTTATACCCAAGTGTACAGCTCGTTCGTATCTAGTGTCTGTTTTAACAGGATACACAAGGATCGATCTATTCTTAGAGCACTTCACAGTTTGAAAGCGAATAGGAAGACGAACGCCAATTGGTGCATAGAAACAACCGATATTTGAAGTGTTCTTTTCGTATTTGATGTTTGGAAAGCAACAGCAGTTAATTTTTGCGCTATATATATATTTGAGCTATTTTTGCAAATAGCTCAAATATCGAAAACCAGGTCATCGTGTTCTCGACATGATTGTCAATTAGTAATGCAAATTATATAGCTCTCTTCTATTCGTACTAAGTTCATTTTTACAAATTCATCATTATTATTATTATCCGACCTCCACGGAGTCAAAGGACTCGTCGCGGAAGGAAGGTCTGTACTCTTTCATGTCAAAAGATCATCGAGACGTGTCCTTGAACTCATTCATAGTTTTCGTACTCACCACACTTTCAAGTAATGCATTCCACTCACCAGTCACTCTACATGCAAAGCATCACTGCCTATACAGACAAGAATGTTTACTTAAATGATAAATGAAGAGATCACAGCTCATTTTTTGTCTTTCAGCTTAACATTTTATTTCGTTTCCTTTTTCTTTTCTTGCTTACTTATTTTTATAATGCATTTACACTTACTTATATTTATCGATCTGATATATCTTTTATTATTACCTCATGCTATATGATGTCAGATCTGTTTATTTAGAAAAACTGCTCTTAGACCGAGAAGAAACTCATCTTTGGTCAATTTCCGGTTTTATATATATACAGGTACATATTTCTCGACAGTTGTGAGCTCTCTTTTGCTTGCATCATCTTCTTAACGATGTCTCTTGCTACGTGTGCATTGCTTGTCGATGCAAAGTATTAAGAAACAATTGCTTTTTTAGTCAGTTTGCATGCTTTTATTAAAAATCCTTCGAATGAAACATGCAAAATCAAACATTACTTAAAATCACCAGAAGGAGATTCATATGTGGATTATACATTATTTATATATTTACTTCTTTAATGAATCATAAGGTTGTAAAATCTATTACATTTATCACCATTGGTAGGCTAAATATTAGATAAGCCGAGAACTCTTACTTTAGAAACCAAACACATTACGTTTCCAAGCCACTTCAGGCTTCCAATAAGCAGGATGGTGAAACATTTTATGGTGAAACATTGCCCGATGTGGTGGTCGCACGTCGGGCAATGATAATAACATACCTAAAGCATCCATACCATAGGTGAATAGGTTAGAAGAAAATGAAACTGTCCACTGGGTCAAGCATGCGATAAGTATGAGATTCGGTCCAGAGGTTTTTTAGCAGGCTTTGAAGATTTTGCAATGGGAAACTTTTGTTATAAGTTTTATAAGATATATATATATATATATATATATGATTCACCTTGTTGTTCCGTTGAGCCACAACTTATCATTCCTGATTGATCGCTTAAAATACATTTCTTTTTTCTGTTGAAACTCTGTCTACGACAAACTGAAATTTTATTCCAACAATTTGTGGCTTCGAATTCCAACGTGGGCATGGATGCTTGTAAAGCTCCTTGAGCTTCTAAGACTTATCTTTTATTTTATTTATTACGAGGGGGGATGGAAAGTTCTGATAAACACCTAGAACAAAAATGATATTAAAATAACTGATATAACTACAAAACATACTAGTAGCAGTTATGCAGGTAACTTATGTTCTTATAATTCTTATATCCTTATATGTTCTTTCTTGTGGTTATATCGGTTGCTTTAATATCATTTTTGCTCTGATGTTTATCAGAACTTTCTAGCCTTCCCTCTCTTCCATCGTAAATAAACAGTCTACACAACGATACAAATATGATTTTTTTCGCTATAATGAAGTGTACGAAAGTCGTTTAACTGAAACACAAAAACTACAAAAATATTATAATCGGATCTGATTTGTAAGATAAAATTATTTAATTAAGTTGAAGTTTATGAATATCATGCTATATCAATATTAACACAAATTTGATATTACTAGATTTTATGGTGAAACAAACGTGAACGAGAACTTCAGGTTATTACACAACTAATTCTCCTAATATACCACTAAACTTACACTAAAATCATATGGCATTGTTTATACATGTTATATATGTTATGAAGAAAACTAATAGGACTGACCGTAATACGCTTTCAACATACAGGCTATAGCTTATTTCGGAGCGGACAAATCTTCATACTGGCAGTACGACCGATACATTGGAAAATTATGATGTATAAAAAGGATGAAATTGAAACCCAACATAATTTCATAACCTACGTGATTCATCTGTCCTCTCCATATTTGGAAGATTTCTTTAAATTCTACTCAAACGAAAAGTATAACGTTATTTCTCAAATGTCAGGATCATCTATCCTAAGACTATGGCTGACGAGGCCTTTCACATGGCAAAGACGTCACTGCTGCCCTTAGGCTAAATAAACATAGGCTAAATACACATACGATGTGTATTTAGCTATTTAGCTGCAGTTACAGTTTTCTTCAGATTTTGTTAATGAGTTTCCAAGATTCGGTTCTTATTTTCAAAGTATTTTATTTTATTTTTTTATGGAATAATATTTGAATATCTGAGTCTACCCATTCACCTCTGAAAGCTGCTGAACTTTGATTTAAATTTTTTTTTTTAAATCCTTTGTATATATTTTTTTCTTTTCAGTATGAAATTAATTTTTATACTGTTGAAAACTAAACGGTGACCACTTCCTATTCCAGATTGTCTCCTTTGTTCATATGTGCACATTACTAATACCATGTGCAAGATAGAAATCCAGAAGGTACTCTTTTTGTTTATTTTATTTTCATGTGACTCCCACCCCACGAACGATTATAAACCTCTAGTACATTAGTATTGTATGTGAGCTAATGATTTTTTGTATTATTATTTATTTTTTTTAAAAAAAAATATTTTATTCCTCTTTTTCCTTGTCTGAGCAAACGAACTTTTTCGAGCCACTTTATAGGCCTCCAATATGCGGAGCGGTGGTCTGACATCAGGCAGTGAAATTCATCTTCCACCTAAAGACAATCACAGTAATGCCCATGGCGGGATTCAAACCCGCGGCCTGTTGGTTGAATATATTTTTTCGAAATATTACGAAAACATTTTATGAATTAACAAAAATGTTAATTCCCACTCTTTAACCGTCAATCGGATAAGAATTTGTAAAACTAGATTTGAAAATTCATTATATTTAAATTCCATCCAGTGTTTCACGAGTCAAATTAAACTGAAATCAGTTAAAAAAAAACAGTATTTATAATTGTATTATTATTATTGTTATTGGATTAGAAAAAATGGGAGAAATATTTTGCGAAAAACAAGCAAAAACGTTTTTCGTAATGTAGCATATTCATAGACTGCTTCTATCATCCCCCCCCCTAGCTTCTCAAGAGTGTAATGTATTTATGGACTAGATCTTATCAAGTTACACACCAACCTGATCAGGAATACTAGGGAACTGTGAAATTAAAGTAAGGATGTGCATTTTCAACACCTAGACTGTCTTCCAAGACAATATAGTTTGGTTACAGTGAACCAGTAGTCTACTTTAAGACGAAAGCAGAAGGTGAATGAAAATATTCTATTTATTAGGAGTGAAAACCTTTATATTATGATATCGTAAAGATTAAGTTCATAAGTTTGTATGAGCTATGATGGAAGTTGTTTATGCACTATCAGAATGTGTAGATGTTAAATCTGAGTACATACGTCTATCTCATTACCTTTAGTACTTTCTACCAGAATGGTGAAGTATGTTTAGAATACCTGCTGAAATTAATACATTTGTTATGGTTTGGGAATTTCTAAATATTTAACCTGAAAAGGAACTGTTCTCTGGAGAGTCAACAATACAAGAAATACAGCGAAACTGCATGCTGCACACAAAAATATCATAAACGATATTAAACGAAAAATAAAAAGATGAGTGATAAGCTTCCTTTCTTTTTTTTTTTTTTTTTTTTTTCCAGTGGTGTTTTAGATTTGTTATGTTTTAAATATAACAGACAATTTTTTGATCGGCAATAAGTACAAAATGTTGGAAGAGGAAGACGTTGTTGTTATATTACAGATCCGTGTGTGTGTTGTAGAGGTGCGAGTTGTTTATTTTCTCCGAGTTGGAGTTCTCACCTTTCTAGATTTCGATCTGCTTCTGGTTTTAGACATATCTATAAAGCCAAGGTATTTTTTCTTTTTTTTTTTTCGCCCTTTTAATTTTCTTTTCTTACAATAAGACAAGAACAGATCGGAAATGCGCAACGATATTTTTTCATAATCTTAAATTGGAATTTACAATTTATATGCTAGGAGTATCAGAAACAAAGGGGTAGAGTTTATTGCCTTGGTCAATATGTTGGGACCTTAGATTGTAGGCATTAGTGAGCCCTGGCTATCAGAATCAGCAGGGGAGAATGCTGGTCTTGAAATTCACGCTTGCCCTTGTTATCATTCAGGGAATGAGAGGTGTGATTGAAGTCTGATTAGCGGAATAATGAATTACTGACCATTTAGAAGTATGTACAGCTAACCCTCGTATAACGCGGATGTTAGGTTCCACAGAAATGCCGCTTTATATAAATCGCGTTATGCGAGCCTCAGATCACATAGAAAAAGTAGGGTTATGTTCCGAAATCGTTTTTTTTTTTTAAATTATATAAACAACAATGACATATCCAAGAAAAAAATATTTTTATTTAATTCAGGTAATTCATGTAAGTTAAGAAAACATATAAAATATGAAACAAATACATAGTATAAAAGTATAAAAATTACAAATTGTACTTAAACTTCATTGCACATAATGCATAAATGTTTTTAGGCAAAATAAAATAGTGCATATTTTAATCTTTCATAGTACGAGGATTTGAGGATTGGTTAATAAACACTGGTTTTGTCATGTAATCACCTGATGCATTACTACAAAACAGTAGGGTAATTCTATCTTTGGAAACTTTGAATCCAGGAGCTGATCTTTCGTTTTTCAAAATATAGGTGCGTTTTTGCATTTTTTCCAATATAACCCGGATTCATCCGCATTGAACACCTGGTCTGCACTATAAATGTTTATAAACTTTGAGAGTTTTTTGTTTAATAAGATTTCCATCCATAGGATTTTCTTTTGAGGTGCAATCTTCTATCGAAATCATTAGAGATTTCTCCATTTTTCCATTAGAATATCGCGTACACGAGCAACGCGCTTTGCACTTATCGTTGACCCAGCAATAAACACTTTCTCGGATTTTATGTTCATTTTGTTTGATTGTTCGTATTGTTGATTCATTTAAATTCAAAGTCCCTGCAAAAACTCCTGGTTTTTCTCCATTTTTCAACCGATCCAAGATTTTGAATTTTTTTCTTCGAAAGAAATTAATTTTGTTTTCAGTGTTGGTTTTTCCTTTTGGTTGCAGTTTGTGGCCATTTTTCACACAAAAAAAAGCAAGCATTACATATTGTATGTAACTCACCAGAAAATAAAGTGCTCAGCTTGAGATGAACACACTTATGATTTTTAATGCACTTTCGTGGCAGAAACGAGGACAATTTTCAACAATAAACGTTTTATACGGTAAACAATTGAGGTAGTACATGCGTGCTAAAGGGTATTTCCCTTAATATAAATTCGCTATTTATCATTACATGCGGGATACAGGCAGGCACAAATTTAACGAAGATAAAATTTGATTTTTAAGTCGTGTGGTGAAAAATATATGAAAAGATAAAGGGCTACTACAATTTTAGACCGCATTGTATAAGTATCGCGTTATACGAGGGTTACCTGTATTTAGAAATTTATGCACAGTTAATCATACAAATACAACATTTGTTTTACAAATGATATTCTATCTTTTTCAATTTAGCTACTTGAATACAAATTCTACCCTACAGTTCTTCTTTATGAACTGGTCAATAACATCGTCATAAAAAGTTGGTTGTAACTTAATTTTCCCAAACAACACGCACACTTGTAAAGGCTGGCTGAAGCTCACTGGCTAGAGCTACTTTCACTGCGTATGGCCCGTGTTTAAGCAACAGGGTGAGATGACGTGGAGGGAGCGGAAATGGCTATGCGCGCATGAAATCACAGTGCTGAAGCGAGGACCTGGATGCTCCCACAACCGAGCAAGCCAACGTAGCTTGACTTGCGTCGGCCTTCGATACACAACACAAAGCTCAATTATTGCCGCGCAAGCATAAAACGTCTTCTGTCTACAAAAATAAAATCCTAAATGGAATGCTTATAAATACATGCATTTATTAACAAATAAATATTACTTATTTCTCAATTAATGAGCTTGCGCAGCAAGCATGGAGAATTCGCCACTGAGAATCATACATACTAACTGGTATCGAGTGTGAAGGGTACAGTATTTTTAGGAAGGATAGAGAGGATGGGGGGGGGGGAGGGTGTGCGTTGCTAATGATATCGGACGACTTGAATCCAGTTAGTGTTGAGACCTACAGTAGAACTAGTAACAGTATTTCATTGGCAGTAAGTTTTTTTGCCATCTGGTTTGAGGTGGAATCTAACAAGATCAATTACATACTGAGGTGTTGTTACAGACCTGGTGGATCGGTTGCTAGTGATGAAGAAATGCATCACCAATAAAGACGATGGGAGTGAAAAGAGTAATCATAATGGGAGACTTTAATTATCCAAATATTGATTGGGTAGCAGTGGAATATCATGAGAAGAATGAAAATGCATTTATTCAGCTGTTGTAAGACAACTTTCTCAAGCAGCATATGACATAAGGAACTCGAGGTCAAAAAGTGTTAGATTTGGTTATAGTTTTAGAGGGCGTTTCAGTTAAAGACGTAATTATTCTGCCTCCGGTTGGTGACAATCATGCGATACTCACTTGGTAAGTGACTAAGTTTATGAATGTTCCATGTAGAAAAGGTTACATGCTGAACTACAAAGCAGGAAATTATGATCAACTGAAGAGTTTACTGAGTTCAGTGGAATGGGATCGGTTGCTGGATGGGACAAATATCGGCAGTGCATGGGAAGCATTTAAGCAATACTTAAATGATGCGATATCAGAATGTGTCCCGAGAGTTCGAAGAATAAATAGACTAGGAGTCAAATGGATGTGTAATCTTATTAAGCAAGAGATTCGTAAGAAAAAGATGCTGTGGAAGGAAACCGTGTGCATAAGGATGATGTCCATTATGAAAATTATAGCAGCAGTTTAGAATAGTCACAAGTGTTGTATAGAAAGCTAAGTCGGAGTATGAAAAGAAACTGGCTCTGTAAGCTAAAGACAACCCACAAAAATTCTATCGATATGCTACAAGTAAAAGAAAGAATGAATATGAAAGAATAACTCTTCTAAATAAAGGTGTTAGATGCAGAAGAGGTTGTTCAACTAATGAGTACCCATTTTGCTAAAAGCTATGAACCTGGTGTATACAACATCGAGTTTCACTGCTACCTCTTCACTGAATGAAGTACCTCAGGTATATGAGGATAAGGTATTAGAGCTGTTGCACAAACTGCGTAAGAATTCAGCAATATGGACTGATGGGATATCAGCACGGGTGCTAAAAGAGTGTTCAGATTAACTGGCTATTCCTTTGACAAGGTTGTATAATTTGAGTCTCAGGACAGTGAAGATTCCGCAGGAATGGAAAGAATGTATGGTAGAAGAAATACTAGAAGAAACTGACCAGGCAAGGGATCTTGGAGTGTTAGAAGATAGCAAATTGAAGTTCAGGGGCCATGTTTCTGAGATTGCAAATCCAACTCAAAAGATAATTGCAATGCTGAAACGACTTTCACATGTAAAGATAAGAATGTCATTTTGCCTATTCCTTGATAAGAAGACCTCATTTGGACTACTGTGCGTAGGTCTGGTTTCCTGGTTTCCATTGTGATTCTGATACACCGGAGAGTGCAAAGGAGAAAGTTAAAATGATATCAGGATTGTGGAATACTGATTATGAAGATAGATTGAGAATTTGTAGACTGCACGCACTAGCAAACAGGAGAAAGAAGGGTGATATGATTGAGGCTTACAAACTTCTGAAAGGGTCATACAGGATTTCAGTTGATGGAGTTTTTCAATTTATGGAGGGTGGGGAAAGGACAAGAACCTTGGAAGCTGAGAATGAATGCCGCTAAGAAGGGGTGAGGGTTAGATTTTTCTCTCATAGGGTGGTGCGTGATTGGAATGGATTGTCATTGGCAGGGCCGGCGGAAGCGGGCATGCAGAGCATGCGGTGCATGCGGGCGCCGCCACCGGGGTACCGTTCATAAGTTCATTTTTAAGAAACAAAATTTTTATCATGAAAACAAAAAATTCTTAGAATGATCAATATTAAAATAAATAAGGCCGGATACACCGAATAAAAATTTAAAAAAAAATTGTATATTGCCGCCTCTTTGATCAGCCGGCTGTTTACAATTTTGCAGCGATAGCAGGCTAAATGCTTGCCTACAGAATGTTGTGTCTGCTGCAGTCTATCTAAAGGGAAAAATGGTGAACGGTTTTTATGCGCAGAAACGAATTTTCGTACAAAACATTTGTTGCTAGTTAACCAGTCATATGGTACGCATCTCAGTAGGCTACTGGCAGTAGCGCAGTGCGGACTATTATTTCGTCTCTGTGTCGTGTTGTGTAATAATTTCTTGTGGGTATAAAATAGAAATTGAATCAAAAATTTAAAAAAAAGTTATCCGGTGCACAAAATCGTAAGCGTCATGCTGCGAAAGAAGCAGATGTTAAGAAACAAACTGGGGCGCTTAATAAATTTGTTAAAATATTAAAATATTCTGATGCAGATTGTAACCAACTCGATACATCAGAAAACAGAGTTGAAGAACCGTGCATATCATCCAGTTTGCATGAAAGTACTATTGCAACTATTGAACAAGATAACAAGATGCATGATTTAAGTGAAAAACAGTTAAGAGAAGATTTAGTTGTAGTTGACCACGAAACTAACACATTGTTAGTCTGTAAGTTTAGAAGATCCAGGTGAATGGGGAAATATTGATGAAAAATTACGAGTTGTTTTAATTGAAATGGGGCCTGTTCAAAAGAAAAATATAATATATCTCAGAGATAAATATGGTCATAAATTTGGCGACACGTATATAATAGAAAAATGGAAAACGGAGCTCGTGCCAAGAACATGGCTCATTTATTCCGAAACTTTGAATTCCGTTTTTTACTTTTGTTGCAAACTTGTCGCACCTACTGAATCACCCATTGAGTCTTGTAGACCCTAGCGCCGGCTCTGGTCATTGGATGTTGTGAGTGCAAACAATGTGAATGAAGTCAAGAATAAGTATGAAAGTTGTTGCGTGTAGTATGTGGTCTTCCTCGATGCGTCCCTGACTCCCCGGAGGTCTATCTTAATAATAATATTTCGGAAAAATTAAGAATCTTTTTTTATAAGTTATTAATTTCTTTATGTATTTTATGAAATATAGCAGTTATAGAAAAAAAAGGAGGATATTTATTTATTTTTATATCAATCCATAGTCTTTCGTACAACCATATTGGGTAGATCAATAGGTACCAAAAAATTGTAGCTTCGTGGAAACATTGTTGGGAAATATAGAAAGGATGCATGAAGAAGATATAATTAATACAGTGAATCTGAAGATTAACTTTAACTGAAAGTTGATTGATTCGGATTATATGTTGATTATTTTCAAGAGCTGTTTTGGATTCACGGCTCAAGCAACTGAGGCTATGAGGCTAGTGCATTGTTTGTTAATTTCTTTTTTTTTTTCTGGCCATTTTTTACCCACTTCCATACGAGACCGGCCAACTTACCTTTCAGCCGAAGGACTTATAAATGTTCTTCGCTTCCTAGGTAGGATTGGAACTCACAACAAGTGTTTCCATTTCAGGAGGGTGCTGAAAATAATATAGATGAAAATTCGGATGCAATATCGTGTAGAATGAAGCGACCTAGTAAGAAAGAGGGAATATTAATTACTCTGATGACTTTTTTTTTTTTTTTTTTTGAACGGAGGTCTCATTTACATGGGAGTAGCGTTTATCAGGACGGATGTAATTGTAGAAGACAAACAGTTATATTTTAGAAACTTGAGGCAGTAAACAACTGCGGTAGCTTCAGTTGTTTGCTTATGACGTTATTGTAATTCCCAGATGAGAAATCTTTCACTTTCTGGACTGGAGAGCCTGGCTGGTATTGAAAGTAAGAACATGTACTGTAGAATATATATTGTTTTTTGAAAAATGAAGCAGGGTTGAGTTTGATGAGAATTAGGGGGATTAAAATCAAGTTTCAACCTTAAAGAGCAACCAAAAATGAAACTGGATACCTAATTGCAGTGAGGAAAAGAAAAACCATAAATGAAGAGCCCTTAGTACCGAATACGACCAGCTGCATGCTCTTTTAAATGATGTGAAGAAACATGTAAAATGTATAAGACAATTTTGTCTGTCCCAACATGTCTGTTGGGACAGACAAAATTGTGATTAGTGGCTTTAGCGAAAGCTACTAATTTGCACAAGAGGCAAGTTTTGCACTTTTGAATTTTTTCCGCGTTCTAATTTTGATTGATATCAGAGATTTCTGTATACAGTGAAAAGGAATTCAAGGATTATATTATGAGTTGGTCGTGATAGACTTTTTTAATGGCGAAGCTTTGTGACAGTTAGAATAATTTATACTACGTAAGTGTTTGGGTCTGAGAATTCAAAATGACAGTTTAGTAAAAGAAGGATATTTATTGGTGAGGCTATTGAGATATGATATGGTTATTAGGAATTTTGGTGGGCACATTATTTTAATATTTGTGTGAGGTTACTGCTGATGGAAAGTGCTTTAGTATCTTTCTTCCAGCAGGATCGGAGAATGTGATAGTTAGAGTAAAGCATTTACTTTAATAAAATATTCATATAATTTTCGATTAAACATGTTAAAAGAAAAATAATAATTTCGATAAATTTTGTTATAATAATTGCTAAAGAAAAGGATAAAATTCATAATTTCCAGCCACGTAGGCAACTAATGTTTACATTTAGAAATTTACAACTTCTTCAGTACATGATGTCCTTGGTGCACTCCAAGGAAGCTAGTAATTCGAAATATGGACTTCCTTAGCAATCATAAAGTTTACAAATGCAATACTAGGCAACTCACGATGAAGGTCTTATATACTTGCACTATAATTCATCATATATGAATATTACTTTGTAAAATTTAAAAGCATTAACGCAAATATTAGTCAGATGCAACGAATACTGACGAAATATTCATTGCAATTGATTTGATTTCCTGAGAGAGAGAGAGAGAGAGAGAGAGAGAGAGAGTATAATAAATAATAACTTACATGTCATTTCGAAGCACGGGCCATAAACAAATGGATACGGTCATTAGGTTACTGTAATGTAGCTGTTTTATCAGCCAAAAATTGGCTAAATCAAGTTCATACGATTCATCTGCTAGGTAGCATCTCTACTGTTGATATAATAATGCAAAATGTGATGCGAATAGCTAATGAAATAGGAAACAAATGATGGAAAATACCCTTTTACATGTAATTACTACATGTACAGCAGCTACCATCCTACTGATTGCTATTTGAAGTACAAAATGTTTCCAGTCATTTGCTGTTTATTACTTAAACAGCAAATGAAAGTGAAAATTGTCGAATCACGTAGTACTGTTTTTTTCCCATGCATGTCATGATAATATTCCGTTTTACGATTTTTATTTTACAAGTCATTGTTTTCTTATGACTCAGTACGATCGAACCAGTATCATTTAACTGTTTTGAAATGCTGCTGAATATATGTTGATGAAAATAGAATCACATAATCACAGTGCTTTTATTTTAGCCTTGAAGTTTTTTTTTTTTTGTACTGAAAATCTCCGTATTTAATGGATGCTGGAAGTGACATATAAAGCCATGTTTAGTTTGTAAAGCAGGTTTCCAACTTATGTGACCCTCCTCGACCTACCTACGATATTAATGTGATATAGAAGGAACTGAAACAGGGCACTTGTGTAATATATAGGCAATGTTGGAAAACTGAAAATTGTATCCCCCCCCCCTTCCGCCTTCCCTAAATACAAGGATGACACACACACACACACACACACACACACACACACACACACACACACACACACACACACACACACACACACACACACACACACACACAAATTTTCTCTCTGAAAGCTGCATTTACCTTGTAAACTAAATCAGTATCGACTAGTTATACTTTGACATGTATAACTGAATACCTTCACGACGATCACAGTACATTAATCACATCAGTGGCAAGTTTTTCTTTTTTTTCTTTCAGGTTTTGTTAAAAAATTATAGATATTTGTTAATGATTGATTAATATGACCATCTGAACCAGAGAATATACATAAATTGGCCAAACGAAAATCGTATAACCGTAAAGATTATAAATTGAAAATTTCCCACTGAATAAATGAATGGGTGGGTGGAGGGGGAGGCTGATTTGGGATGCAAAATACAGTATTACTCTCATATACTTGACAATTAGACTTTTATCCCAACAACCTAACGAGTATAAATTAATTGTTCTGATAGTATTCCTTGATATTATTTATTTTTTAAAATTTATTATATTATTTAACTGTACTTTATCTCTCTTAGATTAAATTTTATTTTATTGTATTATAATATATTATAAATTATAATATAATATAATATATTATATTTATTCGACTTTATTATAATTTTCAAATTCCCCATAAACTGTTAAATATTTACTTGCACAATAACTGATGTTATTAAGAATTTAAGTTGAGTAAACTAATGGTTTAGTTGAGAGAACTAATGGTTGAGTAAAGAACTTAAGAAAGTTCTTCACTCAACCATTGAAAATTACAACCATCTGCTAAGAAAAGAAAAAAAGAAAAAGCACGAAACTATTAAAATCGTTTGGAAGCGATGCTGAAGAAAGAACCATATATATATATATATTTAAACTCTTTATTCGTTCGAAAGTTAGCATAAGCGCGTCTTTTATCTTGTCTGCTTCTTTGCTTCATATATGAATATATAAAGTCGGTTGTTATTGAGAAATTCGCTGAATTCACAACGTAACATATTTCTTCTACTTTACATGAGTTAATAAATACTCTCCGGATTTGTGGAAGTTAAGGGCTTTTCAACCGAAGGTAAAGATAGACCATACCGGATGTTCCTACCATTCCAATATGATCTAGCTTTATCAGTCTACTGAAGAGAGGAAAAAATTACCCTACTTTTATACTCATTTTAGATTTTAATGTGATGTTTATATATATGTAATGTCCATCCATCCATCAGTGGCTTTAACAGGCACTTAAGCTCCTATAGCCTTTCAAGTATCCTTGGACTTCCCAACCGTAATAAGAGGATAAGGCGGTTATCCTTATGCCTCTAAGTATTGTTCTCTGGAAATTGCGTGTATTCTACTGGCCGGTTTGTCTGTTTTGAGGGAAGAAAAACCCGAGCTTCCGAGATAAAAACTTCCTACCTCCGTATGAAACCGGCTAACTCACCTTTTATCGAAAGAGAGCGCATAAAGGTTGCTCACGTCACTCACTGACGGGAATCGAACCTAGGTCTTTCCGACCAAAGGGCTTCGTCTAAACCAGGGGTCGAAACTGGCGGCCCATCGGGCCAGATACGGCCCGCGACCTTAATGATTTCTTTTCTAAAAATCAATGTTTCTAACATCCTGCGGGGATTAAAACAGAAAAAAAAAAATTCAAACTTCTAAATGCTTTATGACAACTTTAAACAAAAGTAAAACTTATTACTACAATTCTTTGTACCATGTTTCTGTCATCAAATGTTGGCAACACTGAATGGAAGTTACTTGTCACGCAGCCGTTTTAAGCCACGTTGATATGTCATATATATGATTCAATTAAGTCATTTCTGGCAAAATCTTTGGCAAACCCAGTTGGCAAAGAATAATTTAGCCCACTTTCCTACATTTAAATCGATTTCTCGAAATAATAATGATGCTGAAAGTACATTCCTCAAATTGAAGAATTGAAAATTGAATTTGAAAAAAGATTTTCTGATTTCAACCAGTTTGAAAATGAATTATTATTATTCAGTTCACCTTTTTTAATTAATATTGAAAATGTTGACGAAGAATTACAAATGGAAGTAATTGAACTCCAGTGCAATACTGAACTAAAAAATAAATATAACGAAGTTGGCATACCAAATTTTTATAAATACCTCGGCAGTAAATATCCCAAATATAAAATTTATTGTGCAAAAATGTTGTCAATCTTTGGAAGCACCTATATATGTGAGCAATTATTTTCAATAATGAAACTTAATAAGTCAAAGTTCCGCTCAAGGATAAAAGATTCTAGATTAAATGCAATACTTCATATTGCAACACGAAACGAAAAAGCAGATATTGACATGTTGGTACAGAGGAAAAGATGTCAGGTTTCAGGATCAAAATCAAATTAAAAAAAAGGACTCGTAGATAAAAAAATCTTTATTTTTGTAAGTCAAAATTATGCATTTAAATAATTTTCTTAAAATATGAATAAAATGTAATTGTGCTTATATTTCCTAAACTTGTTATATTTTAAAATTTAAAAATAAAAATGGTTATAAATTTAAAATTTAAAAATAAAAATGGTTATAAATTTAAAATTTAAATGGTGGTGTAACTGTTTACGTAAGTCGTAATGGCCTGGCAACAAAAGGGCCTTTATTAGAGCCTTTCATTTTTTAGTTTATGTTTTGGTTCACATAATAATATTGAATACGGCCCCCGTCTGATATACATCTAATTGACTGGCCCTTTGCTGAGTTTGAGACTCCTGGTCTATACTGACTGAGCTACGGAGGCTCATATATGTGATGTAATACTGCAAATATGTTTAATGAGACTAAACATTTTTTCGGTGTCACTATTAGAATAGTTTGCCGGCCACTGGTAAAACTGAAAACTGTAAATTATGGTGTTATGTTGATTTAAAAGAAATACTCGACTCTAAAAATTGGAGGCAGGCTCTCTAGATCTAATTTAGACTGGAAAAAAAAAAAAATCCTGGTAAAAAAAATTCGTAGGCCTGTGGGAAAAAAATATTTTTTTCCCACAAGCCTACGACATAACATATTTTTACGATTCAGTTTGATATGCATTTCTTCTTTATATAATATTAGTTTAGTACCGTATTATTCATGTGGCTGTCTGTCTGTCTTCTGTTCTCTTAAGCTACCCTGATATTATTGTTGATTTCTTCACTTAGCAAATGAACATTTATTTCAGAATCATGCTTCACTTTTCCGCGTATCAAATAGCGTACAATACATAAACAAACATATACACTTTTTAGTCAAGGATATCGTAAAAAAATGTGTGTTTTGCTTCATTTCTAATTTAAAAGGGACCATTGAGCTGATTAGCTTTTAGTAATTTTGGTATTGATGATCCTAAGTACTAAATTTCACACCAAGCCAACCAGACAGGATAATTCGATTATAAACATGCAAAGAAAAATATTGAGTAACAACATAACAACTTCGTATGCACACCTTTTTATTTTTATGCAGCAGACAAACTGTTTGTTGCAGCCAAGATCTCCCCCCCCCCTCTGAAAATGTAATATTTTTGAGTTTAAGTATCACAGAACTATTTTGGATTTTCAAAAAAAATAAAAATAAATAAAATAAATAAATAAATAAAATAAACAATAAAAAATAGACACCTTTTCATCCGTTAATTTGAGAGTGGATCAAGAATATCGAACCGCTTTCTTATTTCACATTGGGTAGGAACTTTTAGCAGTTTGTAGGTAGAGCTTAAACAATAACGAATAAATATTCTGCTTAGGTAGGGTCATTCATGCTTTTTAGGACCTGCCAAGTTGGCGACCAAAGGTCGCTGGAGGAGGAGGAGGTACTTTTCAGGTATGTGTGAATGTTGTGCTCATTAAGCAAACACATTATGCAGGCTTCAGTCAAATGAATGTGTAGTATTTAAAATATAGTACACACAGACACACTCCCTCGCTGCTCATTGTTATTTCAATGAAATACTTATCACATTTTTTTTTTCAAATAAGTATTTCAAAATGTATTAAAAAAAAACAGTACTGTACTTTGAAAAAGTATTAAATTAATTTGTTTAAAGAATTAAAATCCGAAACAGTATTATTATGCAAATACCGTTGATAGTCGACAAATAGCAACATTTTCTGCTGTGTCATATCTTTGTATATTCTTCATTTTCCGGTTCGCGACACGAGAGAGCATAACTAAAGTAGGTCGGTCACAAGTACAAACGGAGAATCGCATTTGCTGAAGATTTTACAGTGTTTACCAACCATGGAAGCAAGTAATAGAGTCATAAACGGGCGGGTCAAAATTCTACTTCCGGTCGCTGTGAGGTTTAAAGTGGTATATCGCCTAATGTGTTTCCTGCAGGTAGAGGTCGCCGCTGCGTACAAGTGGATCACAGGTCGATACCGCCTCACCAAACACGTTGTGTGGGCGGAACACGATCAGACCTACAAATTCATTAGTGACACTACTGTTGCCTAATACCCCCCCCCACGTGATCAGCAGAGCATGGCTGTATAAATTAACGAATCCGATGGACACCCATGTAGTCCGTCAGTCACCATATGGAAAGATGTATTTGTCGAACACGCCTTATCTTAAATCAGCCAGCCTGTCGGCCTATTAGAAATTCGGCTGTTTCTCCACCAGCTGTGAAAAGCTTTGATCCATAAAGATAACCTTTTTTCACTTTCGGATTATGAATATGAAAGTATTTCTGTGTCGTTCACTTCTAGAAAAGACAGGTGCTTCCGGTACCTGTAATTATTTTAATTGATGGGTAATTGATGTCGAGCTCATTAAAATTCATTAAAGCGTCCTGTGCCCTTCAACTTAAAAAAAAAAAACTTAATAAAAACACCACGCCAAACTTAATTTTTTTTCAACTCCCTATTCACACATTTCTTATTTATTGCGAACCTGCGGGTCTCGTGCGGGTGGTCCTGCGGGGTGTTTTTTTTTTTTTTTTTTTGTTTATTTCCACTTATTCCTTTAATTTTGACATAATCCCTCTTTATACCATGTGTGTGTGTGGGGGGGATCCAGGTTTTAGTTTTAAGTGTGGCGATCGATACACACACACACACACACACACACTCACACGCAGAGAGAGAGAGAGAGAGAGAGAGAGAGAGAGAAATTACTTAGATTTTTTATATATTTGTTTGTTTCATTAATGAAACAGTTCGAAAGTTGAACAATTTGCTTAATTTCAAAAAAAAAAAAAAAAAAAAAAAACGGTCTTCGAAAAACGAAATCAGAATTTATATTCTTTCAACATTTTTGTTATAATTATTCTGTACATAATAAATATTCACTCGCTTATAATGTTAATTGAAGGATTGTTTAGTGGATTGAAAATTTGCGTTACAGTTGTCTCAAAAGTATGGGATTTAGAGAACCAGTATACACCAGTGGCGTAGCTAGAGCTGTTGTCGCCCGTGGCGGTCCCTGAGTTTACCGCCCCTCTCAATACACACCACAAATCTTACAAAAAGTCAAAACGACGTATAGGGAAATAAATTAAACGCTATGTTTATTTTTGAAGTAAAACTTTAATTTCAACATTCTAAAATGTTATATTTCTTGCTTTTCTGTTAGCAAAATCGTCGATGACATTAGCGAAGTCTATTTCATAGTAATGTAGGTAATTCTTAATCAAATTTTATTTAGAAAAACTTCTCTCACAGCTAATAAACTTACAGCAATTGTGAGGAAAATGTGCAGTAGTATTACAGTATTTGGAAATGAGTTCTCGAGACTGTATTTTAGAATTAACTGCAAAAGTTCACAAAGGTTCAAAGTGCAGCCTGGGGAGGACCCCCCCCCGCACCCCCTAGCTACCCCTCTGCCCCTGTGGTGTATTATCAAATAATCAGATTAGTCAAATAGAACCTAAGGGAGAAGAACGATGTGATCTTTCCTCCTCCCTATGGAATAGATCTGCTTCCTATTCTCTTCATGATGCGAGGAATCTTTACTTGGACCTTTTCAACCGAAGATGAACTGGCAAGTCTTATATGGAGATAAATTTCTCTCTCTCTCTCTCTCTCTCAGAATTTTAAATTCCCAAAAGTTACACACACACACACACACACACACACACACAGAGAGAGAGAGAGAGAGAGAGAGAGAGAGAGAATGAGCATAACTCAACAAACAAAAATACTTAAATTAAGGGGATATTAATTCCCACATAGTTTTAAAACCGAATAAGAAACTCAAAGATTTTGGAATCAGAGAGTTTCTTGCCGAATATAGTAAACTATAAATAGTTTACTATATTCGAATATAGTAAACTATAAATAGTTTACTATATTCGGCAAGAAACTCTCTGATTCCAAAATCTTTGAGTTTCTTATTCGGTTTTAAAACTATGTGGGAATTAATATCCCCTTAATTTAAGTAATGTTTTCATTGCCGAAATGAAGCTTATTAGCTCTTTATACTTAAGTAAACAAAAATACATTTGCGAGGTAGATCAGTGTAACGTGGATAACCTCCCACGATGAGTTCCAGGGCTTCGTGGAGGTGTTATGTAACTATAACAAATCGATTTTTACCTCCATGAAAGATTTAAATTAAAAAAATTATCTTAGAGCATTCTAAAAGCCCATTAAGGTTACTTATACATTGTAATCTTTGCTATTTTTATGCATTATATTATCCTGCAAAAATTATCTGGCCATCCACATGTAACATAGAAAGGTATAAATCCAAAGGATGTACAATAAATGACTGGAAATTAATGCTGAAAGACGTTACTGCCTTTCAGCGAGGTGATCATCATTGGTCGCCATGTTAATGATTAAATAAATCCGTGTATACGAATGTAACTTACTTAATTACAATATCTGAGATCGCATTTTGCTGACATCATTCAAAATGGAAACGTGATGATGAAAAGAAACCCTATAAACCAAAAATGCACCCATTAAACAAGAGGACTGCAGCAAACTTTTTCGCTCGGGAGTTCAGGGAGACAATATTTCTATCAGAACATTAGTGGCAGGTGGGAAAACTGCTCCCTGCCATAGAGTTCGGAGGGATTGCAGAACACACTACACTGTTAGGAAGTTGTGGTATGTATGACGAATAAATGTGTTTATTATGCCTGAATGCGTTTGGTATCAGGAGTCTTGAAAAACTAATAACTGATATGAGACCTTACACGGAGAGTCAGAGAATCTAAATTATAATGGGAGGAATGGTAAGAATGTGAGTGTAAGAGCGACGATGTTATATAATTGTGTTAATTGACGGGAATGGACTTTGTCATGGAAATATTGACGAGGAGAGAATGATTTCGCCTTTGCGTTAGTCCGGTTCGGAACCATCAAACTGTGCAAGGATGTCTACACGTATAAAGCACTAGAGAAGAAAAGAGATCGGCAAGTTGTCCGACTGTGTCATGCAGACTGCAGACAAGAGTATACAAAAGAACACGCAAGTAGCTTATTATGTCTGTACACAAATGCTAGGAGTATCAGACACAAATGGGTAGAGTGGAGTATGTTGCCTTGCTCATTATCTTGGGACATCAGATTGTAGGCATTAGTGAGACCTGGCTATCAGAATCAGACATACAAACTGGTATTGAGTAAATGTACAGTATTTTTAGGAAGAATAGAGAGGATGGGGGAGGAGGGTGTGTGCTGCTAATGATATCGGACGACTTGAGTCCAGTTAGTGTTGAGACCTATGATTGTAGAACTAGTAATAGTATTTCATTGGCAGTAAGTTTTTTTGCCATCTGGTTTGAGGTGGAATCTAACAAGATCAATTACATACTGAGGTGTTGTTACAGACCTGGTGGATCGGTTGCTAGTGATGAAGAAATGCATCACCAATAAAGACGATGGGAGTGAAAAGAGTAATCATAATGGGAGACTTTAATTAGTACACATGACAAAACCAGTCTTAGTACACATGACAAAACGAAAGCATTATGAGATTGACAGACGTAAAACGTAGTATGAAAGATTATCTCTTCTACTACTGTTATATAGCCAGGTTGCCTGGAGATATAGTAAACACTGAGACGAAACGTTATGACTAGTCAAGGTACTTGTGCCAATAAGCATAGTTGGACCTAGACATTTCGCTGCCCTAGTTGATACCATACCTCTAGCGAAAAAAAGAAAAAAACAAATGACCTCAGACATTCTAAATATAATATTTTATTAAAATTCAGTCAGCTGGTATGAAATCAGTAAGTTCGAATCTTTTTGGTGAGAGACAAAAATTGAATGTCTTCATACGTTTATCTTAAATCCCAAATTTTTATAATAATTATCAAAGCAACTTGCTTTGATAATCTAAAATCACCAATCCGGTCTTTTAATTCACTCCAGTTTTCCTTATAATTAGGGCAGTGTAATATTAAAATAAGTGATTTTGCTGTACATCATCCAGTCTTAGCTACCGTTTACATTTTTATGAACTGAATAACTGCAGGAGGAAAAAAAAATAACAGTAGCTTTAAAAGTCTTCAAGGATAAATGTCTCTGTGTTGTTGTTGTTATAGTAGTAAGCGTATATATTAAGTAGTATAAAAAGTCACTCTAAATAGAATACGATATTCTTGTCTCTCTTTCTCTTTTTTTTTTTTTTCTTTTCCAGCCAAGGATAAATTTAATATCCTTGGTTTAAAATATCTTTAATATTTTGAATTGCATTAGGTTCGGAATATTATTAAAAAAAGAAGTGCTTTCATACATTACATGCTCATACATTATTCGTATCATTCCAAGATCTAAACAATTTTTTCCTGCTCTTGCAGAATTTTGATAATATTTGGTATTTGGTATATTTCCTATAAATGCATCGATTTATTCAATTTTAGTTTATATTTTTAGTGCCAAACTACAGAACTAAGCAAAATGTTTTTACTAACCACTGTTTTTGGTAACCATTGCTACAGTTATTGATTAATCCGATATTGTAGCGCTCAATACAGAACGCATTGTTAAAAAGGCATATTACTCCAATGCTACCACATTGAGCATAAGGCATCATATGTTAGGCACAAAATTAACACATCACTTTGTGATCTGATTATTTTATTTGTTTAATTATCGATAAGGCAAATACAAATTAATCTAGTCCTTTTTTCCCATAGAAATGGTTGAAGTACTGTAGTACATAAAAATCCATATACAAAATAAGTACACTTTATTAGAAAGGGGATCATGCAGATAGGAGAAATTTGATGGCATTTGCTTTATAAATAAATGGAGATTATATTTTTCAGTGTTATACTGTGACGAAGGAGGCTTGAATCATATGACAAATGTTGCAAGAATAAAGTACAGTTAGTATGGCCAGCTCAAAACTGGATTGATACCAGTTACTGTTCCTATTTTAGCAGATTTTCAAGAGAATATATACTTACTCCCGCGAACGAAAGGTTGTCAACCTATAGTACATTAGTACTGGATGGGCTGTTTTTTAAAGCACAATCGGGAAATCCTGCGCTAGAGACCAAACGTGATACTTTTTTCACAATCGGGCCTCCAATAAGCAGGGTGGTGGTCTCACACCGTGGAATGAACTTAATCTCCCGCCTAAAGACAATTACAAATATCCATTCCCATGGTATTCGAACCCTCAGTCTTGGTTGGAGAATGGATACACTAATCATTCGTGTACAATGAATCTGTAGTAAAGTCACAAGCAGTGGCGGCCGGTGAAAATTTTAAGTGGGGATGCTACATATACAAAATAAAAAAAATTCGTTTTTTCCTAATAGTAATTAATTGATTAATAAATAAATTTACATATTAAAAAATTGCTTTATTAAAAATATTTCATCCTCACCATGAACAAACACCAATAATAAAAGTTTCGTATCTCACAAAAATAACGCGCAAGCATTCCGACACTGCCCAAACGAGCAGTGTCGGAATGGCTTGCAACGTGCAATCACAAATGCAAACGAATATCGGCGAGATGCTGCATTTGGCCAAACGCGATAATTCTGACACTGCGTTAGATCCCAGTGTATTTGTTTCGTAATCTAAAGCGTTAATCGAACAATTCCAATTATTAACTATTCAATCACTGTCGGAACATAAGCTGTAACCTTTAACATCTTGTATTGCATTTATATACTGTTGTAAGCATTGTTATTATTTTTAAACACAAACAAAATTTCAATTTTTAATTTTTTCCTTGTGAGTGCTGCAGTGTCTCAGTGCTTATGTACGGGCCGCCACTGGTCACAAGAACAGTAACGAAGTATAATGATAAAGTAGGGGAGTAGTCAGAAGGAGAAGGGACATCACTTCTCTCTTTCATTGCTTTTGTTTGAACAGCTTTGGGGATTTTCAAGATTTGATATTAATTTTTTATCTCTATTAATTAATTGATATCAATGTTAGATATTAACATTGATGGACTGTATTTCAAAAATTATTACATGATTTACACAGTAAATTCTTACATGGTTTTTATATACATGGTTTTTATATATTACTAGCGGATGATTTAATCATATTTATTGAAAAGGTATATGCGATTTTCAATTTTCTACCATTTTCTGGAACTTAACAGATTTTTATTTCAGGTTTTCTAAACGCACGAGAAGAACGGTACATGCCGATTGGTGGGAAAGACCTGGGTTTGGATATGTTGAATTTTTATAAGGAGTTTTAGTTGAAACTAAGTTGCCCACTATCGTATGGAGATGGGTGGGTTTTCTTCTCCGAAACTCCTTTCCCCTTTTCATTATTTATTTTTATAATAATCCTATTAACGAAAGTTGTAAACTTATAGTACGTTATTACCGTGGGTGGACTAAGGACTAGATAATCTGCGAACCTCGCTCTAAAGACCAAATATGGAACTCTTCAAGCCGAGTAAGGCCTCTAGTAAGTAGAGTTTCATTCTTAAATCCACTCTTACGGTTTCAAAAGACTGATGAGGGCTTTGTTTATTGCTATTGAGTAAGAAAGTCGTACTGAAAACTGACTCTTCACCTCAACTAGATAATCTGTTGATATCAATGGAATTTTTGGTATTACATTCTCCCTTTTTCGTTGGACAAACCCGTATGCCTCTTTTTTGTTACGATAAGCGGCAATTTACTTAACTTGGTAGTCCTAGATCTTACTTTGAGGAGAAATTATTGATCGAAAAAGCAGTTAATCAGACAGACATACTTTCTAAAATATTTTAAGACATAACTTTAGATACATTAACACAAAATGCATTATTTTACGGAATTAATAAGCGATGACATAATTTACTATGAGACGTTCTCTGCATATTACGCTTCATATTATCATCGATATACAAACCAAAGTATTTTGTTTTGTGTGTGTGACTTCAGAGTATTCAGTTTCTATTTCTGGCTCATTATATTCGTTCTCATGCCACCAAACTGAACTTTATACAATGCTTAGAGTAGTTGAAGGTTGTTAATTGTTATCCATTGGATCTTTATTTCTTGTTTCGGACGATGATTTGAATCAGGCAGTTAGTTGACTTGGCTCGTGTACATAAATGCTATGTTGTTTTGGATGGTGATGTGCAAGAAAGAAACTGAAAAATCGTTCTCTTGGTGGGTTAAATATTTGGAGAAAGATACATTCTTATTTTTTTAGTAATCAAGAAAAGACTTCACTGGTTTAAATAAGGCTAAGGCAAATCCTTTTCACCTCTTTCCAACCAATGTTATTACGTCACTTTTTTATCTATAGGGATGTAACAGATAGAACAAAATGTCTTTTCATGGCCATGTTTTGGTCATCTGAATCACTTGATCCATCCTTAACCACGTCCACTCTTTTCAAACTCTTTCTTCAGTCGCACGAACGCTTTATATTAAACTGAACGCCAGTTCAGCAAGCATAGTTGAATCTGTACAAACGAAGCAAGACACAGGAAGAATTAATCTCCAGGGGAACCTAATTTAGAAACATTTATTCCTTTAAATAATAGCCTGTTTATTATTCGCAAATATCACAATATGATGAACACAGTTGTTCTAGTCTGGGAAAAAATTCACCTGCGTACCCCCATGTAATACCAAATTTTCTTCATCTTAGGTTTGTGAAAGTACTCTTGCAAATTTATATAGCCTTAATTTTGGTTTCTATGACGCCAGTTTACTTTGCTGTGGTAGGATATTGAGAATAACTGTGTTATGCTCAATGAGGCTACTTTATAAACATTTATAGAATTACTCTCCAAATTTATAACTACGTTTCTAACCTTAAAAACATACTGTAATATCTCTATCGTTAATCATAGAGAAATCATCATATTAATGATACGTTACTTTTTACATAAAATATACGATGTTTTTTTTTTTTTTGAGATGTTTATTTCAACTTTTGGGAGTGCGCGAAAAATATTAAAATTTAAAATGGAACATCTCAATTTGAATAAGAACCATTACCTTATACTCTTCATTCGATCACATAGGTTCGTGTTACACTTTAACATGAAACCTGTTTGATTGGCGTTTCTCAATAGGTGTTCAGTGAACAGTTTTAGTACACTTTCTCTTCGGTTTGTATTAAAGTTTTTAAAAGCACACGTTGATCAGAGACCAGCAGCCAAACCGACTTGGAAATGCAAGTGTAAGCAGCACTCTCTAGTGGTGCCAGAGGAATAAAACAATAATAATAAATAAATTAACTAAAATGGCTAGAAATACTATATCAATTTATTCTTAACAATTTTCATCTTATTTAAAATAATTTTTATATTATTTATTTTTATCGAATCTGTTTTTTTTTTTTTAAAATCCAGTTTGTGGAATAAAAAAAAAACACATAGGGAATTTATTTATGTATTTAAAAAATTCTTATTTTGAATTTAACCTCACATATAAAGTTCATAAATGTGAAGTTGCAATTTTGACTGTGTTTATTTTTAAAATAATCAAACTCAAATTACAGTTTTCTTTGAATTGAGGATTACAAGAATTAAAATGTTTCAGAACTCCGTTTATTGAGGGAGCTTATTGCGGCATACATGCTTGTATATTTTACGAGGCTAAGTTGGAAAAGTATTTGCAGTGTATATATTAAAATTAGCATAACAGTAATGCTCGTGCGAGTGCATCATATCTCACCATAGTCCACCTATGTCTGAATATCAATGATGTAAAAGAAAAACACGCGTACCACAAATAGCTTATGACCAAAACTCCAGCTGCCCACTCTGCAGCTCGCAACAGTTGTAAAAGAATTATCGCCAAGTCCAAGTCAGACCTTGAAAGGACCAAATCTCGCCTCCTACCAAATGGCGGTCGCTCCTTCTGCTCCCTTGCGAAGGCCATTGGACGCAACTTCTGCCTACCGAGGTTTCCACCACTCTTACATCTGAATGGTACTGTAGTTCATTCCTAAAGAAAAGGCCAACTTACTGGCATCACTTTATTTTTCCAATTCCTGCATTGATGACCGGGGCAAAATTTCCTCCACTCTACTAAGAACGGCTCCCTTCATATTGCCCATAATCTCCCGACAAAAAAGAAATTTGTAGAATCCTAAATAACCTGGACACAAACAAGTCATCCGGTCGTGATGGTATCCCACCTATTGTGTTAAAAAATTCTGCACCAGAACTGACCCGTCCTGTATCGCCTCTTCAATCTATCCTATTCAACTGGTATTCCACCCTGCAACATGGAAACGGGTCCACATCCAACCCATGCCAGTGATTACCAGTGAATCACCTGGAGCTTGTTCAAGATAATTCGTACTGTGCACCACTTAAAAGATACCAGAAGGTTAGCGTCTTATGCCTTCTCTTGGTGATTTTTATGATTTTACTGACAAAAACTACATTTTAGCTGTTTCTTTTCAGAAACTGCGCAGAATATAATACAAATTCTCATAACTAGATATGTTGACGTCACGTGAGTTCTAAGTTCAGTTTGACTTTTCTTAAAACGTTTTAAATAGAACCACTTTTCTTTCAGTATTCTTAGAATTCGTTAAAAATTGTGGTGATATGAGGGTTTGAATTTTTTCTTATAAGAATACGAATTTTCGCAATTAAAATATGGTTTTGTTCATGACAAGTATAGGTTATTTCCTGTTTAGCATACGTTAACAAATTTGGTTTTATATTTTATTGGACAATAATTATCATTCTTATCGCTGGGAAGTTTAAAGAATATATTGTATCCAGGGAAACAATACTAACTTAATGCCATTAAACAGAAATTGAAGGCGGGGAAGTTGTCTTTATTTACATTAAAGTTACCCTTGCTGAAATTCCTGCCTGGGTAATTGTAGTTTTTTCCAATATGTTTCGAATTTAATCCTATTTGTAGTCATGTCTCCGAATATGTTACTCCTAATTGGCGGGAAATACACTGCGTAATTGACTGAATCATTAATTAACGATATTTTACTTTTGTTGTGGTTGATTAATTAGTTTTTTTTTTATTAGTCTCTATTAGTCTGCATATATCATCTTCATCATGCATATCAAGGATTTAAGCCTAGCATGGCCTGTTCCGGCTTTAGAAATTATCGTTGAGTCGTTTAAGAGGACCTCCTGGTTTTCTTTTTCCTAATGGCTTGTTTTGGTAATCTTTCTGTTTTCATTCTTTGAACGTGTTCCATCCATTTATGTTTATATTTTTTTAATTTTTTCTATTACTGATTCTTCGTTTCTTTTGTGATCAAATAGGGTATACTTTACAGTTTTTCTCATAAACTTCATTTCTGCTGTTGTTAATCTTTGTTTGTCTTTTTGTTTTATTGTCCAGATTTCGCTTCCATACATTAAGACCGGTAGGGCTAATGTATTGTATACTTTTAGTCTGATTTGTTTTTGAACTAGGTTTGGTTTAAATATAGAGTTAATAACTCCTGTTATTTTTAAATATTTTGCAATTTTTACGTTTATATCTTTTTCATTTTCATATGTGATTATGAATCCTAGGTAGTTAAATGAATTCACCTGTTCTAAGATCTTGTTATCTATTACTATTTTAGTTCTTGCTGGATCTTGTTCTTTAAAGGCCATAGTTTTTGATTTTTCTGTGGTTATTATCATAATTTTTGGCTATCTCATTTAGATCTAAAATAGCTTTCTGTAAGTTATTTTCAGAATTTGTTATTATTATTTGGTCGTCGGCAAAAAGGAGAGTATTTAAGTTCACAGTAGGAGAAAGTTTAATTCCTTGATGTAAATTTTTATTCCATTTTATTATTATTTCATTTAGGTAAATATTAAAAAGAGTTGCTGAGAGGGGACGTCCCTGTCGGACCCCTTGGTTTATCTCTCTCGTATATGATAGCTCGTGATTTAATCTTATTTGTATTTGATTATTTTCATATATATACTGTATACTTGTGATAGCTTTTAGGATATTATTTGGTATTTGTCTTTCATTTGATATATTAAATAAAATGCTTCTTTTAACTTTGTCAAATACTTTTTTCAAAGTCAATAAATGCAATATGTGTTTCAAAATTGTATTCTCTTCTTTTCTCTATTATTAATTTTAGGCAAAAGTTCGGGTATATACATGATCGTCCTTTTCTAAATCCATTCTGTACTTCTAAAATAAAGCTTTTGGAATATTTCATTAGTTTGTTATTTAAAATTCTGCTATATATTTTGTAACAGGAATTTAGTATGCTTATACCTCTATAGTTTTTAGGATCATCTCTATTACCTTTTTTAAAGATAGGAATCACAATTGCTTTTTTCCATTCTATTGGGGGGAGGTTACCAGTTGTATAAATTTTATTTAAAATAATAAGAGTCTTTCTTTGAATTTCTAAGAATCTTGATCCTGCATATTTATACAGTTTTGAACCAAACTTATCTTCTCCAGGTGATTTTCCGTTTCTTGTTTCTTTCAGGCTGATTTCTAATTCTTCTTTAGTTATTTCCTTTTAATTAAGTGTTTGCCAGTTGTCTTTTATAAAATATTTATCTGTCCACAATTCTGTGTAAAAATTTAGAAATTCTTCTAATTTCAATTCGGTGTTTAATTTTATGTTTTCTTAAGTATTTGCATTTAGGTGTTTCGAAATCTTATATACATTTGGGTCTTATTTCATATAAATCACGTTCTAAATTAGAAACGAATTTGTTCCATGATTCTCTGTCTTTTTCTGACTTCTGCAAATATTTACCCTTAAAATACACTTATAATACCCTAAGTATTCTTGAGTAAAAAAAGCTAATGTATTTAAAATAAGGGACACTCTTAAACGAAAACAGGCAAAAAATAGCTGTAAAAATAATAGTTTTTAAGAGGAGTAACATGGGAATTTCCCAGAAATAATACCTATATATATATTTTTTAATCTCTTTACCTGAAGGGCAGGACTGGATCAAAAAAAAAAAAACGTGTGCTATCCAGAACATTTACATTAATAGTAGTCAAAAAGAAACCTCTGGTCATAACATTCCAGGGGTTTCACTTTCTCGAGGAAGGTTTTGTTCCCCCCGATTCTGTTATCAATTGTAACAACAGTACTCAGAATGTCAAAAAAAAAAAAAAAAAAAAATCTTGACGATGTTAATGTTGATGCTACACAGTCACGATATTGCTTGAAGTTTTGGACTGTTCAATAACGATGATGTCTGCCAATATCCATTCGAGAACGTCATTATGATTTTTCAGTCTCTGTTTAGCATGTTTTCAGTGGACTTCTTGAGAGATCCTAATTATCGTCGGGTCCTTCTGAACGCGTATACCGTATCATTAGCTCTTGGAGTCTTCCGATTTTTCAGACTCCAGTGATTCCGTTTAAAACATTCATGGTTTTAAATCTAGAGGAAGGAAACAATTTTTTAAAAAAAACATACGGGATATTATGTAAATATTTCCTGCTCATGGAAAATATTCTAGTTCCTCTTCCCTATAGATTCGGCAGCTTTATTATTACTGTTTTGTAAACTTGCATAATTATACGCTTTTCAATTTCGGCAAGTTTATATATGCACAGTATTTATACATTTTGTATCTCTGCGTAATGGTTTTCAAACTGTGGAGCGCCCCCCTCCGTTGGGAAAAGCGAAATTCTTTCTAGGATTGTGCGAAGCAGTGGTCAGTATTACTGTTAATCTTCGAACACAACTCCGACATTCCCCTTATTTATTTTAATATAATATCGCATTTGAAACACTTGTCATTAATATATTAAGTTTGAAATTTAAAAGTTATAATTTTTAAAATAAATATCTGTGTGTGCTATTTTACTTTAAGTTTTGTTTGAAGTACAATTGACTTCTATCAAAAAAACTGTAAAACCATCTTAGTTTTACTAGAATAAAATCCATGCTAAGAAAACTGTAGGTCAGTATTGTTTTATGAAAGTGTAAGGGAGGCGGGTGCAAGAATTTTTTTTAAAAAGGAGTGGGGTCGTCTGTTTAAAAAGTTTGAAAGCTACTGGCTTAAACAAACCATAAGCGAAAATAAACAAAGTGGGTTACGTACTTTAATTAAATTAATATTAATTTGACGAATTTATTATTACTGTTTTGTAAACTTGCATGATTATATGCTTTTCACTTTCGGCAAGTTTATATATGCACAGTATTTATACATTTTGTATCTCTGCCTAATACGGGAACAAAAAGGCGTTACCTGATTTTTTTTTTTTTTTTTTAATTTATATTATATTTCGTAGTTTACATGAATGCAAGCGACAGTTCTGATTAGCAGTGCTTATTGGCAAAAAAAAAAAAAAAAGTACCAAACGAACAAAAAACACTCGTAGTGCAATAACGCCCCCCCCCCCCTTCCCCGCTGCCCTGAGGGAAGCTTGGCGCTGTTTGTCTCGTTTTATTAGAGATAAATGTTGCCGCGTGTTGCTCCACAGTTTCAGGTGACGTATATCATTTGAGGACGTGGCTACATCCTATTTTCACGCCCTGTTGTTTGATTACATAATAACGGCATACTTTTCGCACACACTCAGTGCTGCGGAAACATTTTTACGATTTATATATCATCCAGGAAGAGAAACAATACGTTTCAAATATTAACTATCCCGTCCCCATTATAATGAAACGCTCTGTCGCTCTACTGAAATATTACTTTCAGGGTTGGAAGAAATGTGGCACAGTCCATTCCTGAGTTAGTTACCGAACAGCATTAATTAGAGAATTGCATTTAAGGGCGGATGAAGAGGGGGTGAAAGGAAGAAAGAAGATATATCATCGTGCTAATTACATTATCGCTCGGTGTGTGTGTGTGTGTGTGTGTGATGTCTTCTCGTTAGGACATTGTCAAACTTTCGTTGCTTGTAAATACTGTTATTAGTAGAGATTCTATGATCCGTTGATCATTAACAATTCTTTCCGATACGCTGAACATGTTACATATGATTGCATCTCCCAAACTCATCCTTTTGGTAAGGTAGCGATGCAAATACTTCGTTAAGAAAACTCGAATTGTATTTTATGTTCTCGGATATCGTAAAATTGCAGTTTTAAGATATTACATACGGATTTTGGATTTTTTAAAAAGTAAAATAGTAATTATTTGGGGATATAATAATATTATTATGCCATTATATTAACATCATAATAATAAATAATATAAATATGATATTAGTTGCATTAATATAATACAGTAAAATCTTCCAAATATAGCTGTATGATTCTCGACGATTATTATTATTGTTTTTAATGTGAATCCCACCGAGCGATAGGTTGTAATTCTATTTAGCACTTAGTATCATGGTTGAGCTAAGAATGCGATAATCCGGAAATTCCTGATCTATAGACCAAACATGAAACTTTTTCAAGCTACGTGAATCTGCCGATAAGCAAGTCTCACATCTAGTGACGAAATTCACCTGTCGCTTAAAAACACTGATAAACATCTAAGCCCACGGTGAAATTCGAACCTATCCTATTGGTTGTTGGTTCGCTATACATGCCACCAATCAGGCAGGCGAAATTAACTTCGAATGTTAAATTGCATACTTCTGCTTGAAAAATGATGTGATGCAGCTTAATTTCATTTACAGAACGAAATACGTCATAAGATATTACATGGTGATATGATGCAATTCTCAATGTGTATCGTACCGCAGTTTTGCTGTTGTTTGCTTGACTAACCAACTCCTCGCAGGTCGTAGTGGAAATTACACAAGCTTCAAACTGAAATGCATAATTCATTATCCTGACATGTAACTCAAAAAAAGCCCAACCAATCCTAATGTTCTATAGACCAACCGATCGCTCCAAATTCATAAAAGATATCTATGAAACATCCACGATACAAAAATATCATGGATGTTAGAAACCCAACAAATTATTCCGTATATGTTATAACGTGTGTCATTGCATGCTGTCAAATACGGTATGCAAATTTCACTATGGAGTGCAGTCGGTGTCGTCTATGATTGGGAAAACGTGGATTCCATTCCATTCGCAGTCTGACAAAATCTCATAAAGAGGTCACAGAAATTCTTCTTATTGGAATCTCAGGTTTTTCATGCCGAAAAAAAAAATCAAACTAGCTAGAAAGCACAAATAATTAATGGAAAATAAACTCGCCTCATATCTTTAGTTACCTTAACATAATCTAAGACAACCACCATCCCCTCCCACGCCACCCAACCCTGGCTACTCAGCTGTCTCTGGACAGTTGGATGCAAGTTTTGCATTTTATGAGATGACGACCCCCCCGCACTAATTTATTAAACTCGTACTTTTATTATTATTATTATTTTTTTTTTTTTTAACGAACGGTAACGCTTATAGTTCCAATTCATACTCTTAACACTTCAAAAAGACATTTACGGTAATAATCCTGGTAGGCACTCAGTATCCATTGACTTCTCAATATCCACTGTCGTGTATTATATTTCTATTGCTGAGCAGCGTTATTCTACGAGGGGGATCTGGAAAGTTCTGATAAACACCTAGAACAAAAATTAATTTGATGTCTTCTTATATATCCTAAGAGAAAAAAAAAAAGAACAAGTTTTTACAATTTGATGCAACACGGGAGTTAAAGGGTTTTAAGATATGTTCTTTCTTGTGGTTATATCAGAACTTTCCAGATTCTTCTCGTATTAGCAATAGTCCTACTAAGAAGTTTTCAAACTTTATTATGGCTCCGTATTTGTTGTATCTTTAAGGAACTAATTAATTGAACATGACATGATACTTGAACCAGTAGTTTTATTTACATGATTGTAATGTTGATGTACTAAATGTTAAAATTTACCTCGTGACTGAGCAGTGTATTGAATTGTTTCAGAACTGCGATAATATTTGACAATTATTTAAGATTTACGTCAATTTCCTTCCTAGGCTTATTGGTCACAATTATTACGATAAATACAATACGAAGTTTTTTTTTTTTTTAAATCAAAATTCCTGTCTGATAAACTATAATTTCATTCTTCTAGCAAAAATACTATGGAAGAGGAATAAAATCCTCCTTTTATTTCCGCGGTACATGATGAATGTAGTTTTAATTACGTTTTCATCCTTCGCTATTTATTGCAGCATTTGCAAAAACAGTGACACAGCATATTATCGAGGAGCCTTCCCACTCACCTTGTTTTCGTGGCTTGGAATAAATATCAAGCTGTCATTACTCAGGTACAGGAAGAACGGAGACAGGCCAAGAGATCAACTGATGAAATGACATCCCTTTGTGTGTGTGTGTGTCCCCGCGCACGCACACGTACACACCAGTCATATTTAACGGTATTGTTAAAAGTCTTGCGTCGTCTTTGGCATTTAAAATGGAAAATTATATCGAGCAATACACAACTTACAATATAGTAATATAGCAATGTAGCCATACATCGTCTACAACTTAACTATGACTTATAACTGAAATATAGACTCAAATATATGACTTGGTAAGTCAGCAGTTAGAATTGAAGGAGGTACATGAAGATGGTTTGATATTAAATCAGATGCAAGACAAAAGTGCACACTATCTCCTTCTTATTCATAATTTGCATGATCGCATTATGAAAGAAAGTGGGATTAAACCTAATATCAGAATCTGAGATATGAAACTTAGCTCTCTGCTTTATGCAGTTATTATGATGTACTCCTAAACAAATCCAGTGCTAGTGTGCAGGATTCTCTAACAAAATTGAATAACAGCTGCAACAAATTTGACATGAAAATCAGAAATAAAAAAGAAAGACCATGAAAATAGGCAGTAACATAGAAAACTTCAGCTGGATTTTCAATGGAGAACCTATAAAACAAATAAAATATTTCAGCTATTTAGACACGGCTTTTAATGAAAATGGCAAATAAAATTGGGACAGAATAAGCAGTGCTGGTGTGATTGAGTTTCATCTCAATAAATTTATATGGAATAAGGGAGAAATTAATCTGAACATAAAACAGTATATAAGACAGTGTTTAAGATAGTTTTTAACTTATGGATTTGAGAACTGGGTTAGAAGTAAAATAGTTGATCAGATATGAGACAAAGACCGCACATATGAGAGTTGTGAGAAAAATTAGGGAATGAATAAATGGCATCAACTAGAATCATATTAAACATGAAGATATTAAGAAGAACTTGGTACTGTTAGCATTTCAGGAATATGTGAACAAAGCTAATCCCAGATGATTTTTGTCACTTAAGTAGAATGGGAAAGAAAAGGCAAGCATCATGACAACAGAAAATTTATAGATACAGTCAGCGCTTCGCATTAAGATCCACATATCATGCTAAAAGAGGGGGTTGCATTTTATAGTGGCAGAATTTAAGATACAAATCAATGGCATTTTTTACGTAGGATATTTCGTCCTATCTTTATTACAATATTAACGGAAAAATCTGAACGTCAGAAAAACGCTCGTTCTCCTCCATCCCCGCTTTAAAAGAAAATAATTCCTTGTTTAATTCCTCCTGAGGTTTGTCTATGTATTACTAATACCCCAGAATCAATTTTTTATTTTTTACTTTCTTTGGGAGGTACGCAATAGTACGACATATGGGCATCATTATTGGTGACACGTGACGTACTAATTCCGTGTCGTTTTAGCTTTACTTTTCCTGCTAGCAAAGAATACATATCGGCACTTATTGTTAGACACACACACACAAAAAAAAATCTTAAAATCGAAAACAATAATTCACTTTGAGTTTTTACTGAAAAGTTTTAACACGAGACATTCTGAGCTGCTTTACTGTAGGCAAGGGCAAAAACACTTGCGGCTGCTTAGCTTAGGATTAGGCAACTAGACCCATAAAACCTCCATGTTTTGATTGCCGATAGCAAAACTTTCTGGACCGGTAGTTTTGCCGATAGCAAAACGAAGAAATTCCTTAATCGAAACTAGGCATTTTCCGACCATACGGGTAGAGCGCTTATCACCTCATCTTTCTAAGTGCGCTTCCTCTACGGCATTCAAACTGTATTTTCTTAATAGGAAAGGTGCATCCTTCTGGCCACATGATGGAAATATATATAAAAGAAAAAAAAAGTAATCAAGAAGATCTAAGACGATGACTGCTTTCTAGTAATTTTTCCTGAATATTGGTAACTGCGTTTGTTTCACATAATAAATAAATCTCACAGTGCCTTTTATTCCCCGTAGTGGTCGCGAACTCCTTTTAGCTCTAACTTTTTGGAGACAGATGGACAACCATCCTTCAAGTCACCACTGATAGAGCCCAAGCTATCAATGAATCAAGGAATTTCCGAGTGGAGAGAGAGAGAGAGAGAGAGAGAGATATGGCGAATAACAGCCGCCTTCTCATGACCCTAAACCAGCGTTTCTCAACGTGGGGCGTACGCCCCACAGGGGGACAATTTGAATATTTTTTGGGGAAATTAGAAAATGATGTTGCATTCGTCACCTCATCACTGATATACTCAAAACACTCACCATTGTCGGCGAGGGGGGACATCAAAATCTTTGAGGCGGGGCATGATCTAAAAAACGTTGGGAAATACTGCCCTAAACCCTAATATTCGTATGGCAAGGGAAAAATCTTTGCCTTTGCCAAAGATGGGCCAACCAAGGCATAGAAAAAAATTCCTCTTAGATTAGTGATAAGAATCGAACCTATAAATCCAAGTGTGAGCAAACAAAGTTTGCACCTGAAAGTATCTTCAGGACTGGGGTAAGGTGGTACAACACCGGGTAACTCGTTGCAAAGGTGGAGCAAGACACCAACAATCCTATCTCAATATCTCCCATAATGCAAAACACATCTCCTTGCGGATATGTATAATGTTATGCATTAAGGGAAGGGCCGTTTGGCAACTCCTATAGGTAGAGATGTCCTTTGCTAATGCTTCTGCCTGGTATCTCCACTTGGGCCTGGCTCCCACTGAAGAGACCTCAATGAAGGTCGAAACTAGTCTGGGTAGTGGCCCTTCCCTTAATGCATAACATTATACATATCCGCAAGGAGACGTGTTTTGCATTATGGGAGATACTGAGATAGAAGTGTTGGTAGCTTCCTCCACCTTTGCAAGGAGTTGCCCGGTGTTGTACCACTTTACCCCAGTCCTGAAGATACTTTCAGGCGCAAACTTTGTTTGCTCACACTTGGATAAAGGATTAAACTAAATTTATTATAGTCTAACCAAGTGAAAAATAAACTTTCAACATCAAAGTATGGAGGCAAATGCTGTTTCCATAGATGTCTTTCTATTTTCTACATAATTTCAGTTATAATTTGTGATTTATGTTAACAGACAATAAATTGAAACTATATATTGATTTATCAGAAGCATGATTCGGTTTGAATTACAGCCGAGGCAACTAATGCTCTGAGATCAGTATATTGTCTGTTAATTGCGTTTGTATTATATTTTATATTAGCTTTATGACATAAATTATTCATATCATAATTAATTTGATTTGTAGTTTAGCTGTTTACTTGATTGGTTTTTCTCTGTTAGTGGGAATTGCACAGTTAACTTGTTCAAATTGCTTTCATTGCAACAGATTACTTCATCTGACATTCTAAGACAGTGATAATTTTAGTCTGCATAGCAAGCATTTACATATTTGCTAAATATCAATTCAGCCAATGTTTCGCTACGAAAATGCTGGGCGTCAACAAACAAGAAAGAAAATGGCACGATAAGCGCCTCCGTAGCGCAATTGGAAGAACGACGGTACATTGCGTCATTCGATTGGAATAGGCCTAAGTTCGATTCTCGTCGCGACGGGAGGAATCTTTATCTGGACGATTTCAATCAAAGGTGAGTTAGCCGATCTCATACGGAGGTAGCAGGGTTTTTCTCCCGGAAACTCGGGTTTTTCATCCCGCATACAGACAAATCGGCCCTTCAGAACACACGCAATTTACAGACAAAAAATACTAGTTGTGGTGGAGGTGGGCGGTAGATGGCGTTGATGGAGATGATTCGTAGTAGAGTTCCGTGTAGTGGTTGTGACAGTTGTAGGTGTCCTCCCGCGATGAGTCTTCGGACTCCTTGGAGGTATCAGGAATAATAATGACAATAATTTATTTGGAATTAAATCACAGTTGGAATGCAAAACCATTAAAATCCTACGTTCCTTTGGCACTACTACAAGATTAGTAAGTAATGTTTAGTTGTATTTGTCGAAATCTGTCTATTATAAAGCTTTTCATGAAAATTTAGCAGTTTACTATATGAATACGCACTAGACTGGAACCTTTTTTGAAAATCCTCACGATATTCATTTCTCTTACAATAATGGATAATCACAAACACACAGCCGTCATCATACGAGACATCGTACTATATTTAGATCCCAGCTAAGATTGATCATATACAAAATGAATTATTAATGTATATTTTACTATTTAAATAATAATAAAGAGAAGGCGTGCACTTATTAGAAGCTTCTCGTCGTATACGAGCCTCCCGAAAATGGACTTTGATCTAGGCACATGGATATCATTTTGTGTATTAGCCACGTGGTATTTCACAATGCAAACACAATCAAGTCGGTGGGTGCCAGCTGTTTATGGAGCACTTCAGTACGTGACGGAAAGTAGATAGCCGTATATAACTTTATTCCGGTAAAATTTTATTTGCTAGAAAAACTGTAATAAGAAGAATGCCACAGAAGCTCATTTCAATGTGCAACATCCAATACAGAAAGAAATAACTGCAAATGGAATAAGATTTATCAGAAATGAAATCAACAAATCAATAAATTTCTTGCTTATTTTAAATTTCAGAATTTTATCGGCCACATTAAATGTATGTAAAGAGACTAAAAATTTACTGATTAAATACTGTGTTTAATAATCGTTACGTATTGCATATAATGATCTGACTTGTTTTAAGAACTGAAGATAACAGGCTACTTTAGGGTGACGGACAAAAGAATTACAAATTAAAAACAAAAACTCAAACTGTCTGGATATTAACAATCAAAACAAGGCACTGGTGATGTGTAACACGCGTGACTTTGAGGATTTTGGATATGATTGTTGAAATGGTTTATACGTTGAACGATCTAATACATGACTTCTAGACATTTAAGATAGACCCTGATTTCTGTTGAGGGAGCAGCTATATGGGTATTCATTTTGATTCGACATGAAAGGAACTTTTCTATTACATTGATCACGATAGCCCTATCCCAATCAATGGCGACATTTGTGGTAGATGATTAATGTACAATTATATAAGCAGAGTGGATATTAGTTCCAGCATTATTTCAAAGCCGAATGGAGAAACTATGAAAGTTTCATAAGTTGATCAGAGAGCTAGCGGGAATACATTCCTCGGCATTCACGAATTGCCTTAGTGCGAACTACTTAAAAGACATAGGCGCTGCCCAAGCGTGTGCGTGTATATATATATATTCGCCTTTTATCAGTTCATTTTGATAAGATTTCAGTGGTGGTTCTCTTCAGAGACCAGACAGAAACCTCAAGAGAGCAAAAACTCTCATTCAATACTAAGGAAGTTGAAATGTCGGAAATGTATTTTTCGTAAGCAAACTCTCGGTCGGTGCGTAAATGTAATTACTAAAATAAGTAAAGAGGCAAAAGGCTCCAGTTCGGCGATACAAAATTATATAAGCAACGCGAATATTAGATCCAGCATTATTTTAAAGCCGAATGTAGAAACTATGAAAGTTTCTGCTCTCTTAAGGTTCCTGCCTGGTCTCTGAAGAGAACAACCAACCAATTCGAAACAGCTGTCAGGTCAGTGAAACCTTATCAAAATGACTAATAAAAGGCGAATAAACAGACGCATGGGCAACACCTATGTCTTTTAAGTAGTCCATACTGAGGCAACTTATGAATGCCAAGGAATGTATTTCCGCTAGCTCTGGTCAACTTACGGAACTTTCATAGTTTCTACATTCGGCTTCGAAATAATGCTGGATCTAATATCCACTTTGCTTATATAATTTTGCATCGCCGAACTTAAACCTTTTAGATCTTTATTTTAGTAATAATGTACAAGCTTATATCTTTCATCCGTCTATATATGCATCACTGAGATATTCCTTATCAAGATCGCAGCCGTATTTAATAGCCATATCAGAGTAGCTTGCAAATCTCACCTTGCTTGTAGTCTCCATTGACTCTCTGAAATACAGTGCCCGTCTCCACAAACATTCCAGTGTTTATAGAATTCATGTTCTTGTGGCCTACCTTACATCAATTTTGAAATCAGATAGAGGAAAACATAACTCCACGGAAATCAGGGTTTCATCTCAAATGATGTCTAGAAGTCCATTATTAGATCTCTCAACATACCCGAATTTAATTTTTCCAATAGCAATCTCTAAATAAGGTACGATAAGATATCCAATGCATTATATTGGTGGGATTATGCTTGAAGAAACTGATGAGGCTAAGGATCTTGGAGTTTTAGTAGTCAGGAAGTTGAAGTTCAAAGGGTCATATAGCACAAATTGTAAATACAACTGAGAGAATAATGGCAATGCTGAAACGAATAGACACGTAAAGATGAAGTCATTTTGCCTTTTTTTACAAGCCTTGATAAGACCTCACTTGAACTATTGTGCGCAGGTCTGGTCTCCTGGTTTCCGTTATGGTTCTGATATACTGGGGAACGTGAAAAGGAGTGTGTCAAAAATTATATCAGGATTGTGGGATACATACTATGAAGACAGATTGAGAATTTGTAGGCTGTAGACACTAGCAAAAAGTGATATGATTGAGACTTACAAACTTCTGAAAAGGTCATACAGGATTTCAATTGATGGAATTTTTTCATTTTATGGAGGATTGAGAAAGGACGAGAGGGCATCTTTGGAAGTTGAGAATAAATGCTGTCAAGGGGGGGAGGGGAGGGCTAGATTTCTCTCTTGTAGAGTAGTGCGTGATCGGAATGGATTGCCATTGGATGTTGTGTGTGCAAGTAGCGTGAATGAATTCAAAAACAGATCACAGGTGGTGCGAATAGTATGGCCTCCCTCGATGAGTTCCTGACTCCCTGAAGGTCTCTCTCTCTCTTAATAATAATAACAACCATAAAAGACAGATTAACCATGTCTCACATCATGGTTAATCTGTCTTTCATGTTGCCTCGTTTTGAATATTACTGTTCTAACAGTTTCTTGAGTTTATTTGCTATCCCAAAGAAGCCACTGGTCCTTAACTATGCGATTCTAGTCGGAATATAATCTGATTGTACACATTCTACACATACTGGCTACTGAATTTGAAACATTTATTTAATATTGTATTGAAGCACTTTAGTCTGAATTACTGCATATATGCGATTTGGCATAGATTCCACAAGGTGGTGAATTGCATTTACGTCTGAAATATACCGGCCGTTTACTCGAGTCCTATTACTTGTTCAGATTTGACGGAAGAGGACTTTGCTCCCAGATCTGTTTTTCTAACATATCCCATACATTTTCAGTGGGGTTCAGATTCAGGGTTTGTAATGGCCAGGAAAGATGGTGGAAGTCGCTGAACCACTGCTGAGCAATTTTTGCGCGATGGACATGAAGGTTTTATGTCCATGAAACATAAAACCTTTACAAAAAGTCAACACTGCAGGATAGACTTGATCGGAAACATTGTTCAGATATTCCTTGGAGGACATCTGACCTTCCAGCAATATCATGGGATCCATTCTGTACCAACAGAACATGACACCACTTCCAGAACCTTGAGTTGCCTTTAAAAGGCAAGTTGGTTTCATTGCTTCATGGGGCTCCTGCCAAACTCTCTGCCTATCATTACAGAACATGATATACCGTGACTCGTCGGACCACGATTTTTTCGAGTCTTCCTATGTTCAGACGGTGTTCCTACCTGACACCACTGTAGAAGAATTTTCTAGTTCTTCACAGAAATCAGGAGTTTCTGTATATATAGGCAAATCCACTGCCAAAACTCTTTAATATCCTGCGCATAGTTCGGCGAAATATTGGTCGGGAACAGCCTTCATTAAATGCTTCGGGCAATTACTACACACAGAAAGTTCTGTTTGTCAGTACAAGTCTTCTCAGACGAAGGCGATCTCGTTCCTGACAGACTGTTTTAGGATCACAGTTACGCTTCTTAGTCCAGCAACGTGGTTTATTTTCCCATTGATTACGCACCTAGGATATCTCACCTTTTGAGAAACTAGTCAGCTCTATTTTCAGAATTTTGGCTCCAGCCAGACAGGCATCCAAAATAAGCCGTTTATCAAACTCCAAAAGATCCTTTGTTTTTTCCCATTGTGTTCAACGCTAATGACAATTACTGACCATAAGCATTCTTAAATAGTTGCCTAGAACAAGTGATGAGACCAAGTATTTTGCATATACGCTGTGTAAGTGACGTATACGTATATCTGCATAAACGTTCGTAATTCAGTGGCCTGTATGTGTATATACCTAACGATTGATAAATTCGACATTTAATCAGACCACGTTAAAATCAAGTGGACTTGATTAAAAAAAACAAAACAAAAAACGCAATTCTTCAAAAAGAGGTTTCCTGACGTTTGTCATAATTTTTTCCTAGCTGTATGTATGTGCATATATATACCAGAGTGATTCAAAAGTCTCCACACATAGGGAATAATCTTTCTTTCTCATTTTTGTTAAGCTCTCCCCCCCCTTCTAAAATGCCTTTGTTTAATAAAGAGCATATAAAAACATGCTAATGGCTGGATCAGGAAGTTGTTGGAAGGTTACAATGGAATTTAACAGGAGATAAGGCAAGCACATCACACATGATACTGTTGCCAAACTTGGCCAGTAAAATGTGGGCAGTAAGTGGAAAGTTAGCCAAAAACCTGGAGAGAGAGAAATTACTCCCAATAAAAAACAAACAACAGCAGGAATTGGCAGCATCATGGTATAGAGAGAGATATTTTCGTGGGAAATCTTTTGGAGCCTGATACTGTATTCTGAATGCTAGGAAGTAAGTATCCTCAGTAGCTGGTTAGGTACATTCCTTTCACAGTGACTATTTACTGCAGATGGCACAGGTATCTTCCAGCAGGATAATGCCCCATATCCCATTCTGATATTGTTTAAGAATGGTTTGGTGAAAATAATTAATGCAACTTCTAGATGCTGCCAAATTTGCCAGATCTGAATCCAATAGAAATTCTCTGGGATTATGTAGATCAAGAGATCCAGCCTTTGAATCACCAAGGTAAACACTTGCAGATCTACAGGAAGCAATCCTGAAGATGTGGTGCAGCATATCTCCTGCAATGTTCAAAAGTATTATAGAGTCTGTGCAATGCCACATAGGGGGTATTAAACATCTAGCAGCAACAAGGTGCTTATGAACTTTTAGAGGAGTGATTATAATATTTTGGCAGGACAGAATGCATGTGTGTGTGTGTGTGTATATATATATATATATAGTGAGATAGTCGGATTGACGACAAAGAAAATGAAAAAATTACAAAATATCGCGATTTGCAAATCGAAGTTGAACGAATCTGGCAAAAGAAAACGAAAGTTGTTCCCATAATAATAGGTGCTTTAGGCGCCATCCCTAAAACATTCAAAAAACATCTAGAAGCACTCGAGTAAGATGGATTAAAAATTGGGCAGCTGCAAAAGGCCGCTTTGTTCGGCACAGCTTTCATTTTCAGAAAGTATTTCCACAACTCATAGGCCCTGGGGTAGGGCTCGAATTAGTGGAATATAACCAGCCTTTTCTTAAGACTGAGGAAGCAAATCAAGCTTTGATGAATATTATATATATATATATACACACACGGGGGTGTAGTCGGGCCAGAGCACGCCCTGGTACTTCGTTAAAACTATCAACATTTTTAAATTCATTATAATAAATTATAAGAATGAGACTTATAATGCATTTCCAGCTTTCGGTCAAAAAACAGCAGCTTGCCGCTCTTGTCATTTTTTTCAGAAAACAAGGCAATCTCTCTGTGCCATATGGCGTCACAATAATAATGCCGCACTTCGTGCTCTAGATTTTTGTTTCCAAGGTAGAGCCCTGGCACTATTTCTTTTAGGACTATACCCCTGTATGTATGTATGTATGTGTGTGTGTGTGTGTGTGTGTGTGTGTGTATATATATACATGAGTTGCTGTTTTTGTTTACTGAGTTTCATCTGTTTTGTGTGTGTGAAATGTGAATTATATTTTTGCATTTATTCCCTCAACCTCCCCTAATTGCTTCCAGACTTTGTATTATTCCTAAAAGTAAACAGGATATATTAATGCTTCATGAAGCATAGTTTTTGCCACATAAACATTACATTCATGTTAATGCTATTAACATGAAGCCTGGGTGTGCGTTCAAAATACATATGCCTTTGAAAAGATGTACAGCAGGTCAAATTCTTAGCATTTTGGATTGGTTGACTGGTTATTGTGTCAACCAATCCAATTAAACATCATTTGTCATGAGTTGCTGTTTTTGTTTACCGAGTTTCATCTGTTTTGTGTGTGTGAAGTGTAAATTGATGTGGTAGGCAAGTTTTTATATATAATTTTTGATAAATTTATAACTTTTTTGCCCATATTTATAAATGGGAAACAGTATTGTAGTCGAAGGAGTTATCCTCCTCTTCTGAATTTTACACCTTCGAGTAATTCAAATATACCAAGCAAGTATAGTGTTCTCCTTCATTATTGTTTTCTAATATACAGCATCTTAAAACAAACACATTGTCCCCCACTCTGCACAGATTTGGTTACAATTAATTGATAAATCAAAGTATTCCAGGTTATCCTACAATTAATTGCATTATACCAATTAAGACTGAGCGCTCATGTGTTATACACTCTTAAAACTTTCATACATTGATAAAAATGTAATCATATGGTTAAGCTGACGTGAATTTTGTAGTGTGGGATGCATAAGCCACAAAAGCACACCAACTGAAATGGGCATGCGACGCCACTGATATATATACAGGTAACCCTCGTATAATGTGGTACTTATACAACGCGGTTTCGATATAAGACGGTCTACAAACTGTAGTAATCCTTTATCTTTTCATATATTTTTCAACGCGTGACTTAAAAATCAAATTTTATCTTCGTCAAATTTGCGTTTGCCTGCATAGCACATGCAGTTATAAGTAGCAAATTTATATTAGGGGAAATATCCTTTAGCACACATTTTCAACAATAAAGTATTTATTGTTGAAAATTGTCTTCGTTTTCTGCCAGGAAAGCGCCTTAAAAATCATAAGTGTATTAATCTCAAGCTGAGCACTTTATTTTTTGGTGAATTACATACAATATGTAATGCTTTTTTTTATGTAAAAAATTTATTTTTATAGTAATGGCCACTTAGAGCGCTTTTGCGATATGGTTGAAAACGAAATTAGTGAATTAATTGATGGGGAAAGTTCTGTCCAAGATTCTGATTGCGATGAATCTGTTAAAGAATTCAGTTTAAAGAAATTAGCAGAAGGATTGAACTTGGCAAGAAAGTTATTTTATGGATAATGATCTCTTAATAGAGCGCTCCGGAAAATTCACAAGACAAATGGTTATTTGTTTAGCTCCGTATTATGAACTTAATAAAAAAATTGCAGCATAGTGGCAAGCAAGCTCTTATTACTGAATTCTTGATAACTAAATCAGCCTAAGTATGCAATGAGAATTATAAAAATGATGTCCAAGAGATTTCAAGTGATGACGACGTCTGGCCACTCGTAAATAAAGAACATCTACAAAGTTTTGAAGAGAGTGATGACGATTAAAATATACACTTTATTTTATTTTGCCTAAAATATTTATGCATTATATGCAATGAAGTTTACGTAAAATTTATAATTTTATACTATGCATTTGTTTTATAGTTTATAATATGCTTTTTTTAACCTTACATGAATTACCTGAATTAAATAAAAATATATTTTTGTTGGATATGTCATTATTTATATAATCTTAAAAAAAAAAAAAAAAGATTTCGGACCCTAACCCTACTTTCTATATCATCTGAGTCTCGCATAATACGATTTATATAACGCCGGATTTCTATGGAACCTATCATATGAGGGTTACCTCTCTCTCTCTCTACATATATATGTGTGTGTGTGTGCGCGCGCGTGCGCAACATGCACACACACACACACACACACACAAAAGCCAAAAAGATTATGACTACCTACTTAGTAGCGTGCTGAGACTCCTTTGGCCAAGACAGCCACTTGTACCTGTTTTGGTATCGATTCCACTAGACCGCAGAAGGTGTCCTGAGGTATTCTGAACCGAATAGAATAATCATCCTAGAGGTCAGCAACCAAGTGAGGCACTGGTATCAACTACTGATTACTGCTTTTCACATGATCTCCTAAGTGTTTGATGGGATTCAAATTGGGAGAATTAGTTAGTCATGGGGATCACATGGAATACTTTAAACCATGCTTGCACAATGCAAGCCTTCTAACATGTCTTGCTGGGATCCATCAGGTGTAGGGCAATACTTGGTCTGAAACAATCCACCAGGTAAGAATTAGTTGTCAAGGTGTGTTCAGTGGAGATGAGAGGACCCAGTGATGTTCATAAGAACAATCCTCCATACCAAGATACTGTTACCACTGTCTTCTTTCTGACTAACTGTGCAGTCTAGCTGGCACAAACAGGTTGGATGGTCAAAATGTTTTGGTTCATGATAAAAGCACAATACTAACATATATATCTGGACCATTGACTGAAAAATGGAAATAAATGGAAAAATTTAGGTTCAAAGAAAAAAAATACTCCTTTCAATTATAGGCCACATCTGCTTAAAATATCTGTGACACAAAAGCCTTAGGATCCTGTAATCTTGGTGACGATACTGCTGTTCAGGCTAGCACAAATGCAGTTGATGCATTTGTGCTAGCCTGAACAAACATCAACAGCTACTTGGAATTCCTGTTATTACTGAATATTCATGAAAAATAATACGCACTACTTCATAGACATGGAAGATGATGAAAGCCATACTTTGTGAAGAGACTGAAGCTACATTGTCAGTAGAACTTTTTCAAAGGCATTTAGTACAACTGTTCTGCAACTTTTTTATAACCTAAGATTAACAAGCAATACTACAGCTGAAAATTTAAAACAATTTCTGAATGTGTTATGTGTTTACATAATGGTAGAGATGAGTGGTGGTTATTTTCACTACTTACTGATGAAAGCAGTTGTTGCGATCTTAGAAACTTTCTTTGAAATTGTTACTTGCTGATGAAGTCTCAAAAGTATGAAAAAGCCTTGCTCTTTATCTCTTGCTTCTCTAGGTATGTGTACTTCCAAAAGTTCATAACTGCTTTCATGATCAGAAATTCCATCATATAAACTCTCTTTATGTTCAAATAATAATGCACATCAACCATCTAAATGAACTAATAATTCAATGACCCAGAAATTGCCGGTTAAGTCATATGGCATCTTACATTTTAAACATTTTAATTTTTTTGTTCATTAGTTGCAATGCTGAATATGTAGTAAACATAAAACCACACTGTTATTTAAGTGAGATATTTGATCTAGATTAATTAGCTAATTCTCGTGGAAAGGCTTAGACGTTGGTTATGCATTTTCACTATATTATTTCAGGAAATTACAACGTACTAGGATATACATTAAAATAAATTTTAATATATTTCTATATTGCTGTTCAAAAGTCTCCATATAAAAGTTGGCCAAGGGTGGGGAGAGTGGAGAACCCATGGCTGTCCCCTCTATTTGTTTGTAGAATTTTCCTTGCTAAACAAAATAGCCTGAGTTCATTGTGAACTGAAATAGGGCTGTGATATCGGGAGGAATAACCAGGTAATCCCTAATTGTGTGAAATTCAAACACCGTTTCTCTTCGCAAAAGGCACTTCGTATCTATAACCGTGCCAGCCAAGCCTTACTCAGAGAACAAATTGCCGCCACTCGCCGTTTCCTGAGTGAAGCTAACTCAGCTATACAGGCACTCGAAGATGTCCTTTCAAGCACCTTAAACCACGAAATTTGGTCGATTTTATGCGACATCTCGTGCACTGCAGCGGAGAAAGAGTTTAAATTAGTCCGAGATCGACACATCAAAAAATTCGAAAATTTAAAAAAGAAGGTCGCGATCTCGAAACCGCAACTTCCTACCAATATGGTAGTGAATCTGTCTTCACTAAGTGTGAAACCTGAAGCACTCGACGCCCTCGCACGTGGCCACAACTTCGCCATTGCGCCCAAAAGAATACCTGCTGAGGATATCATGATACGGATTGAACGTGGGATCCGACACCTCCCAAGCCACGTCGCCAACGATATTAGACTGGAATTTAGCTTGTGTTCTGACCAAAGCCAAACCACCTAAAACCAACATGCCCAGTAAAGAAATTAAATCTCTATTAGAATTAAAGAAAAACAAGAAAATAATAATCACCAAAGCTGACAAAGAGAATGCCACAGTATTGCTGAACCAAAAAGATTACACAGGTAAGCTGAAATCTCTATTGTTAGATCGTGCCACTTACCTCCCTATCGAATACAATCCCACCAACTCACAAATTAGAAAACTCCACAGGCTCCTTAAGAAGGTCACTTCTTGGCCTGTGGAAATCACCAACAAACTAAAACCATATAACTCCATACCCCCTCGTATTTATGGACTCCCAAAAATTCACAAGGAAAATGTGCCATTACGTCCCATAGTGGATGGCATTGATTCCCCCACATACAAATTAGCTAAACATTTGGCCAAAGCTCTCTCACACTATACTGGCAACAGACCTTCATACATAAAAAACTCAGCCCACTTCAAAGCCAGCATAGAAAACCTTACACTCAAACACACTGACATAATGGTCAGTTTTGATGTCTCATCCTTATTTACGAATGTCCCTCTCAAAGAATCCTTAGAGCTAATCCGAGCTATATTTCCTCCCGATATCACAGCCCTATTTCAGTTCACAATGAACTCAGGCTATTTTGTTTGGCAAGGAAAATTCTACAAACAAATAGAGGGGACATCCATGGGTTCTCCACTCTCCCCACCCTTGGCCAACTTTTATATGGAGACTTTTGAACAGCAAGCCTTGAACTCTGCCCCACAAAAACCAACCATTTGGCTTCGCTATGTAGATGATGTATTCGCTATTTGGCCACATGGCTCCGATGCACTCCTCTCCTTCATAACACACTTAAACAACCAACACCCCAGAATCAAATTCACCCTGGAAGAAGAAAAAAACAACTGCATTCCGTTCTTAGACACACTAGTCACCCGCCAGCCTGATGGAACCTTGGTTTTCTCAGTATATAGAAAACCCACCCATACAGGCAGATACATTCACCAACAATTCCCCCCCCCCCCCCCACAACAATATGGAGTCATTAAGACACTACACAACAGGGCTAAACTTATCTGCTTGAATGACAATGCCCTAACCACAGAACGAAACCACATCCTCAACACGTTCTCAGCCAATGGCTTACCACCCCCCCCCCCCCCAAATCCAAAAAATATTAAAACCAGTAAACTACAACCCCCCCCCTCCCCCTCACAACAAGGATTACTCTAAATCCATCACCATACCTTACATCCGAGGCACCTCAAAAAAAATCACAAAAATACTAAAAAAACATAACTTCTTGTTACAAACCATATAAAAAATTGGCATCCCTTATCCGCTCAACATAAGACCAACCTCCCCCCCCCCCTAGACCTACCTGGTGTGTACCAGGTCCCTTGCAGCTGTAAGCTGTCCTACTTCGGCCAAACAGGCAGGACAGCAAATATCAGAATTTCAGAACACAAGGACTACATCCGGTTTCACCAATACAGCCACTCTGGTCTTGCTGACCATGCTCTGGATACCTGCCATAGAATACGGTGGAAAAAAGCCAGGATAATACACCGTAGCAAATACAGATACGAAAGGCTTTTCATAGAATCAGCTTCAGCCATAAGAAACGAGCCAAACCTCAACAAATTTGGCTGCATGAGACTTCCTCAAATTTGGGGAACCTACATCAGAAGACCTTCAGCCCAATCGCCCAAGAATACCAACATCGCCCGCTAGAGGGCACCATCAGGACTTTAGGAGAAATAATAGCTTCATTCTTCTTACTCATTTATTGTTTTGGCTGTGCCTGCGTGCACATATCTTGTACCTAAGTTCTTGAAAATGGCAGCGTGACGTTGCCGAAATATAGAAATATATTAAAATTTATTTTAATGTATATCCTAGTACGTTGTAATTTCCTGAAATAATATAGTGAAAAAGATTAATTAGCTGTCTTGTCAAATTATCCATAAACATAACCATCTCACGAGTTATACTGCATCAAAGAACAGCATGCAGCGATTCAATTTTTTTATGGGGGAAGGGGGTGCCGAAAATGCAGCAGTTGCAGAAATTCAATAAAGACTTATTACACTATGAAAGAGCAGTTTTGCAGCAAAACATACACAACTGGATTAACATGTTTAAAAACAGCTAAACACATACCACTGACAAAGAACATGCTGTCAGTGGTATGTGTTTAGCTGGTATGTGTTAACCACAACACAAGTTTAAATTCAATAATAATTGCTGAAATCAGGCATTTGAGGACAACAATTCGGATTGTGCTTTCCTGTATACCCATGAACTTTGTGTTACTTCTACCTTCAGAAGATGCTCCATTCTTTTGTATTGTTGTTTCTGCTGAGGCAGTCACATTCTGCAATATCTCAATTTTGCTTTACTCTGTCATCAAAATTTCATTAACATAAATAGGAAAAGCAAAATTCTAGAATAAAAGTTGTGGTATTCTGGAGCAAGGCCAAATCCCATGAAAGTAATATGCCATAATGCTATTTGCACTAAACTTTACTGTGGACACAATGAAGCTCTCATTAAATGTATAAACTGTGTGACAAAGCTCACTATTTGTCACACAGTCATCAAACTTTCGTTAACATAAATAGGAAAAGCAAAATTCTAGAATAAAAGTTGTGGTATTCTGGAGCAATGCCAAATCCCATGAAAGTAATATGCCATAATGCTATTTGCACTAAACGTTTTGTTGCAGTATCATATCCAAGATTAATACAGTAATCTACCATTTAAATGGAGGAGATAGAATAATTTATTGATTAATTTCACAGCACTCAACTAGTGCTGTGAAAATTCTCGTCATATAATCGGGAGAAATAAGTGAATAAACTAAGAAACAGGAATAACAATAGAAAGCATGCATTTACTATGAAGTTGCTGGTTTGTGGTCTGTTGCAAGAAGAGCAGACTTGATGTAAAATCATTCCTTGTTTTTGTTGAGGATGCTTGCTCATTTCAGCTGATTTCTTGAATGCTCTCAAGAAAAATTTGTAATCTATGTGGAGCATTTTGGTTTGTTGCCATACTTAATGTTTGGTTTTATTTGTATATGCTGCCAGTCCTGATTTGCATTTCCTTTCATACTTTATGACCTTGATGTATTCAAATTAGTGTACTTCTCCTGACCTGAATGGCTGTTCTATGTAGTGCAAACCACAGGTACAGTTGACCTTGTAGACACTAAGTTTTTGAGAGGTGGATGGGGAGGTTTTGAAGATTAGAGATTTGTCAACAGGGTAGAAAGCAACTTTTATTTTTATGTTAACCTAGTATCCGTGATATTTATCTATGATAAAATATCAAGGATGCTGTGATACTGGCTGTATCACAGCATCCTTCTGTTCCTCTGAAGTCTTGTTTTTCATGTTCATTCAACTATCTTGAAGGTTGACTAATGTTCAATTGTAACCAATCTTTGGTGTGATAGTGCTGAAGCAGTTGAGCTCTTGGTTTCTTTTATCTATATTAGTGTTCTTACATAACTTACAGAATAGAACAGAACTTACAGAATCTATCATGTAAGGAAAGAATAATGTCTATTATTTTTTGCAATGAGTGGTGATGACAGGGACGTAACTAGAGGGGGGGGGTCTGCCCGGGGGGGGCACTTTGCGTTTAAGAAATCTTGCCATACTGTCTATAGAACAGCAACTGAGTGATGAAATAGACTTTGACAATGTCATCGACAATTTTGCTAATGGAAAATCAAGAAAAATAACATTTTAGAATGTTGGAATTAAAGTTTTACTTCAAAAATAAACATAGTGTTTTAATTTATTTCCCTATATGTCATTTTGACTTTTTGTAGTATTTTTGGCGTGTATTGAGAGGGGCAGCAAAAGCTCTAGCTATGGCACTGAGTGATGGGATTGTGGCATGCAAGTATCGTCCAGTGTTTGTTGGTTTTCTATGTACTGAGAAATTGAGTGTTCTGCTTGGATGCTTCCAGAAGTGTGTCTAAAAATGGTAAAGATCTGTTTACCTCCAATTCAACAAAGAATTTAATATGAAGATGAATATTATTCAGGTACATGACAAATTCTTCTAATTGAGTAATAGAGATGGGCCAAATGATGAATGTCATCATATCTGAGCCCAACTTTAGGTCATTCCCTGGAAATAAATTGCATTCTCTTCAGCCCACTCCATGAACAAATTTGCTAACAAGGAAGAAAGGGAACAGCCATTGCTAATCCTTCTTTCTGTTCAAAACATTCTTTTAAGATGGATTTGAATAAAGTGTTATTAATGTGATGTTTTGAAGAGATCTACAACGTCTGGCAGAAATAGGTCTTATAGTAGTAGTGAGGTTTCTGTTCTTGGTATGTTTGTGAACAGATTAATGATATTAAAGCTTGCAAGGAGATTAGTAGGTTCTATTATAATGTCTTTAATACATTCTATGAAGTGTGTTGTGTTCTTTACAAAACAGGACGTTTTGTTGATGTAGGAGCTTAGCATCAACAAAACTCTATGTCAATCTTCAGGACAGTCAGACGAACATGAAAAAAAAAAGACTTAATTTTTTAATGATCCAATTAATCAAATAGGGGTTTCACACAATGATTAATAATGCTGCACCATGGTCAGAAAAGTTTATTTAACTAAATAAAAAAATATTATATTTTGTCCAGTCTGCAGCTGCTTGCCAGCTAGCAAAATCCACTTACCACAAGTGAATCGCTGAGTGTATTTGTCAAGCCTTGGCTATAACAATAAGTAAAATCCAGACATTGTTCATGTAATTCTGTTTATTAATATTCATTTAACAAACCAGAGGCAAGAGCCCACTTATTTACACATCTCATTTTTAAATGAAAAGATTAGGTGCAAATCCTTTGAAAATTAATAAATAAACAACGTAACTACAAAGTGAAGAATCAACTTATATATATCACAGAGAAATAAATAAAACTTGTTCAGTAAAACACCCACTACATTAAAATAATTAATTAAAATAATAATAAAATTGGTTCAACTGATAAACGTCAATAATTGATTTTTTTCAACTGCTGCAGAGCTAGAGCTCTTTCTAATTAATAGCTTTGTGAAGGCCGATGTATCCACAATGAATCAACTATGACTTAGTTTTGGCATTAATGAAAGCTGACAGCATAAATTAAAAATGAACAACAAAATGCAGATTTATGATTTGCATTTATATATCTGCAAAATTAGTTCACAGAATATGAAATGAAACTAATAACAATGTATCAGTTGCATGGCAGCAGACAAATGATGTTAACAGGACACACACACAAAGATCCAGCAAAAAGAAATGCTGATAAATATGCATGTTCAATTTTCTTTAAATGAATGACTAATTTTTTAAATATAAAAAATAGTAAACATAAGCAACTGAAAAGTTATATAGGTAATAATGACAAGAATACTTATATCATCAAATGAAATTACAAATTTACAGATAATGAAAATAGCATAATAAAATTTTGGCAAGAACAATGGCAACCCACTTTTTTTGTCTTTTTTTTTCTCTCTTTATATGTAATTTTTTTTTTTTGTATTTTTATTTATTTACTACATATAAATTTATTTAATTTATAAGATTATTTCTAGAAAAATTAATCACTTAATAAAAAAGTATAAAACAAATTCAATAAAATACTATTAAAATTCTTAATTTTTAAAAAAGGAGAGTAAAACAATGAAATTGCTTTTACTTTCTTAAAGAATTACATAATTTTTTCTTTATAAAAATTGTGGTTTAGGTAAGCATTAAAAGATGATTTAAATGGAGTGATAATTTAAAATTTTTAATGATGGAATGTTCTTAATCTTAATTCACACGGAAAAATTTCTCAGTAAAAAATGAATAAATTGAATCAATCAAAGTGAATTTAAAGTTAAATCAAAGTGAATCAATTCTCAAAGGCAATTCATGTTACAGAATAAATTACGGTAACTGTTTCCCAAAATACCACAGTAGTATTAATTTCACCTGAGCTAAACCAAAACGTGCATTAAGCACAAAAAAATTTTCTGAGAAATTAATCTGATGGAGAACATTCATTAAGTGTTGCAAAAACACTTGTTTTTTTTTAAAAAAAAAACATCCACAAATATCATGAAATAAACATATTTTTCACAATGCTTTATCAATTTGCAAAGTGTCTGAGAAATCTAGATGCAACTAAATAATCAGTCCATAATATATGGCTGGTATTAAGACCTACAAATACTCTCTCTGAACACAATGATACATTGTATAGTCTCAGGGAAGAGATCCAGTGGTACAATATAACTGATAAATTACTCTACTCAATACTGTGCCAAATTTCCTGAAAAGGATAGATAAAACAGTTATAATAATCAATCAGCAGATAGACAGAATTACTTAACCGATTAACTTTGCTATCAATCTATAAATTACTGAATCATATAATTGTAATTCATTACATACTGTCAAAAACCAAACAGGAAAAATATTACAGGTTCATGATCAACTACCTTCGAAGTTTTTATATACTGAATTTCTACAAGATTACCACAGACAACTAAGAAGTTTACTAATATTTAATATCTTATTTAACAATTCTAGTAGAAAGGTTTATACGTTGGTTGCACATGATTACTAAATAACTTAAGGAATTCACAACGTATACTGGAATATAAATTAAAATAAACTTTAATATATACTTCCTATATTTCGGCAATGTCACGTTGCCATCTTCATGGAAACACAAGATTAAGACGTGCACGCAGGCACTAAAAACAGCAAATGAGGTTTGAAGTGAGGAAACTACTGTTTTTCCTAAAGTCCTGATGGTGCCCCCCCTAGCAGGCTATATTAGGTATTCTTGGCCGTTGGGCTGAAGTTCTGAAGATGTATGTCTCCCAAATTTGGGGCAGTTTCATGCATCCAAATTTGTTGAGGTTTGGCATGTTTCTTAGGGCTGAGGCTGATTCTATGAATAGTCTTTGAAATTTATACTTGCTGTGGTGTATTACTGTGGCTTTCTTCCACCGTATTCTCTGGTGTGTATCCAGAGCATGGTCTGTAAGCCCAGAGTGGCTGTACTGGTGAAACCGGATGTAGTCCTTGTGTTCCAAAATTCTGATATTCGCTGTCCTGCCTGTTTGGCCAAAGTAGGACAGCTTACAGCTGCAAGGGATCTGGTATACACCAGGCAGGTCTAGGGGAAGCAGTTGGTCTTTAGTGGAGCAGATAAGGGATGCCAATTTTCTATATGGTCTGTAACAAGAGGTCAGGTCATGTTTATTCAGGATTTTGGTAATTTTTTCCGAGGTGCCATGTAGGGAATGGTGATGGATTTAGAGTAATCTTTTTTGTGAGTGGGGGGGGGGGGGGGGGGGAGATGGCTGTGGTTTACTGGTTTTATTTTTTTGGGGTTGTAGCCATTGGCTGAGAAAGTGTTAAGGATGTGAGTTCAGTGGTTTGGGGCATTGTCATTTGAACAGATTAGTTTAGCCCTGTTGTATAGTGTCTTAATAACTCCATATTGTTGTGAGGGGGGAGGATTGTTGGTGAATGTACCTGCTTGTATGGGTGGGTTTTCTATAAAGAGAAAGCCAAGGTTCCATCAGGCTGGCGAGTGACTAGTGTGTCTAGGAAAGGGAGGCTGTTGTTTTCCTCTTTTTCCAGGGTGAACTTGATTCTGGGGTGTTGGTTGTTTAAGTGTGTTATGGAGAGGAGTGTATTAGAGCCATGTGGTAGGTTTTTGTGGGGGCAGAGTTTAAGGCTTTCTCTTCAAAAGTCTCCATAAAGAAGTTGGCCAAGGGTGGGGAGAGTGGAGAACCCATGGCTGCCCACTCTATCTGTTTGTAGAATTTTCCCTGCCAAACGAAACAGCCTGAGTTCATTGTGAACTGAAATAGGGCTGTGATATCAGGAGGAAATTTGGCTTGGATGAGTTCTAAGGTTTCCTTGAGTGGGAGACATTTGTGAATAAGGAGGACACGTCAAAACTGACGATTATGTCAGTATGTTGGAGTGTAAGGTTTTCTACACTGGCTTTGAAGTGGGCTGAGTCTTTTATGTGTGATGGTGTGTTGCCAGTATAGTGTGCGAGTGCTTTGGCTAAATGTTTGCTAATTTATACGTGGGGGAGGAATCAATGCCATCCACTATGAGACGTAATGGCACAATTTGTTTATGTATTTTTGGGAGCCCCTATATATGGGGGGGGGGGTCTAGAGTTAAAAGGTTTTAATTTGTTAGTAACTTCACAGGCCAAGAAGTGACCTTCTTAAGGAGCCTATGGAGCTTTCTAATTTGTGAGTTGGTGGGAATATATTCAATGGGGAGGTAAGTAGTCTGATCTAATAATAAAGCATTAAGCTTACCTGTGTAGTCAGTATGGTTGAGCACCACGGTGGTGTTCCCCTTATCCACTTTGGTGATTACTATTTCTTTGTCTTTCTTCATTTTCTGTAGAGCCTTATATTCACTATTGGATATGTTGGTTTTTGGTGGTCTTGCTTTGGTGAGAACATAGGCTACATCCGGTCTAATATTATTGGCAATGTGGTTTGGAAGGTGGCAGATTCAATCTGGATCTTAATTTCTTTGGCCGGTATTTTTATAGGAGCAATGGCGAAATTGTGGCCATGTGCAAGAGCATTGAGTGTTCAGGCTTCAAAATAACAGAAGAAAGGTCGACTACTGTGTTGAGTGGTAGTTTTGGTTCAGAGGTAGAGTTCCTTTTTAAATTATCAAATTTCTTGATATGTCGACTCCGTATTTTCTTAAATTCTTTATCTGCCGAAGTGCACAAGACGTCATATAGAACTGACCAAAGTTCGTGATGCAGCATGTTGGAAAGCTCTTCCTCTAGTGCCCGAATAGCTTTGTTTGCATCAGCTAGGAGAACCCGTGTAGCAGTAATTTGTTCTAGAGTTAAAAGGTTTTAATTTGTTAGTAACTTCACAGGCCAAGCTAGCATGGTTATAAATTCGGAGAACCTTCTGTGAAAAGAAATGGTGCTTAAATTTCACACAATTTGGGATTACCTGATTATCCCATTTTAGGAAGGTCAAACGATTCAGTTGTCTCGATAACCTCAGCTTCAGTTTACCCTTGTGTGCGATAGAATCTCCGTGGATGATAGTAATTCTCGTAGAAAGGCTTATACGTTTGTTGCACATGATTACTAAATAACTTAAGGAATTTACAACGTATACTGGAATATAAATTAAAATAAACTTTAATATAGACCTATATTTAACAGTGTGTATGATGCATTTTTAAAAAAGTAATGAGTAGTCCATATTTGTAGTTTCATATACATGGTGGCCATAATTAAAGAAGAGGTGTTTAGAGCTCCATAGCAAAAAATGTATTGGATGAAATTCAACCAAATTTGGTGTAAGTACACTCTGGGACATGGGATTTTTATTTACAGAAGATAAAAAATATTACAAAATTATGTGCCACTTGGGGACATTTGGTGCTATAAGCATGTGATATTTGCATAATCTCACTGTTTCTAGTGGTGAGTTGGTGGATATAAGAAAGACAGAAACAGATTTGCATCATTCTGTTAAGATTGAAGCTATGGACCTCATCTTACTGGAACATGCATTGCTAGTCAAGCTTTACATCAACAACATGATAACGTTAATGCTGTGATTTGAGAATTCCAGCATTTGAAGGATAGGAGAAAAGGTCCAATGACAAGAACAAATCTTAGAGCAACGATTTTAGGATTAGAAAATAGAGGATCTTTAACAGTGAGACCAGGACGAGGGCACAAATGGATTATTTCCCAACAAGTTGATGAAGTTACAATGGCTGTTGTGGAACACAGAATGAATAATGCACAAGGGTCCAGCAGTGCTTGGGCAATATCAAGGCAATTAGACATGCCATACTGAATTGTGTGGAAAATCCTGCATGAACGATTTTAGGATTAGAAAATAGAGGATCTTTAACAGTGAGGCCAGGATGAGGGCACAAATGGATTATTCCCCAACAAGTTGACGAAGTTACAACTGCTGTTGTGGAACACAGAATGAATAATGCACAAGGGTCCAGCAGTGCTTGGGCAATATCAAGGCAATTAGACATGCCATACTCAATTGTGTGGAAAATCCTGCGTCAAATGCTGAAGTTTTTTTCCCTATAAGATCTCCCATACTCAAGCTTGGTTTCATGGTGATGCGAAAACTTGACCTACAGTTTGTCCTGTCGTTCTTAGCTCGAATGGAGGTGGATGATGCATGGCCGTGGAAGATCATGTGGAGTGACAAGGCACATTTTTATCTGAACAGTAGTGTTAACTCACACAATTACCATATTTGGGCTGTGAATAACACATGTGTTCAACAGATTCCCTTCACACTCACGGAAAGTCACAATGTGATGTGGTTTCACTGCATCATTTATTATCAGTCTGTACTTTTTGAAGAACTTCGCCTGATAGGACTAGTGACTTGCACTGTCTCTGCTGTTAGGTATCGAGATATGCTGCATAATTTTGTTGTTTCACAACTGCAGCAGCTAAGATGCTTTGACTCTACCATATTCATGCAGGATGGAGCACCACCTCACATTGGATTGCCAGTACAGCAAATGTTACAAAACACTTCACAGAACAGAGTGATTAATTGTGCATTTCCCACAGTATGGTCACTTTGTTCACTTAATCTCAACCCCTGTGACTTTTGGTTGTGGGGCCATCTGAAATGCGTGGTGTATGAAAGACATGTTCCTGATTTAGTAACCTTGAAAGACAGAATAATGCAGCAAATGAGGAAAATCAATGCAGATCTTTGCATTTCGCTGTAGAAAATGTCATATAGAAAATGCACCGAATGCATTTCTTAGAACATCTGAAAGGAGGACATATTGAACCATATCTGTAACTTATATGAACACAAAAATTGATTTGTTGTGTTTCTTCTAGCCATTATTGTTTAATTAATCCCAGTGGCTTATAGCTAGAGCTTTTGCCGCCCCTCTCAATACACACCAAAAAACTACAAAAAGTCAAAATGACTTAGAGAAAGAAATTAAAACACTATGTTTATGTTTATTTTAGTTGTAAGTATAGTTGCTGAAAACTAATTATTAATTAAGTAATAAAATTACTAAGTTAACATAAATAGAATAATTGTTGAAAAATAAAATTGTCTCGTGAAAAGTGCCACCCCGGGTGAACCCCCCCCCCAGCTATGCCACTGATTAATCCCAAACCATGTGCTTATAGCTCCCAATGTCACCTGGTGGCAGAATTTTGTACTAATTTTTTATCTTCTGTATATATGTAAGTACATTCTGAAACATTGGGGTTTCAGAGGTACTTACACCAAGTTTGGTTGAATTTCATCCAATACATTTTTCGCTACAGGGCTCTGAACATCCCCTCTTTAATTATGGGCATCTGTGTATTTCTCTTTTAAACAAAAGGTGCTGTGACACTGCTGTATCTTGATAGTAAAAAAAATAAGACATGCTTTATTTAAAGAAAAAGAATAAATAACTGCATTTTAATTTATTTCCCCATTATTAACTATAAGATTTCTATTAATACACTAGCATGAATGACAGGTAGGGTTAAGATTTAAGTTTTCCTGATGCCAGGAGAACCAAGGCATGACAAAGACTAAGTAACACACAAAGTAAAAATAAATAGCTAAATAAGTCAATAAATCTTATATACAAGCAAACAAATAAAAAAAAAAGTTGGACATTCAGTATATGCATTTAACACCTTTATGATAAGATGGAACTATACAAAAGTATACAAATTAATTCTTTGTATACTTTGTTTGTACGTGTCAAGTCTTCATACAATAAGTCCCATAAGATCTGCCTATGTATGTGGCTTAGCTACAAGTAATATATTTGCCAAAAGATGACATATGGTAAAACAAGTGCCAGTGTTACAGTACTCACATACATACATGGATCATTAGCCCTCAGTAAAAAAAAAAAAAAAAAAGAAAACGCATAAGATGACTGTAACCTATGTGGAACTAAGAAAGAACAACTTTCTCTTTTCTTTTCTACACAGACCAGACTGCCAATGCTTAATTTTAGGCTTGATCTTGAGCAATTTATTTGTTTTTGTTGCTTCCCACCAGAATGACTATCAGTGATGGTTAATTCAACTTTTATTAACTATCTGCAGTATGTACAGGGGGGGGGATGGCAAACAGCAAGTGGAAGTCTCATTTCCTATGATTTCAATGCAGCTGAGGATTCAGCAGAAGCAGCATTTCATTTCACAGAGTATTATAGAACACAATAGAGTACCTGGATGTTGTTACACACAAGAAAATATATGGCCTGTAAAGAACTCAGTGAGTCTATATAAATCACAAATCATTCATGTTTGGTAGCAATTTTCTTTTGTTTTGAAGTGCAAGCTGAGCAGTCTAATTACTTTATTCAAAGAGGGATGGAGACAGTTTTCAGGGAAAACAGCAGTTGATCCAGGCACTCATATAATGTCTGCAGTAATGTCTAGAGCTTCAATAAGTTTTTTATATGCAAGTCCAAAGGACAGTCAGTATTATGCTGTATAAGTTTTCCCAACATGGACAAAAAATACACATACAAGGAGGATGGATCTAGCAGAGATTTTATTTTCATTGTATACAGCAAAGATAATTGTCAAACCAAAAGAGGTAATTATACTTTGACTTAAAGACAAGGAACAGATAAAGTCTAGAATTCTTCAGTTGTGGTTCTAATTGCTTGATGGTGGGTAAGATCTAAGCATGAAGCATAGACTTCAGACCAATAATTGAGTCTTAATCAAATATGTGCCTGGTAGGAACAAAGAACATATATTTAACATAATATGCACCCTTGGAGGTGGAAAATAGTATGTGAAGGATGCTCATTGTTCTCTCCAGAGCTATCCTAGAGTTAACAAATGTGAGGAAGTAATGTTAGTTTCTTATCAAAATAGTCCCAAGAACTTTCTTGCAACTGGAATTAATACTGGCTAGCCTTAGCTGTGGGTCAGAACGAAGACCCAGAAAGACTTCTTTGGAAGAAAAAAAAAACGTGAACCCATTTGCAAGTGATCAGATAGAAATATGTTCAAAGGCTTCCAATTCTTGCAATATTAAAATAACCAAGAAAACAGAAAAACATTGCATTCTCATTAGCGAACCTACAGAACAAGTTACACATTTTTGCTATTTAATCAACATTTTTAGCAAAGATAGCAAATTAAATTTGATCACATCGTCATTCTGCAGAAGAAAGCCTACTCAGAATAAAGTAAGACCTTTCAAAGTTATTTTAAGCAGCCACTTCAAGTCTTTTAAAACAAAAACTTTTCTTCATGATGTAGTTACGTCACAGGATCTGACCATATGACAGCATTCCTATTATCAAAAAAGTAATAATAGTAAAGAGAATGGAAGAATGCAGCTAAAGATGTCAGACTAGAACCAAAGTTGACAACCATAATTCAGCAATTCCAAACAGGAGAATAATAAGATATAACCTTTACAGAAACTTGGCTCAGAGTGGATGTTTTCTCCAATGAACTTGGCTTTCAATATATAATATACCCTGATGTGACACAGGGATTTCCTCCTCTCTCTCTCTCTCTTTTTTTTTTTTTTAAATGTTACTCCCATCAACATAGGTTATAAACCAATAGTACTGTGGGTGGGCCAAGGATTTTTATTATTATTATTATTTTACTTTTTTTCCTATTTACTCTAAACTTCTATAGTCGCAGTGTGCTATCTGCAGTTTAAATAAACTATTCTAAATAATAGCAATTAAAAATGGTGATCATATTTTTCTTGTGTTAATCTTCAATAATATCCTCTCAACTTCAATTCTGATATTTATCACAGTCACTATGAACAAATAAACAATCTCATTCATAACAATCTTAATGCAAATATTTGCTAGATTTTGCACCGTTCCACAATCTACGTCAATGTGACAGTGCACAGATAAAATGTTTATGAGAAAATATTTACTTTCATTAATCAGATTCCAAACTAAGCACTAGAACTAACTACCATGCTCTTCTATTACACTGTGACTCCTATTATACAGCTATTAATATAACTACAGATTACAAAATACCATTCTCAAAACAATTAAGCAAATTTCTTCAACCTGAAAGCATTAAATAGACTGTGCTAATTAATGATCTTTTAACTGAAGCATCAGTACAAATTTACAACACTCTACACCAGTATATTTCTTAATACTTTGAAACTGCAAACTCATCATCATCATCATCAAATTCCTGATATATACCCTCAAGGGGTCTACAGGATACAATAGTACTACATGATAAATTTACCTCATTACTAACTTCTTATCTACAATTTTCCTCCAAATCAGTCTGTTAAATGTCTAGACTCCAACATTATTATTGTTATTATTATTAGTGACACCTCCAAGGAGTCCAAAGACTCATTGTGGGAGGACACCTACTGTACAACTCTTCGTCTCCACATTATCAGATCTTATATTTCTATCTTCTAAGGCACTTTTTTCTGTATCAATCCACATATATCTTGGTCTTCCTCCGAGTCATTTTCCTGCCAACCTGGCAAAAAACATTTGTTCTGCTAATCTTTCCTCTCCCATTCTGCTTAAGTGACCATACCACCTCAGATTAGTTCTGCTAATGCATTCCTGGTTGCTGACAACATCAAGTTCTTTCCTAATATCCTCGTTTTTAATATGATATTGCAATTGATGCCATCTGTTCATGTCCCTAATCATTCTCAGGACTCTCATATCTGCAGTCTCTAGTCTTTGGTCAAGTGTTTTACTTCTAACCCAACTCTCAGATCCATAAGTTAAAATTGGTTTAAACACTGTCTTGTATACAGCTAATTTAGTGTTTTGGCTAATTTCTCTCTTATTCCATATAAATTTATTCAGTTGACTTCCTACCATACCAGCTTTTGTTCATTCTGTAGTCTATTTCCATATTTAACTTGCCATCTTCACTAAAAATCATGTCTAAGTGGCGGAAATGTTTTACTTGTTCTAAGTTCTCCATTCACAATGCAGTTGATATTTTCAATGTTTCTGCCTATTTTCATTGTCTTTGTCTTTTTAATGCTGACCTTCATACCATATCTATTACAACAGTTATTCAATTTAGTCAGAGAATCTTGCAGACTTGTAGTGGATTTATTTAGAAGTATAACATCATCCGCATAAAGCAAAGAGCTGATATTAACATCTCCAAATTTGATATCATATTTAATACCACTTTCCTTCATAATGTACATCCTTGTCTCACACCAGATTTAACATTAAACCATCTTCCTGTACTTCCTTCAATTCTAACTGCTGACTTACAACTCAAATAAAGACTAAGTATTGCTTGATATAATGCCTCATTGACACCATATAACTGTAGCGTACTGAATAGCTTCTCTCTTGGCACCTTGTCATATGCCTTTTCCAAATCGACAAAACTTAAATACAGATCTTTGTTATATTCCCATGTTTTCTCGACTATTTGTTGTAAAGTGAAGATCTAATCCTGACAGCCTCTATTTGGTCTGAATCCAGCTTGTTCTTCACCCAGCTTTTCTTCCACAATTCTTCTCAATCATTTCTCAAGTATACTTGCATAGATCTTGCCAGTAACACTTAGTAGGGAAATACCTCTGTAATTCTCACATTTAGTTTTATTTCCCTTTTTATATATGGGTACTATGAGAGCTCTACTCCAATCATCGGGAATTCGTTCCTCTCTCCAGGCTTTCTGAACTATGCAGTGCAGCCACTGTAAGACTTTTATACCACCATACTTCAGCATTTCTGATCGAATATCATCTACTCCTGCTGCCTTTCCACATTTTAAGCCTTTGATGGCTTTTTCTACTTCAAGTATTAATATTTATTCCTGACTGCATGCCTGGTCTGTGTTTTTTACCACTGTGCTGTCATCACTGCTTGTTTCATTTAGCAGTTTTTCAAAGTAATTACTCCATACTTCAAAGATATCTTTTTCTTCCGTTTTCATATCACCTTTATCATCTCTAACTCCTTTTACAGCACTCTTTCCATTCCTAAGCTTCTTCAACAACCTCCAGAATATTTTGACACCTTCTTGATATTTATTTTCTATATTCTTGCCAAAGTCCTCCCATGACTTTTGTTTAGCTAGTTTTACACAGTGTTTAGCTTTCTTGCATTTGGCTTTGTATTCTCTAAGCACACAAGCTAACTTATTTGCCAGGAACTTTTGATATGCTTTCTTCTTTTCCTTCACTCTTTAACTTCCTGTGTCCACCATGGAGTTCTGATTTTTCTATCCTTGCACACAACCTCATCACATGCCTCTCTGGCTGAATCTCCAAATTTATGCTCTCAAACTCTCACTTTTTCTTCAAAAATGTTTGTGTATTTTAGTCTACAGTTCACATCTGAGAGCTGCTCAACTTTTATTCTCTTTAAAACTTTCTTACATGTTCTTCTTCTCAATATGAAATTCAATTTTATCCTGCTCAAGACTAAATGGTGATCCCTTTCAATTTCAAATCCTCTGTACACACTCTGGTGTCCTGCACTAGTGGGAAAACATCACATCAACATAGTTCAATGAGACTTTTCTTATTTCTTGCCTCTTCTCTCCATGTGAATTTCTGCACATTTTGTTAGTAATAACCAGTCCATGTCCTGAGTAGAAATCCAACAGGTATTTGCCATTATTATTAGCTTTGCTCTTTTCTCCAAATTTTTCCAATATATTTTTGTATGTCTGACAATCATTTCCTACTCTGCTATTTAGATCCCCAACAAGGACCAACTTTTCCTTTTTAATTGTCAGTTGCTTTCTCTAAAGCCTCAAAAAATTCCACCACTTTTACCTTAGTAGAACCTTCTGTGGGACCATAGGCACAAATAAGTGTAATTGTCCAGTGGGCAAATATCAGAATGGGGAACTGGACACTGTTGAAGGCTCAATGGAATGTATACAGCACTCAGAAAGGATTAACATAGGTTTAATACTTCCTATATTTCGTCCTAGTCACTAGGACATCTTCGGGGATTACAAAAACAACTAATGTAACATGAACACAAATATCATGCAATACTAAGCCCAACCACGTGGGTGACATTAATGTCCTATCTAGGTGGAGCGCCCTCTAAGGGTGGTTGTAGGTGGCCTGGAATGTAAGGTGGAACCTCTGGCGATGAGTGTTTCCCAAATCTTCAGAAGCTTAATGCAACTGTATTTATTAAGATCTGGTTGATTTCTGAGAGCTACTGCTTCTAAGAATAGTCTCTCTTTTTTGAATTTGCTGTGGTGGAGCATGGTGGTTTCTTCAAAGAGACCCTGTGGGTGGTGTCCAAGACTATGGCTACTCCTTCTTTTCCTTGATTGTTATTGTCTGAATATAACATTTTGTATTTGTTGCTCAAAAATATCTCGCCAGTTTCTTTTTTGTTTCAGTCATCCCTATTATGTTAATCTGGTACTTATCCAATTCCTCAGGTAGCTCCATTTCTTTGCCATTCAGATTTCTTATGTTGATAGTATCAATCTTGAACTTTGGTAATATTGAGTTGGGGTAAGTTTTAGGATTTGTTCCAGTAGTTGATAAAAGCAGCTACACAAAAAAGAAATATATTTTTTATATATAGGAGTTTGCAGTTTTTTCTCAAAAAAACCCTGAAAACTCCTATATAAAAAATAATTCTTTTTTGTGGAGCCGCTTATGAAAACTTTCAGAAGCAACTAAAAATATATTTCATAAAAATATATTAAAAGAGAAATCATGACAATGAATAGTTAAACATTACATTTTAATTGTGAAAATGTGATACATAATAACTGTTCTAGAAATAAGTCAATTTAACACATTGACTACCAACTACAAGATACGTAGTTGGCTATCAGTATTAGGAGACGTCATGTATGAGTTATCTCTTATTGCTGATGGAGTATTTCAAATGAGGAAAAGGAAAGATTAGCATACAAAGTAATTATAGTTAAATGGAACTAAATACTTTTTACAAGCAAATAAATGAGAGTAAGAACACAACAGATCTGTAAAATAAATACAAAAATTGCGACACTGGAGTTGTAAATTAAAGATGGCAAGAATTAATATTCTTGGTTTAATCTTTTTATCCACGTGTAAGCAAAGAATGTTATTCTAAACTAGTGATTTTCAATTGATGTGCCGTGAGATTTCGGATATAAAGGGATATAAATTGATGTAAAGAAGTTTTTTTATGCATTTTACCTACAAAGTATATGAAGAGTCATAATGTTTATATTGCATCGAATGGAATTGTTAAGATTGAATACAATTTATGATTATATTGGTTAATATAGATTTATTATACCTTATTATAGATATGCACTGTCGTATGTGTTTACTGGTTCCTTTAGTTGTGTGGCAATTATAGCATATGCTGCATAAAAACGAGACAGCTTTAATCATGGAACAGTTGAAATCTTGGAGCATTTTTCTCACCAACACAGCTGAATCAGTTTCAATTCTGTAAGATCTGTTTTGTTGTGTTTCAACAATTCTGAATTTTAGTGAAAACTATGAGTGCTGCACTTTTAAAACATTATGAGACCAGTAATTAAAAAAATACATTTATGTTACATGTATATTAGAAAAATTAATAATTACTGTCATAAATAACTGATTATTCTTTTGTATTTCATTACAAGGTGTCAAAAATAAATGGGGTTTCAAAGAGATGTTTCAAAAAGAGGTTGGTTCATAAAGAGGATTATGACGGGGTTTGTCTTTATTTGAAACAGTCGATATATTTTTAGTACTTGACTGGTGTGCCGTAGAATTTTAGTAATTAGTTTTAGTGTGCTGTAAAGATAAAAAAAGTTGAAAACTGCTATTCTAAACAACAGTTGTACTAAAATGATTCTGGAGCTTGCACCTTTTGGGAAGGGGGGGGGGGTTATCCAACTTATTAGAAGCAGGTGTCACCAAAATCATACTAACATCAACAGGAAGTTAATACGTCTTATTTTTTTCTAGGTATAAACTGAATTTTTTTCCCCCTCAGTAGTCGATATACAGCTTGTGGAGAGATACTTTGCAGATGGCATATACAGGGTGTTCGGGATAAATTTGACATATTTATAATTAATTATATTTTTCCGTAAGTTACATGTATTAACACACACTTCTCTTCATTTAAAAGTTTGGACCCTTCTTCATTCATATACAAGATGTCAGAAAGGATGGATAGCTGGAACCCACCTGAATCATGGAAGAGAATAACTTGTATCATGATGATTCGTGCCCGCCATCAAAATAAGGATATTACGACTGCTGCCCAATGCTCCCTGAATACAGTAAAAACAATCAGGCATGAACTAGAGACTTGCAATGGTGACTACGAGGATGTAGCAAGAAGAAAGATCCCTAGCAGACGATCTGATTGCGTTCGTACAGCAGAATTCCTCGCAAATCTGCAGGAACAGGTGTTGAAGAACCCTGGCATTGGAATTCGGGCTTTGTTCGTGGAGTTGCTAACTGTAGTCAAGCCCTGTAGTCAAGGGTAGCCAATGGTAGGCCGTATGTATGGCAGCAGGATTCGGCCCCTTGCCACACCTCTGGGAAAAGTCAAAAATGGTTGTCTGAAAATTTCTACGACTTCACCAGTCCAAATGTTTGGCCTCCAAACTCCCCAGACCTTAACCCCATGGATTATTTTGTATGGGGCGCAGTTGAAAAAGACACCAATCGCACTTCCAGTAATACAAAAGCCCAGTTAATGGATAAAATTAAAACAGTTTTTGCGGCCATTCCCAGGGAGACTGTAGCATCAGCTTGTTCGAGGTTCCGAAGCAGAATTGAAGCTGTGATCGATGCTAATGGTGGTTATTTTGAGTAAATCTTGTTGATAGTATTGTAATTAACTCTGCCTGTAATGTTTTTTTGTCAATTCATTAAATTTAATAGATACAAAGAAGATTTTCTTTTTCCTTACGAAACTGTCAAATTTATCCCGAACACCCTGTATATATATATAAAAGTGTTTATCCATACACTAACTATGAGATAATTTGAATCTTGTTTCTTTACTAAAAAGTTTGTAGCTATAGTGACAAAGCGAAAAAAAAAAAGTACAAACTATATATGATTGAAGAGAAGATATTAACAACATTTTGGCAGTGATGGCAAGTTGATAACTGGTTTATAGTAGCTAAGTGGAATAAACACATAGAAACCTTGAAATACATATATAGTCATGTCTCTGTTATTAAACTGCATAAGAAAAGTGAAAAATTTCCAATAAGACAGAGATGCAATATTTCTCAAACTCTTTACAACTGCTTTAGAGTAAATTTTTCATGAATTGACCTGGAAGAATGTCAGAATTAAAATTAACTGAAAGATTCTAACTCATCTCTGTTTTGCTGATCGTATAGCTTTCTTGGCAGAAGATGTAGATATAAAATTAGTGGCCTAATTCATGGGTGTTGTTATATTAGAGTTAAGATCCTAGATTACTGGAAGTTTATTTTTCACTTGGTTAGACCCTAATAAATTTAGTTTAATCCTTTATCCAGTGTAAGCAAACAAAGTTTGCGCCTGAAAATATCTTCAGGACTGGGGTAAGGTAGTACAACACCAAGCAACTCCAACTTACAGTTACAACACCAGACAACTTGGAGTTGCCCGGTGTTGCACTACCTTACCCAGGTCCTGAAGATATTTTCAGGTGCAAACTTTGTTTGCTTACACTTGGATAAAGGATTAAACTAAATTTATTATATCCTAGATTACTTACAGTCTTAATTATAATTAACTCTCAGACCAAAAGGTTATGTAGGTAGAATATGTGCCATCCATATTCTTGGGATTTTTAGACCACCATTATTGTTAAGATCAGGGTGGTTGATAAGAATTTCACAAGCCTCCTTAAATTTATGCTCATTCCATGTTTTGATGTAATGTAAACAACCAGGTGCCTTTCCAGTTAATTCTATGTAGAGGATTTAGGCATGATCAGAAAGGCCAGATTTACCACAGCTATTAAATTTAATGTGCCGTTCATGTTCTTTTTTTTCAAATAGGAATTGTGCATCCTGTTCCACCTATATAGGGCAAATTCCAGGGGGCAATGAATATGGTATACTCCTGGATGGGTCAGCAGAGAAAGTGGATCCTTGGATGCATTGTATGCATCCATTAATGCATACAATTCGCAACTGAAATTGAAAATCAGAACACACTTCCTTTTCTGGATACATTTTGTATGTCTTCCTTCCGGCAGTCTTTCCTTCACTGTTAACGATAAGCCTACACATACTGGCCAATATATATACATAAACTCTTACCACTACCCAACACAAAAACTAGGTGTCATTAACAAACTAAAGATCAGGGCTTTGAAGATTTGCTCCAGTGAACAAGCACTTAAACATGAATTAAAAGTTATACTTTCCTGAAAAATCTTCAACAAAAATACTATCAACAAAAGTCTTCACAAGATTCCACTTAAAAATAAAAATAAACAGAATACTACAGAAATACAACCCTAATGCCACCTTTAAACTTCTTGCAAAATTAAAGAACTTATTCAACTCATCCAAGGATCCACTTCCTCTGCTGGCTCACCTTTTTGGTCTAAGAGTTAGTTAAAATTAGGACTGTAAATAATCTAGGATCTTAACTCGAATATAAAAAACTCATGTTAAATTATGGATTACTTCACTGGAGTATTCACTGCACCTGTAACTTGCCCGATATAGGTGAAACAGGATGCACAATTTCTCTGAAAAAAGGAACATAAACGGCACATTAAATTTAATAGCTGTGGTAAATCTGGCCGTTCTGATCATGCCCTGAATACTCTATAGAATTGACTGGACAGGCACCTGTTGTATACATCACACCAAAACGTGGTAAGAGAGTGAATTTAAGGAGACCCGTGAAATTCTTATCAACCACCCTAATCTTAACAATAATAGTGGTTTAAGAATTTTTTGAGGCTTTAGAAAAAGCAACTGACACAATGAAAAAGGAAAAGTTGGTTCCTTGTTGGGGATCTAAATAGCAGAGCAGGAAATGATTGTCAGACATACAAAAATATTTTGGGAAAATTTGGAGAAAGAGCAAAGCTAATAATAATATGAAATATCTGTTGGATTTCTGCTCAGAACATGGACTGGTTATTACTAACACCATGTTCCAACATAAAAATGTACACAAATTCACATGGAGAGAAGAGGCAAGGAATAAGAAAAATCTCATTGACTATGTTATTGTTGATAGTGATGTTTCTTCCCTGGTGTAGGACACCAGCATATACAGAGGATTTGAAATTGGAAGTGATCACTATTTAGTCTTGAGCAGGATAAAATTGAATTTCATATTGAAAAAAATAACATGTAAGAAAGTTTTAAATCGAATAAAAGTTGAGTAGCTCTCAGATGTGAACTGTAGACTAAAATACACAAAGATTATTGAAGAAAAAATGAAAGAATTTGAGAACAGGAATCAAACCTTGGCGATTCAGTGGCCAGCCTTGAAGAAAGCCCTGATTGATTCAGCTAGAGAGGCATGTGGTGAAGTTGTCTGCAAGGATAGAAAAATCAGAACTCCCTGGTGGACACAGGAAGTTAAAGAGGCAGTGAAGGAAAAGAAGAAAGCATACCAAAAGTTCCTGTCAAATAAGTCAGCTTGTGCTCTTAGAGAATATAGAGACAAATGCAAGAATGCTAAACACTGTGTAAAACTAGCTAAACAAAAGTCATGGGAGGACTTTGGCAAGAATATAGAAAATAAATATCAAGAAGGTGGCAAAATATTCTGGAGGTTGTTGAAGAAGCTTAGGAATGGAAAGAGTGCTGTAAAAGGAGTTAGAGATGAAAAAGGTGATATGAAAACGGAAGAAAAAGATATCTTTGAAGTATGGAGTAATTACTTTGAAAAACTGCTAAATGAAACAAGCAGTGATGACAGCACAGTGGTAAAAAACACAGACCAGGCATGCAGTCAGGAATACATATTAATACTTGAAGTAGAAAAAGCCATCAAAGGCTTAAAATGTGGAAAGGCAGCAGGAGTAGATGATATTCGATCAGAAATGCTGAAGTATGGTGGTATAAAAGTCTTACAGTGGCTGCACTGCATAGTTCAGAAAGCCTGGACAGAGGGACGAATTCCCAATGATTGGAGTAGAGCTCTCATAGTACCCATATATAAAAAGGGAAATAAAACTAAATGTGAGAATTACAGAGGTATTTCCCTACTAAGTGTTACTGGCAAGATCTATGCAAGTATACTTGAGAAACGATTGAGAAGAATTGTGGAAGAAAAGCTGGGTGAAGAACAAGCTGGATTCAGACCAAATAGAGGCTGTCAGGATCAGATCTTCACTTTACGACAAATAGTCGAGAAAACATGGGAATATAACAAAGATCTGTATTTAAGTTTTGTCGATTTGGAAAAGGCATATGACAAGGTGCCAAGAGAGAAGCTATTCAGTACACTACAGTTATATGGTGTCAATGGGGCATTATATCAAGCAATACTTAGTCTTTATTTGAGTTGTAAGTCAGCAGTTAGAATTGAAGGAAGTACAGGAAGATGGTTTAATGTTAAATCTGGTGTGAGACAAGGATGTACATTATGAAGGAAAGTGGTATTAAATATGATATCAAATTTGGAGATGTTAATATCAGCTCTTTGCTTTATGCGGATGATGTTATACTTCTAAATAAATCCACTACAAGTCTGCAAGATTCTCTGACTAAATTGAATAACTGTTGTAATAGATATGGTATGAAGGTCAGCAATAAAAAGACAAAGACAATGAAAATAGGCAGAAACATTGAAAATATCAACTGCATTGTGAATGGAGAACTTAGAACAAGTAAAACATTTCCGCCACTTAGACATGATTTTTAGTGAAGATGGCAAGTTAAATATGGAAATAGACTACAGAATGAACAAAAGCTGGTATGGTGGGAAGTCAATTGAATAAATTCATATGGAATAAGAGAGAAATTAGTCGGAACACTAAATTAGCTGTATACAAGACAGTGTTCAAACCCGTTTTAACTTATGGATCTGAGAGCTGGGTCAGAAATAAAACACTTGACCAAAGACTAGAGACCACAGATATGAGAGTCATCCTGAGAAAGATTAGAGGTGTGAACAGAGCATCAATGGCAATATCATATTAAAAACGAAGATATTAGGAAAGAACTTGACATTGTCAGCATCCAGGAATGCATTAGCATAGCTAATCTCAGGTGGTATGGTATGGTATCTTAAACTGACTGGGTGAAGAAAGATTAGCAAAACAAGTGTTATTTGCTAGGTTGGCAGCAAAATGACCCAGAGGAAGACCAAGATATAGGTGGATTGATATGGTACAAAGTGCCTTAGACGATAGAAATATAAGATCTGATAATGTTGGAGTCTTGACAAGTAACAGACTGAATTGGAGGAAAATTGTAGATAGGAAGTTAGTAATGATGTATTTTTTTTCATGTAGTACTATCGCATCCTGTACACCCCTTGAGGGTACATTGCAGGAATTTGATGATGATGAAGAATTCCAGTATGGATGGCACATATTCTACCTACTTAACCTTTTTCGTCTAAGAGTTAGTTATAATTAGGACTGTAAGTAATCTAGGATCTTTACTCTATTATAAGAATACTGATGTTAAATTATGGATTACTCCACCACTTTTGCCATATTAAAACTATCTATATGAATCCTCCCCACCCCAATAAATATCAAGCCAACAGAATAATGGCTGATCAAATCATTGTCATTTTGGCATACTGTTTGAAATGTATTATAGTTTGTCTTTGTGTGTATATATATATATATATATATATATATATATATATATATATATATATGTGTGTGTGTGTGTACTCCAGATGATGACCTTAACATGAAGGTTGACATGTTGGGATTAACGTAATTATTCCTATCAGAATGGATGTTACCAATGTACTGATACAAGCAAAACCTCCAAAATGTAACCTCTCTTATAAAAAATACAAAACACTACTGGAAATTCAAAAGAACAATAAAATAGTAATTGCTAAATATGACCAGAGAAAGGCTGCTGCTACTACAGTAGTTCTAAACTACCATGATTACACATTAAAACTTGCTTTTTTGCTTACAGATTACACAACCTACCTTTGCTTAGACTATGACACTACCAATACACAGATCACTTCACACACTCCTTAAAAAGGTCACCTCCTGCCCTGTTGAAGTTACTAATAAATTAAACCATGTAACTCTACACCCACATTTCCTTCCAGTATACACTGCTTGAAAAGAAGTCAATGAACACCATAGTGTCCATTGACTTCTCTCCAAATGGCCTCCTTTTGCTGCGATGATTGCAGAAATCCTATGGGGCATACTTTCTGATAGTGATCAGTGGGAATTTTGGACAATTCTTCCTGTAGGCATGTAATGAGGTCCTGGACTGTTGTGAGACAAATGTCCCTTGACCTCACCCAATGCTCCAGTTCTCCCATAGATGTTCAATAGAGTAGAGAACAGGGCTCTGTGGAGGCCAGTTAAGTGTGGTGATGTTCATGTCCACAAAACACACAGTTATAGTAGCAGCTTTATGACATGGTGCATTGTCTTACTGAAAGAGACAATGGTCAGTTCCATAAAAATGCCACAAGTAGGAATTTTAGATACCATTCAGAGTTCAATGTTTGTGGCACCACAAATAGAGGTTCGAGGCCAAACAAGGACCACACCATTAATTGCGACCTCCAAATTTCATAGTTGGGGTTATGCACTCTGTTGTGCATAACTCAACTATGAAACATTCACTGGGCATCTGCTACACCTGTCCATCTGCTTGGTAGAAGGTGTAGCATGATTCACTGTTCCGTAACACAAGCTTCTGTAAAAACTCGATGTTTGTGATTTAAGAGAATTCCCCTCAAGGAACTGCTGAACTATTTAACATAGAAAAATAGTGGTTTAAGGTACATGAAACGCTCGTAGATTTGTGTAAAAATTATTATTGAGTTTAACGCGAGCGTAGTTAATTTCCCTAAGAAAGATTGGGCTAATTAAGATTTCCTTTGATTAATGTGTGTTAATTTAATTGCTTATTATCACATCATAGAGCTGTTTTAATCAAAGGGAATGAAATATGCCACTGTGATTGTCAGTCAATTAACTAAGTCTTTAAGATGAAAATCTAACAGTCATATAATGTGTGTGTGGTGCATGGTTGATGACTAATTACGATTGTTAATGCGCACCTAGAAATTTCTTGTTCTGTGTGAATAATATTTAGTATTTGTGATACAGGATGTATTATCTGAGATTTAATTAGAGAAAATATAAGAGTTCACTAAGTATTACATTTGAGTAATTATTCAAGATTAATGAATTTCTTGTATGAATGAAGTTTTGATTCATGTATTGTATAGTAACTATTAGATCAGTAATTAAATTTTGTTTATATATTAGTACATAATGGTTTGGTCTCATTTTCTTGTCTTTTGCAATGCACTGATTCAAAAAAATAAAAATCGAACCTAAGCGGGAAACATTGATATAAATAGTAAGAAAAAGGGCCAGGACTGCAAAGCAAATTGATAATTTGAGGATGATAAAGAGATTTTGTTGTGAAAGATTTAATAACCTACTGGAAGTATTATATTTTTTTGCACCATATCAAGGCATGGATGGCACAGTCGAAAAATCTAAATAAATATTTCCATTGCTCTCGGGTAGAAGAAGTATAGAATAAGAAGGTAGGAATCTAGAGTATAAAAAGGGGAATGTAAAAAATTAAGTGACGATATATTACACTGTCGCAGCATCACCTGGATATATATATATAAGTCAAAGCATCCCAGGATATATATATATATATGTGTGTGTGTGTGTGTGTGTGTGTGTGTGTGTAAAGGAAACAGAAACATTTACACTTCCACGTCCCACTGTACATGCTTTTTGCACCACTGAAGATGACACTGCATGTTTGCGGTCTATCATGAAAACCCATGTTGTAAGCCTCATTTCTAAATGTTTTTGTGCAGATTTGTGTTCCAAGTTGATGCTCGTAACTACATTCAATATGTCTGCCAACGAATGGCGATTTTTACATATCATCCTTCGTAGTATCCCACAGTCATGTTCGGTGAGTGTGGTGGTGGATCATTCACTGCGGGTAGCACTTGCCGTTGACTGTATCACTGATTGTACATCTCAGAAGTATCACTGATTGTTGATTTGTCAACAGTTTGCCAAACAGATAGGCCTGCAACATAGCATACTATCATAATACCTCTTTCAAACTCCATCAGTTCTCTTCTTACAGCCATTTCACCTGGGCACAGTTGCACTGATTTGGGAGCATCATATTCCTCCAGTTTATGGAGGAATATGATGGATATTGAAGGTGTCCATTGACTTGTTTCCAAGCAGTGTATATGGACTACCTAAAATCCATAAATGGAATGTGCCATTATGCTCATTTTTAAATGCCACTGGTTCACCAACATACAAATTATCCAGATATTTAGCCAAAGTGCTTTCTCAATATACTGGTAACTTCCCTCACACACAAAAAAACTTAGCCCACTTGAAGGCCAGTATAGAAACCTCACACTCCAAAACAATGACTTTATGGTTCAGTTTCAGTATCTCTTCTCTAATCAATGCTGTCCACTTAAAGACACTTTAGACTTTATTCATTCAAGCAATTTCCTTCTAATATTTTGGCCTTGTTTGAGTTCACTATGAACTCAGGCTATTTTGTTTTGCAAAGAAAATTCAACAGACAAATAGAGGTGGCAGTCATAATCTCTTTCTCTGCTTTCTCCCCCCCATCCCACCTGGATAATTATTTTATGGAAATTTTTGAAGAGATAGCTCTAAACTTTATCTCATATACCCCCCCCCCCCCCCCAGTGTTTGGCTATGTTTTGTTGGTGATGTGTTCTCCATTTAGTCACATGGCCTAGATGCTCTCAACAGGAGGGTGTGAGCAAAGGAGTGAGAAGCAGATTCTTTGCATGGAGGGTGATTGGTGAGTGGAATGCATTGCCTGAGTGTGTTCCACTCACCAATCACCCTCCATTGAATCAGTTTAAGACGCAGTTGGATGAGCATTGTATGCAATAGTGAGTACCTCCTACAATGAGTCTCTGACTCCATGGAGGTCAAATATTAATAATAATAATAATTTTAATAATAATATTTTTAACACAGCTAAACAATCAACATCCGAGGATCTAGTTTACATTAGAAAAAGAAAATAACAACAGTCTCCACTTCCTAGGCACCTTAATTACATGCTAGTCTGAGGAATTCCTGACATTCTGTTTTTATAGAAAAAGCCCACACATACTGCTAGATACATTTATAAACAATCATCCCCTCCTCCTACCACACACTTCCAATAGTATGGAATTATCAAAACTTTATATCACTGGGATAAATTAATTAGTAAAGATAATAGTGCAATCTCCATGGAACTTGCCACATTCACAAAACCTTCATAGCCAATGGCTACAATTCCAATCATATTCAAAAATATTAACATCCCCAGATCATCCCCCCATCCCTCCAGAACACAGACTACATGAAAGCTATCACCATTCCATATATTCAAGGCATATCTGAAAAACTAACAATAATCCTAAAAAAAAAAAAGAACAACCTTCCAACCACTTACAGATATTATAAAAAAATTAGCATCTCTTATCCAGTCTGCCAAAGATCAGTCACAACTCCTAGACCTGCCAGGTGTTTACCAAGCATCATGTAGTTGTAAACTATCCTACATGGCCAAACAGGCAGTACAGTCAGCATCAAAATTGCTGAACATAAGGGCTATATTTGTTCCATCACTACAGCCCTCAGGACATGCTGACCATGCTTTGGATACCAGCAACAGGATATGCTCAACACCTCAGGAAATTTGGTTGCACGAAACTGGCCCAAATTTGGGAAGTTCTCATCCTCCGTACTTCAGCCAACAGCCAAGTGCACCCAGCTCAATTGGGGAGGGGGGAGGCACCATTTAAAACTTTAGGCTTTCTCTCAGTTGACATGCTTCAGCCTCATTACTTAGTGTAGGGCACATATATTATTATAATTTGTTCCTTGATGGGCAATTTGACTTTGTTGAAATATTGGGAGTATTAATTAAATTTAGTCTGCATGGTTAGCCTAGTGGCTGTGGCTTTGCAACCATATGCCTGGGGAAGGAGTGTCCTAGGTTCGATTCCCGTCGGTGATGTGAGGAGATGAAGGATCTTCCTTAGCCATAGCCAAGTTAGCCGGTCTTGGGTGTGGACAGTAGGGTTCCCCCCCCCCAGTTTATCCTGGGGTTTTTCATCCCACAAAGAAGGCAAACTGGCCTTGAGAACTCAACATTATGGACAATGGAGTGTAGGGCTGACCACCTTATCCTGTGAACGGTTTAAGGTCCGATGATTAACTAACTCTCGACACCGCAAGGTAAAAGAGGGAAAAAGAAGATGAGATGAGATAATTAAATTTATTTTAGTTAATATTTTAGTTGATGTTGTAATTTCCTTAAAAAATACTGTTATGCTTTTATGTTATGCTATATGCCACCATATAACAGTACACAGGACAATCTTCATACAATTTTAACATACAGATTGGAGAGATGGGTTAGAAATAAAACAGGTGATCAAAGACTAGATATTACAGATATGATAGTGTTAAGGAAACTAACAGATGGCATTAATGGTAGAACCATATTAAAAATGAAGATAACAGAAAAGAACCCGACAATACTGATATTCAGGAATTTGTAGAACTTAATTTGTGATATATTAAGTGTTCGACTGCCATAACATTTAGGTACAGGGCATGAGGTTATACACCAGAAAATAATGGTGATTAAATGTATGAGCAGATTTTGTGTCCCTAAACATTTCAAATAATTCGATCATATGCATGTTGGAAGTTAATTGTTTTATAATAGAAAAATAGGTTGTAATATTTATTAAAAAATATTGCTTTAACACAAAAATACACAAGGGATAATACTATTTAGGTCTTATATTTCAACCTGAATATTACAGACCATCATCAGTGGCAACAATAGTTAATTACAAAGTAGAATGCAAATAATGGATTGATTTGAAAAAGTAAGAGCCATGTAACGTTATACATAAAACAATGCAATAGTATAACTGCAATATTGATAAATTCATTAACTATTACAAAAATTATTGATGTGTGATTAAAATCAGACTTTCCCATATCTTAAGCAAGGGGAGAGAAATGGTTGTTCTACTTTAACTTTGGACAGTACTTTCTTTAAACAAGTGTTCAAATTATACTGACATCATTTAAGTGTGTTTCAGTCCATAGCATGTTGTGCCAAGTCAGATTTACCATTACTAATGTAAGATTGGTGTTCTTGTATTCTCTTTCTACAGAGCATCCAGTTTTTCTAAAATAAGGACGATGACAGTCATAAGTAACTTTGTAGATACCAGGGAGAGCTAGAGGAGACTGTTAATCTTTTGAAGATGGAAACAATGCTGATAATTTGTTGATAAGAAGAAAAGTAGCCACTAAATTGTATTTCTTAAGAATTCTGGAAATGGGTTCTGAGATGAAAGAAATGTAAGGAATTGGAACATCAGCTGATGACTGTTGCTTTTCTTCCAATGCTACAAACAAACTTTAGTTTTACCATTAGTTTAGAATAAGGGAATTTTCATCAAACTAGTTATCACCATTCCATGTATGAGTGTTGAGAATTCAGAATACATTTAAGTATGAACTTTTAGTTGATTAAACGGTAATTCTTACTTAAACTTGGGATCTTACAAGTCAAAAACGTTTTTTGGAGGACACAAGTTATATCTTAATTCATAAAGCTCTATTTACTAACAGCATTTTATCATATGTATCTGAAACAGAATCATATTTGCACATACCTCTGACTGTTTATCCCTTTTATGAGTACTAGAAGCTTCTCCTTTTCCTCTTCTGAATGGCACACGTTATATGCTTCAATTAAGCTATTAAATAATTTTTAATTAAATATCCAATATCTAAATTAAATATCCCAAATTAAACATTATGTTCTCATCTCTATTTTCTCTCTCACACACACACAAACTTAAAACTATTTAAGAGCATACCATATTCTCAAAGTGAACGCCACTTCATTATTATTATTAAGAGATTTCCAGAGAATTAGGGACTCATCAAGGGAGGCCATACTACTTGTACCAGCTGTCATATCTACGCTTGAATTCATTTATTCATTTATACAATATCTAATGGCAATTCATGACAATAATGCACCACTCTATAAGAGAAAAATCAACCTCTTACCCCTTGTTGATGGCATTTATTCTCAGCCTTCAAGGATGCCCACTCATCTTTTTGCCACCTCTCCATAAAATGAAAATGTTTCATTTATTGATATCCTGTATGATTCTTTCAAAAGTTTGTAAGTCTCAATCATATCACCCCCTCTTTCTCCTGTTTGTTAATGTCTGAAAGTCTACCAATTTTCAATGTCTTCATAATCAGCATTCCACAATCCTGATATCATTTTTAACATTCTCCTACGCGCACTCTCTCTCTCTGTCCAATGTATCTGAATCACTAAAGAAACCAGTTTATGGATGTTTTGTAAAATAAGTTTATGAATGGGACATTCATAATTTAATTTCATTCTTCTCATGAGATTTCACTACTACCCAATCAGTGTTCAGATAATTCAAGTCCCCCATTATGATTACTTGTTTTGCACCCATCATCTTTATTTGGCAATGCATTTCTTCATCACTAGCAACTGATCCACTAGGTCTGTAACAACACCCCACTATGCATTTGCTCTTGCTCGACTCCACCTCACCCAGATGGCTTCAAACTCACTGCCACTTAAAAAAGTGTTACTACTATTACAGTCATAGGCCTCAACTGGATTCAAGTTATCCAATATCCAATATCATTAATAGCAAATTCTCTTCTCTCCTATTCTGTCTATCCCTCCTAAAAATATTGTGCCTTTTCACTTGATACCAGTTAGTATGTTTACTTCTGATAGCCAAATCTCACTAATGCCTCCAATCTAAAATCCCAATATATTGACCAAGGCAACAAACACAAACTCTACCCCATTGTTCTGGTACTTCTAGCATTCATGTACAGATATAATAAGTTAATTGCATTCTCTTTTTTTTTTTGTTGTTGTATACTCTTCTCTGTAGTCTGCACGACACATCTGGACAACCTACAGATCTCTGTTCTCATCTAGTGTCTTACTTATGCAGACATCCCTGCACGTGCTTGATAAGCATGAACTGGATGAACATAAAATCGTTCTTTCCTCATAATCATTTCCATGATAATTGCCTATTCTCATCATTAACACAGCTGCATAACATTGGGGCTCTTACACACAGATCATCACCATTCCTCCCATGATGATTTAATTTCTCTGACTCCCTGTGTTAGGTCTCGTATCAATTATATAATATAATCAATATAATCAATTAATAATTTCTTGAGACTCCTGATACCAAATGCATTCGAATGTAGGCTGTCCCTCTCATACAAATCCACTCTTCTCTCAAGCTCACTCCACATATCCAAAACCTTGCAAAACCAATCCTTCTACACAGCCTATGCATTGAATCATTTGCCATCATAACCATTCTTCTAATTCATTTCTATCATATCTAGGTAATATACTTATGATTTTCACGTTCTCACTCTTCAACTCTTACTTCTTCCCTCTCTCATACTGAACTTATCGCTATTTAAGTCATTCTTACCTACTAGAATTATGATCTCTTTTGCTTTGCTCTTCTGTTTTTGAATATTGCATATGCTATATTTTTAATTTTTGTTCTGGGAAAAAAAGTTATAACCTGCTCGTCAGTAGGATATTTTACGATACTGTCACTATACCAAATATTATCCTTTCTTTTACAATCAACTTTATCTACCTGATTTTCATTGCAGACTAACTTACCTGATTCCATGCTTTGTTGTTTCTCACTTGTTTTGCTGCTGAATAAACATCCACTTTCAATATCTTTGTTATTCTTTTTACAGGGGAGCAAGCCTTCTTGTTCTCCACTTAGCTATTCTTGTTAGCATTCTGTTTCTTGTGCATTTTTGGTGCCATTTTACAAATGTATTTCATATTGAGATATTATTGCATATCTCAATAAAAATATGGTATAAAAACATGAAAATCTACACTAACATACTATAAACACACTAATTTTCTAAGGAAAAAGCACAATAAAACTTTCAATAAAATTCATAAACACAATAAAACAGAGTTTTGTTGATATTGATAAAAATCACCAATTTTACATGAGCACTAAATACAACAACCACTCAGAATGTAGTCTCAAACCCAAATAAAAAAAATTTAAAAACAATAAATGATGTGAGATGGGTATATGTAGAGAAGGAAGAGGTATAACAGATTAAAGCTGGGACAGTGATAAAGAATATGCAAATTTTCATTCTAGAGACAATTAAGTTCTCTTATTTATATATCTTAGCCAAGCAGTTAAGGGCTTTCAGAATACTTTGATATTAGAGATTGATGTAAAGTATTAGCAATAGCTAGAGAAAGCTGTCTTGTAGCAAGAGTGGCTGCTCTTTCCAATCACTGATTTCTTCACAACCACTTTACTAGACCATAATAGCGATTATAAGTTAATCAACTATGTTAGATCAATTCCCAAACTCATTTTAGTTCACACATGCAACAATGCAGATACTTACACCTATTCAAGTTTTCTATACCAAAAACTTGTTTGTTATTCACCAGTTGAAACATAAACTTCAATTAGGTTATAAAATGTTCAGCTGACATCTGTCATAATATTCTATATAATCACTTTTAATGACTTTCTTATAAATTTTTAATGAAGCACATCACAATAAGTGTTTTGATATAAACAGGCATGTGTAATATTTCAATAAGCATAATACTGTAGAAGTTAATAAAATCAGCTAATATACAACCATATTAAATGACTTCATGTTTTTGTTACGAAAGAAACTGTATAGGAATAATAACTAATTAGCTTTTATTTAATCACTAAGCCAATATTTCATCTTGGTTCATCAAGGCACCTTCTTAGACAAGAATATGAATATATTCTTGTCTAAGAAGATAAGAATATGCATGTAAGCACAGGGAAGGACACAAACAAGGACAAAATGACATAATGCTACTTTCCTAACTGCTACCCTTTATGGGAATGTTAATAAGATGATGACTGTTGGACTGACAGTTTCACAATAATAGTTTTTCAGATTTTTGGTAGTTCGGCAGATTCAAAAACAGTTCTAGGATTTAAAGCTATCTCTATAATAAAGAGGTTTTCTCCCCCATTGAATCCACTGATCTGAATTAATGGCATGGTCTGCAACTCTAGAGCAGCTGCAGTTGTAAATATTAGACAGCTTTTTATATAAATCTAGATAGGTAGTGGCAGTTTTTACAGTTTGAATAAAATATGCCAATTTGCAAGGAATACTGTAGCTGCCACAATGATCAAAGTGATGGAGAGGATCTTTTGATGAGCTAATAAGAGCAAGTTATTTTTGGTAAGGCTTAAAAGAAGTCTAAATGCTATATCTTTTTAATAACTCGGTATTTTTTCTGAGGTATCCTGGATGTAAGGGATGGTGATCGATTTTCAAAGGATTAGGTTTAGGAGGAAGAGTGTAGAGTTTTGTTGACAGGTAAGAAAATGGCTTAAAAAAAAAAAAAATTCACATGAATGTCAACAATTGCACTAGTGAGGCTAGTATGGTCTAAAGAGATGGTTCTATCTCTATGAGTCATGTTTTAGTAACACCATACTGTTGGATGGATCTTCCATTGTTGTTTTAAGGATACATGTGCCATGTTTCTTAAAATTCACACAATAACATAAGAAAAGGATGAATAATATTTATTCAGTCTATCAATTCTATATCAATTCAGTCTAAAAATTATGGATCAGCAGAGTCAATACATATACAAGATAGAACTAGAACGATGGATAAATTTAAAACTATGAAAGCCATGTGACATTATACATAAAAAAAAAATTATTTCATATACATCTAGGAACCAATCTCTAGAATTCTTAAATACAGTGTTACCTCAACTTACTAACTGCTCAACATACGAACTTTTTTCATATACCATTTTGACCTCTAGATATGAACCTAGACTCGAGATATGAACTGTGATGCTTTTCTTTTCAAATGAACTAAAGCCTGTTTTACATTATACTTTTTTTAACTTTATCCCCTAGTACTAGAAACAGACTTAATGCAGAGTACAGCACCAGCATATATGTATGCATGTTTAGCTGAGCGTGTGCTAAACAGTCTCTAGTGTAATGATTGTTGTTACTACGTCGTATTTATCCGAAATACGACGAACACTGCACGTATTTATTTTTTTGTGTATCTATTTCGGTATTTGTATAAACAAACAATACACTTCGTGAAGATTTTTTTTAGGTTTGTATTTATATGTGTACTGTATGTATTTCTTTTTATAAGTGACATGTTTTATTGTAGTTTCACGTTTATTTTCCGAATAATCTACCAGAAAAGAGTCATTTCACTGATCAGCGTATTATTTTCAACATGGGGCCAAATAAAACTAAGAAAGAAGAGAAGAAGAAAATCACAATAGAAATTAAGAAAGAGATTGTGGAAAAATATGAGAAAGGAGTCAGGCAAAGTGATCTGTGCAAGCAGTATGACTTGTCCAAATCCACCATAGCTACAATTGTCAAGAAAGCAGATTTTTATAAGGAACTGGATGTGGCCAAAGGAGTATCTATCATGTCATCTCGAAGAAATAAAGTTATGGAAGAAATGCAAACTTTACTACTCATCTGGATTAATGACATGCAACTGAAAGGAGATAGTGTATCTCAAAACATGATCTATTTACAAGCTATTTACAAAGATCTTTCGCAGAACTTGCCTTCCACTAGCAGTAGAAAGACATCAGTTTAAAGCTAGCAAGGATGTTTGAGAAATTCAAGAATAGAACCGGTATCCATAGTGTTGTTAGACATGGAGAAGGTGCTAGTGCTGACAAAGAAGCCGCTGAAAGGTTCATGAAAGAATTTCAGAAACTGATGAAGTCGAAAGCTAACAGGCACATATTCAGTGCTATGTAGAGAGGTAACAGCAGAGCCTGGATAACCAGGCAATTCATCTGTGAATGGATGACAGAGGTGTTTGCTCCCACAGTGAAACAGTTATCTACAAGAAAAGGGTAGACCCTTTTCTTGTAGATATCGTTTCTTTCTGAGAAAGTTCTTATAATGGACAATGCTCTAACACAGTTGGAAAAAGAGTTTAATTTCATCAAATTAAACTCTTCTTGCTGCCAAATACCACACCACTCCCACAACTAATGGATCAATATGTTATTTCCAACTTCAAAAAGCTTTATACCAAAGCTCTTTTCCAAAGATGTTTTGAAATTATCACCGACGCAGAATTAACCCTCAGGAAGTTATGGAAGAATCACTTCAATATTCTTCATTGTTTGTGTCTTATTAGTCATGCATGGAAGATGTTTCTGTGAGAACTCTAAAAACAGCCTGGAAAAAGTTATGGCCTGACTGTGTCCAAGAAACTGAATTGGAAGGACCTGAAAGCAAAATTGACATTGTAGATACAGTTGTCTCCCTGGACAAGACCATGCATTTGGAAGTTGATAAAGCAGACATAGAGGAACACAAAATTGAGCTGACCACTGAAGAGCTACAGGAGTTAAGAAGAGAGCAGGAAAAAGAAAGGAATGAGGAGGAAAAGCAAATGTCTTCAGAGGACGAAAAAGACAGCAACAAAAAGGGAGCAATTCCAACAAGTGACGTAAAAAAATCTTGCAGCACTGGAGTGAATTGCAAGAATTGGTTAACAAGTGGCATCCAAATCAAGGTGTTGTTTCTAGAGCCACCAATATCTTCAATGACAATGTCATTAATCACTTTAGAAGGGTGTTAAGGAAATGACAGATTCAGTCAACGTTGGATAGGTTTTTTAAGCCTCCCTCATCTAAAAGACAAAAAGAAGCAATGGTGACAACAAATCAAAAACTCCTGAACCACAAAACCAACCACAAGAAAATTGATTTTTTTTACAGTTTAATAGAAGATGATTTTCATACTAATCATGTAAAACCAAAGATTTCATAAATAAAAATTAATATGTAATGGTATACAAAATGCATATTTATAGTGTAAAAATACTCCTTCTCACTCCTCCATTTCTTTGCATTTTCTTCATTTAGTTGAGAATATTTATTTATTTATTTATTTTTTTTTTTTTAAATTTTTGAATCTGGGAATGGGTTAATTGATTTCCCATAAGATATAATGGAAAACTGGGTTTTGAGATATGAACCACGGTCAGGAACGAATTAAGTTCGTAAGTCGAGGTATCGCTGTAAATATAATCTAGTGGTGACGTTTATTCCATTCAACAAACTGCCATCATGGCTCCCACCATCTAAAGATAAATGCTCCCTTCTGGCCTCTACCAAATTCCGTGTCAACATCACCTTTTCATTTCAGACAAACTGGATGTTTAGTGGAGAAAAGAACACCAGTCCTATATCATTAATGGGAAAACTGGCCTTGCACATCATGGAATAGATACTGACCAGAATATCATATAGTCTGAAACACACTTACTCCATTGCTGTCACCATAAGTTCAAATATTTATTTAAAGAAAGCACCAAAACCTTGCTCCATCATCCGAACTTGAATTGGAATGACTGCCTCTCACTTCCAAAAATATGGGAAATTCTTATTCTAATCACACATAAGTTTGTTTTTTTTTAATAATTACTATTAAAATTAATTACAATTATTATTATTACTTAACACCTCCAGGGAGTCCAAACACTCATTGAGGGAGGGCACCTACTCTACAACACTCTCCATCTCCACCAATCGCCAACTGCTTTCATCATCTACACCAATGCCATATACTGCCGACCACCATCACCAGTATTTTAACAGACAATCACAAACATCCATGCCCATGGTGGGATTCGAACCCGCAGCGTTTTGGTTGGAGAGCAGATACGCTAACCACTTGGCCAACCAGGCTGGCCAAAATTAAGTAGTAATACTATGTTTCCTCTGTTTCTTTTCTTTTCTTTCTTTCTTTTTTTTTTTTTTTTTTTTGTGCCATTTCATATGGAACTTCATGTAGCTCTAAGTGTTTTAAATTTGTCCACTGTTCTATGTTGGAAGTTTAAAAGGATTAAGCTAAATTTATTATTGTCCACCGTTCTAGTTCTACCTTGAATTCTATACAAGGCAGAATACCCTATTGCCACTGATGATCTGTAATTTTCAGACTGAAATATATGACTTTTTAATAAATATCATTCATCGCTTTGTTGTGTTATCAAATGAAATTTAAGGATCTTCACTGGATGTAGGTAAGTTTCCTGTAGACCAAGAAGGACCCACTAGGTAGATGAATGAGAGTATAAAGGAAGGACAGAGAGTTTGTTTTCTTTTCCTTCATGCTTACACGGTGATCAAAATACATCATGGAAATTATGGAAACAACTACTGCATTAGAGTAAAACTTTAGGAAGTTTATTTTTCACTTGGTTACACTATAATAAATTTAGTTTAATCCTTTATCCAAGTGTAAGCAAACAAAGGTGGACCAAGCTCTCATCACTTCTTGTCTCAGTATCTCCCATAATGCAAAGCACATCTTTTTGCGGACATGTATACTGCTATGCATTAAGGGAAGGGCAACTACCTTACTACTTGCACTACCTTACCCCAGTCCTGAAGATATTTTCAGGTGCAAACTTTGTTTACACTTGGATAAAGGATTAAACTAAATTTATTATAGTAAAACTTTAGTTTAATATAAACCAAAATAAACACTCGACGTTTTGACCTTCACATTAAGATTATCATCTGGAGTATAGATATATATACAAAAAATAAGCTGCACTACAATCTACATGGTATGCTAAAGTTACCGACCAACCGTTACAACTATTGGTCTGATCTCTGGTGTAAAAAAACAAACAAAAAAACTTGCTACATCAAAGCTAGAGTCCTGTTATTATTATCTATTAGGTTACAAATTAAATTAAGCTGGAGAGCAACATGTTCACACAAAAAAAATTACTTATATAAGTATACATATAGATTACAACAAACCAGTATGGACAGAGGCTGATAAAAGCTGAAAACTGCTTAGAGTCCTAAAGTCAGGGTTTGCTGGAAAATTAAGTTGGCTGAATGTGTGCCATCCATATTTTTGGGATTTTTATGCCACCATTATTGTTAAGATTAGGGTGGTTAATCAAAACTTCACATGCTTCTTTAAATTTCCATTCATACCAGGTTTTTGTATGATGTAAAGAACAAGTACTTTTCCAATCAATTTGGTGTAGTGTGATCAAGAGTGTTATTTTTATTTTTACACCAGAGGTCAAGCCAATAGTTGTAATGGTTGGTCAGTAACTTTAGCATATCATGTACATTGTAGTACAGCTTGTTTCTTTGTATATATATATATATATATATATATATATATATATATGTGTGTGTGTGTGTGTGTACTTCAGATGATGACCTTAATGTGAGGGTCACAATGTCAAGTGTTTATTTTGGTTTATATTAAACTAAAGTTCTACTCTAATGTGGTACTTGTTTCCATAATTTTCATGATGTATTTAGTTTTCTTTTCTTTGATGGCAAAAGATCCTAGGATGTCTGCTATTAAGATGTGCTGAAAATATTTCTAACACATCTCTGCCACACTGCTAAATGGAGAACATGATGCCAACACAGCTATATAGCTATATCAGTGGCGTAGCTAGATCTTTTGCAGCCTGGGGCAATTCCTGAGTTTGCCGCCCCTCTCAATACACACCAAAAATACTAAAAAAAGTCAAAACGACATATAGGGGAATTAATTAAAACACTATGTTTATTTTTAAACTTTAATTCCAACATTCTTGCTTTTCTGTTAGCAAAATTGATGACATTGTTGAAGTCTATTTCATCACACAGTTGCTTCCATAGACAGTATGGCAAGATTTCTTAAACGCAAGGTACTCAATGTAGATTTTAGATAATTCTTCATCAATTTTAATTTAGAAAAATTCCTCTCCCAACTAGCAACACTTACAGGATTGTGAGGAAAATTTGCAGTAGTATTACAGTATTTGGAACTGAGTTCTCGAGACTGTATTTTAGAATAAACTGCAAAAGTTCAAGAGGACTGTCCTTCCACGTCTCTGTTTCATCTTGCGTAGCAGCAAACAGAATAAAATTCTGAAATCTTTTTCTCTCAACGAGGAACGCTTCCTTATTAATGTCATCGTGATCATGATTTAGTTGACATTCGTATTTATCATTCAAAAGATTCAATGGAGTAAGGAAGACATATTTTCAGCAAGAATATGAAACTGTTGAAATAACATGGTGACTTCTTGGATCACTCTGTCCAGTGGGGGGAAAAAAAAAAACATTTCTCTCTTCAACTCAGTTTTGTATGACAATTCAGCATCTCGTGATTCTTCAACTGCCATCAGTTTCTTCTTTCTACACCGACGATCCATGACTATCCCCAGATCATCACAAATTTCTTTGGCGTAAGCTACTGAATTGTTAACTAATTCATCCCTATTTTCAGTTAAAATTGCTTTTAAAGCCTCGAGGTTTATGTCACATTGGTGTATATTCAATCCTTTGGTTTGGAGGTAGACTAGTGTGTTGTTAATTTCTAGAAGGACAGATTCCCACAGGCCAAGAAAGCACAAGAAGGAAAATGATTGTAACGCAAGAAACAGCACACCAGCATCTGACCAGTAACTATTTTCTTCTTCACCAGTTAAATGTTCAGCAGCACTTAAGATTTGGAGTAGTTTTTTTTTTTACAACAATCACAGGGCACCCACTGAGTTTCTACTACACGTTTGACACTTTGACCAGTGACTGAAGTCAGAATATCCAAGCGATGGGTTGAGGAAGAAAAAAAAACGTGAACAAATGCTCCACAGTTCAAAAAAAAAAGTAATAACAGAATTCACAGCAACAGAAGCTGCATGTATATGCTACAAATTCTACTTTTCCATTAATTTCCTTGATGCATCTCTAAAAGCATTATGTTGACCAGCCATATTATCATATGGCAGTATTATCATATGCTGTCCTCTACAATTCTGAATATCAATTCCATCATTTACTAATTTTTGCAAAATCATAGTCGAAATATTCTCGCCGGTTTTACCTTTTGTTTCAATGAAATCAACAAATGATTCCACAACCTTCACTTTATTTCCATTGATAATTGATTGATAGTATTTAGCGATAGCTATACATGCCACCATCTAGGGAAATGATTATGAGCAAGGTGGTTTCCCGTTGCCTCCCTTGCCGTACTATATCCTATGACTGTAGCCTGTGTGTTCACGGGACCGGTTTGCCTGCTTGTGGGATGAAAAACTCCAGATAAACTGGTGGAAAAAACCCTACTGTCCACGCCCAAGACCAGCTAACTTGGTTATGGCTGAGGAAGATCCTTAAGCTCCTCACGTCGTCAATGAGAATCGAATCCAGGACACATGGTTGTGAAGAGCATAGCCACTAGGCTAACCACGTGGACCCATCGAACATAAAGAACATAATCAAACTAGCCAAGCGTAAAACTTGGCTAGTTTGATCCTTATGAGAAATATCAGGGGTGCTGTCGAATATCATAGAAAAATACTTTGCTTCTTTTACTTGCTCGATCACTTTTCTTCTTACTTTTTCTCCCAAAATTTCTATAGACTCGTCCTGAATAGTTCTCAATCGCCGTGGCATGTGTTTTATTTTTAAGAATTTGAATTATAGTATGATAGGGAAATGTAACAGTTTTGTTATATTTATATTTTATTTATTTTAGTTGTAAGTATAGTTGTTAAAAACTAATTATTAAGTGGGGGGTATTGAGACAGCTTTCCCATGCCCCCCTCTAATGGATCAAGTTTTCACAAGACACAACTGCTCTCTAATTAAACCTAGGATATAGCTACATTTATGTTGTGAAGTGTTCTGAGAACATGCAGCCTTGTCATACTTGTTACAGTAGGATGATAATTGTCCCTGGCTTGATTATGACAAGTTACTCTTGCTTTATTTAAAAAAAAAAAAAGAAAAAAAAAAAGGAAAGACTTAGAAAGCTGGTTGTGCTTTTTATGTAAAATGAACTTTTATATGTTAAGATTTTCATCATTTGTTGCTGGAAATTATGATTGTACTTTTCACTTACCAGTTTCATGTAGCCATAAGCATAAATAAATAAATAAATTAATTAAGTAATAAAAATTAACATATTAACTAAGTTAACATAAATAAAAGAATCGTTGAAAAATAAAATTGTGGCTCACGTGAAAACCTCCAAAAAAAGTGCCGCCCAGGGCGGACTGCTCCCCTTCGCACCCTGCTAGCTATGCCACTGAGCTATATTGTGGGTTTGAGTAGAGCGGCAGCCCAAGACCATTTTTTTAAACTGTTCCATGAAATATTGGCAAGTGGAGGGGTAAAGTAGAAAGTTCAGTCTGTTTTGTAGGTTTTATCGTGCCAGTAAAATAACCAGAATGCATGGTAAAAGCAAAACAAGATAGATATATCAGGGAAAAATTGATATGATATCAGGTTAGCATATTAAGTAAATGTATCGTATTATGGTTTTTCAAATATATTTAACAGTTGTGAAGTTATAAAAAAAAACATCTAATATGGGTAATTAAATGTTAATGGGCTTTTGTTGTGTAAAACATTTATGTACCACTACCTCTGATGATGTAAGTCTTACAATGTACCAAACTCGTCAGGTTTTAATTGCTTATTTTTAATAAACTCCTTATTTAAATTACAATGTAGTCTCAATACCAAAAACTTCCCACAGAACAGATATGATTATTATAGTAGATTTCATTATAGCAATCTTGTAGGGAATCCAGTATAATTTGTTATAATGATTAGTTTGCTATAATAAATTTCTCTTAGCACAACATTGTATCCATGGAGATTTGGTTGGAACGTTTTGGTAATTTGTTGTAGTGAGGTTTGTTATAACATTGTTCATTATAGTGAGTTGATTGACTATCATGTTTTCATGTTTTATCCTCTTAATTTGTTAAAGAGAATTTATGAACAACGACCTTAAAATCAAGAAAAACTGAAGGAGTTAACTATACAAATAATCTTCTTTTGTTAAGAAGAACTCACCTGTCAGCAGATATGGTGATTAGGATTTATTTAGGCAGCAAAGGCACTGAGGTAAGTGTATTATGTAAGTTAATTACAAGTATTAATAGCAGGCTAATTTGTTAATTTTGCAAGAGAAACCAAATGCTAATTTTGTATGAGACTAGTTAACCACCTTCAGTTGCAAAGCTGCCACTATTAGATACTGAAGTATGGTGTTATAACCAAGCTGTTATTAAAATTTTTATGCTGGAATAGCCTCTCCCTCCCCAATTCCTGAGGAGGGAGAGGCATATCTATATCTATCTATCTATCTATATATATATATATATATATATATAAAAGACTTAATGTCAAGTGTTGATGCTATATTCAATGGGCATTATACTAAAATTTTACTAAATTATGTCAGAGAACTTTTTACATACCTTGCAGGAGATGGAAATCTTTCAATCACTGACGCCGCTTTTTCTACAGAGAGTCCATTCAACTGCAACAAATGTTTTGCAAACATTTCTTTAACAGTCCATCTCTGAAAAAAAAAGTTAACACATATCACATATTGAATAATTATTTTCTTTTTATATAGTCATTAGCTAAGACTATCCTCACTGTTTCTCATGATCTTTAAATTTTATGTAAATACTTAACTCGTTACAGCCAATTTTGTTATTTCACTGAAAAAATGAAGATTTGAAGTGGCTCAGTCATATACTAAGAAAAATGGCAAAACAATAATGCTATTTAACTGGATCCAGGCCATCAGCAACAGCAATGATGCTAAACTTAATTTTTGTTTAAGATTCTTTTATATACACACAGAGCTGAAAGCAAGAAGCTCTTTTTCTGACCAAAATTTTCTCTGGAATACCTACTATTAATCTTATAATACAGACTGATTATCTTAGGATTAAAATTATCAGAGGTGATTTTAATTCCTAGCTACTGGTGTCAGTGTTGATGTAAAAATTTTTTTGTTTTAGCCTATACATAGATGGCAGTAAAAATCCCATTTTCAAATTTGCCACTGAGATACCTACTACTAAGATGGCATTCAAAGTGTTGAGTGATTTATTATCTACCTAAGTGCACTGTGTTATGATAATAGAGAATATTATATGATAGCTGCCAATCCCATGAGGGGAAGGCATCACCTTACTGCTAAAGATATAGTTAAGTTAATATAAAACAATGAATCCTTATAACAGTCTTCATGAAACACATAGAGGCTATTATAAGATGCAAGAATGTGTTATGCTCTAACATCATTCAGTAGTTGTGTGATGTGCTCAGCGAAAGTTACTTGTGAATTTGATAAAAATTTTAACTGTCTTTGAATTGACAAGATGAAGAATAACTGTTTTATAACGTAGGTTATACAATAATCAGGATTTTTATCCATTCATCTTAGCTTAATATGAAACAAATAGGCTTAATAAATAAAGATAATTTGGCTTTTCCAAATGGAGTAGGTAGCATTCATTCACAATCCTAACTGGCCATTATATGTATATAATTATGCGTATTCTGTGGGTGATTTTTCCAATGTGTGGTTAAAAACCCAGTTTTTTCTTCTGGTAAGCAAAACTTTATACTTGAACTGTGGCAAAGATTGAGTAACCCAGAGAATGAATGAAAAAACAAAAACATAGAAAAAAGTTTAAAGTCTCTCTTCAAAAAATGTGCATTTTTTGTCTTGTGTAAACTTTCAGAAATATGTAAACAATAAATATTTACTGACAAAAACTGTATGTACTAATCTAGTTAATCCCCATGGGAAGAAACATACAATTTTCCAGGTATTTGATGAAACATAATTTATATTTATTAATAGAATGTTTTTAATTCTGATTATATGGTAAGAGTTGATATTGCTTTCTCGGTATAAGAAAGATAACTCTCACCTTGATGGATGTATACAGTGGGATAAAGGCACCGTTTTTACCAAGATCAATGACCAGTCAATTGAATGATAGAGATAGCTAGAATGCTCACTTAAATCTTGAGAACTTCCACATTTCTTTAAAAAATTATGCACATCTACACTGGACTAAAAACATACTACGAAATAAAGAGGAAAGCAAACAGAAGAGAAGAATGGAAGAAAATGCTGCTGAACTACCAGTGATAAGACTGATGCAATAGAAGAGATGCACATCTACATGTCATCTAATCGTGGATCATTTATAAATAAAACATGGTTACACAGTGAGTAATAGCAACCATTTTGAACACACACTGTCAAGGTCAAAATATTATGACCATCACCATGCACCATGGCAGTTCACAGGTTCCCTCTTGCTGCCAGAACTGCTATGTAGACTTTATATGATCTATGAACATTGCAGGAAGCATGTTGTAGCATGCCATCAAGATTGATTCCCAGAGATCTGCAAAAGATTCAGGTGGAGGATTCAAATGCTGGCTCTTTTGATCTGTATAATCTGAGAGATTCAAATTTGGTAAATTGGCAGTCATGATAACATGCAGAAGTGCTGCATGTTCAGCAAACCACTCTTGAATGATATGGGTAACAATGCAAGACATTATCTTGCTGGAACACACCTGTCCTATCCAGGAAGACAATCACCATACCTAATCAGCCACAGCGAATATGCACTTTGCAGCATTACGTGTATAGCATGTGGCTATCAGGACTCAAGTGGTCCAATGACATCTCTTCAGATGTAGATGTTTAGGCATATGCATGATACCTTTACTGATGCCTATTTAGAGGCACATATGGAGGAGAATACATTGGATTATGGTTCTGAAAGACATACCTATTCATCCACTGGTTAAATTCCATTGTCAGACAACCATTTCTTTCTTTTTCTATGGGCTTACATAAAATAGAATGACCTGCATCCACCACAAGCACAAATGAGGTGTAGACCTCATTACTGGGCCCAGTGACTGCTATTATTATTATTATTACCCAAGACCCCATGGAGTCAAAGACTCATCTGGGGGGGGGGTCCTTTTATCAAACACACAGCTCATCATACCATGCTTTAAACACACTCAAATTCTCTGCAGACACCAAACTCCCAGGCAAGGCATTCCAATCATTCACAACTCTGCATGAAAAAACCTGCTTCTCACTCTCCTACTCACACCCTCTTTATACAGTTTCCAGGGATGACCTCTGATTCTTCCCTGATCTCCCACTATTTTCTGTAGAACATCTCCAGCATTGATCCTATAACAACTCCTTAATAACTTGTTGGTCTCTATCATATGTCCTCTCCTCCTCCTCCTATCAACCAGACTCTGCAAGTTGCATCTCAATCTTTTTTCATACTCGACATCACAGAGGTTAGAAACTAACTTAGTCAGTTGCCTCTGGACCATTTCCTTTCCAACATCTCTTCAGCTTTCTGAAAACCAGGTGACCAAATCTGGGGACAATAGTCCATGTGTGACTTAATCAAAGCCTTATACAATGGAACAAGAATCTCCCTACTTCTACAATCAGTGTCCTCCGCATCATTCCCAGAAGCCTTTTTGCTGTCTTTACAATTTTTTGGCTATGTGTCGCCTAAATTTCAGATCCTTATCCACTATCACCACTAGATCTCTTATTTCCTTGACCTCCAACAATATATCCTCACCAAGCATAAATTCTGCATCCAAATTTTAAAACCTTACATTTTGCAACAATGAACTCACATCCCCATTCCCGTGCCCAATCACTCAATTTATTCAAGTTTTCTTGTAAGGCCACAACATCTTCTGTACTCTTCATGGTTCATCACAATTTTGCATCATCTGCAAACAACTGAATATCTCCATCCAAATCTTCACCAATATCATTAATATACAAGTTAAACAGCAATGGCCCTAAAACAGACCCCTGAGGCACACCACTAGTAACTTTCCTTTTCCTGGATATCGCTCCCCCATACACAACTTGTTGATACTTATCAGATAGCCAGTCTCCAATCTAATATCCAACCCCATCCACTCCAGTTTGACTATTGACTTATCATGCAGTAATCTATCAAAAGCCTTTGCAAAATCTAAGTATATTACTGTGTATACTTCTCCATTGTCCATGGAAGCAGTCACCTTGTTGTAATAAGTAAGCAGACCTCCCTTTAGTAAATCCATGCTGTCCATGAAAGATAATACCATTGTTGTCAACCCAATTCTGAATCCTAGTTCTCACAAGCTTCTCCAACAACTTAACCACAACACCTGACACACAGATAGGCCTATAGTTTCATGCTTGAGTTCTATCACCTCAAGCATGAAACTATAGGCCTATCTATAGTTTCATGCTTGAGGTGATATGAAGTGGCACAATCTTTCCCTCCTTCCACTCCTTAGGAACTTGACCCAGTGCAAGACTCGTATTAAAAAAATATGTCAAAGCTGGCATCAACTCCCTGGCACATTCCTTCAGAATATGTGGTGATATATTATCAAGCCCCACAGCCTTATTTACATCTAGTTTGCTCAACTCCCCATACACCTCTTGCTCACTTACAGTTAGTCTCTCTTCCCCATCATCAACTGCTCTCAATCTCTCCATGGAGTCACATTCACAAGATTGAAAGACCTTTATGAACTGCTCATTAAGTATCTCCACCAAACATTCTGCAACAGCTGTCTTTATACCATTTTCTCCAATCAATGTCATCCTTCCATAATCATTATTTCTTTTGCTGGCTACATATCGAAAGAACTCCTTTGGAATTTTTTAGGCTTCATTAGCTAACTGCTGTTCATACCTCTCTTTAGCTACCCTCATCAACCAAGTCACCCTCCTTGCCTGGTCTTTGTTGTCCGCATGGAATTGGTTATTTCCACTTCTCTTATGCTGCCTCCATAATGCCCCTTTTCTCTGTATCGCATGCTTAATCTCTTTATTCATCCATTTCACACCTACCTTATTTAACCTTCTCACCCTTGGAATACATTTAGACATTGTATCTACTAGATAGTTTTTGAAAATCCCCCAAGCATTGATCTCTTTTCCAGCTAACTCCTCATTCCATGCTACACCTGCAAGCTGTCTCCTGAGCTCTTCATAATCACTCCTCCTTGTAGTTCCACGTATACCCTTTTCTTACAGAGGTCCTCACACTACTGGCAACCACCCAGGTAATCACCTCATGGTCACTCTCACCAATTGGTGGGTGATATTTGACACTTCATTTATAATTACATCTTCTGATGAGATGACCAAATCGAAGACCCTCAATCCTCGTGTGCCCTCTGTTACATACTGTCTGAGATAGTTATACCTCAAAAACTCAAGAAACTGATTTTCTTTACTTATGGTTGCTATCTCATTATTCCAGTCTATATTTCCATAATTAAAATCGCCCATTATGATCACTCTTTTCTCATGTGCTTGGCTAATTTGATCATACATTTCATAGTCACAGTCATCCACATTTCCTGATCTATAACAACATCCAACAAAGTATTTCATTTCAGTCACCTCTATCTCACACCATACTGCCTCAAAACCACTGGCACTATTTCCCTCTTGCATCTCTACTTTGTATGGACATAACTCTTTCTTTATCATCAACAGCACTCCCCCTCCCTTTTTTACCCCTTCTATCTTCACAAAACACATCATATCCTTCCATCTCTATTCCTGTCAGGATGTTGTCCTCATCTAACCATGTCTCACTTATTCCAACAATTTTTGGATGAAAAGACTTAATTAGTGCAACCATTTCATCTGCCTTGTTTCTTTCACTTCTAGATTTTTGTATATAAACACAACAGCTAATTCCTGGATCTACAGCTAGTTCCACTGATAACACTCATTCGATGACATCTCTCCATGCTCGACTGGGGCCATTTCCCTTTCTGCTTATTCATTTTAGAACCCTCTTCAATTCCAACTATTTCCTCTTGATCCTTGTAGACAGGTCATCCTATTCCTTTCCTGTCTACACATGCTCCCATTTTCCATACTCATGCCACTTACTTCCTCATTCATAACCACCTCTTCAATCTCTCCTGTAGTTTTAAACAGCCTAGAGTATTTCCAATACTGTAGGCTGTTTGCAAACTGTTGTAGTTCAGGTGTTCCAAGAGTGGAAGGATACTTGGAACACCTGAACTACAACAGTTTACAAACAGCCTACAGTATTGGAAATTTCCTACATACTGATATTCTTCAAATTTATCTATAACCATGCTTTTTTTTTTTTTTTTTAACTTGGAAAAAACGAAGGAAATGGTATTAGGTGAGAAGAACATGAAACAAAAGACAAGTGGATGGAATTGATATAGAAAATGTAGAACAATCCACATATTTGGGAAGTAAAATGATGTATGATTTGGCCTGTAAAAAAGAAATAAAGATCAGGATTGCAAAGGGAAGAACAAATCTGAAGGCCATGGATAACATCTGGAAATGTAAAGTGATCAGCCTGCAAACACAACTAAAAGTGGAAACATGCATCTTTAGTGGTGTCCTGTATGGATCTGAAACATGGGTAATAAATAAGGAATGAAGAAAAAGAATTTTGGCATTTGAAAGAACTTGCTACAGGAAGATTCTAAGAATAGGATGGGTACAGAAAATCACAAATGAAGAGCTCTATCAGAAGATACAACCAAAAGAGAATCTTATGCAGAAGATTATAAAACAGAAGCTGCAATTATTTGTACACATCAGTATGAGTGAGGACCAGAAGATAAAACGTTTATGTTTGGTATTATGAATGGTGTAAACAGAAGAGGAAGACCATATAGAGACTGGATAGACGACATAAAGGACTGGTGTGGAATGGATGCACAGAAACTGCGACACTGTGCACTGGACAAAGAAAGGTGGAAGAAAGTGATGGAGGCACCGGACACAACAGGCAGTGAGCCCATGGTTCATGATAATGATGCTTTTTTTTTGATATCTGTCAGATCACATCCCTTGCCTATGTTAACCAGCAACTTGGAATGAACAGTATGTCACTCTGCCTCCTGGCAGAGTGGAACAGGCGATCGTTTAAAAAAAAAAAGGGGAGGGGGAGGGATGGATCATGATTCTGACCAGACTGCATTGAATTTGTAATATTTTAAATGTAACATTCATTTACATCAGTACTGAATAATCCTTTACTGAGGTATGCCAAAGTGTATGGTAATATTTCTGAAGAAATTTCTTACTTGATTTTTTCTTGAAGCAGAATTAAATTCTGCAAATACATGTTGCACAGGGGATCAGGTGTTCAGATGATCTTAATACTTCTCTAAAGTGGTGGTAATATTTTTCAAGAAAATACATGTTACTAACAAATTATTTTTAAAATACTGAGAAAGAAAGGAACTGCTTACTTTATTTTTTTTAGAAGCAGAATTAAATTCTGCAAATGTCATGAATGTATTAGGACTGCATGAAGGATCCTGTAATTCTTCTTTTGTTCCAAAACCTAGTGTCTGACACTATAAACCATTTAAAAAAAAGTAATGAAGTTAACTTATGCAGCAGACTAAAAATTGAGAAACACTCACAAAACTATTATCTGTTAGTTGTTATTTATAAATGCCAACTTAGTTTGTAAAACATGCAAGATATGTGAAATAAAGATATACTTTGACATTTTTTGGATGATAAGAAACATGCTAAAAATACATTCTACTGGAAATAAAAATGCAAAATTTTATATCCATGAGCATATTACTAACTTACTGCAAACAGAATCCCAAAATAACTCTCAAGAGTCTGCTCATTCAAATGTAGACATGATAAAATATATACTGTATAAACATTTAATAAAACATTTAAAAATAAACAAACATTTTTTATACAGTATAAATGTTTAAAAACTGACATAACATCGAATGTCAGTTTTTAAAAAGACTAATTGAAATTGTGTTTATTATTAATTAGTATTGTTTTTATTATGGAGAAATGAACTGTGTTTAGTATTAAGTGTATGGTTTTAAAATTATGGACAAATAAATTGTGTTTAATAATAAGTGTATTGTAGTTTATACAAGCATATTCATAAAAATAATATCTAGGTATGCAATTGTATTATTTTTTCTTTCTAATATTTCTGTTGTTGTTTTGCTATCTATTTTTATCGAGTTATTGAGAATTAAAAAAAAATAGGAGGTAGATTTAACTCATCACTGATATAGTGGATAATGGTTATAATGAGGAAATTTTGTTGGCCCTGTGGTGCTTGTTATAACCAAGTTCGACTGTCTTTTAAATTTTTGCTTCTTCCTTATTATGGTTGTAATGATTAGATCTAACCATTGCTCAGAAGTTCCTGGATGATGTCTGATGGCAGTGCATGTTGTTATACACATTCTTGTAGTTCGCATTGCCCACTATGACTGATACAAATAATTTAGAAGGATTTAGGTCAGGTGACTGAGGAGTGTAATTGTTCTAAATCAGTCAGTCCATCTTTCAGGAAGCCTTTGATCCAGATATCCTCAGGCCTTCCAGCTGAAGTCTGGTGGAGCTCCATCATGCATGAACCATAATTTTTCTCCTCCATGGCAAGGAAACTTGTCAATCATGTCATGGAAGATGTTTTCTGTGGAAAGAAGTTGCATGGCAGACATATAGTCATGTTAACCCTTCTCTCTCTCTCTCTAAAGATATCCATCCATAAGTTGAAGAATTGCTGCTGACATCTTGAATGAACATTGCCTCACCTGTGAAAAGCACAAAACAGAGAAAACATTAATATCCTGTATACTCTCATACAAACTTACTATTGACAGAATACAGTCAGTAGTGATAGTCATGACACTTCTTCTGTTACAATAGTTTATGGGTGCAAATGCCTGAATTCTGTGCCATTGGATGCACTATGTTTTCCTCAGCTTCTAGTAGCCTCAAAGTCCTTCATTTCATGGTACAGAAATTGTGCAGGCTCACAAAGAAAGTAATGAAGATAAGTGAACATTCAAGAATATAGAATTCAACAACCAGGGAAAGCCTCTTGATGAAGTCAATATGCTTTATGTACATTTCCATTGGTATGTCCATAATAAAAGTGCATACTAGCCACTTCACTCACTAAATGAGAACTTGCCCGGTCTGTTTGTTTCATTGCAAAACAGTGAAACAAATAGCCAACCACTTGCTGATGGTAAACTTCTTAGACTAAACAGAGCTCAAGATACCTCTTGCATATTATTCTGGTTGTTTACAATCATGTGATTCATCAAGTTGCATCTATCTGCTTTGCACTTTGTCGGCATTTTGTCACAATTAATGGCTGTATTGTGGAAATACAAGGTTTTTTTATTAGTTTGGAGGTGTAGAATACACTTTTAAAGTTCATGAAGAGGATGTAAAATCACCCTGTATATAGCTTCACTAGCTTTACCCAAGTTAGAATATTGATGGATGTGCAAGAAGACAGGAAGATAATGTGAATGTAAAATCAGTTGTATGCCTATATTATTCACTGTTATTCATCATCTATATGGATCACATTATGAAGAAATTTGACATTAAAGCAGTATTCAAATTAGACATGTTAATGCTCTTACTTTCTTTAAATGTCATACTTTTAAATAAATACACTGTTTTTAGGAATTTTTAATGAAATTGAATAACTGCTATGACAAGTATGGTATAGAAAACGTCACCTGCATTCTCAGTGGCAAACTATATTAGTAGAAAAGGAAGATATTTCATGAAATATTGCAAAATATTTCAGTATTTAGACACAATTTGCGAGTTAAGTTCGATGCTATGTCATTTAGTGCCCTATAAAATAGGTGATTTTATATGTTTTATTGGTTTTTTCTTAGAATAATTAGTGTTATAGTATATTACTACTAGTTTTTGTTTTGTTTCATTTTATTTGTTTTATTTTATTTGCTATAGTGGTATCTCGCTAATCCAAATCTCTTTAGTCCGAACCCTCCAGTAATCCAAACCGTGTTTTGAAAGAAAAAAAAGTTTATTTATTATTTTGTGTACTATTATTTTTATTTAATAATTATTATTTTAACTATTATTATTTATTTTATTATTATTACAGTACAGTATTTTTTTTCATACTGTTGATTGTATGGTTATACTGTAGGCCTATTTTGATTTATTGTGTGTTCACGTTTGCTTGGGAAGCCTTCAAACCTGAAGGAATTTGAGCATCATGGAAAAAACTGTAGCCTTCTAGAATTTACCAAGATACACAAAAAGAGGAAATTCAAAATATGCATAATTTGGTTAAAAATATAAATCCAGATGTTGAAATTTTACAAACAGATGTTACGGAATGAATTACAGGTAGAACGGAAAGTGAATTCGAAATCAAATCAGATGCTGAAATTATAAATATGACGCTACAGAATGCATTAGAAGATGATGATGAAGATAAAGAACTTGAAGAAAAAAAGTAAAACATGAAGAGGCAGTTGACAGTTTTAATGTGTATAGAATGAGCTAAGCAGAATGATATGCCATTCCATAAAATTTTATTGCTAATGCAGCTCCAAGAAGAAGCATTCGAAAAAAGTTTAGCTTCCAAGAAGCAAAAGAAAATCAGTAACTTTTTTAAAAAGACATAAAAAAACTTTCTTTGTGTGTTATTTTCTGAAACTTTTTTTTGTGTTATGTACAATAAAGTGATATTTTTTACTCTAATTAAGTTATGTACTGAACTATGCAATTTTATTAAATCAGAATCCTCAACAATGCAAACTAAATTTTTTACTAAAATATTTTTTTTTTAAGTTTTACATTACAGTACAGTAGCTTTTTTTCTATCAGTTACTTCATTTATTTACAGAATAAATTTGATGTACCATTAAAATCTGATTATTTTTGTCTTAATAGTTATTGTTGTCTCTTGGGGGGAAATTCGCTAATCCGAATAAGCATGGTTTTTATTATTTCGGATTAGTGAGATGCCACTGTGTTTCATAATATATTTGTTGAGATATTACAATATAAAAGTAGTATCACAAAAAATAAGATTTGCAAAAGAACAATAATGCAGCTCTAAAAGGAATGTTAACATGAATAGTGAAGTTGATAACAGGAAAGCTTGTACTCAGTTCAGTATCCAGTAGATAAACGAACGAAGATGATCTGAAAATTTGGAATTTAGCTGACCAAATTGTACTCTCTGTTGGTTTAAACTACAAATGCATGTGATGATACAACATGATGAGATTTTATACTGACTGGGACATCGCCCGGTTAAACAAGGCACCCGCTGTTTCCATCAGAGAACCAGGGTGAACAGCAAAAAGTCAGCTACTGGAACAAGCTCGAACTCAACCCAACATCAGAAGAACTGAAGATAGGAACCATCAATATAAGGAGTATTAATGGAAAGGAAATTGAACTTAAGGAGAATTGAAAAAGTACCAAGTGGACATAATTGGCATTACAAAGACAAAGAAGGCAAAAGAGGTAAAGTTTGTGTCGGCGATGGAGTCTGACAAGATCAAATAATGCTAATGACAATGAAATGCTTCACTAAATCAGCCTTATGGGTGCTAAAGAAGTAATCATCATGATGACTGATTATTCAACATTAATTGGGTAGTGGTGAAATCTCATGAGAAAAAAACGAAGCTGAATTTATTGAGCTGCTACAAGAAAACTTCCTCGAATAGCATGCATCATAAAGGGCTTGAGTTCAAAAAATATTAGACCTGATTATAGTGTCAGAGGGGTTTCAGTTAAAAATGTGTTGTCACCTTTCTTTCCACTGTTTGATAGTGTCTGCAGTCAACAAATTCTCAATGTGTCCTTAATCTACCTTTCACAGTTTGGTGAGTGTTAAAGATATAATCTTTATAGCACTCTCCACTCTATATGCATCACCTTGGAAACCAAGAGACCAGATCTGCATACAGTAGTCAGGTGAGCTTGTATCAAGGTGTTACAAAATTACCTCCTTATCCTTATATGCCAATGCTTATTTCTGCATTGCAATTATCCCCTTAGTTGTATTTGCAATCTTCACTATATGGTCTCTGAATTTCAGCTTCCTATCTACTAAAACTCTAAGAACATTAGTCTGATGTTTATTCCACCATAATCCCATCAAGATAATACACCATTAGATCTCATTTTACCAAATTGCATAACTTTATGTTTACTAACATTGAACTGATAGCCATGATCGCAGTTCCAGCCTATTTAAATCATTCTGCAAGTAGTTTTGCAGTTATGAAGAGATTTATGCTTATTTCTTGACAATCTGTATTGTATGTCATTGTGTATGCTTCTACTACAAAGGTCTGTATCTCAGAAATGCAAGGTTTCTGCATTCATGCTTACTGGGACCTTTTCATAAATTTATGACTGTAGTGGAGAATTGTATTCCTGTACCCTGCATAATGCTCCCACACCATATGTAACCATACTTTGTAAAGCTTTTCTTTTAGTACCTAACCATATGTTCTTTCCGAGTGTACAAAACTTTAATCCAAAAATAACTTCTTATATTCCTATGATAAAATTTTGCCCTGACAATTCCCCTACTTGGGATAAACTCAACTTGTTTTTCCCCAAATATGCTTGGCACAAACCTTACCTGCAATGCTCAGTAGAAAAATTTTTCTGTAATTCTTACACTCAGTTTCATATTCCTACCCACCACTTTTTAACTGAGTATTCCAAATGAGAGCTCTACTTCAACCATCTAAAATATGACTAAATTATGTAGCATAGCCACAGTAAAACTTTTCTTTCATTTTGTATTTGATCATTTTCTACTGCTATATGTCACTGCTTATTTCATTAACAGCTTGAAAAAGCTTAGAAATGGAGGAAACAGTACTGTAAAATGAATAAAACATGATAAATGTGGAAAACTGAAGATAAAGATATTCTAGATGTCTGGAGTAATTACTTTGAAAAGCTGTTAAATGAAAAAAAAAATCAGTGACAGAAAAGTAGCAGGAAATATTCAAGAGAAATCCAAACAGGAGTATACATCAATCCAAAGGTTAAAAAAAAAAAATTAAAAAAATGTGAAAAGCATGAAATGTGGAAAGGGAGTAGATGATATCTGATAAGAAATATTGATATAAGTTTTGCAGCAGAGGCTGCACTGCATAATTCAGAAGGCCTGGTCAGAAGGTTGAATTCCAGATGATTGGAGTAGAGCTCTCATAGTTCCTATCTGTAAAAAGGGGAAATAAAACTTCCTATCTATAAAAAGGGGAATGAATATAAGAATTACATAGGAATTTCTATACTAAGTGTTCCAAGTAAGATTTATATGTGAGAAGAAGTTAAAAAGAAGTTAAAAATCATCTATCATCAAGGATCATGACATTCTGCATCAGTGTTTTCAGGATGCCCAGTTTTAAATTTGGCCACCCATCTGGCAACTCTTGGATATGCTGGGGCACAGTACCCTAAAGTCTTACAAAGTTTGGTGAATCTCAATTTGTAGACTTTTCTTGAAGCACGAAAAACTTGAATTTCTTCAAAACCTCTGACATGTCTTCTTATATATCCTAAAAGAACAAATTATCACAATTTGATGAAACATAGGGGTTAAAGGGTTTTAGATATGTTCTTTCTTGTGGTTTATAGTAGTTACTTTAATATCATTTTTATTATAGGTGTGTTCGTCAGAATTTTTCAGTCCCCCCCCCCCCTCAGACTCAAGTTTTGTTGATCTGGAAAAGACATACAACAAGGTGTCCAGATTTGCCTTTTCAAAATATTACATTATATGGAGTAAATGGAACATTATACAGAGCAATACATGATCTATATTTAAGTTATAAGTCAGCAGTTAGAACTAAAGGAAATACAGGAAGATGGTTTGATGTAAAATCAGGTATAAGACAAGGGTGCACACTGTCAGTGAGCAAACAGATGGCAGCATCAATGGCAAAGTCATATTAAAAATGAAGATACTTAGAAGGATCTTGATACTGTTAGCATTGAAGAATGTGTGCGAAGAACTAATCTATGACTAGGATTGATTGTTCCTAGAAGACTGAAATACTAGATATGATGGCATCAATGTGCTGACAAGTAATAGACTAATTTGGAGGGAAATTGTTGAAAGAGATTAGTAATAATGTAAACTAAATTATGTAGTATTATCACAGTATTCTGTATACCTCTTGAAGGTATATATATTGGGTTGTTGCAAATGAAATGGCCGTTGAATGACTGTCACAGGTTTCTACTGGTTGCTGAAGAAAGCAAGCGCTGAGGTATATGCAAATTTTTTATGTCATGTGACAGCCTCATATGTGGGTGATGCAATTGTAGTATTTGTTTCGTTCAATGAGCATTAAACATTGAATACTACTGACATCAAGTCAATCATGGAACCCAGTCAATTAAGGTTGCTATACCTTTACAAGTTCAAATTGGGAAATTCTGCAGTGGCTGCAGTAAAAAACATCAATAAAGCATTCGGTGGAGGAACAACTAATGAGAGATCCAATTGCCGTTGGTTTGCAAAATTTCGCTCAGGAGATTTGAGGCTACAAAACGAACCCCGTGGCCATCGTCCTTCCTCCATTGATTGGAATGAATTAAAGGATTTAATCAAATCATATCCACGACAAACTGTATGAGAGAATGCCCAGACACTAAATGTACACTTCTCAACTGTTTCATGTCACTTGGCAATAATAGGAAAAGTAAGGAAGCTCGACAAGTGGGTGCCTCACGAGCTCACTGATGAAAACAAAGAACTGCATTTGGAAGTGACTGTGGATGAGAAGTGGATATTCTACGACAATCGTACACATTCATCGCAGTGGTTGGGAGTGAAAGATGCCCCAGGAAGGACTCCAAACACACCTATGCATCCAATGAAGATGTTGTTTACTGTATGGTGGTCTTCTGCTGGTGTTATTCACAACTCATTCCTTCCACGAAGTGAAACGATAAATGCAGCTCGATAATGTACAGATATGCAGCAAATGCATGACAAATTGTGCCTTAAGCAACCAGCACTTGTGAATAAACATGGAGTCCTATTGATTCAGGATAACGGCCGACCACATACGACAGTGTCAACCATACAGCAAATCAACAATTTGGGATACGAAATTCTGCCTCATCCTCCATACTCTCCTGACATTTCCCCAACAGATTACCATGTTTTTCTGGCACTTGAGCCATTTTTTGTCCAAGAAATGCTTTGCCAATGATGCGTCAATTTATCGGGCAGTGGAGGACTTCATCACTTCCAGAGACACTGATTTTTACAAATGTGATATAAACGACCTTGCCACATGTTGGCAACAATGCATTGATGCTGCTGGAGATTACTTTGATTAAACAGATATTCTTCTTCTTTTTATTCTCTTCTTTTTCAATCTTCCTTAAAATCGGCCATTTCATTTGCAACAACCCAATATATATCAGGAAACTGAGAGGATGATGAGATTTATCTTCTATATTTTTATCAAAGGGGGGAGGGGGCTCTCTGTAACTTTTTTGTTTACTATGTTTACATGCAGTTTAGCTTTCTCACATTATTTTCTCTTTTCTGTCAGGTTAACTTACTTTAACTTACTTGTCAGAACTTTTGATGTGATTTCTTCTTTCCTGTAATGCTATCTCTTTAACATCTAGCATTCACCAATTTGATTTTTCTGCAGATTGCTTCACTACTGAAGAAAACATTGATTATTCACTGTCTTGAATTAATTTTTTTCCATTGCATGTTTAAGGCCTGGCTTTTGTTTTTGGACACCCTTCAGTTTCTCTCTGGGTGAGATTATTACATTTGAATCTATAGTTAATCTCTGAAAGCTACTTGATTTTGATATTTTTTGAAATTTTCATACAGATTTTCTTTTTACTATGATGATCACTTGCTATTTCAAATCCCTATAAACTCTTATATCCTGAACCAGTATGCAGATATGGCCATTGACAATGACATAGTCAATAAGATTTTTCCTTATTTCTTGTTTTCTTTGCATGTCAGTTAAGAACATCTTTATTTTGAAATATGGTATTAGTAATGGGTGATTTCATGTTCTGAACAGAAAAAACTAAACATGTCATCAGTGTCTTTTTTTTTTGCCATAGTATATTAAGTCTGGTGGCTTGTTTCAGTCTTGCACCATCTCATAAGTATCTTCCTCTATTTCTTTTTTCTACTTGCCCCCCCCCCCCCAATAAGTTCTGTTTTTCTTTTTAATCTTCAGCCATTTTGGAGGTACTAACATGTTTCTAGTAACTGTATAATGATCTGCGTTTAAATGTAAACTTCTGTTGCCCATCCAGTGTACTATAGGTTGACCAACCTTTTGTGAATGGGTTCTCCATAAAAACTATGACAACTGATATTAGATTTGTTATTATTATTATTTTAAATTTCCTAACTGCGCGGTTAGCCTAGTGGCTTTGCGCTTTGCAACCATATGCCTGGGGAAGGAGTGTCCCAGGTTCGATTCCCGTTGTAGATGTGAGGAATTTGAGGATCTTCCTCAGGCATAGTCAAGTTAGCCGGTCTTGGGCGCGGTCAGTAGGGTTTTTTCCACCAGTTTATCTGGCGTTTTTCATCCCGCAAACAGGCAAACCGGCCCCGTGAACATACGCCTCTACAGTCAAAAATATATCCCCCCCCCCCCAGCGGCAGACCAGGCGACGGGTCGGTTGGGTGTAGTACTAACAAGAAGTTGCATCTAAGTAACACGTGGACCCTGCATAGGAAGCGGGAATAACGCGTAGAAGAAGAAGAAGAAGAAGATTATTTTAAATTTCCTATTATGTAATCAGTAACAAATTTAAGGCTTCTTGCTTTAAATTTGTTACTGTTTATATAAGGAAAATTTCTTTATGTTTATATAAGGAAAACGCTATTTTCAAATTACTGAATAGGAAAAAGTCAATTAATTTTCATCCATTCTTATTTTGATGTGGTCTATTATTATACAATCTTTAAATGGTTTGTTACGTTTTGTTCTTACATTCAGATCACCTAATATAAGTATGTAGTAATTTTTGTGTTGTTAATAATTTATTGAAGTTGATTGTAAAATTCATCAGATTCTTCTTTATTTTCTTCTAGAGCATAAAAATTGAAACACTGTTATGTTTCTTTGTATTTTGTAATCTTGCTTATATTGTTTTTTTTCATCCTAGTATTTTTACAATATTTATATATCATTAGTATAGCTTCGCTTTTTGCTCCATCTTTACAGTGGAGACTGTATATTTGAATATGATCATTTAGTTTTTAATGCTTTCTTGTCTTTTTATTTTTGTTATGCGAGTTATCATGCTGCTTAATTAGTATTTTCTCCAATTCTTAATTTTTATGTGCTCTTCCTCTAACATTGTATGTTAAAATTCCAATGCTGCCACCTTTTTTCTGCTTTTGGGTGTTGTATTTTTTTTTATATTTTTTTATGCTTTATTTCCAATTTGTTCATCTGGTATTGTGTGAGACTCGTAAGTAATAGATGAGTCCTCTGATTTGGTTACTAGTCATAATAAAGCAAATCTGCTAACCTAACCTACCAGATCCCTTGTAGTTGTAAACTATCCTACTATTGCCAAACAGGCAGGACAGTCAATAACAGAATTGCTGATCATAAGGACTATATTCATTTCCATCAAAACAGCCATTCAGAACTTTCTGACCATGTTTTAGACACCTGCCATAGACTATACTGGAAAAAAACCCACTTCACTCCATCGCAGCAAATATAAATATGAAAGACTTGAATCTGCTTCTGTCTTAAGAAACTCTTCTAGCTTTAACACATTTGACTGCATGAAACTGCCAGAAATTTGGGAAGCTTTAATCCTCTGCACTTCAGCCCAATTTACGACTATAGACTCTCAATTGATATACTTCATTTTCATTACTTAGTATAGTGCCTCTGTGCATGTATCTAATGTTTTTTTTATTCCCTGATGATGGTAATTTGACTTTGCGGAATATTGGAAGAATTAATTAAATTTATTTTAGTTAATACACTAGGCCACATTGTAATTTCCTTAAAAAATATAGCTATGAATGATCAATGTATAAGCCTTTTCACCAGACGTTACTGAAGTGAACACCTAACCACTTATATATTTCTTGTGGATCTGTCACTTTCTTGCCATCTGCATTCATTGGTTATTCTTCCTTTTTCTTGTTACATACAAATAAAATTCTTTTGGACTCCTTTTGGCCTGTTTAGCTAACTTCTTTTCATAATTCAATTTAGTCTTTGTCACCTGTGGCTCTTCCTCTCCTGTGCTGCTCTATATACTGCTTCCAAGTCTTGTTATTACTCTTCTCACAATATCAGATTAATAACATTCTAATTTTTATGCAGCACCAGCTTTAAAGTACTATTCATCCTGTTAATTCTCATGCATTGCTTCAGGCTGCCCTCTCAGTTTATTATAATCACCAGCCTTATACTTCTGCTTATACCCCCTTTCTTAGTCAAAACTCTTACATGCATTGCCACCTCTTAAGTTAGGACTGCAAAGATCAAACTCATTAACTGGAGGTATCATAATCAACTCATTTATAGACAGAATTTCCAAAGAAAATTCTGTCATTGGATATTACTAGATCCAATGGTTCTTGTATACTGCATTTGATTTTTCTCCTCCCTCCAGTCTACATTCCCACAGATGAAATCACCCTTAACGATAATCTTCTTCTTTGTATCCATGAGATTTATCTCTCTATGCAATTCACGGTTCTCTTCAGGTGATCCTCGTGTGCAGTAGCACCCAACTACATACTCTGCCCTGTTCAATTCATTTAAAAAATCAGATTAATTAGTAATTAAAATTATCAGTAATAAATGCTAAATATAAAAAAAAATACAATTCTTTACAGCAGATTACAAATACAACTTGTAACAAACAATGCAGCAGTGCCCTCTAATTATCATACCACATTCTAAAATTTTACTGAATATCTCAATCCAAACTAAGCTATGATGAACAAAATATAACTAAATTTAATACAAATTAAACATTAGAATTATATAGATGAGTACTTTACATATGAAACAGTTAAAATACTTAATTATGGTTTGGAAGTAAACTTTTACTACAAATAATTTTGTTCTAGGGATCAACTTACCATGTAAGACTTTTTAAGGTTATGTGTTACTAAGGTGAGGTAGGCTGCTGATTCCCTTTGATCTCTTGTTCTTTTAACCATTAAACCATCACAAATCTGCAAGTGTAATAAATATAAACTTGTAATGAAAAGATATTTCATTGTAATGGATAGTGATTTCATAAATTTCAAATATCTATATAATAAGGTGAGTTACATTTTATAATTAAATTATGAAGAGAGTTGAAAGAAATATCATCTTCTTCATAGGTAACGAAGTATTGCTTCACCATATAATTAAATTTTGAGAATATTCAAAATTTTCTTGAAGAACAGAAAATTTCAGTGTCTAGACTTGGAAATGAAAATTATTAAAATAAAGGGTATTGTTTATATTACTACCATAATGTTTCAAGTTATCTTTAAAAGAAAATACAGAAAAAAATATAAGGAGTGGTGTTTCAGTTTTGCTGTACTGACAATTGTATATTTTTGTACTGACTTTGGATAATTAGTGATATGAAACAAACTATCAGTTGTAGATTTTTCAATTCTGATGTGATGATTCTTAACAACTACTTGCAGGAGATATAGGAGTAATTTTTATTCAGGTTTGATTCTTTGGCCTCATCTGAAGTCTGTGTGGAGGGCACACTCCATGTGCTTTCCATACAGCATTTAGATGATGACCAATTTGTCCATAATATTTAAGAGATGTTGTACACTCCTAGGGCAGGGGGGGGGAGTGAACATAGACAAATTCTTTAGTGGATGGGATGAAAGGGAACAGCTTTTGGATTAGAGAGAAGGCAAAACTTTTTTTTTTTTTTTTTTAAAGGATGTGAGAGAATTATTTTGGAAACTCTCCTTAACATATGGAATGAAAAGGAAATGTGATATGTGGTTTCTAAGAGGATGGTTCTGATCTGTAGTATTTAAAATTTTTCCTGCTAAGCAGCTCTTAGTAGCTATTAAGCTATTGAAGATGAGATCAGTCTGGATTTATTATTATTATTCTGGGCAACTCCAAGGAGTCGACAGACTCATCGATGGAGGCCCTAACATCATGTCAAGAACAACTATTCGACATTCACACAGTATCTATCATACCTCGCCTTGAACTCATTCACAGTCATAGCACCCACAACAGCCTCTGGTAGCTTATTCCACTCATTCACCACTCTCCAAGTAAAAAACCTAGCTCTAACAGACCTGCCAACCACATTCTTGCCCAGCTTTCATGTATGGTCCCTTGTCCTACTGTTGGATCCTACTTGTTCTTAATCTATACTTTGGATCCTATAATAAATTTAGTTTAATCCTTTATTCAAGTGTGAGCAAACAAAGTTTGCACCTGAAAGTATCTTCAGGACTGGGTTAAGGTGGTACAACACCAGGGCAACTCGTTGCAAAGGTGGAGCAAGCTACCAACACTCCTATCTCAGTATCTCCTATAATGCAAAACACATCTCCTTGCAGATATGTCTAATGTTATGCATTAAGGGAAGGGCCACTACCCAGACTAGTTTCGACCTTTATTGAGGTCTCTTCAGTGGGAGCCAGGCCCAAGTGGAGATATCAGGCAGAAGCATTAGCAGGTCATCTCTACCTATAGGAATTGCCAATTGGTGTGCCACCCTTTTTTAATAATAATTTACTCTGGATTTAGAGAAAGATGTTGAAAGTTTATTTTTCACTTGGTTAGAGTATAATAAATTTAGTTTAATCCTTTATCCAAGTGTGAGCAAACAAAGTTTGCGCCTAGACATATCCGCAAGGAGATGTGTTTTGCATTATAGGAGATACTGAGATAGGAGTGTTGGTATCTTGCTCCACCTTTGCAACGAGTTGCCCTGGTGTTGTACCACCTTAACCCAGTCCTGAAGATACTTTCAGGTGCAAACTTTGTTTGCTCACACTTGGATAAAGGATTAAACTAAATTTATTATACTCTAACCAAGTGAAAAATAAACTTTCAACATCAAAATACTTTGGATCCGACATGATTACTATTACGATGTTCTTAACTAATTGATACATTGTAAGCTGATTTCTAATTCAAATATAAAGAAAATTTATATTTAAAGACTGCGCCACTTTATATCTAAATTAGTTCAAGAATTGAAGATAAACCAACTCTCAACTACCCTTCCTTTATATGTTGTTATTATAAATACTGGCCGAGTATATTTAACCTTTTTATCACTGCCGCTTTGGTTCGAATCTTTTATGAATGGTGCAGTAAAAGAGATTCAGGCAAAATACAACCTTTGATTAACAAAAACAAACATTTAATTTTAAAATCACAAATTTTACATTTAATTTTAAAATCACAAATTTTACACTTAAGATCAAATCACTAATTAAGATATTATAAACACTTCAGCCTTTCTGATAACACTGTCATACAAACTCAGACAATGGTAAGTTTGTTATCTCTAATACAGTCTTCTCACAGTTCCTTAAGTTCCAAATACAATAAAATCACAGTAACACCTCCTTACAAGCAAACACTTTTAAATTTACACTTCAGTTAATCTTCACAATAGTTACTGTTAACATAAGGAAATTCTAGGATGAAACACACTCACATCTCAGCATAGGAATATTAATGGTTGGAATGTTCTTATCGATAATCTTTTTCCTTCATCAACTTATACATTTACACTTTTTACAACTGTAAGCACTTTAAACAGTAAACGGCACTCATTAAATAAATTCTTCTAAGCAATAACTGAATTAATCATCGGTCACAATACACATAAACAAATGTTGTTGCATAAAGTACTACCGTTCACTCATGAAATAAAGCAATAATTCCTTAACTTTAGGTTTTATATGCACAGTTGTTCATCTCTCCGGCATTCAATTAATTCTTTAAGCACTATACTTCTGAATACAACTATCGTTAAACTTCAATTTTCACAGCCTCTACTTATTCTCTATACTTCAAGGTTCCGTATGTCCTTGAAAGGTCGGCGCTGAAACTAAATCTCAACTCAAGTGTCTCTAGTCTATTTAATAGTCTCTCAGCCTTTTTTTCGTAGCTATAATTGTTGTTCTACAACTTATTAGCTAACTGCCTCTCGACTAGTAGACTTTATTTAGCTGTGATTTTCGAATGCCGAATGTTCCGATTCCAACCTAATGCCAATCTCTCTCTTATAAATCTCTAATGCTCCCCTTTTCCAGCGTTCCTCGCTTTTTATATCCGTTTTTCCCCCTAAATTGTTCACGTGATTTCTTTCTAAAACTCTTTTCAATAAACCTTCTCATGCGGTGTTCTAAAAAACGTGCTCGCTCACTTACATACATTTCCATGACAACCAAACAAAATATAATAAAATTGAGCTATTACATAATGTTATACTTTACAAACAGGAATAAATAGAGAATATTTACATTTCAAATAATGCCCAGTTAAATTATCAAATACAAGTTCTTATAATATTAACATAATAATAATTAAAATAGCTTAATAATATTTAATACAGTCTTTTCATTATTAATACATATATCTATGATTAAATAATTAGATATTAGACAAAATTAAAGTAGTTATATGAATATTAAAATGTAAAATAAGTTGTTTACATTAAATAATATTTACAAGTCTAGTCTTTGTGATGGAAGATCATGTTGGATTCTGAAGCGAATAATAATTACTCTAATCTCTACATAATCAGAATCCAACACTACCACCACCAGTCCTATTCTCAAAAATATCTTCTGGATTAATCTTATAGAAACCCTTTTTGAATAATTTGAATGTCTCAATCATATCACCCCTTTTCTGCCTATCAACCAATTTTTGCAACTCACAAATCTTCAACCTGTTCTCATAAGGTTCATTCCATAGACCTGCTATCATCTTGGTCACTCGTCTCTGGATCCTCTCCACCTCCTCCACCCCATCAAGAAGAAACCTTGGTGCCCTTATCTGGGCACAGTAGTCTAGATGGGGGTCTTATCAAGGCGCGATACAGAGGAACAATAACTTGTTTGTCTCTGCTTGTTAAAGTATTTTTCAGCAACCAAGTGATTTGATGAGCTGATTTAGCCACTTTTGCGATGTGCCCCCTAAACTTCAACTTCCTATCCACCAACGATCCCAAATCCCTGGCTTCATCAATCTCCTGGAGTACGGTTCCACCAATGTGATATATTGCTGCTAATCTTTTCACCCCAAAATGCATAACCTTACACTTTGCCACATTAAATTGACATCCATTTTCCTTAGTCCAGTCCTCCAAACTATCCAAATCATCTTGCAAAATTTTGACATCTTGTACACTCACTATTGCTCTACCCAACTTTGCATCATCAGCAAACAAGTGAACACTTCCTCTCAGATCCTTTCCTATATTGTTACTGAACAAATTGAAAAGTAGTGGTCCAAGAACAGAACCCTGTGGCACACCACCAGTCACAAGCTGTCTTTTGGACTCTACTCCTGAATAAACCACTCTCTGATATCTCTCCATCAGCCACCCTCCTATCCATCTCACCAACCCTTTATCCATCCCCATATGCTGCAGTTTACTGATTACAGTTCCATGTGGTATCCTGTCAAAGGCCTTAGCAAGGTCCAGTAGAATCACTGTAAACCCATTACCCTTATCCAGTTCAGCCATCACTGTGTTATAAAACATGAGCAAGTTACTGAGGCATGATCTACCTTCACAAAACCATGTTATCCCCCATACAGTATCCCATTTTCATCTATCCAATCCTGTATTCTTCTCTTGACTAATTTCTCCAAGACCTTGACAATGATTCCTGATATGCTAATCGGTCGGTAATTTACAACAGCAATCTTGGAACCTCCTTTATGCAGTGGATCTATTTTCCCCTCTTTCCACCCTCAACTAACTAACTAACCCAGACCTGAGACTCAAATTAAACAAATGGTCAAGGGTACTGACAATTCTTTAGCCGCTTCACATACGACACGAGCTGGTATACCATCCAATCCCACAGATGTATTGACATTGAGATTTTGTAATAGACTACTCACCTCCACTTCATTCACCACAATTCCCGTATAATCTATTGGTTCATTCATTTCTGCAATGTCACCACCTGGATGATATATTCTTGCAAAGTGCTCGCTCAGTAATTCAACTATATCAGCTGATTCATTTACCTCCCTACCATCAGCATTCTTTAAAATCATTCTGCCATATACATTTTTTCTTTTACTTGCAACATATTGAAAAAACTGCTTGGGATTCCCTTTAGCCTGCATGGCTAATATTCTTTCATAATCCGGTTTTGCTTTTCTTACCACACTCATTACCCTTCTGGCCTGCACTTTATACCATTCATGTGCCTGCTGGTCACCTTTCTCCTTAAATTCTCTCCATTGTAGTTTCTTTTTTTGCAGCTCAAGCTTAATGGTGTTATTCATCCATTTAACCCCTACTTGATTTATTACTTGAACTCTAGGTATACAGTTAGCCATTGCCTCATGCAAACACTTCCTAACCGCCTCCCATGCACTATCAACATCCAGCCCTTGCAATTTTACATGCCATGGCACCGAACCAATCAAACTCCTTAGCTTGTCATACTCACCAGCCCGATAATTCAACATGTACCCTGTCTTAATTGTAAATTCCACACCTTTAGCCACCTACCAAGTCAAGACCCTATGATCACTCTCAACAATTGGTGGCAAAATGGTCATATTCATTACAGCCAAATTCTCAGATGCAATTAAGAGATGTTGTACAGTCCTGAGGGGGGGGGTGAACATAGACAAATTTTGTCTTTAGTGGATGGGATGAAAGGGAGCAGCTTTTGGATTAGAGAGAAGGCAAAACTTTTTTTTTTTTTTTTTAAAGGATGTGAGAGAATTATTTTGGAAACGCTCCTTAACATATGGAATGAAAAGGAAATGTGATATGTGGTTTCTAAGAGGATGGTTTTCACAATTTTCACAGTATATATATAAAGTAAGATTCTGAATGTACTGTTGATTACAGGACCATCGCCAGATTAGATTGCGCCCTGAGGCAAACAATTAAATATCGCCTCTAATGGATTATAAGACAAAATTATAAGAAAATCTCCAATCCTATTTTGTTTTTATTACAAGAGAAACATTAAGGCAAAACAATTACATAATAATATTAATTAAATGTTTGCTCTATGGGGATAATGTTCATCATGTTCATATTTGACCATGTTCATAGACAAGTAATGAAGATAAGGAGTTTGATGGACCACAAATATTGATACTAAAGACTTTTCTTTCTTTCTTTCTTAATGGTGCACTGAATTCAGTGATGGATACTGGGAGATTTTGTTAAGAATTTTGAATTTGGTTGTTCACAGAATAAGAAGACACTATTTTCATTCCAATTGTTTCTAATTAATTGTTGCTAAATATAGTACACAGACCGTAAATGTCTTCTCTGTATTATATTTAGTGATACAATACAATTACTTGTTTTTCTTGCATCTGTAATATGGTGCCTGTTGGAGAGGGGATTGGGATGTTTTTCATTATAAAGGAATATTTTCATTCCAGTCTTCAGATAGAATAGGTGCAATGAGTAAAAATAAATCCTTCCATGCATCATAAGAAGAAGACTGTGCATGTCTATCTCTAACACAGTATTAGCATATGTCGAATATCTATTATTGATAAGATAGAAGATCCATTGACAAAAAACCTTGTGATGCAGGTAGAATTTGTGAACATGTATAATTCTAGTGATCAGAAATTATCTATGTATATACCACTATGTAAAAAGCGTATAGTGATCATTATATTTTGTTTTTATTACAAGAGAAACATTAAGGCATTATTGCCTTAATGTTTCTCTTGTAATTAGTGAATTACAAGAGATTCTTAGAAAATTCTTAGAAAACAAAGTGAAATAAAAATAAAACATAGAAATAAATGCACATAACAAGCACAAGAAATTGTACAAAATGATTTGCAGCTCCATCTACCCACACATATTCCTGCTACATTTAGATATATCACTTAATCAACATTAGCTGGTTGGATTAGTTATTTACTAACAATGTATACAGCCACTGTTTATTATTGGTTATTTATATTTCATAAACAATTTTCTTTTTCTATCCTCAAAAGGTTATTTTTTTTTTTTTAAATCATGTCCATCATAAAAGCAAACATGCATGTCTAAAGTTTTTATGTATACATCAGCCCCACACACAAGAGGCCCAAGACCTGTGACAGTGCCATATGTGGGTAAGTGAGAGATGGCAGAGAAGATGTGTTGAATTACTTTTTGAAAACTTGAAGGCTGTAGTCATTGGGGAAGACAGTGTGAGAAGACTGTTCCAAAGAGCAGAGATGTAGAAAATGAAGGCAGAGGATGAGAAGTTGGTTCGATAAGTTCGGAGTTGAACTGTAAATGGGTATTGACTGGCAGCTCCTCGTGTTCATATATGAGTATAATCCTATGAAAATACCTATAGAAAAGACATAATGCAGCAACAGAACATTTATGGGAAAGTGACTGGAGAGATGTAGTGTTATTTGGGGGGAGGTTCAATTAACCCTGCGGAGCTCGCAGTCGAAAAAATTGCAGCATAGGTCGCGTGTATCTAAGAGATAAATTCATTACTAGTATGTTCTAAAATGCGATAAAACTTACAAAAAAAACACTGCAAATATAATACATGATGGGTTATTTATTTTCAGTTACAATCTAGAAATTATTGAACAAAGAAAAACAACAACAACTAAACCAATACTATACTGACATCGGAGTTCGTGCTATCTCTCAGATACAATTTACTATCAGATATCACTTTCACATTCGACTCTATCATTCTCATCATCAGACTTGAGTAACAAAATTGCTGAATCTCTTCACCATCTGATGGATTATCCAATCAATATATTTTTCTGGCAATTTTCAATAGTAAATAAAAAAAAACCCAACTAAACTGATACTATACTGACATCGAGGGTTGCGGTATCTCTCAGATACAATTTATTATCAAATGTTACAAATCTTTATATAACACGTGTTAAACCAAAACAGAGTGTATAAATAGTGTGGAATATCACTCATAATATATGAATGCGCAGCTACTCATGCTCTCCAATCTATACACTGGATATGTGTAAGAATATTTATATTAAACAATTTGTTTGTATCTGTAAGTTCAGCCGTGACCTCTGCTGGTTAAGCAAACCGTCCACTTCTGTATACAATCAAGGGAAGTTTTAGCTCAAATCCACCTAACCTTAGAATACTGTTCCCACATTTGAGGAACAATATTCTGAGGTTGGGTAGATTTGAGCTTTATAAAGTGTCAGGAGTTGAGCAGGAGAGAAGTACTGTTTGGAATGGAAAAGAATACCAAGTTTTTTTGAGGATGAACACAATATGGACTTGATGTGTTCATACCAGGATATACTGGATATGAGAGTTAACCCAAGAGAGAAAATTGATCCTGGTTAGTGAGAGGAATATTGTCAAAAGTGAGGGAGAGAGTGGAATGGTTTTTCTTTACAGAAATGAAACAGGACTGTGTTTTGGTGACATTAAAATCCACCAAGTTTTCATCCCTCAGAATAGGAAAACTGGCCATTAGAACATATGCAATTAACATACATAATACACTGTCTGTAGGAAACAACAGTTAGCCACCACTGCTGAGGGGCCATAAAAGCAGGCAAAAACTAATGAATAAATAGTCCAGTTGCATCCACAGCAGTGTACTGGTTAAGGGATCAGCCCTGTTCAGGCACCAGCTAAGAAATACAAAAAAAAAAATGTATAGGAAGAAGGGTATAGGTGAAGTACTGAGCCCCGAAGTACAATAGCATTAATTGATTTTAGCTTTTTAGGATGCTAGCTTTTTAAGGAGGCCACAATGCCAGACTCAATCAATGCCTTGCAAATATCAAGAATGACTACTCGAGTTTTCTGAAGTTTCTCATGGCTTGCATTTAAAGGTGAGTGAATGAGGTTGGCAAGATTTGTTGTGGAATGAGAATTGCTTCACCCCATCAACATATTGGACACACAAATATAATCACACAACTGTAATTATTAACAATTCATTTACCATCATGGAAATTATTTTTAATCACACCTGCACTTTCTTGGTCTCATATTTGCCATTTTCACATGGTGCATTAATGTTGGCTCACATATTTACACCCTTTAATAATTCAAATATAGTATTCTCCTTAATTACTGTTTTATAATATATCCTGAAATCCCCCCCACCACCACACAGATTTGATTCTAGTTAAAGAACAAGTCACGATATGTGTCCTTTCACCCTGCCTGGTTAAGGTGGCAGCGGAAGTTTCCTACTTGCCCTGATGTGAATATGTTAAAAAAAAAAGAAAAAAAAAGTGTCTCTTTTTCAACCCATCTCACATAGTCCAGCAATCTCTTATCATCAATAGCTAGTTCCAATATACTAATATACTAAATAATATATAATTTTTAAAGGGCTTTTCATGTCGATTAAAAAATATTTTGTGCATATGTTGTACTATTTCATATGGGTATACATCATTTTATAAAGGCATCAAATTATAAAAATTTGTATAAAAATGACTGATGCTGGTTATATATGGTTACACAGATGTGCAAGTATCACATTTTATGTTATACATCCATGTAGCATATGTATTGATAAAAGTCTGGTATTCAAATTTATAACTGAAAAGAGACTGCTGATATATAAAAAAATAACAGCAGCAGCATATGCAAAACTTTCTATATTGCCAAAAAAAAAAGATCCAAAATAATCACACAAAACATCTTACGTTATTGAAAAAAAAAAAAAAAAGATATTGTTCAGAATTAACTTCATATCTTATTTTAATGTATACTGTTAGTTTTTATTATAAAACTAAAACCGCTACAAAATGGAGCATCTAAACAAAATGTAAATAATATGAGTGCAGGCTAAAAATTTCCTCCACTTATTTTAATTGTGATGCATATAAGTAACTTTTGCTGCATGAGACTACTTTAACTGGACACTCAGTTATTGAATGAGTAAAACTTTATATGCAGTCCATTATATATTGTGATTTAATGAATAAAGCTTACTCGGTGTGATTAATTTGATTTTATTTTTTGATGGATTCAGAAGCACAATATATATATAAAATAAGATTCTGAATGTACTGTTGATTACAGGACCGTCGCTAGATTAGATCGCGTCCTGAGGCAAACAATTAAATATCGCCCCTAATGGATTATAAGACAAAATTATAAGAAAATCTCCAATTGCTATTTTGTTTTTATTACAAGAGAAACATTAAGGCAAAACAATTACATAATAATATTAATTAAATGTTTGCTCTATGGGGATATCACACAATAAAACTGTTTATAAGCTCAAAAGCTCAAAGTGTGATACGCATGCCAAACTTTGAGAAAACTGATCTAATAAGAGGTTCTAAAATGTTTACTTTTAGTATGTATGACTAAAAATTTTTTTAATTATTAAAATATAATAAGCACAAAAATTAAACTAAATGCCGGATATTTGTAATATATCTTGTTGCCCTACCGCAATATGGCTGAACGAGAACCCTTATTTCGGTGCTGAGAGGCAGGATGCCTCTATGCTACAACCTTTCGATGGTACAGGTTGATTATTTTACCATTATTTTCATTTGTTAAGATTTTGCAAGCTCGAGTGTTAGCCATATTATTAATGATAGATTTTTTTCTTCTTTGTGTATGTTTATTTGATAATTAGACTTATTCATTTTAAACATTCTCATTTGGTTACAATCAAATGCATATTAAAACAGCATATTTGCATCAAGTATTTTTAAATTACAAGAAAATAGCATGAAAGTATGAATGTATGATATTTGTGTTTATAATTAAATTAGAAGGCAAAAATGATTCATTCAACTTTTCTTTACAACATGCATTCCTCAAAATCACTACCAAATTGCTTTTCTGTAAAAGTCAATCACAGAATTCAGAAGCTGAATGTTTTCCTTAACCGAATGGGGAAAGAAGAGGTTCAGCTCATGCAGAGATATTTTAATTTAGCATGCTGAAACAAATAAATTAACAAAATCATAAGCACTTAGTTTACAGGTTCTCAAGAAGATAAAGAAATGTTTCATGTTGGAAAAAAGTACATGATATGCAGTCCATGTAGAGCATTTCATCTAACTCTTTGCCTGAAATATGGAAAGTGTATGCACAAAAAGAAATATACCACAGCTTTTTTATAAGAAACCTAAGCAATCAAAGACTATTATCCATTATACAGAAGAAAGTTAGAAGATGGTGAATTCAGAGCAAAATTAAAAGTAGAAACTACCAAAGTATTATTACAAGAAACTGATAATGTCAGGACAATTATTCCATAGAGTTGCTGACAGGTTGGATACTTAACAAGTTGAGTTGGGAAAGAATCTTTTCTTCTTGTAATAATAACATGAACAGTGTCTCAAAAACACTGTTCATGTATACTACTATTGTAGCATAGATGTAATTACAGATAAAAGTCTAAATTTCTTTGCACACGTTATTCTCGGTAATTATGGGACCTAAATGGGATTTAGGGATTTAAATATGAATTTAGAAATACCAGCAGTTATTTAATAACTGCTAGTATTTTTAAATTCATATATTATTTCCTTGTGACAAAAAAGTTGTTTACTTATATGGCAATCTAATTTTTTTTAAATTACTTTATTTTTTGTAAAATTTGGAAAAACTTATTAAAATAATTATAAGCAATGAAAATTAGAATTATCCAAGGATTGTTAGACTTGAAAACTATTTAAAAAGCCAGGCAGTTTGCTAGTCATATATATGAATATATTCTTTATATATGACTAGCAAATTACATGGACTAGAGTTTATTTGTATTAAGTAATCTCCTAAACAGCTAAAGCCACATTACAAAAATTTGTTATAGTTCCTTCTGGTTGTTCAATTTATATTAATGGATGGATTTAATCTGCCTTTACCCTTGAGGGATAAAGACAGATTAAATCCAAAAAAATATATTTTGTCCATATAATTATCCTTACCCTGCATCACAGTGCAGCTTTCTCTCTCTCACTCATACACTAGCCAATGTTCCAGCATATTAAGTGATACAAAGACTTTTTGTTGCTATGTAGATTTTAAAGATATGTGTCATTCATGAAAAAAAAAAAAAAAAAAAAAAGCTGCTGAAACCACTGAAGAGTAGAAATATGGCTAATGATGTTTACATGTGATATAGGGACCTGAAGTAATTCATTTACTCTACACATAGCTGTTTTATATGATCAAAGTATTTTGGAGTTTATATTTACAAGTGAAAAGAAACCTGATAGACAAATATAATGAATCACTCAATATAGAACAGTGGTGTTCAACCTTTTTTACTATGCGAGCTACTTTTCTATAAAAAGTTATTTGGCGATCTACTCTCTTATATAGATCACGTTCCCCCAACCTAATATTTGATTACGCACAAATAAACAACTAAAAATAAACAACTAAAAAAAAAAAATATACAACTAAAAACTTTATTTGTGTATTTAAAAATTTATTTATCACTTTTAATTATTTTAATACAAAAAAAAATATTGGAATAAAATATTTATTTCTCTATTTTGGAAAACCAAAGTTAGAAAAAACAACAGATTGATTACAAACTCACAAGTTACAGGAAATGCTGGTTGATTAAAAAAAAAATCGCAATATTTTCATAGTCAAGTTGATATGAAGAAGTGGCCAATCGCAGACAATCATCCAAATGATCATTTGTAATTTGGTTTCTTAATTGATTTTTTATGACATTCATATTTGAAAAAGCGGATTCTGACAAGTATGTTGATCCGAAACATGACAGAATTTTTTGCGCAATATCAGTTAATATTGGTAATTTTTCATGTGCATACTTCCAAATGACTTCATTGTTTATTGATTTTAAATGTAAACTATTCTATATGTTTATTATCTCAGGTTCTACTTCAGCTTGGTTTATATCAAACAGCCCACTAATTTTATTTGAAATTTCTTTGATGTTCAAGTTTTCTAGAAATGGATTATTGATAAAAGTACAATCATTTCAGTTTTATTAAAATTTTTAAATCTTGAATTTATTTCTTGCTCAACTAATTCTATTTCATGAATAAATTCTTTTAAATCATAGCGAAGCATTTCTTGATTGTTCAAAAAATTTTAATAAATATGGGAGATGTCTAAATTCGCAGTCATTTATATTTTTCTTTAATAAAAGTAAGTATTGTTGGAAAGTTTTTATTGAACTTAACATGTTAATTAAATTTTTATCTCTACCTTGTAACTCTAAATTTAAATTGCTTAATTTTGTACAGAAATCTACTAAAAATGATAAGCGTAACAACCATCTTTTATCACTCAATTGTGGATAAATATCTCCTTTTTCATTCAAGAAAAATTTTTATATCGTTAATTAATACAATAAATCTTTCTAAAAATTTACTTCTGCTGAGCCAGCAAACATTATTGTACAACAGAAGTTCCCTATCATCTGCCTATAATTTAAATAACTGCCGTTGCAGGGCTTTTCCTCGAACAGAATGTACAATTTTAAAGGTAATATCCAAAACATCTTTTGTGTTTAATCTTTTACTACACAGTATTTGTTGGTGAATAATATAGTGGTACGTTAAAAAAATCTGGATATTTGTCATCGTTTTTACATAATGAAATGAAGCCTGATTTATTACCTATCATTGTAGGAGCGCCATCAGTAGTAATAGACACAAGTTTAAAAAGCGGAAGTTTGTGTTGTTTCACAAATTCATCAAATGTTGAAAAAATGTCTTCTCCCCTTGTCCTTCCCAATAATGGTATAACTTTCAAAAGTTTTTCTTTACTTGAATAATCTTGAAATACCATTAACTGAGCAATATCGGTGAAGTCATTTGATTCATCAAATCGTAATGAAAACGCAACACACTGGTGAATGTCTGACATTAATCTGGTCTGGAAACTTTTCTCCGGCAATTGGAACTCTTCCTTTCAGCAATTTGAAACCTTGTTTGCGGCCTAGAAGTAGTCTCTCTCTCTCTCTAGCGACGTCTCGAACCGAGAAGCTCCTTTCTGGAAGTGGGAAACTTCTCTCTCAAGCAACATGGATCCGGGCAGTCTCTCTGACGGCGACTCTGGACCGGGCAGCCTCCTCTCTGACAGCAATTTTGGAACCAGGACCCCTTCTGCTTGCTTCAGTCCCTTTTTATTAGGCCTCCTCTGAGACCTCGCATGAAGTTCAGCAACCCCAAAAGAATCGGTACGAGTCTTGCATCTTAAGTTTCAAGTTCAGCACGCCTTTTGTTTTCCTCCGCTTTCTTTTGAATGTAAGTTGCTGGCCATCGGAAAGTTGTTTCAACTCTTTCTGACTGACTTAGGAGATGTTTACACTTAGAGCCTGCAAGCCTTTCTCATACATACAAGTTTCAATAACAATCTTTCTAATGCCGCAATGTAAAGCTTCAGCAACAAAAACATTGCCTTTGTTTCTAACACTCTAACATATTCTTATTAAAGCAGTATATCCAGTTAGCTTCAAAAGAGTTATTTACAAAAATATCTAATACAAACTATACCGAGACAAACAAAGTTTTTTTTACAATATTCATATGGGACTTAACCTAAGTAAAAAATCGATGTAATGTGCTTTGGAATATTTAATATTTAAGCTACAATCGAGTTTTTACACTTTGCTTATAATCGTATTCACTCGGCTCGCTGTTTGACTTCCACTGATCCAAATTAATTCATTTACCTGAACTTATAAGAAAATTACCGATTTGACAAATTTAACAAAAAATAAATAAACAATAGCAATACACTTAAAACGAATTAAAAATAATACAAAATAATGATAAATAAAATATTATGTTTTCAGTTTTAATTAAATTTGTAAGTAAGGAGGAATACACAAGAGATCGACCAAAAATTGCTCTGCGATCGACGGGTTGAACACCCCTGATATAGAATATGTTTCACTTTACTGCAAAACCAAGATGTTGTGCAAACAGCTTTTTTTCTCTTGCACACTTCTTACTTTAGTTTATAATTTTAATGTTCATCCTCTCCATCTTCCTCTTGCATGGTGACAGGTACAATGGCTTATCACAACAAAGTGTAACTTGGCTTCACAGGAACCTAATTAATGCTATGACAGGTTAGCTAATCCTATCTTCATAGTTTACTATGCTACTTGTGTGTTCTGTGGCTAGTATGTCTGCCTTGTGGAATAAAAAAACAACAAAAAAAAGGAGTTTTTGGGAGGGAGGGAAAACCCTGCCACTTCACATGAGATTGCTTAATTCACCTTCAGTTGAAAAACTCTTTAGAAAGGTTCTTTTTGTCACAGACAGGATTCATCAAGTCTTTTCAACCAAAGGCATTAATGGTATTCTCACTGGGCTATGGAAGCTTTAATATTAGCCATGTTTAGTGCTTGTTTCGTAATGTTTATGTTTAAATTATATTAAGAAATCTAAAGGCACCAAGATTTCAAAAATAGAATAAATTATGCATTAAGCAACTGTGGCAAAACATAACTGAAGCAACTATTCCAACAAGCAGTGGCAACTTTTACCCACAAAGAGTGTATCTAGTGCAGAGTTGTCATTCATTTTTAAAATAATTCAACACTAGTCTAATCCAAAATGATATTATCAGCCTCATCATAGTAATGTCCAAACAAAAGTTACCATATTATTCCCAATTTGCAACATGGTCAATAAAATTAGATACTTGGGGATTATAGTGGATAATGAGTCAAAAATTGATTCAGGGCTACACTGCTAAGGTGGTTATAAGTCAACACATTGGACAACAACATGGTTGAAGAGATCACTAAGTTGAAAGAAAAAAAGGAAGTTATCCTCCCACTTCATAATCATTAAATTCCTGATATGCATCCTCTAGGGACAGGATACTATGATGGTATTACATTAAAAGTTTACATTATTACTTTCCTATCAATAATTTTCCTCCAAATTAGTATGTTATCTGTCAGGACTCCAATAATGTCAGGTCTTATACAGAATAGTTTCATGTGGTCTAGTGGTTAGGATTCCTGCCTAACATGCTAAGATTCCTTGCACTAATCTGCTGACATACATCAGCAGATTAGTGCAAGCTGAGTAATTATTATGGGGGATTTCAACTTTGGACACATAGATTGGAAGGAGGAAAGATCACATGGCAGGAAGAAAATGGAATTTATAACACTTACTAAGAAATAATTACTCAAAGCAGAATGTGATGGAAGGGACTTGGGGAATAAGAGTGTTGGATCTTGTTACAGGATCAGAAGAGCTGTCCATAACTAAGATCCATAACATTGCATCCAATTGGGTAAAGTGATCATGTGGTCTTGACTTGAGGGGTAGCAAAAATGTGGAAATCCCAATTAAGAAGGGGGTATATGTGGAACTACAAGGCAGGTGATTATGATACACTTAGGAGGCAGCTTGAAGCAGTACTGTGGCATAAAGATCTGAAAGAGGATATTCAGAGTGCACAAGGGATAGTGAAGGGGAATCTGGAGGAAGTAATATCACACTGTATACCTAAGGTCAGGAGAGTAAACTGGATAGGAGTTAGATGGATGAGTAATATCATTAAGAATGAGCTGCAAACAAAGAAGATGTCATGGAGGGTATAAAAGGAAAAAGGTGATCAGCTAACTCATGAACAATACAAGGATCAGGCAAGAAAGGTGACCAGCATGGTAAGGAAGACAAAATCAGATTATGAGAAGAAATTAGCTGAACAAGCAAAAGGAAATTCCAAAGAGATTTCATTATGTGACAAGTAGGAGAAAGAATGACTATAGACGGATAACTTTAATGAGTGCATATGTAGAGAAGTAATGAAGGCAGATGAAACTGGTGAGCTATTGAGTAATCATTTTTGCCAGGGTATATCATCCAGGTGAAGATACTGTTATGACAGAGGCGAGAGGGGCTGATGTGAGAGGAGAGGTTGAAGAATTGGAGATACTTAGTATACTGCAGAATCTGAATGCAAATACAACTGTGGGATTGAATGGGATATTGGCTTGCATTTTAAGAGAATGTGCAGGGGAACTGGCAATGCTCTTGACTACAATGTTTAAGTCTCAGCTGTGGCAAAATGGCAAGATTTGATTTTTTTTTTTTTTTAATGGTGTAAAGACATCAAAGGTCATACTGCACCAGGACACAGGTCACAGCAGTACATATGGTAATTAGTAAGATGATCAGAAATATCCATACCCTTAGTGGGATTTGAACCCACAGCCTCTTGGCTAGAGAGTGGAAACACTAATTACTCAGCCAACCAGGCCGGCAGGCAAAGTCAGAAGAGAGTGGAAGAAGGGTAAAATAATTCCTTTGCATAAAGGTGAATCTAGGTCAGGAGTGGTGATAAAAGAACTGGAAAAGTTGGTCAGAAAGAGAATTCAGGAATGGGTGGATAAGAATATGGTACTCTGTAATGGACAGCATTGCTTCATTAAGGATCAGTCATGCCTTAGTAACCTACTAACTTTTTATAATAATGATAAATAAGTTAGATAAAGGGAATGACCATATAATGATAGTGCTGGATTTTGCACAGATGTTTAACAGGATATATGGAACTCTGTTATGCAAACTGCAACAAATGAGGATGGATAGAAAACTAGTGATATGGATAAAAGGGTGGCTGATGGACATATACCAAAAAGTAGTATATAGAGGAGAATCCAGGTAACTAATGGTGTGCTGCAGGGCTCTGTGTTTGGACCACTGATGTTTAATTTGTACATAAATGATATAGGAAATAATTTGAAGGAAGATATTCAGTTGATTGTTGATGATGTAAAGTTGGTTGCAGTGATTTAAACAGGCTTACAGTATGGTTACAAAACATAATGAATGTCAATTTAATGTGGAAAAGTATAAAGTTATGCATTTTGGTAATAGTAACTCACAGGATTACTTGTTTACTGAGGAACACACTAGCAAGCAGAGATAAGGGAGTTTCCATTCCTTTTTATAAAGCCTTGATATAATTACACTTGGATTACTGTGGTCAGACCTGAGCACAGTAATCCAGGGTTTCCTGGGGATGAGTAAGTGATGGAGAGGATCCAGAGGCAAGTGAGCAAGATGGTGAGTAGTCTGTGTAATGCTCCCTGTGACTATAGATTGAGAGTTTGTGGATTGCAAAAGTTAGCAGCTAGTTGAAAAAAAAAAAAAAAGGGGGTATGTAGAAATGTTTAAGCACTTGGCTAGAGGGGCAGAATAAGTGGTCATCCTTGGATGTTGGGTAAGAGTGTGGTTAACAAGGGTGTGAGGATGAGATTTTTTGCTTGGAGAGTGGTGAATGAATGGAATGGGTTGCCTGAGATAGTTGTGAGTGGTTTGTCTGTTAATGGTTTCAAGGAGAAGTATGATAGATATTGTGTTCACATTTTGGATCTCCCATGATGAGTCGTAGGACTTCATGGAGATGCCTACGCAATAATAATAATAATAATAACAATAGTAATAATATATTCTGTCATGTTGTACCATCATTTTTTAGCTTGGTGAAGAACAAGCTGGATTCAGGCCAAACAGAGGCTGTCAGGATCAGATCTTCACTTTACGACAAATAGTCGAGAAAGCATGGGAATATAACAAAGATCTGTATTTAAGTTTTGTAGACCTGCAAAAGGCATATGACAAGGTGCCAAGAGAAAAGCTATTCAAAACGTTACAGTTGTATGGTGTCGATGGGGCATTATATCAAGCAATACTTAGTCTTTATTTGAGTTGTAAGTCAGCAGTTAGAATTGAAGGAAGTACAGGAAGGTGGTTTAATATTAAATCTAGTGTGAGACAAGGATGTACATTATCCCCTCTGTTATTCATTATCTATATGGATCACATTATGAAGGAAAGTGGTATTAAACATGATATCAAAATTGGAGATGTTAATGTCAGCTCTTTGCATTATGTGGATGATGTTATACTTCTAAATAAATCCACTACAAGTCTGCAAGATTCTCTGACTAAATTGAATAGCTGTTGTAATAGATATGGTATGAAGGTCAGCAATAAAAAGACAAAGACATTGAAAATAGACAGAATCATTGAAAATGTCAACTGTGTTGTGAATGGAGAACCTGTGGAACAAGTAAAACATTTCAGCTACTTAGGCATGATTTTTACTGAAGATGGTAAATTAAATATAGAAATAGACAACAGAATCAGCAAAGCTGGTATGGTGGGAAGTCAATTGAATAAATTCATATGGAATAAGAGAGAAATTAGTCGGAACAATAAATTAGCTGTATACAAGACAGTGTTCAAACCAGTTTTAACTTATGGATCTGAGAGCTGGGTCAGAAGTAAAACACTTGACCAAGGACTAGAGACCGCAGATATGAGAGTCCTGAGAAAGATTATAGGTGTGAACAGATGGCATCAATGGCAATATGATATTAAAAACGAGGATATTAAGAAAGAACTTGACATTGTCTGCATGCAGGAATGCGTTAGCAGAGCTAATCTCAGGTGGTATGGTCACCTAAACAGAATGGGCGAGGAAAGATTAGCAAAACAAGTGTTCTCTGCCAGGTTGGCAGCAAAACGACCCAGAGGAAGACCAAGATATAGTTGGATTGATACGGTACAAAGTGCCTTAGATGATAGAAATATAAGATCTGATAATGTTGGAGTCTTGACAAGTAACAGACTGATTTGGAGGAAAATTGTAGATAGGAAGTTAGTAATGATATAATTTTTTCATGTAATACTATCATATCCTGTACACCCCTTGTGGGTACATGGCAGGAATTTGATGATAATGATGATAATATATTCTGGTCTTCAAAGGCACTTCCAACTGCATCAATCCATCTAGATTATCTTTCTCTGAGTCACTCTCTCACTCTCCACCTTTCACTCTCCCATTCTGTTTAAGTTACCATATTCATTTGAGATTAGCTCTGCTCACATATTTCTGAATGCTAGCACTGTAAAGGCTTTAATAAGATCACAGACTACTGTGGCCTTATCCAGAAGAGAGTAACCAAAGTTGATAATGGTTAAGTTTACAAGCCATGTTGATAATGACCAATAATTGTGTATGTGAAGACAGACTGAGGGAATATGATCCTGAAAATTTGAGGAACAGATGGATGACAGGAGGTATGATAGAAATACACAAGCTAGGATGCTTAACAGTGTAGGCAAAAGTGAGATTTTGCAGCTTATAGCCAATCCAGGCAAACTTGGGGTCATCACAGGAAGAGAGCCAGATTCTTTTCATGGCAAGTGGTAAACATGTGGAGTGAACTACCATTAGAGGTTTTGAGTGCATCTTCAGTTATTATTATTATTATCCTAAGACCCCATGGAATCATCTAGGAGGTTCTTTTATCAAACACACACATCATACCATGCTTTAAACACACTCAAATTCTCTGTAGACACCAAACTCTCAGGAAAGGTATTCCATCATTCACAACTCTGCATGCAAAGCACCTGCTTTTCACTCCCCTACTCACACCTTCCGTATAGAGCTTCCAGGGATGACCTTTGGTTCTCCCCTGATCTCCTACTGTTTTCTGTAAAACCTGTTCAACATCGATTCTATAACAACCCCTTACTAACTTGTAGGTCTCTGTTACTAGACTCTGTAAATTGCACCTTCTCAACCTTTTCTCATATTCGACATTTCAGAGATCAGAAACTGTCTTAATCAGTCTCCTCTGGACCCTTTCCAACATCTCTTTGTCCTTTTGAAAACCAGGTGACCAAATCTGTGCACAGCAGTCCATGTGTGCCTTATCAGAGCCTTATATAATGGAACAAGAATCTCCTTATTTCTACAAGTCAGTGTCTTCTACATCATTCCCAGAATTCTTTGTGTTGTCCTTACAATTTTGGCAATGTGTCCCTAAATTCGAGATCCTTATCCACTATCACACCAAGATCTCTTATTTTCTCCACCTCCAACAATATATCCCCGCTAAGCATAAATTCCACATCTCATCTTTGTTTTCCAAATTTTAAAGCCTTACATTTTGCAACATTGAAATTACATCCCCATTCACTGAATCTATTCAAGTCTTGTAAGGTCACAACATCTTCTGCAAACAACCGAATATCGCCATCCAAATCTTCGCCAATATCATTAACATATAGGTTAAACAGCAATGGCCCTAAAACAGACCTCTGAGGCACATTACTAGTGACTTTCCTTTTCCTGGATATCGCTCCCCCATACAACTTGTTGATACTTATCAGGTAGCCAGTCTCCAATCCAATCTAATATCCAATCCCATCCACTCCAGTTTGACTATCAGCTTATCATGTGGTAATCAATCAAAAGCCTTTGCAAAATCTAAGTATATTACTGTGTATACTTCTCCTCTGTCCATGGAAGCAGTCACCTTGTTGTAATAAGTAAGTAGACTACTAAAACATGACCTCCCTTTAGTAAATCCATGCTGTCCATGAAAGATAATACCATTGTTGTCAACCCAATTATGAATTTTGGAAGATTGTCATGATCTCCGGAGTTCCAGAAGACAAATGGGCTTCATCTGGGGTTGCAATTTGGATTAATAAAAAATGGAAAAACAAAATTTTAGATTATATTTAGGTATCAGACAGAATAATCAAAGTTAGAATGAAAATTATGAATCAAACATTCAATATTTTTGGAATTTATGCACCAGTAGATGGAAAAGAGGAAGAGACAGAAGAATTTTATGGAAAACTTCAGGAATGTATTGATGAAACAAATAAAAATGAAGCAACAATCTTGATGGGAGATTTCAATGGTAGAGTGGGAAATAACAGGATGCATTGGATCAGAGGGAAAATGACAGTGTAAAAGAGCAGCGAAAAAATAGTAAAACAGTTTTAAAAAAGAGAACAAGCGATCTGAGAAACTTAAGAATCTATGGTAAGAAGGACGAAAGTGATGTGAATGCAGCAGAATTTAAAAAACAAAGTCAGAGGCGAGAATCAGTAATCAATAACAATGACATTTTATTAAGAGACTTCTGCATATTTAACAATCTAAAAATCAGCAATACTTTCTTCAGGCATAAAAATATACATAAGTACACATGGGAAGCATGAAGAACAAAATCAATAATATATTACATTATTATTAACAACAAACTAAATAATAATATCATGGATACAAGGGTTTTTAGAGGGAGCAAAATTGATAGTGATTACATGTCAGTTGAAAGCAGATTTGAATTCATAAAAAAAACCACATACTTCAAAAGAAAAAAAGATAACGAATCAACAGCTAATAAACAATTTAAAATTCACCTCCTAGAACAGGAGAGTATTAGAAACTTATATAAAGCAGAATAAGAGATAAAATAAAACCAACCACAAACAATATTGAAACTGATTGGAAAAATATAAAGGAAACCATACTGAAAGCAGCAGAAGAAAGTTTAGGATATAAATCAAGGAAAAACAAAAAAAAAATGGCTCAGAACTTGGAATGATGACTTAAAGGAATTAATCAAAAGGAAAAAAACAGGCTTTTAAAATCTATCTGCAAAATAAAAATACTGCTGACTATATACAATATAAGAAATTACGGGCTGAAGTCAGAAAGCTTTCCAGAAGTATACGCAGAGAAGACTGGAGTAAATATATTAAATCATTAGCGCAAGATATCACTGGACCACAAAGAATAGGTTTTAAAATTTTCAGGCAACTACAAACAGCAGAAAATGATCAGTTAAGAAATAATCTAATTTCCAAAGCTGATTGGATAGAACACTATAAAACATTGTGGAATGAAAAACAAGAAATACAAAACAATGACAAAACTCATAAAATTGAAGATACCAATATACAGGAAAGTACAGAAGAAATAGTAATGGAAGAATTAGAAAAAGAATAAAAAAACTCAAGAAATAGAAAAAGCCCAGGCCTGGATAATATGTGTTGAGCTCTTTAAATATGCAGACAATAGCTTAAAAGAAAACCTACTTAAACTCTTCAATAATATCTGGAAATATCAAAAGATCCCAAAAGAATGGGAAACTAGAGTAGTAATAAATATTCACAAAAAAAAGGTCCTAAGGACAAATGTGGAAATTACAGAGGCATTACTCTCTTAATAACAGCATCTAAACTATATGCAAACATCTTAAAGGACAGGCTAATTAAACATACAGAAAATTATTTAGAAGAAGAACAGTGTGGTTTTAGAAGAGGGAGAGGATGCCTAGATGATGCCTCTTTCACAATGTAACAGATCATAGAAAAAAGAAAAGACTTTAAACCTGCCTACTTATTTATTGACTATAAATATATATATATATATATCTATTTATTGACTACGAAACACCATATGATAACTTAACAGAAATCTACTGGAAAATATTACAAGATGATAAAATACTTCCTAAATTAATTAAAGCAATAAAAAGTCTATACAGAGAAACAAAAATTTGCATCAAATTTGTAGATGGAACATTATCAGAACCTATAACTATAAATAAAGGAGTAAGACAAGGTTGCGGCTTATCCCCAATCGTATTCAACATTTATATAAACAGAATCCTAAATGAATGGAAAACAACTGTCCAAGATGAAATTAAACTAACAAATAATAAACAGAAAAACGAGACTTTTAGTGGTTATGAGTGGTTATTTCATGCAGATGATCAAGTACTAATTACAAACTCAGAAGATAAATTCCAAATTGCAACTAACTGTCTAAATGAAATAGCAAAAAAATATAAAATGAAAATATCTGAAACAAAAACTATGGCAATGTGTGGAAACACCATTCAAAATGTCAAAATTATGCTTAACAATAAAATAATAGAACAAGTTACAGAATTCAAATACTTAGGAAATATAATCTTGCAATACAATACTGATTCACACTTAGAAGTAAGACTACAAATTTACAATAGAATGAATTGCATAATTAAAAGAGATTATGAAAAACAAATGACTAAAGAAACTCAATTGAGATTACGTAATATGACCTCTAAACCATCTTTCAAATTTGGAAGTGAAACCCGCATTCTAAAACAAAGAAACAGACAAAGATTGGAAGCAGCACAGATGAAGTTTCTAAGACCTTTCCTGGGACTCACTAGATTAGATAAAAAGCAAAACACAGAAATAAGAGAACGATTAGATACAAAGAACATCATACAAGAAATAGAAGAATATCAGCAAAATTGGCTACACCACATAGAGGATGAATAACAATAGGATTCCCAAACTACCATATAAATATAAACCTACAGGAAGAAGAGACTGCGGATGTCCAAGACTAAGATGGAAAGACCAACTTCATTTGCAGAGCAGGAACAGGACAAAAAAATCCTGTACCTGAATTGCTCAGATGACGACGATGACGACTGAAATCAAAATTAAATTCCTGGATGGACAAAGCTGCTGCCATCTTTCCTTCACTGGTTACTATACTAAGCTCTAATTTCAATGAATCCATAAATAAACTTATACAAAAAATCCCACATGCTAATAACACTGCAAGCATACAAACTTTTACAGCAACTCTCACTTTTGAACACGCACCTCTTTACCATTAATTATTTCAAAAAACTTATCTGAAACAGGAACCTTCTTTACACACCACCACTTCTCTCATGACACACTATCAATTAATGAGTTAATGTGTTCAATGAGTTTCTAAAATGGTTCTTTGACTTCTGGAGGAGCAAACATAATAATGAAATTGACCTCAACATGCCAAAAACATTTCTGATTTCCAATGGCATAACTGCATTTTTGAAGTTAAACATTTCATTTTTTTTATACAAGGAAATGAGAATTATCAGTAATTACTTAAATGAAAAGGAATTATGTAAAAATCAACACACTACCTGGCTGTTTACTATTGCTTGCTCTAAGGAAGTCTGAGGTATGCCAAAATGATATTTTGAACCATATTCTTCTACTAAATATATTAGCTGTCTGAGTCCACAGTCTTTGAGGCGAAACTTAAAAATAAAAAATAGCAGTAAAAAATTTCATTATACTGGATTCATGTTTATTGACATAATCAAGAATATATAATGCAAACATACTGTTAATATTACCAAGCCAAGCATTTTTAGAAGCCTGCACACATAATTTCCTTCATACAGAAGAACACTGGACTGTGTTTCGCATGTGCTATATGTCAGGCTATATAACTTGGCCAATATATATATATATATATATATATATATATATATATATATATATATATATATATATATATATTATCATAATTCATTTTTACTCGGTGGGAAATATTATTAAAAAGTTTTAATGACTGATACCGAGAGATAAAAAGATGACATATTTCAAATATACCATGTCATCTTTTTACCTCTCGGTATCAGTCATTAAAACTTTTTAATAATATATATATATACACACACACACACAGTCCACTAATTCCAGTTTCATTATTTTTTGGTGAAATTTTTGTGTAAAACTAGTATCTGTGAATCTTTTTAATGCTACAGGAAATTTCAAAAATAATGCTAAAAGAAGTCATAAACTATTTACTTTTCAAAGTATCATACACTACATAAAAGGGGTTAGCTTCTTCGTTTGGTGATGTGTGTATCAATGGTTAGTGTTATTTCGATTTTATGATTATATTATTCTACATTATCCACAAAGACCTCAAAAGAAAATAAAAATGATCCTTACAATCAGCTTTCCTCACCTACTTCCAAAAATATTGAAGAATCAATGTATACAATTATGAGCAACTGTAACCACTTATATTTTCTAAAACTGAAGATTTTTTTTTAATTTAATTAAAAGTTGCTTTGAGAAAAGGGATGGGGAGAAGAAAGTACGTGAGCTCCACAGAAAGAAAAATGTGCATGTTTTAATTATCAATCACTCTGTATTTGAAATGATTTTATATACAGGTAGTAAATGCAAAAGTCAAATTGAGGGCTAGAGTTTTCATTCTTATTTATCGTAATGATTTATTATTATTATTTGACACCTCCAGGAAGTCCAAAGACTCATCGAGGGAGGGCACCTACTCTATACTCTACAACTCTCTGTCTCCACCACTCAACCTCATCCACCCATCATCCACCAACTGCAACATCTATACCAATGCCATCTACTGTCCACCACCACCACTTTCACAGACAACCAATCTTATATTGAATACTTTAAACCTGAAAAGTCTGGACTTGCAGAACATGCCATCTTCACCAGACACAGATTTCATTGGAGAAAGACAAAAGTTCTTCACAAAAGTCAGTTTCTCATGGAACGCCTTTATAAAGAAACATGTGAAACTCTACTTCATTCTCCTAACTTAAACAGATCTGACGGCTTACGTTTATCCCCTTTATGGGAGATAGTACTTTACAAATCAGCTCATCTTTCCTAACTTTTTATTGTACTGATTTTTTTTTAAAAATTTTATTTTATTTATTTTTATTTTTTTTTAATTTTTATTTTTTATTTTATTTTATTTAAAAAAAAAAAAAATAAAATAAATAAAAAATAAATAAAATAATAAAATAAATAAAAAAAAGCGACACCTAAGTAGCTTACACGAGCTACTTAGGTGGCGCTTTTTGGAATTGTCAGTTATTGTTTAATTTGAGCTTAATGTACTGAAGATGCCTGTGACACACAGGTGAAATTTATACTATTAAATAATCTTTGTACGTGAGTTTTTTCCGTTATTAATTTTGTATCGATAGTAGTAGAAGTCAGTGTGGTCATTACCTACTGGAAAAATCTTTCATTTGTTGTGTACAGAATACTCATAATACTGCAACATAAAAAATGTCAAAAAGTAGCAAAATTTCAATTTTTCACTCTCTTACACACACAATTGGTGACCAAAATATTAGAAAAATCTCCATGCTAAATGAAATCCATCAGTAATGCCAAATAATTCACATGGCATGCATTATTAGCAACATATGACAGGCACTGGTTATAGATTATAGCTGGAAGATTGCATCTGAGAAGGGGTGAAAAAAGGGGAGAGAGATAATGGGTAAAGTCATGAACTGAGCAACTCTGAAGAGGGATGATGGGAGCTAGATGGATGAGTAAGAGTATCTTGGAAACTACTGGATTGCTTGAATAGCCATGCACAATAGTGTCTCAATATACTAAAAATGATGTGATAAATAGAAAACATGAAGTGAACATCAGACATGGGAATGGAAACAGCATTTAGAAAATTGTGCATGTATATGACAGCCTGTTTGGCTGAGAAGTTCGTTTATCTAGCATGGATGGTTGTGATTGTCTGTAGGAATACTGACTACCGCCATGCTTAGCAGAGGCCTGAAGTGGCTTGAAAAAGTTCAATGTTTGGTCTATAGAGCAGGTATTTTCAGACTAAATAAAAAATTAATAAAAATACAAAAAAATATCAAGTGAATAGAAAAAAAAATTCTTAGCCCATCCACAGTACGATTGTATTATAGGTTTGCAAATAAACCTTTCATGGGCAGTAATCACATTAAAAAAAAAAAAAAAAAAAAATATATATATATATATATATATATATACACATACACCCACACATACACTGATGTCCAAAACTTAAGAACAAACACCATTTCTGAAGATTATAACTGCAAATTCAAATGAATCAGCTTGTGGTAATTTGTATAACTGAAGATTTCGAGTAGAAAGCAGGTACACATTCAAATTTTTGAATCACTTGCAAGGGATTCACTCAACAGGATAAAAGGCAAAATGCTGCTCTAAGCGAATTGTGTTTGAAGGAAGCTCTTTTTGTGAAGGAATAAAGTTACAAACTTGGATGTCTTGTAATTTCTCATAGACATATCTAGATGATTTCATGCAGGGAAGAATTATTGAGAAGCTTGAAGAAGGCCACAGAATTACTGATTGTGCCAGAGAGTTTAGAATTCACATTGTTGTCTTCAGGCTCTGGGCAGCATTTCAAACGAATGGAATGTGTTTCAGACATTTGCTAAGAGGTTGCTCTCGTTCTACCATGGAGCATGATAACAGATTTTTGATTATTAAAGTAAAACGTAACAACATACCATGTCAGGTCAGCTTGCAAGTTGGCTCCATTCAAGCACAGGTATGCAGATACCTTGAAAAAGGAGGCAAAATGTTTGCAACAAATAGGCTTATATGCCTGAAGGCCTGTAGTTTGCATCCCTTTAGGGCATACTTTAGGTGGTAATGTATCCATAAAAATTGGATAAGACACCAATGGGCTAATGTGCTCTTTCCTCCAATTCTAGATGACACCTGAGCTGGAGTGAAAGTAGTACTGCTTACCACCACGAGAATGTTCTTGAAAGAGATAGATACAGTGGTTCTGGTGTGGGGATGCATTATGCTTAAAGGATGCACCAAGCTACAAATGCTGGGAAAAGGGACTGACTGGTGAACAATATTGCAACGAAGTTCTTCAATGTCATGTTCGATTGTTCCGTGGTGCTGTAGACAAAGAATATTCATTTTTGGGGATGACAATGCCACACTGCATCATACACAAGCAGTAAAGATACTTCTTGAGACCGAGGATATTAATCGAATAGAGTAGCCAGCATGCTCCCCTTATCTCAACCCCCCATAGAACATGTTTGGGACACAACAGGGAGATGCACTGGTGCTCAGAATTCTCCTTCAGAAAACAAACAAGGCCTTATCCTTGCTCTGAAGGAGGAGTGGGCCAGTTTGCTTCAAGAACTCCTGAATCACTTGACTAAACATGGTATGACGTGAGAGCTGCATCACAGTTCAGGACGGACATTTTCTATACTGAAATATCTGTCCACATAGTTTTCTGTAAATAATGTACATTAATTCCTTAATTACTTCTTTAGGAAATTTGTAACTTTTGACAAAAAAATTGCAAAATTTAATTGCAATTTGTATGAAATTTATAACACATTTTTTGTTAATATAATTTATTAGTATGCTGGCAATAAATTTATATTTACATTTGGCTGTAGACATAAAATTTTTTTCATATACAGTAAAAATGTAGTTCATCTTTGGACACCAGTGTGTGTATGTGTATTCCAACAGGAATGTAAGGTGTACATATATATGCACAATGGCCAAATGACCATAAGGGAGTGTGCTGAAATAACATCTGCTGGACACTGAAATAGCAGATAATGGCATCTGACCATTATTGGACAATTCATCTGACAATGGTCAGATGCCATTATCTACTATTTCAACTGTTCAACAAAGCTATTGCTTAAGTGATCAAATAAATGTTAGTATTGAAGAAGACCAAAGAAATGGCAAAAGGTAACATGGAGTGATAAATATCAGTTTTGATTATTTCATGAGGAAGGTGGAGTATGGTGACAACATCATAAAGCCGAAGATCCACTATGCTGAATGTAATGGGCACTTAATAGGATAAGTGTCCTGATTTGTTAATGAAACACAGTTACTTTACTATAATGTTGTAAAGGATTAAGATTGTTTCATTCACCAAATCTCAATCCTGTTGAGAATCTTTGGGAAGTGATGGAATAAAATGAGATGTTCACAACAGGAACTCATCACCTCCAAATCTGATGAAAATGTAGCAATTCGTCATGTCTGCTAGCACTAGGACAACCTATAGAGCATTTCTGAAACATCATGAAGTCAATGTCCTGCATATCAGTCGCTGTTCTAAAGACTCATGGGGTCAAACATGCTATTAAACCGAGCACTGTGTGTGTGTGTGTGTGTGTGTGTATTCTTTGAAGCTAAGCTCCTTAGCTAGGCTTCATGGAATACACAAAACCTTCACTTGCTAAAGGGGAGATGATATACAGGGTGTTCGGGATAAATTTGACAGTTTCGTAAGGAAAAAGAAAATCTTCTTTGTATCTATTAAATTTAATGAATTGACAAAAAAACATTACAGGCAGAGTTAATTACAATACTATCAACAAGATTTACTCAAAATAACCACCATTAGCATCGATCACAGCTTCAATTCTGCTTCGGAACCTCGAACAAGCTGACGCTACAGTCTCCCTGGGAAGGGCCGCAAAAACTGTTTTAATTTTATCCATTAACTGGGCTTTTGTATTACTGGAAGTGCGATTGGTGTCTTTTTCAACTGCGCCCCATACAAAATAATCCATGGGGTTAAGGTCTGGGGAGTTTGGAGGCCAAACATTTGGACTGGTGAAGTCGTAGAAATTTTCAGACAACCATTTTTGACTTTTCCCAGAGGTGTGGCAAGGGGCCGAATCCTGCTGCCATACATATGGCCTACCATTGGCTACCCTTGTTATCCAGGGCTTGACTACAGTTAGCAACTCCACGAACAGAGCCCGAATTCCAATGCCAGGGTTCTTCAACACCTGTTCCTGCAGATTTGCGAGGAATTCTGCTGTACGAACGCAATCAGATCGTCTGCTAGGGATCTTTCTTCTTGCTACATCCTCGTAGTCACCATTGCAAGTCTCTAGTTCATGCCTGATTGTTTTTACTGTATTCAGGGAGCATTGGGCAGCAGTCGTAATATCCTTATTTTGATGGCGGGCACGAATCATCATGATACAAGTTATTCTCTTCCATGATTCAGGTGGGTTCCAGCTATCCATCCTTTCTGACATCTTGTATATGAATGAAGAAGGGTCCAAACTTTTAAATGAAGAGAAGTGTGTGTTAATACATGTAACTTACGGAAAAATATAATTAATTATAAATATGTCAAATTTATCCCGAACACCCTGTATGTACACACGATTTAATTCAGTGGTCATTCACTGTGCGTGTATCTATAATTATGGCTAATTCTACTACAGTAGATTCATCAGGATCAAATGGTTTATTACAGTGGAAGGTTTGCTATCATGAAAGTTGAATGTATAATTACTACAGGAATTTCTTGCAAATGTTTGCAAGAAATTTCTTTAGTAAGTGCATTGACATTTCATGAAATACAGAAGAAAAAACAGATATACAAATTTTTAATATTCATACTCTGTAGATATCTAAATAAATATTTTGATTTTTTCATCATAATATTTACCTTTTGTTCATGAAAACGTCCATCCCTTATGCTGATTGCTAGATCATCCATGCGTTTCCTCTCAATTACAATATTCAGTACCAATTCTCTAGCAGAACCAGATAAACAATTACTTTCACGAGCAATCCATAAAAAATCTCCAACATTAAGTTGACGAACCTCAAATATTACACCATTCTGCTTTAATTCATCCAGAAATCCCCGTTTAGAATTCTTATCCATTCTAGAAAGATAAAATAAACTTAAAAAAGAACATTCAAAATTATTATAGGAAATCTGGGTTTTCAAGCTTTAGGTTTTGTTAGGAATCACATTATACCTGAACAATTTAGTTATGCATGAGAAAAAGAAAGTCATTGTTTTAACAAGATGTTTCTGTGTTAAGTCAGATGGGTTAGGTTATAAGACAAGGCTAAAACATTACATTCTGCAACACATATATCTTTACAGACATGTATAATGGTAGTTGTGAAGTGACTTCATGTGCAAATTTTGTTTGCTTACACTTGGATAAAGGATGAAATTGAGAATATAATTTCTTAGCATCTTTAATTTATAGTATAACCAAGTGAAAAAAATATTTGAACATCTGTCTCTAATCCAGAGTATTTCAGTAATATAGTGTGACACCTTTTGGCTACATGTATATGGAAATATGACTTCTGCATTACTTCAACCTTGGAGGGTAATGGATGGCAATGCTGTAGCTAATGAAGTTCTAACTGAGGCTCGGCTATTGTTGTTACCCTCCTGCCATGATCAGAGCTTTAATTGTTCAATAACACCTTATCCCTACACTGTCCTCTACAGATAACGGGGAAGATGAAAAGCATTCTTGCTTTGCCCCTTTAAGCCAGTCCTTATAAGGACTATAAGGACTTTTTATCACTTCTGAGTCTGGTTCCTAATGATGAGATCTTGGTTTTCGGCAAGATAAGTACTTTGGTTTTCTTTCGTTTGTTTTTCACTTTGATTTTATTTTACTGGTGCTAGTGGTGGTTTCCACGAGCACTGTTTTTTTTTTTAAATCAGTTAATTAATATCTGCATTATGGGATTACTTTTAGCGGTATCACAACTGCCATTTTATAGTAGCTCGTATAAAGCATTTGCTGGTGTGTAGAATTATTTCTGAATCACGGGATTATTTAATTCTCAGTCTTACCGACTGAAAGGTTTTTTTACTTACAATCAAACACACAGATTATAGTCTTTTCAAACTTGAGATAATGGTACCAATTCCTCCAAGGGTGTGAACTCTAGGAACTGAAATTCCCAGATGTGAAGAAGTAAGACGGGTAACTAAGGTTTAAAAAGAGATAGTCACCGCAAACAAGATTTATTCTTTCACCCCTTATGGCGGAAGGAAATATTTAATTGTAGTAAAAGATGTAGAAAAAAGGGACAAACTATTAGAGGGTTTTTTTTTTGAAGGCAGCACAGTTATTCCTGTAATGGTCAGGAGCCAGATAAAAACAGTAAAAATGAAAAGATTTCCGATAGAATATATAGAGATCTTATACATTTTCGAAATGGGGTAAGATTAGTAATAATGTACCTGAGGCAAATAAGGCCCACCTTATTTAAAATTTGAATAAGTTAGACAATTGTTTAGATTAATTGAAACAACAGTGTTCATATTAAAGTTTGTATTATCACTCATTAAAAAAAAAAACAAATAAGAACAATTCTTGCAGTAATTTATAATTTAACCAAGTCTTTAAAAAACACCTCGTGTGGGCCTTATTAAACCATAGTAGTTTAATAAAGCCCTTGAACAAAATTAAATATTTAAAAAAGAATATAGCAATTATTTTTAATTATTATTAATTTAAAAAAAAATCAGCTAATGCCTTTTTATTCTTGTATATACAGGGAGTAGGCGAGGCCATTTTTAGCCCTATCTAACTTTTTGAGACTGAGTGGGCAGTTCAATCTCCACTGGTACCCAATCAGAGATTGCTGGCCCAAGGCTGTCATTAATTAAGTGGCACGCAGTAAAGAGAGATGGCTCTACAGGTGCCGCCATCTCGTGGTCCCTAACCCTAGCACTCGTATTTAATGTCTGAAATAATGTGGGTTCTACGTCGATTTTCTTGAGTTTACGGACAAAAAAAAAACCTGCTTGCCTGTGCCAGAGATCAACTAACTCGGGAACTGGTCGAAAAAAGGCTTAGAAAAATTACCTCTAGTCGCTGACTAGACTCAAAATCAAGTATTCCTTCGTGTAGCCAAGCACCGTAGTATGCAAACGCCACATCCACTGAGTTACACAGGCTCTTTATTATTAATTTTTTAATCATAATTATTAGCTTAAGAACAGTCATAAGGCCATACAAATATGCCACATTCTTCTTTGGTGAGACCAACACACTCTTCATGGTACCATTTAAGACACTGTGTGCATTGCCTCATATCAGCAACCTTTTCTTCTCTGCATCCATGGCAATACCACCCCTCTTTTGACTCTGTTTGTTCCTGTTTTTTTTTTTTTTTTGGTCCTTCCTGTTTTTTAGTGGCAGCCTTCTCTTTCTTACTATTCTTTTCTTTGAAAAGATCTTTGGCCACTCTCTGGCCCTTATAATTTAACGCTTTTCTTCTTGGCGTTGCCTTTACAACTGCATAATTTGGCGTTGGTATTAACTCCTGAAATGATGACTTCAAAGATTTCTTTATTTTTAGATTTGCCAATGAAATCTCATCATCAGAGTTATCTGAAACACAAGATGGAGAATTAGGACATGTTCTTACAGCTCGAGCAGGATTTAAAAATTGAGCTTTACATTTAGAAATTGTTGGGTTTCTCTTTAAAAATAACTTCAACTAATCGTTTCCTGCAAGGCCACTTTCTTTATTGAAATTATTCTTAATTTCATTTTGCTTCCAAAATATCAAAGTTTGCCTGCGTATAGCTTTTGGAGTTAAAGGGACGCCAACTGAAGCAAACTTTACTATTCTTTCTACCAAGTTCTTCTCTTGTTCTTTTGTTAGCACAGTATTTCTTCCTAATCTTTTCGTCATCTTCTTGTCTTTAAATGGTTCCTCAATGTTCTTCTAGGTACTTCATAGCGTTCTGATGCTGCACGTCATGATAGTTGTCTTCTTTGCACAGCTTTCATAGCTGCTTCTAGTCTTTCATTAGTCCAAAGACCCCGTTCCCTCTTAACTTCTGACATTTTCAGAGGCCTTTAGCAATAAAATAAGTATCTATTATGAGCAATCACCAAAAAATAAAATCATAAATTATAGCAGTTTAATAAGCCCCATCAACAAATTTACTGGACCTTATTAACTGCCGCGAACTAGATTAGATCACATCTATTTTCACATAAAATATGAATTCAAATCAATTAAAACATTTTTTATCATAAAACTGAATGTTGAAAGAACAATTTAAATATAAAAACAATGCGAAAAGAACAATTTAAATATAAAAACAATGCGAAAAGAACAATTTAAATATAAAAACAATGCGAAAAGAACAATATTTTTAATTAAAACTTACGAATTATTGCAGCATAATATTATTAAACAGGAAGACACAACCACCTCCCAAAAAAGGTCTAGGTCAAACTGACACAATAAGTCACTAGACTATATGGTGCCACTAAGTTGCCATTGCTTATTGTGTCCTCTGTGTGTGTGTGTGTGTAAGAAACCAAACTGGCGCAACTTACTGTAAATGTGATTTTTTTTAAATGGGCTTTATTAGACACTGGGCCTTATTTGCCTCAGGTACCTTATATGAAAGATTTTATCAGGTGAATATCCAAATTGGTTTTCTGGTGGTGTCACTTTCACAATGGATATGAAGATGCCCGTACCAAATTTTGCCAACATCGGTACAGTTATGGTAAACTATCCTGGAGTACAACAGCAATGCCTGCTTTGTGGTTCATACAATCACTTGGGTGGTAACCGCCCCAAATCAAAATGTTTCAACTGCATGGGAACTGGACATATTGCTAATCATTACCTCAAATCCTGTCAGAAATGCAAAAGTTCTGAACACCGCATTAACATCTGTCCTTTTAGAACTTTTGCTGAAAGAATGGGAGCACCAGTAGAGCCAATTAAAACACCATATATATATATATATATATATATATATATATCAGAGAGGCATAATGAAGAGTTCCTGGATCTTCAGTCTAGTAAAGATGGTGCTTTTAAACAAACTACACTTGGTAAAATCACAAAATGTGCGTAACCAAATCAGCTAGAAATTAGCACCAAAATTGCAGATCTGTGGGAGCAACTTTCCCAGTCAAATACTGACAGAACATCAGTTGAACTTACCAATAATGAACCTAATATAATAACTGAGCAGGTACAAAATGCAAAAACATGCAACTGTTCTCCAAGGAGAAACTGGAGAAGAAACAGAAAAGCAAGTAAGACAACTAAAAGAACTTGATATGCAGACAAGATCACCAAAAAGGAAAGATGAATTAATAAAAAACATTGAAGATAATTAAAAAAAGGAACTACATCTAAAAGGAGCTACTTCTAAGAAGGCTGTGGATCATCAAATGAAAACTCTTCAGGCTCAGAAGAATTTATGGATATGAAGAACCAACTCATGCTAATAAAGAGAAACCAGAGATACAATTAAAGAAAATATAAAAAAGTTTTCTCAGTGCAGTTATTACCTACATGAAAAGAAAATAACCAGCTTCCAAATCAAGAACGATAGGCATGAAATTGAAATAATGAAAAGCAACTGTAAAAAACTGGAAAACAGTTTACAAGAAGCAGGTTTCACAATTGCTCCTTCACAGATTGAAGACCTCATCGGGTTCATCCAAAATTTAGAAGTTAAAGACTTACCAGTGACACTTTATTAATCATAGCATCTCCTTTCTGCATTGCCTCATTAAATGTATGAGGATTCCACAGGCAAATTAAACAACAAACTATATGGAAACTTATGCTATGCCATAATATCGGGTTTATGTTTCTCCAAGAAACATACTTCTGCAGATATAAAGATATAAAAAGTTTAACAGAAAGATATCCACTTTTTTTCTTATTGGAGCTTTGGAAGATTTAACAGGGCTGGAGTAGGAGTTCTTATTCTTGCCCCCTTCCTTGGGTCATTCTGCAATATCCAAAGGGATGCAGAAGGGAGAATCTTGGCAATAGATTGGAAATACTGTGGATGTGTAATAAGGTTTATATATGTTTATACTCCATCCAATGGAACAGTTAGATGAAAATTCTTCCAGGAATTGAAGCCATATTTATATGGTGCCTAACTACATCATAGCAGCTGGAGATTGGAATTGTATTGAAAACTCCACATTAGACAAAATAGGAGGACACTCCAGGAGTGGAAAAGTGGGATATGCACAGTTAAAAACATGCCTCGACAATGCTCAACTAGTAGATATGTATGGAGGATTCACAATCCTAATCTCCAGGCATACACATACATGAATCAAGGTATTAGTACTCGTATTTATTGAATTTATATCTCTTCTTCCCTTGTAAATAGGATACTTCAGATAAAACATCTTGACATCAACATGTTCAGATCCTAATCCAGTTCTACTTAAGTTCCACTGCAGGAAAAAAGTAGTGATCTCTTCTGGACCATGGAGACTTCCACCAAATTTTCCATTAATCTTATCAACTAAATTCCAGACCCTCTGTTCAAATTGGAAAATGTTACCTGGAATTGGGATATGTGGTTAAAATTCAAAGAAGAAGTAAAGCAGAATATGATGGAATGGGGAAAGGAACAGGCTTTCCTCAAAAGGAAAAAGTTGAAAGACCTGTATAAAGAGAGAAGCTGATTCGTAACAAACCAATGCAATGGTATAGAATATAGCAACATCATTAGAAATATTAACATAGAGATAGAACTGGAAAGGCAGAAGCAAGTAGAAGAAAGAAATTTTAAGATAAGAATACAGCAGCACTTAGCAGATAGCCTTTCAGCTGCACTCTTCAATAGATAATTCACAAAATTTCGCAAAGAAAGGACTATGACTCACACCTGCGTTGATGGAGAAGGCTTGTCCATCAAAACTCAAGACATCCTTGACTCCTTTCAAAAACACTACAAAAATCTTCAAACACTACAATGTTTGAAGACAATAGTATTGTTAGAAATTATAACTCCTGGAACATTAATGGCTTTCTAGTTCATACCCAAGATGGGTTGACAGCCCCATTACAGCATCTGAAGTTACCACAGCCTATAAAGAATGCCAGACAAGAAAATCCCCAGGACCTGATGGTCTAGGGATAGAACTTTATTGCAAGGCTTGGGATTTCATTCTTCCCATTCTAGTTACACTATTTAATTCCTTTCTCTCATCAGGACACATACCAAGTGAATTTGTAGTAAGCCATACCATCCTCATTCCTAAAAGTAATAGAGATCACACCTCAATCAGCATCTCTGGGGACCTATTTCTCTATCTAATACTGACTACAAGATATTTTTCTGTATTATCAATAACAGGCTCAAAGTGGGAATGAGATACATAACTAAAAGCACACAGGTGTATGGAGTACCAGGTCGAGCAGTAGAATTTAATCTATTTCTGCTATGTGATCTAATCCGCTTAGTTAACATGAAAAAGCGGTCAATGGCAGTGCTATCAGTAAACCTTACTCAAGCATTTGATAATGTCCGGCATCGCTTTCTATTCCACATCCTCCAGAAAATTGGTGTAGGTAAAAAATTGCTATCCGTTATCAAAGGAGCCTATGCCAATTCAACCACCAGTCCCCTAGTTGATAGGTTCCTGCTAGATCCGGTAAAAATGTGAAAAGGTGCAATCAAGGTTGCCCTCTCAGTCCACTGCTTTTTGCATTGGTTCTTGAACCTTTCTTACAGGAAGTCAACAACATACATGCTGTGCAAGGAATAACAGTTCCTTCAACTATAAAGGAAAATAAGGTATTAGCATATGCCAACGATGTAGTGAGAACTTTGAAGGATAATGAATCCATATATTTCTAATTTTTTTGGTATTTTGGAAAAATTCCAATGGAGTGCTTAAGGGTCAAAGCTGTATAACTGAGAGGAGACCTTCACATAACCTTTAAAGGAATGCGAAGAACCGACCAGGACTTCTGACCTAATGTCCAATCCTCACCTTCTCGTGGTGCACACTGTTGGGTATCCACTTGGATACTGAACGAACGAGGATGGGCTGGCAATTTGGGATTTAGCCGACCAAATTGTATTCTTATTGGTTAAACCAAAATAAAAAATGATGGTACAACATGACAAAATTTCATGCCGGCTGGGGCATGGCCCGGTTAAACAAGGCACCCGTTGTTTTCGCCAGGGAACCAGGGCGAACAGCAAAAAGTCAGCTACTGGAACAAATCTGAAAACACATCACCAGAGTTAAAGATCGGTACTATCAACATAAGAAGCCTGAATGGCAAAGAAATGGAGCTAGCTGAGGAATTAGATAAGTACCAGATCGACATAATAGGAGTGACTGAAACAAAAAAGACAAAAACTGGTGAGATCTTTCTGAGCAATAAATACAAAATGTTATATTCAGACAATGACAATCAAGGAAAAGAAAGAGTAGCCATAGTATTCAACACAAAATAGGAGGCTAATCTTCTTGAATGGCAGTGAGTCGCAAGTAGAGTAATGTGGGCAAATATGAGAATGGGGAACTGGACAATAAGACTTATTTGTGCCTACGGTCCCACTTCGGTGATATAAACATTATTTAAATTAAGGAGATATTAAATCCCACATTGTTTTAAAACCGAATAAGAAACTCAAAGATTGGAATTAGAGAGTTTCATGCCGAATATAGTAATATTCGATTTTAAAACAATGTGGGATTTAATATCCCCTTAATTTAAATAATGTTTATATCACTGAAATGAAGCTTATTAGCTCTTTATATTTAAGTAACTTAATGGTTGCACCTGTTTGGAAACTCGTATAACAGAGTATATAAGTTCTTTTCGCTATACACTTTGGTATTAATTTGGTCTAGCTACTCACTGATGACGCCTCAAAAAAGGCTGAAACTGGTCTGGGTAGTGACCTCCCACCATAATGTAATAACAGCATACATTTCCTAGGAAATGTGTTTTTACATTATGGAAAATACCTAAGATTAGCGATCACAACTTTACCACCTTTGCTGCGAGTTGTCTGGTATTGTACTACGTACTAGGGTCACCTGCATTAGCTCACGCTAGTGATCGCCGATACTTTATAATTTACTATATTCGGCATGAAACTCTCTGATTCCAATCTTTGAGTTTCTTATTCGGTTTTAAAACCATGTGGGATTTAATATCCCCTTAATTTAAATAATATGGAGTAATTACTTTGAAAAATTGCTAAATGAAACAAGCAGTGATGATAGCACAGTGGTAAAAAACTCTCAACAGGCATACAGTCAGGAATACATATCCATATTTGAAGTAGAAAAAGCCATCAAGGGCTTGAAATGTGGAAAGGCAGCAGGAGTAGATGATATTCGACCAGAAATGCTGAAGTATGGTGGTATAAGAGTCTTACAGTGGCTGCACTGCATAGTTCAGAAAGCCTGGACAGAGTGGCGAATTGCCAATGATTGGAGTAGAGCTCTCATATTACCCATATATAAAATGGGAAATAAAACTGAATGTGAGAATTACAGAGGTAGTTATCGACTGAGTGTTCCTGGCAAGATCTATGCAAGTATACTTGAGAAACGGTTGAGAAGAATTGTGCAAGAAAAGCTTGGTGAAGAACAAGCTGGATTCAGGCCAAATAGAGGCTGTCAGGATCAGATCTTCACTTTACGACAAATAGTCGAGAAAGCATGGGAATATAACAAAGATCTGTATTTAAGTTTTGTCGATTTGGAAAAGGCATATGATATGACACGGTGCCAAGAGAGAAGCTATTCAATACGCTACAGTTATATGGTGTCAATGGGGCATTGTATCAAGCAATACTTAGTCTTTATTTGAGTTGTAAGTCAGCAGTTAGAAATGAAGGAAGTACAGGAAGATGGTTTAATGTTAAGTCTGGTGTGAGACAAGGATGTACATTATTCACTCTGTTATTCATTACCTATATGGATCACATTATAAGGAAAGTGGTATTAAACCTGATATCAAAATTGGAGATATTAATGTCAATTCTTTGCTTTATGCAGACAATGTTATACTTCTTAATAAATCCTCTACAAGTCTGCAAGATTCTCTGACTAAATTGAATAGCTGTTGTAATAGATATGGTATGAAGATCAGCAATAAAAAGACAATGAAAATAGGTAGAATCATTGAAAATGTGAACTGTGTTGTGAAGGGAGAACCTGTGGAACAAGTAAAACATTTCAGGTACTTAGGCATGATTTTTAGTGAAGATATTAAATTAAATATGGAAATAGAAAACAGAATCAACAAAGCCGGTAAGGTAGGAAGTCAATTGAATAAATTCATATATAATAAGAGAGAAATTAGTCGGAACACTAAATTAGCGGTATACAAGACAGTGTTCAAACCAGTTTTAACTTATGGATCTAAAAGCTGGGCCAGAAGTAAACACTTGACCAAAGACTAGAGACCACAGATATGAGAGTCCTGAGAAAGATTAGAGGCATGAACAGATGGCATCAATGGCAATATCATATTAAAAACGAGGATATTAAGAAAGAACTTGACATTGTCAGCATCTAGGAATGTGTTAGCAGAACTAATCTGAGGTGGTATGGTCACTTAAAGAGAATGGGTGAGGAAAGATTAGCAAAACAAGTGTTCTCTGCCAGGTTGGCAGCAAAACGACCCAGAGGAAGACCAAGATATAGGTGGATTGATACGGTACAAAGTGCCTTAGACGATAGAAATATAAGATCTGATAATGTTGGAGTCTTGACAAGTAACAGACTGATTTGGAGGAAAATTGTAGATAGGAAGTTAATAATGATGTAAATTTTTCATTTAGCACTATAATTTCCTGTACACCCCCCCCTTGAGGGTACATGTCAGGAAATTGATGAAGAACTTGTATTGTTGACAATGTTTGTACTACTGTAACCTTTAACCTTGTGTATTGCTGTGGCCTCTGCAGCAAATTTGTTTATATGTAGATGCTGCTTTGTGGAACTTAATTTTTGTACACGCATATTGTTTACAATTTTCTTTAACTACTTATGTATAGTTGTAACTTTAGTATGGCACAGTATGACCATTATAGTTTTTGTGCCAAATAAACTAAAGGGTGTCCCAAATTCACGCAAGATTTAAATTTAGCGCCATTAGTGCGGTAAAGTGTTGCCAACGAGAAAAAAAAGACAGCATGACAGCTGACAGTTCAGGGTTATTAAAAATGTGGCACTACACGAAAGAACAACGCATTTTCATTGTTGAGCAATATTTTAAAAATAATGAAGATTTGGCAGCTACAGTCCGCAATTTTCATACAAAATATGGCCGGAATAGTGATTTAACTTCATCAACTGTGAAAAGATTAATTAAAAAATTCAAGCAAACTGGATCAACTAGTGATCTTATACACGCTGGCCGTCCTTAAACAAGTTGTTCAACAGAAAACATCGAAGCAGTTCGTGAGAGTGTTGCTGAGAGTCCAGGAACATCAATTTGGCACCGTGGTCTTGAATTAAGCATTTCGAGAAGCTCTATACAGCGTATTCTCATGAAAGATTTGCATCTTTATGCTTACAAAGTTCAATTAACTCAAGAACTGCAGCCTATTGACCACACACAGTGAAGAGAGTTCGTTGAATGGATTATGGAACAACAAGAAGTGGATGCTTATTTTTCGAACAATAGTGTCCAAACCTTACACACACTGCTTGGAAAGAAGTCAATGGACACCTACGGCATAAACTGGAGGAATACAATGTTCCCAAATCAGTGCAACTGTGCCCACATGAAATGGCTGTGAAGAGAACTGACGGAGTTTGAAAGAGGTATTGTGATAGTATGCGATGTTGCAGGCCTATCTGTTCAGCAAATTGCTGACAAATTAGACAATCCGAGATCAACAATCAGTGATATCTTACTGAGATGGAAAGGCAGGGAGTCAGCTGTAAGTGCTACCTGCAGTGGACAATCTAGCACACTCACTGAATGCGACTGTAGGATGCTTCAAAGGATAACATGTAAAAATCACCATTTGTCAGCCAACATATTGAATGCAGAGTTCTGGGCATTGACTGGGGCACAAATCTGCACAAAAACATTCAGAACCGAGGATCACAACATGGGTTTCTGGCAGGACTGAAAGTCCCATATTATCCAATGCAACATGCAGCATTGTCTTGAGTGGTGTAAAAAGTGCATACAGTGGGATGTGAAAGCTTGGAAAGCTGTGTTATGGAGTGACAAATCATGCTACACCCTCTGCCAAGCAGATCGAAAGGGGCAGGTGTGGTCGATGCCAGGTGAATGTCTCTTTCCAGAGTGCTTATTTTTGTCACTTTGTAGATTTTTGTAACAACAAAAATCCTGGTCACATGGTTAATTCTTAAGAGGATATTGACGAGCTTTGAGGTATGAAGAATTATTTTCAGATTATTGTATTTAGTTCCCATACTCTTTTTTAAGTTAGGAGATGAATTTAAGAATGAAACTTAAGGTTTTCTCTTCTTTTCTTTCTTTCTTTTTTTTTTTTTTTAAATTCTGAATAAAATCAGACAGAGTTGCAAAACATACTTTATGATTCTTTTGAATAATTTCCATTCAGTAATACCATTTATATGATTTGTGTTTACTAAATATTAAGCAAATAAAATTTGATGTAAATTTAATATAAGATATTAATATAAAATTTTAGGAGCATGCAATAAATAACATTCATATCTTACCCTCCAAAAGTTTCACGGTTATCAACACACAGGACAATTTCAAAACTACCTGGTTTGAAAGAAAATTTTTCTGTGGTAAAAGTTGTATTATCTTCGCACTGGCTGTTTTCTAATGTGCATAATTCTGATGTTGAACTCTTAAACCCATGGTTTAGCTTTTGTTGTTTATTAGCTGAAACATCTGTTGGTTTGTCTGTGTGACTTGTTACACTACACTTTTTGCTTTCTTGAGAGACAGATGATTTATAACCAGTACTTAATTTGCAACCTTTAGAAATTGGAACAGCAGTTGATGATTTTGATGTATTAACACTTATATCCCTTTTTATGGTATTATTTTCATGGGATGAAGTGATGGGAAACTTAGAGAGTTTACAATAATTAAATTTTTGAATTTCATTGTGTGGTTCATCAGCATCACCTGAAGTGGGCAAAAATAAACAAATAAATAAATAAAATAACATAGAATAAAATAAACACACACACAAACTAAAACACAACTGTTTAAACTACATTATTCATAATACTTAAAATGTATTCACTCTTGTCTTGAAATGCTCCTCTCTACTGTAAGATACAGGCTGGTCTTGATTAACGTAATTAATTAGACCTGTGAGCATACATCGCACAAAACAGAAATGCATTAGTTTTGTTGTATAATGAAACCTGTGGAGCATTCATGACTAAATATATACGCATAACCACAGTAATAAGATTTTTAATAAGTAAATATTTTGTCCTAAGTATCATAGGACATCTTCAGTACAGTTGATTCAAACAATATTAAGAATTACATACAGTTAGGGTGCATATTTACAATGGAATCCCTGTATGCATGCAATAGCGTGTTATAGAATTAAATTAAAATATATCTAGAGAGAAAAAGATTTTTGAACAAGAACTATGCTTATAAAGACAGCAAAGCAGAAGGCTTGGGAATCCATTGGAGAAAGATTAGATTCATCCTATGAAAATGCAAACAAAGTATTCTAGCAGACCATCCGCTGCCTTCGAGGGAGGAAATCGTGCATAGCAAGGGTAATTAAGGCCTCTGATGGTGCACTTTTAACAACCGAGAAGGATATCCTCCACAGATGGAGGGAATACTTTGAGAGCCTTCTTAACCCTAGTGGCCCAGCAGTTGTGGACATCCAAGAGGTGCAGATCGGGGCAATGACTAGTCTCTCAGCAGAAGAGGTCCATTTAGCAATAAAATCGCTAAAATCGGGCAAGGCTGCTGGCGATGATGAAATTCAGCCCAAAATGCTAAAAGCCTTAAATCGAGACGGTGTTCTCTGGCTGACTCGAGTGTGTCAGGCTGCTTGGATATCTGGGCGAGCACCAAAGCAATGGCAGACAGGCATAATAATACCAGTCTTTAAGAAGGGAGACCAGAAGGATTGCAGTAACTATCGTGGCATCTCTCTGCTCAGCCTGCCTGGGAAAGTGTATGCTAAGTGCTTGGAAAGACTGTGCAGGAGCATAGTTGAGTCAAAGCTCCAGGAAGAACAATGTGGCTTTCGTACTGGTAGAAGCACAACTGACCAAATCTTCACTTTAAGGCAAGTCTTTGAGAAATCTTGGGAATATGCCAAGAATGTCTACACATGTTTTGTGGACTTGGAGAAGGCATATGACTGGGTTCCTCGGGATAAGCTTTGGCAAGTAGTACAGGAGTATGGAGTGGATGGTCAACTATTAGCTGCCATCAAGTCCCTGTATGAATGCCCAGAGTTTTGTGTCAGGGTAAACAGCACAAAGTCTGAACCTTTCACAGTCTCCGTTGGCCTCTGCCAAGGGCGTGTTCTGTCACCCCTCCTTTTCATAATATTTATGGACTGGATTGATAGGCACAGCCGAGGGAGTGTGTCAGAATTGGAAAATGTAGCATTGGACATCTGCTTTTTGCAGATGACCTAGTTCTGCTTAGCTCTTCCACAGATGACCTCCAACAGATCCTGGATAGGTTTGTAGCTGTTTGTGCAGATGCCGGAATGAAGATCAGTGTGGCCAAAACTGAAACATTTGTGGTCTCAAGACAACCATCCTAGTGCACTCTAAATGTAAGTGGAGTCCCAATGAGACAGGTGGAGAAGTTTAAATACCTTGGGTCCATATTCAGGAATGATGGAAAATGGGACGTAGAGCTAGATACTCGAATTGGCTTAGCAAGCTCAATATTGCGGGAGCTTGGCCGTTCAGTAGTATTGAAGCGGGAGTTAAGCCAGAAGGCAAAGCTGGCTGTCTTCAATACAGTCTATGTCCCCATCCTCACCTATGGTCATGAGAGTTGGGTAATGACTGAAAGAATGCGGACACGAATCCAAGCGGCTGAAATGAGGTTCCTTCGAGGGGTTGCGGGGCTGACAAAACTCAGCAGAGTCAGAAGCTCTGCAATTCGGGAAACCCTCAATACTCAACCGCTGCTTCTCCGTGTTGAGAGATCACAGTTATGCTGGTACGGGCACCTGGTCAGAATGCCACAAGAGAGGCTCCCTCAGCAGGCCCTCTTTGCCAAGCCAGAGGGTGGGAGGCCACGTGGAAGGCCAAGGACTCGCTGGATAGATTATATCCAAAACCTTGGGTGGACACGTTTGGGAATCCCACCAGAACACCTGAACTTGGTGGCAGAGGATCGTGACCATTGGAAGTTCCTCTTGCAGCTTTTGCTTCCACAACCCAATTAGGAAGAGTGGGCCTTGAAGATGTATATATGTATGTACTACGTTTGTTCCTAGATAAAATCAATTTTCTTCACCCGTGCATCAAATCACGTTAGAAAAAGAATCTCAACAGGATATCTCCTTCCTGGATGTACAAATCCAAAGAAAAGAAGGTGGCTTCATCTCCACTTCTACCATAAGCTGACTTTTTCAGGACCCTACATTCACAATTCTTTGGCTCACCATCCATCTCAAAAATTTGGCATCATTAAATCATTAGTAACCAGAGCACACAGATTCTGCTCCTCTGAAGGTTCTTTAAATCAAGAATTGGAAATAATCAAAAATACAGCCATACAAAATGGATACAATCCAAAAACAACGCAAAAAATCATCAATCACTTCCCCACACACAAACCTAGACAAGAACAAACCCGTAAGATTCCCATACTGTATGTCAAAGGCATCTCCAAACATCTTTCAAAAATTATGAAGAAATATAAATTGGCTGCTACCTACAAACCAATCAACCAAATCCACAATTGGTTACCTTCTCTAATAAATTGAGTTTAATCCTTTATCCAAGTGTAAGCAAACAAAGTTTGCACCTGAAGTATCTTCAGGACTGAGGCAACTTGTAGTAAAGGTGGACCAAGCTCTCATCACTCCTTGTCTCAGTATCTCCCATAATGCAAAGCACATCTCCTTGCAGACATGTATAATGCTATGCATTAAGGGAAGGGCCACTACCCAGACAGGTTTCGACCTTTACTGAGGTTTCGTCAGTGGGAGCCAGACCCGGAAGTGGTGATACTAAGACAGAAGCAATGGAGAGATCATATTTACCTATATGAGTTGCCAAAAGGTGTACCACCTTATTATTAAATTACTCTTGATTTAGAGAAAGATGTTGGAAGTTTATTTTACACTTGGTTAGACTATAATAAATTTAGTTTAATCCTTTAACCAAGTGTAAGCAAACAAAGTTTGCACCTGAAGTATCTTCAGAACTGAGGCATCTCATAGTAAAGGTGGACCTATGACACTTAGGACAAAATATTTACTTATTAAAAATCTTATTACCGTGGTTACGGGTATATGTTTAGTCAGAAATGCATTAATTGGATATAATAATCAAAAAGAAAAATTATAACTGGTCTGAAGTTTAAATATAATTAAAATTCTTTATGGACAATGTCCATAAAGAATTTTAAAAATATCTTTTAAGATAATCTTTTAACTGTATACCATGTGAAAGATAATGCCACACTGTCATTTTAGAATTAAATTTTTAGTGCATAAAATACACAATAAAGAAACAATTTTCTATGAACGTATTTGAACACGGTCATTTGAACAATGTCAGCTTTCTTTTTTTTCATTAATTTCATCATTTTTACAATTTCCAATAGACAACAAGCTACTCTAGGCACTGGCGAAATACTTAAACATCCTTCATTCGATATTAGGATCAACATCCTTACCTTTTGTCTGAGGTTCTATGTGATACCAATGACTTTTCTTGATGAAGAGTTAGATGGAATGAAAATCTTCATTCCTGTGAGGATGATTTCTGTTATTTGGTCTGAGCAGGTGTTTGGATCAAAAGAGCTGAAGCAGTAGTCGGACCATGGGAAGGAGGAATAGAAGTCACGGAGATCCTCCCAGTTGGCACCCTTTTAGTGCCAAAGGATACAAGATTGTGAACAAGGTGGATAAAGAACTGACAACCACAGTATACCTGGAAGGGTAGCTTGTCACGCAGAGGTCAAGTGTGTTGGCAACTTGGAGGGGGCTTTAAATGTGGCCTTAAGGTTGTATTTCTGTATATTTTATCTGATATCCCTTTAATGTATTGTTAGGTATTCTGGTTGGAAGATTAATGATGTGAGATAGTTCATTGCTGATTGCAAACACCTCAGCATCCTTGCCTGCTTGATCAGTGAAACTAATGCAAGAATGGACGGAATGTAAGTAGTACGGTGTTGGATTCTGATTATGTAGAGATTAGAGTAATTATTATTTGCTTCAGAATCCAACATGATTTTCCATCACAAAGGCTAGACTTGTAAATATTATTTAATGTATATAACTTACTTTAAAACTTAATATTCATATAACTACCTTAATTTTGTCAAATATTTAATTGTTTAATCAAAGGAATGTGCTAATGATAATAAGATTCTGTATTAAATATTATTAAGCTATTGTAAGAACTTATATTTGTAATTTAACTACGCATTTATTGAAAAGCAAATATTCTAATTATTCCTATTTGTGTATAAAGCTTAACGGTATGTAATGACCCAATGTAGTAGTATAGCCTTGTCTAACATTGGCGAGAATGTTTATGTTTGTCTGTTGTCATGGAGACGCGTGAAATAAACGAGCGCGAGTGGAACAGAGCGTGGGCTGAAGAGAGAATAAAAAAAATATATAAGTAGTAAAGAGTTGGGACGGAAACTTGGAAGTGGAAGGAAGCAGGGTGATAAAATAAAGAAGTAGAAGTAAATAAAAGGTTCTTAAGGGTAGGAGTTAAGTGGATAATTTTTATAAGTGAGCAAGAATGTAACGAATTTTATAGTTAGCTGAAATTGAAATCAGCAGTAATAATAGAAGGAAAATTAAAGCTACAATCGGATAAAGTAAAAAGCTGAACATTCAAGGAAGAATTCTGAATAAACCCAGCTGATCTAGTATTGCAGCTTATTTCCGATTTGCCCTAAAGAGAACCTCACAGTGTTTTAATTAATTTATGAGTGGTAATAAGGATAGTTTAAGTGCCCTAATTGATGTCAAGAATTCTGAAGCGTAATTGATAGTGCTTTAAGTATAACTGCGGATAAGTTTTGTAGATGTGTTTTTATTCTTTAAGTGTGATAAGTAAATTCCAGAAGTTTGCTCACAACATAATAGATGTTCTAGGAACCATTTCCGGTAAGGTCTATCATAGTGAATTATTAACTTTAACTGTGGAACCCCTTCGTGATTGAGAGTTGGAGATAGGAATTGTTTGAAAGATATTTTCAGCTATTAGATCCTGTAATATTTTGAACTTACAGCATTACTGAAAAATGTGTGAAAACTAATTAGATTGGATGTTCTATTATATTCATTTAAGTGTAAAAACTTTATAACCCAGAAGCTAAGAAGGTGTATGTGAAGACGTGGAAGATTGTGCTAATGTAATTGACTTGACTTAATGTTTGACTTATTTCTATTGTTTAAAATTAGAAGTAAAATTTATGTAAATGTTATATGACCTATATTAAATGCTTTATTTGTTAACTTAACTGTTGTATTTGCCTGAAATTCTTTTTACTGCACCGTTCACAAAAATTCGAATCTATCGGGAATCCCAAAGAGAAAAAATAAATACTTCGGCCTGAATGAATGAAAAGACTGCTAACTAATTTTGAATTGATCCTACTATTTCATATAGACTTATCTAAGGATAGAGTGGCGCAGTATAATAGAAATTTCTCTACCCTTAGATCAGTAATCAATTTACAATTAGTTTTCCTTTATTTTATGAAAGTGACTTTTAACAAGATGGCGGATTCGAACATCAAGAGAACAACGTCACAATAAAATGGCGCAGTCGACAGGATTTGATTTCACTAAAATAGATTGTAATATTAAGTATTAAAATTTGTAATAGTAAAGGAATTTGAAGGTAAATTGAGTGAATCAAGTGAATTGGTTGTAAACTAGAATCAGGCAAACATAGAAGTTATTTTAGGATTCTAATTTTTTTAAAGTTGTTGTTAATAGAATAATATGGCTGTTTCATCAAGTTCTAAAATGGAAGATAGTGAATTTTTTCGTACAGTGAACCCACAACAGGTTTTTCCCCAGTTTTCAGGTGAAGAATCAGATAATGTACTTTTTTTTTTTTTTACTTATGTTGAAAAACTTAGAGAAATAGCAAATTGGACGGATTTTCAACTGTTAATTTTACTCAGAAGTAAATTAATAGGCAAGGCTAAAGCATATTTTAACTCATCTCCAATTCTCAAGGATACATTTGATTATCAAATATTTAAGGACAATCTTATTTCTCAGTTCTCAAAATTAAGAAGTATTGGCCCAAATTTATGGAAGTTACAGAGAGTTTTAGAAAAAGATAAAGAAACTGTTACTGATTTTCACAATCGTTTGTTGACACTAGCCAACAGTTTAAACGTGACTAATGAGGATAAACCACACTTAGATTGGGCTGTATTCCAACAATTTAGACAAGGTGTTAGGCAAGAATTAAGAGAAACAGCTTATAAGAAGAAAATTTCCACCTTAGAAGAGTGTCTCAAAAGTGTCAAGGAAAAAGAACAAATGTTAGGAGATCTTTATCCCTCAACCAGTGTAGGTCTTGTAAATGTTGTAAATAAGACTGGTTGTTCCTTGAACCAATCTGAAGTTGAAAAGAACAATAAGGATGGAAAGGGAAAATATATTGGAGAAAATCCAAGTAGTATTAATTGCATAACTGAAGGTAAAGAGCAATTTGACAAAAGGCTGATGACAGAAGTGAAAACCCTAATTCACCAGGAAGTAAATAGGTTAAATCAGCCAATAATGGATAGTCTTAATGAGGTTGTGAGACAATTATCAGCTATTACTTTGAAGTCTGAAGAAAACCAAAACCCCACAACTGATAAAATTAATGAGATAATTAAACATGAAGTGGAAAAACAAAATCAACCCATTTTAGCTAGTCTAGATAAGGTAATTCAAGGGCTAGATAATGTCAAACAACAGATGTCTATTATCCCTCAATCTAAGACAGAGACAAAACAAAGAGATCCTCCAAAATGTTATAATTGCAAGAAAGTTGGACATTATGCCAGGAATTGTTTCTATAACAAAGGAAACTACTCTAATAACAGATGGGACTCAAAATTTGGATACATACCCCACAGAGGATATAATAGAATGCAGAAACACCAAGGACCTAATGAAAGAATGATGAGAGTTAGAGGAGAAATCCTAGGTTCTAAGTGTAATATTTTATTAGATACAGGATGTAATGCTTCAACTATTAGAAAAGACTGTCTCCAAGGTATAAGACATAAATTAAGGAATAATATTACCAAACTTAGACAACCTGTAAGAATTACTTCTCTTTCAGATTCAAACTTTGTAGCATATGAAAAGGTTCGAGCAAGAATCTACCTACCAGAATTTAAACTAAGTGTCTGGCAAGACTTACTTATCATCCCCTCAACCGCTGACATAAGCTCCCACATCATATTGGGAACAAATTTCTTAGAAAGATATCAGTTCTCCTGTGATTTTTTTAAAAGGGAAGTATGCCTAATGGGCAGGAAAATAAGTGTCAGAACAAATGGCAATTATATGCATAATAGAACAAGGAGGCAGAGAGAAAGGTTTCATGTACCTGAGAAAGGATTTGCCCCAAATAAAGTGGAGCTGTCTGTAATTGAACCAACTGCAGAGAATAGTAATACACAGTCTGTTATGCCTTATCTACCAAAATCAAAATGTAATACTGATGAACATTCTCAACAACTAATAGCCAAACCTGAACCTGAAGTTATCAATAAGGAACAAACAACAGTTGAGGTAAATTGTGCCAGGGTGACTAGTCTATATAACAGAACTAGGCCAAAAGAAACAAATTACCAAAATGACAGACAACTGAGGATAAAAGTTAGTAACAGAGAACAGAACGGAAAGGACAATATTATAAGTGTAGCAATCAAAATTCTCCCTATGATAAAAACAACAAGAACTTAAGTGGAGAAACGCAGAAAGGTAAATATATAGACTGTAATAAAAAAAATTTAATCATGTTCAAACTAAGTGCTATTTAAGATCTTGGAAGGGAGATAAGAACTCAATTTTCTCCACTTGTGAGTCTAGTGTGAAAAATTTTTCTTTAAAGAAAAATTTTTTAAAGGAAGAGTAAGCCTTTGTTGGATTCTGATTATGTAGAGATTAGAGTAATTATTATTTGCTTCAGAATCCAACATGATCTTCCATCACGAAGGCTAGACTTGTAAATATTATTTATTGTATATAACTTATTTTAAAACTTAATATTCATATAACTACCTTAATTTTGTCAAATATTTAATTGTTTAATCAAAGGAATGTGTTAATGTAATAAGATTCTGTATTAAATATTATTAAGCTATTTTATTTATTGTTATGTCAATATTGTAAGAACTTATATTTGTAATTTAACTACGCATTTATTGAAAAGCAAATATTCTAATTATTCCTATTTGTGTATAAAGCTTAACGGTATGTAATGACCCAATGTAGTAGTATAGCCTTGTCTAACATTGGCGAGAATGTTTATGTTTGTCTGTTGTCATGGAGACGCGTGAAATAAACGAGCGCGAGTGGAACAGAGCGTGGGCTGAAGAGAGAATAAAAAAAAATATATAAGTAGTAAAGAGTTGGGACGGAAACTTGGAAGTGGAAGGAAGCAGGGTGATAAAATAAAGAAGTAGAAGTAAATAAAAGGTTCTTAAGGGTAGGAGTTAAGTGGATAATTTTTATAAGTGAGCAAGAATGTAACGAATTTTATAGTTAGCTGAAATTGAAATCAGCAGTAATAATAGAAGGAAAATTAAAGCTACAATCGGATAAAGTAAAAAGCTGAACATTCAAGGAAGAATTCTGAATAAACCCAGCTGATCTAGTATTGCAGCTTATTTCCGATTTGCCCTAAAGAGAACCTCACAGTGTTTTAATTAATTTATGAGTGATAATAAGGATAGTTTAAGTGCCCTAATTGATGTCAAGAATTCTGAAGCGTAATTGATAGTGCTTTAAGTATAACTGCGGATAAGTTTTGTAGATGTGTTTTTATTCTTTAAGTGTGATAAGTAAATTCCAGAAGTTTGCTCACAACATAATAGATGTTCTAGGAACCATTTCCGGTAAGGTCTATCATAGTGAATTATTAACTTTAACTGTGGAACCCCTTCGTGATTGAGAGTTGGAGATAGGAATTGTTTGAAAGATATTTTCAGCTATTAGATCCTGTAATATTTTGAACTTATAGCATGACTGAAAAATGTGTGAAAACTAATTAGATTGGATGTTCTATTATTACTATTATTACGGGCAACTCCAGGGAGTCATTAGACTCATCGAGGGAGGCCCCAAATCATATTCATCACAACTATTTGACATTCATACAGTATCTATCATACCTCGCCTTAAACTCATTCACTGTCACAGCATCCACCACAGACTGAGGGAGCGCATTCCACTCATTCACTACTCTAAAAGTAAAGAACCCAGCTCTAACACCTTTACTAACCACACTTTTGCCCAGTTTCCATGGATGTCCCCTAGTCCTCCCACAACCAGCCCTGTTCTCAAAAATATCTTCTGAATTAATTTTATAGAAACCCTTCAGTAATTTGAATGTCTCAATCATATCTCCCCTCCTCCGCCTATCAACCAATTTTTGCAACCCACAAATCCTCAACCTGTTCTCATACGGTTCATTCCACAGACCTGCTATCATCTTGGTCACTCGCCTCTGGATCCTCTCCACCTCCTCCCCATCAAGAAGAAACCTAGGTGACCAAATCTGAGCACAGTAGTCTAGATGGGGTCTTATCAAGGCTCGATACAGAGGAACAATAACCTGCTTGTCTCTGCTTGTCAACGTATTCTTCAGCAACCAAGTGATTTGATGAGCTGTTTTGGTCACTTTTGCAATGTGTCCCCTAAATTTCAATTCCTTATCTACCAACACTCCTAAATCTCGTGCCTCATCAATTTCCTGGAGCAGGGTTCCACCAATGCAGTAAACTGCCGCCAATCTTTTCACCCCAAAATGCATAACCTTACATTTTGCCACATTAAACTGACATCCATTCTCCTTAGCCCAGACCTCCAATCTATCCAAATCATCCTGCAAAATTTTGACGTCATCTGCATTCACTATTGCCCTACCCAACTTCGCATCATCCACAAACAAATGAACTGTTCCTCTCAGATCATTTCCTATATCATTTATGAACAAATTAAACAGCAGTGGTGCAAGAACAGATCCTTGTGGCACACCACTAGTCACAGGCCGTCTTGTGGACTCTACTCCCGAGTAAACTACTCTCTGATATCTCTCCGTCAACCACCCTCCTATCCATCTCACCAACCCTATGTCCATTCCCATATGCTGCAATTTACTGATTAGAATTCCATGTGGAATCCTGTCAAAGGCCTTGGCAAGGTCTAGTAGAATCACCGTAAACCCATTACCCTTATCCAGTTCAGCCGTCACTGTGTTATAATACGTGAGCAAGTTACTGAGGCATGACCTACCCTTCACAAAACCATGCTGTCCCCGATACAGTATCCCATTTTCTTCTATCCAATCTTGTATTTTCCTCTTGACTATTTTCTCTAAGACCTTGACAATGATTCCTGATATGCTAATCGGTCGGTAATTTACAACAGCAGTCTTGGAACCACCTTTATGCAGTGGAACTATTTTCCCCTCTTTCCACCCGCTCGGGACTAACCCAGACCCGAGGCTCAAATTAAACAAAATGGTCAAGGGTACTGACAATTCTTTAGCTGCTTCTCGTACAACACGAGCTGGTATACCATCCAATCCCACAGATGTATTGACATTGAGGTCATGCAATAGACTACTCACCTCCACTTCATTAACCACAATTCCCATATAATCTACTGGTTTATTCGTTTCTGCAATGTCACCACCTGGATGATATACTTTTGCAAAGTGCTCACTCAGTAACTTAACTATCTCAACTGATTCAGTTACCTCCCTACCATCGGCATTCTTTAAAATCAATCTGCCATGTACATTTTTCCTTTTACTTGCTATATATCTAAAAAACTGTTTAGGATTCTCTTTAGCCTGCATGGCCAATGTTCTTTTGTAATCCTTTTTTGCTTTTCTTACCACACTCGTCACCCTTCTGGCCTGCGCTTTATACCGTTCATGTACCTGCCGGTCACCCTTCTCCTTAAATTCCCTCCATAGTTGTTTCTTTTTTTGCAACTCAAGCTTAATGGTGTTATTCATCCATTTAACCCCTACTTGATTTATTATTCGGACTCTAGGTATACAGTCAGCCATTGCTTCATGCAAGCACATTATATTCATTTAAGTGTAAAAACTTTATAACCCAGAAGCTAAGAAGGTGTATGTGAAGACTTGGAAGATTGTGCTAATGTAATTGACTTGACTTAATGTTTGACTTATTTCTATTGTTTAAAATTAGAAGTAAAATTTATGTAAATGTTATATGACCTATATTAAATGCTTTATTTGTTAACTTAACTGTTGTATTTGCCTGAAATTCTTTTTACTGCACCGTTCACAAAAATTCGAATCTATCGGGAATCCCAAAGAGAGAAAATAAATACATCGGCCTGAATGAATGAAAAGACTGCTAACTAATTTTGAATTGATCCTACTATTTCATATAGACTTATCTAAGGATAGAGTGGTGCAGTATAATAGAAATTTCTCTACCCTTAGATCAGTAATCAATTTACAATTAGTTTTCCTTTATTTTGTGAAAGTGACTTTTAACAAGATGGCGGATTCGAACATCAAGAGAACAACGTCACGACAACGGTATGCTCCAAGGTGGGTCAGTGGATCTTTGGATGAGTTGAATAAGCTATTTAATTTTGCAGGAGCTTTAAATGTGGTCTTAAGGTTGTATTTCTGTATATTTTATCTGATATCCCTTTAATGCATGGAATGGTTACAGTATACCATAGTAATGGAGTATACCATATTCGTTGTGCCTCTAATTTGCTCTGTATAGGTGAAACAGGATGCACAATTCTTATCTGAAAAAGGAAACATAAATGGCACATTAAATTTAATAACTATGGTAAATCTAGCTTTTCTGATCATGTCCTGAATACTCTACATAGAAACTCAGTGCTATCATAGCACAGTAATGTCTCAAGACCTGTGGATTTCTTTCTTTCTTATCTTTAATTTTGTGGCATTTCAGTTACTAAATAGTTACAGACCTATCTTTTTTTTTTTTTTTTTTTTTTCTCCCACCTACTTTGCTTCTGATAATACCCAGATCTCCAGACAAAATCAAATTTATTTTCTTGGACTGATTTGCACATCTAGCCTATACTGACACAAACACATCATGTCTGCAAACTTCTCAGCCTTCAACAATTTGGCATGTTTTCTACTTAAGAGACAGTACTTTGAACTTCATGAACTGCCAACCTCGTTCAAATCCCAAAGCTGCTCAAGCTTAGAATACTGTTAAGGTAGGGGCCTCACTAAAAATGCTCAACTTGATGCTATCCAAAAAAGGAAATCAGGTTAAGTCAGTTTTGCAATAAGGCATTAAGTTGCTGCCTTTTCTAAAAGTATTTTCATGGGTGCTAGTCTGCTGAACTGGTTTCTATTGTTCCTCCAAGTTTCTAAAGCCTGTAAGAAAACGCATCCAGCTGCTAGATCACATGCATGTAGTCCAGCATCAACTGTGTGTGTGTGTCCTCTTTACTTGTAGCATTCATCCCCAAGGACTTTAACTCAGCTGTTTAAGAAACATACCAACAGGTTTCTTCTTTATTATACACATAATAGTGATGTTAAAAAGACTTGTAAAATTTGTGGATTTATATATATATATATATATACACACACACACATATGCAGGGGGGGGTTAAGCTTGCTGACCCATTGCTACGAGTTGGCAAGCTTAAATTATATTAGCAGTATACTACTCTAATGAGCACTCGAAAGTTATTTCATCAGTCATTTTACAATTTTGCTTATTTCTGGATATTATTTAAAAAGAGCTGCTACACACACACACACACAGAGAGAGAGAGAGAAAAGCCAAGTAAAACATGTAAGAAGCCAAAGCAGTCATTAGAGGTATTCTGATTATCATCATGCAACAAATAGTAGACTAGGACAAATATCACTTGCGATCCAACAACTAATTGAGCCAGGTAATTTTCCAAGTTGCACTGCTGAGATATTGTGTTGAGTAACATACATTTGCAGTTATATATAAATAGTTCTCGATTTGCAAAGGTATGTTGCTCAACACAACAGCTGATTTAGCCATATCCTTTAGTAATATAAAGGATTTCTTTTTTAATGTTTCTTTTAACATGGAGAAAACTAAACTTTCAATAAACTGCAAGGAGTTATATTCCTAAAGTGTGCAATGAGCTGCTTTAAAGTAAGATTAGATTCTTTTGTTTATATCTAAGTTATGACTTTTCATTTATATCTTCATGGATTTTTTAAGCAGATTTCATTATCATGCTTACACAAATAGTCTGCCAAATCAGTGGCATACTCATGTGTTGCTGCTCCTCCACATCACACTTTCATTCTCTACATTTTTATTTCAATTTTAGCAGAAACTTCACAATGAAATTAAAGGTATTTTAGATCTTAAAACAGGAAAATTTATTTTTTATTTTTACCAAAATATATTATAAGTTTATATAGTATAATGCAAAAAAAAAACAGTACTGAATAACCACAATATATATGTTATGGAGTAAATGGGTTTATTAACAAAGAAATATATGTTTACACATGATGATATGTACAGCAACAACTCTCAGTGGAATCTTGGAACCTCAAAATGAGCCTCCTGGGAAAGTGCTCTGATAAATAGGCTCTAGAACCATGTGATGCGTGACAGGTTGCTCCATCCTGTTGGAATACCTGTACATGAAATGGAATGTTTTTTGCATGACACATCCTATGCGAATCTTGGGTGAAAACCAACACATTCTCAATGCAGCATTCGCTATTCGAGGTCATGGTTACACCACCCTCTTCAATGAAGTAGCCCAATTATGTCATGGCTGGAAATCACACACCATGTGGCAACCTTCTTGCTGTGAAGAGGTTTCTCTTGGAGAAATTCAGGTCTTGAGAAACCAAGAAACCTGTAGATTTGTCTGACCACTGCTTAGATGGAAATGCGCTTTGTCCAAGAACCAGACATTATGGAGGAAGGATAGATCTTCATAGACATTGGCCAGCACATATACACAGTATTCCCACCCAGTAGCATAATCCATTGCTGTTAAACACTGACCCACCTGAATGATGTATAAAAACGCACCCAGCTCCTTAAGGATTCTCTGTAGTGATTACCTTGGTATCTCAAGTTTTATCACTGTTAAAACTTGGTATCAAGTTTTAACAGTGATAAACTGTTAAAAACTTTGTTAAAATTTTTTAACTGCATTTTGGAGACCATAACACTTGTCCCAGCACATGCCTGTGATTCTCATTTGTGTTAACAGTTCATGGTCTCCCTGATTGCCCTTTGCATTGTGGCAGAGCACTCCTGGTATGCTGGAAACTCTTGATTAAGACAATGATGGTGCTATTGCTTGGAGCACGCTTACAGATATTAACCAACTGCTCACAAACGTGTCGTAGGCTTGGACCATTTGCTTTACTAACTCTGTATGAATGAAAATAACACTCAACAATAAACATCCTTTCTTCCAACATCAACACCATTGCTACAGCTAAATGTAATAGTGTAGACTCTACACATGGAGAAAACCTTTTATTAATGTGCATGCAGTCGAATGGCATATCTCATAGCGTGTGTACTGAAGGGGGATGTCGAAGTTCAGTACTGTTTTTCTTTTTCTTTTTTTTTGCACCATACTATATAATCTAATTTAATATTTACGTGAACTTACTAATACAAAACCTTAAATATTGCCACAGATATAATAGGGAAAAATTACCTCCATGTAGGTTGTGCTCTTTTAGTTTTTCATCTAGCATCATACAGATTTTGTCACCTATTGAAAAAAAAAAAAAAAAAAAAAAAAAAAGGTGCACAAGAATATTCACTTTAAGATAATGAATACTCATCTTTAATAATACACAAGTATATAAATTTTTTGGTTAACACGTTCGCTGCCACGCTACTTTGGCATGATCTGTTCCCCTACGCCGAGCAGTTTTCCTTCTTCAAGGTCAGTACGATAATCTCGTTACCGGAGGTAAACGTCCTACGAGTATACTCGTAGTTGGCTTGTACAGAGCATATACGTTCTATGGGAATACACAGTTTTGAAGCTAGCCCCACAAGCCAAGCATTTTCACTTCTTCAAGGTCACTACAATAATCTCGTTCCCGGCGGTAAGCGTCCTACGAGTATACTCGTAGCTGGCTTGTGAAGCAGGTTTACCCACTACGAGTATACTCGTAGTTGGCAGCGAACGTGTTAATTAATTTAGTTCATTCTAATGTATTTATCAACAGTCAACTTCTCCACTATCTAGGGGTTCACCAATTAATCAGGATAACAAGTCTGGATTCCACCAATCAATATGGTTGGCCTCTAAGCCTACATTACCAACCAGTGGACAAGTTATATGGAAATGTTTAGAGAAATGTGCTGTTATTTTTAACATTTCCAGAACTTTAGATTGTGTCTGGCATTGAGGCCTGCTAAGCAAATTGTCATCCTTCATTATCAGCGATTTTAAGAGATTAGTAAGCTTTTTCTCTGGTTGTTTACTGCATATCATGGTGAATACTTTCCTCTCTTCGGGCTTTGTTATCAATGCAGGAATGCTTTGGGACTCAGTTCTATCATCTACTCTCTTTCTACTGTACCTATGTTTAATAGACACTAATTCTATTCACAGCTTTGTTTATGATAATACACCCTACTCATCTTACTTATTCGACAAACCATGACATCACATCACTTGTTTTGCATTATGGGATACTAAGGCATATTCTATATACAAGTTGCCCCAGTCCTGAAAATACTTCAGGTGCAAACTTTGTTTGCTTACACTTGGATAAAGAATTAAACCACATATATAATTCCTTGGTATCTTTAATTTATAGTACAACCAAGTGGAAAAACTTCCAACAACTGTCTCTGATCCAGAGTATTTTAATAATAAGGTGTGACACCTTTTGGCTCTTCGTATATGAATATATGACTTCTGCATTACTTCAACCTTAGTACCACATCTGGGTCTGACTCTCACTGATGAGACCCCAATAAAGATCAAATCTGGTCTGGGTAGTAACCCCTCCAATAATGCATAGCATTTTATGCATTACTGGATGGGTCACTAATAATGCATAGCATTTTATGCATTACTGGATGGGTCACTACCCAGCATTATGGGATACCAAGGCAAGTGATGTGAAGTCATTAGCCTGTATATACACGTTTCCCCAGTCCTGAAAATTTGCTGCAGCTGAATGACTGTTTGTCGTGAACCCTTTTTTCAACAAACGCCCAGGAAGAAGATGGACTTATCAATCACTGAATGGAGACACAAAAAAATTGACTACATTTTAATAGACTGTAAAAGACTGGTATAATAGGCGAAAGATATTTCAACATAGATTCTGACCACAGACTACTCAGATCCATTATAAGAATAGGCCACAAAAAACAGCAACATCAAAAGACAACCCAAATAAATAGACTACCAGAAGTTCAGGAAGTACATAGAAGACACACTGAATGAACTATTAAGAACTGCCATATAAATGACGACTATACTGAATTTATTATCATCATCATCATCAAATTCCTGCCATGTACCCTCAAGGGGTGTACAGGATATGATAGTACTATATGAAAAAATTACATCATTATTAATTTCCTATCTACAATTTTCCTCCAAATCAGTCTGTTACTTGTCAAGACTCCAATATTATCAGATCTTATATTTCTATCGTCTAAAGCACTTTGTACAGTATCAAACCCAACTATATCTTGGTCTTCCTCTAGGTCGTTTTGTTGCCAACCTGGCAGAGAACACTTGTTTTGCTAATCTTTCCTCGCCCATTCTATTTAAGTGACCATACCACCTGAGATTAGCTATGCTAACACATTCCTGGATGCTGACAATGTCAAGTTCTTTCCTAATATCCTCGTTTTTAATATGATATTGCCATTGATGCCATCTGTTCATGCCTATAATCTTTCTCAGGACTCTCATATCTGTGGTTTCTAGTCTTTGGTCAAGTGTTTTACTTCTGACCCAGATCTCAGATCCATAAGTTAAAACTGGTTTGAACACTGTCTAGTACACAGCTAATTTAGTGTTCCGACTAATTTCTCTCTTATTCCATATGAATTTATTCAATTGTCTTCCAGCTTTGCCTATTCTGTTGTCTATTTCTATATTTAATTTACCATCTTCAGTAAAAATCGTGCCTAAATAGCTGAATGTTTTACTTGTTCCACAGGTTCTCCATTCACAACACAGTTGACATTTTCAATGATTCTGCCTATTTTCATTGTCTTTGTCTTTTTATTGCTGACCTTCATACCATATCTATTACAACAGCTATTCAATTTAGTCAGAGAATCTTGCAGACTTGTAGCAGATTTATTTAGAAGTATAACATCATCCGCATAAAGCAAAGAGCTGACATTAACATCTCTAATTTTGATATCATGTTTAATACCACTTTCCTTCATAATGTGATCCATATAGATAATGAATAACAGAGGGGATAATGTACATCCTTGTCTCACACCAGATTTAACATTAAACCATCTTCCTGTACTTCCTTCAATTCTAACTGCTGACTTACAACTCAAATAAAGACTAAGTATTGCTTAATATAATGCCCCATTGACACCATATAACTGCAGCGTATTGAATAGCTTCTCTCTTGGCACCTTGTCATATGCCTTTTCCAGATCGACAAAACTTAAATACAGATCTCTGTTATATTCCCATGCTTTCTCGACTATTTGTCGTAAAGTGAAGATCTGATCCTGACAGCCTCTATTTGGCCTGAATCCAGCTTGTTCTTCACCAAGCTTTTCTTCCACAATTCTTCTCAACCGTTTGTCAAGTATACTTGCATAGATCTTGCCAGGAACACTCAGTAGGGATATACCTCTGTAATTCTCACATGCAGTTTTATTTCCCTTTTTATATATGAGTACTATGAGAGCTCTACTCCAGTCATCGGGAATTCGTCCCTCTGTCCAGGCTTTCTGAACTATGCAGTGCAGCCACTGTAAGACTCTTATACCACCATACTTCAGCATTTCTGGTCGAATATCATCTACTCCTGCTGCCTTTCCACATTTCAAGCCTTTGAAGCCTAGAAGTAGTATGGATATGAATACATATTCATACTACTTCTAGTATGGATATGTATATGGATATGGATATGTATTTCTGACTGCATGCCTGGTCAGTGTTTTTTACCACTGTGCTGTCATCACTGCTTGTTTCATTTAGCAGTTTTTCAAAGTAATTACTCCATAGTTCAAGGATATCTTTTTCTCCCATTTTCACGTCACCTTTATCATCTCTAATTCCTTTTACAGCACTCTTTCCTCCATTCTTAAGCTTCTTCAACAACCTCCAGAATATTTTGCCACCTTCTTGATATTTATTTTCTATATTCTTGCCAAAGTCCTCCCATGACTTTTGTTTAGCTAGTTTTACACAGTGTTTAGCATTCTTGCATTTGTCTCTATATTCTCTAAGAGCACAAGCTGACTTATTTGACAGGAACTTTTGGTATGCTTTCTTCTTTTCCTTCACTGCCTCTTTAACTTTCTGTGTCTACCAGGGAGTTCTGATTTTTTTATCCTTATAGATCACCTCAACACATGCCTCTCTGGCAGAATCAATCAATGTTTTCTTCAGAGTTTGCCAATGAATCTCCAAGGTTTGATTCCTGTTCTCAAATCTTTCATTTTTTCTTCAATAATCTTTGTGTATTTTAGCCTACAGTTCACATCTGAGAGCTGCTCAACTTTTATTCGCTTTAAAACTTTCTTACATGTTCTTCTTTTCAATATGAAATTCAATTTTATTCTGCTCAAGACTAAATAGTGATCACTTCCAATTTCAAATCCTCTGTACACTCTGGTGTCCTGCACCAGGGAGAAAACATCACTATCAACAATAACATAGTCAATGAGACTTTTCTTATTCCTAGCCTCTTCTCTCCATGTGAATTTGTGCACATTTTTATGTTGGAACATGGTGTTAGTAATAACCAGTCCATGTCCTGAGCAGAAATCCAATAGATATTTGCCATTATTATTAGCTTTGCTCTTTTCTCCAAATTTTCCCAAAATATTTTTGTACGTCTCACAATTATTTCCTACTCTGCTATTTAGATCCCCAACAAGGACCAACTTTTCATTTTTCATTGTGTCAGTTGCTTTTTCTAAAGCCTCAAAAAATTCCTCCACTTCAACCTTAGTAGAACCTTCAGTGGGACCATAGGCACAAATAAGTCTCATTGTCCAGTTCCCCATTCTCATATTTGCTCACATTACTCTACTTGAGACTGACTGCCATTCAAGAAGATTAGCCTCGTATTTTGTGTTGAATACTATGGCTACTCCTTCTTTTCCTTGATTGTCATTGCCTGAATATAACATTCTTCAGCTAGCTCCATTTCTTTGCCATTGAGGCTTCTTACGTTGATGTTGGGGTTTGTTTTCAGATTTGTTCCAGTAGCTGACTTTTCGCTGTTCGCCCTGGTTCCCTGGCGAAAACAACGGGGGCCTTGTTTAACCGGGCTACGCCCCAGCCGGCATGAAATTTTGTCATGTTGTACCATCAGTTTTCATTTTGGTTTAACCAATAAGAATACAATTTGGTCAGCTAAATCCCAAATTGCCAGCCCATCCTCGTTCGTTCAGTATCAAAGTAGATACCCAACAGGGTGCACCACGAGAAGGTGAGGATTGGATATTATGTCAGAAGCCCTGGTCGGTTCTCCGCATTCCTTTAAAGGCTATGTGGAGGTCTCCTCTCAGTTATACAGCTTTGACCCTTAAGCACCCCAAGATAAATTATTGAACACAATAAAATTAAGAATATCAAAAGGAATTTTGAATATTTAAATTATCCTTCCGAAAAATATCCCGGAATGCACATAACTCGTTATATAGTTCTATTGCATTTATGTTTTTATTGTCGCAGTCCTTCAAGAGAATCTCTAAATCGTCACAAATTTTTCATAAATCTTCGTTATTAATTTGTAGTAATCTATACAAGAAATTGAAATTATCATAATATGTTTTAAGTTGTTCAAAACGTTCTATTAACGAACACATTGCAACATCTAGAAATTTATAAAACATTCACTCTAAATTTATCTTCTGGCGATTGTGGCATTTCGTCATGATGCTCGTAGTCAAATTGTCGTGTCTTCTTTCGTCGTCGAACTTCCGTACCAGTTTTAAATTCTTGTTCTACATCCACCTCTTCACTCAGTTATTTTGCCGTTTTTAAAACTTCTTTAAAATTTGTATCTGATTGATAGTCTTGTAAGAATATTTTTAAGTTTTTGATAGATTTTAAAGCAAGTGTAATGTTCATATTTTTGTCTTGAAGCATTTTACTCACAGGGTTTATTCTGTTAAGTAAATCATTCCAAGTTATAAGAGAGCAAATAAATTTGTAGTCCTTTATTTTAGCACATAATGTTTGTGATTCATGCTAAGTTTCTTTATTAATATTTTCATTATTTAAAATTTCCAAAAGTGCATCATAAATTTCTGCTAGCTGATATCGTAGAGGGTGGATTGCATTAATTTTACTTTCCCACTGCGTTTCTGATGGCTGTTTCAATATTAATTTTTTTTTACAAACTTTAAAAGGATTGCCCAACGTTTGTAAGAGAATGAAAAGAATTGTATATTTCTTGAATAACTGCAAAGAAACTAATTGTATCTGCATTCACTTTGGCTGCATCGTTAATGATTAAATTTAGAGTATGAGCAGCACATGGCATGTAAAAGACTAGAGGATTTTTGTTCAATAGCAAATTTTGGAGCCCATATTTGCCCCATTGTCATACCCTTGACCTCGCATGTCTTCAATGTGAACGTTCCATTTTTCCAGTTGTTCCATTATTGTTGCACATAAACTATGTCCTGTGGAATCTGATATATCTGCAAAACCTAAAACGTTTTCCCTGATCTTGACAATTCCATTGTCACAGGAAACAAAGCGACTAATAATGGTAATTTGTCCTGTTTTACTTGCATCAGATGTGCAGTCTAAAATTATGGAATAATATTTAGATTTTAGAATTGATAATAAAATTGTATTCCTGATTGCGTTACTTAAAGTTTCCAATATTTCATTTTGACTGTCTTTACTCAAACAGTGTACTCTATTGTTTCGTTGTAGGATCCAGTAATGATTTTCCATAACGGGATCAAACTTCCCAAACAGTTTGACTAATTTTAAAAAATTGCCGATATTTTTTTCATATAATTTATCAGATGATCCACGAAAAGCTAAATTTCGGCTACCAAGGAATTTTATAATTTCAATCAAGCATTCTAAAACACTCGTCCAATGTTTCTTTTCCATTTCATACATGCTTTGAGTCTGGAAATAAATAGTAGTTTTGTTTTTTTAAATTTTCAAGTTTCTTCCATTTTAAGAAATTTTTCATGTGAGTTGAACTAGTCTCATGTCTATGTAAAGTTGTACTTACATTTCTCCAATCGTTATAACCTTCTACAAGACTCAGTGGGTGATTCAGTTGATTCAGTAGGTGCGACAAGTTTGCAACAAAAGCAAAAAACAGAATTTAAAGTTTCGGAATAATTGAGCCATGTTCTTGGCACGAGCTCCTGTTTTCCATTTTTCTATTATAATATGTGTCGCCAAATTTATGACCATATGTATCTCTGGGATATATTATATTTTTATTTTGAACAGGCCCCATTTCAATTAAAACAACTCATAATTTTTCATCAATATTTTCCCGTTCACCTGGATCTTCTAAATTCACAGGGACTAACAATGCGTTAGTTTCGTAGTCAACTACAACTAAATCTTGTTGTAGTTGACTAAATCCTAACTATTTTTCACTTAAATCATGTTCAATTATCTTGTTCAATAGTTGCAATAGTACCTTCATGCAAACTGGATGATGTGCACGGTTCTTCAACTCTGATTTCTGATGTATCGAGTTGGTTACAATCTGCATCAGAATATTTTAACAAATTTATTAAGAACCCCAGTTTCTTAATATCTGCTTCTTTCACATGTTGCTTATGATTTTGTGCACTGGATAACTTTTTTTTTAAAATTTTTGATTCCATTTCTATTTTTATACCCACAAGAAATTATTACACAACACGACACGGAGACGAAATAATAGTCCGCACTGCACTACTGTCTGTAGCCTACTGAGATGCGTACCATATGACTGGTTAACTAGCAACTGTTTTGTACGAAAATTCGTTTCTGCGCATAAAAACTGTTCACTGTTTCACTTTAGATAGACTGCAGTAGACACAACATTCTGCAGGCAAGCATTTAGCCTGCTCTAGCTGCAAAATTGTAAACAGCCGGCTGATCAAAGTGGCGGCAATATACATTTTTTTTAAATTTTTATTCAGTGTATACGGCCTCATTTATTTTAATATTGATCATTCTAAGAATTATTTTGTTTTTATGATAAAAATTTTGTTTCTTAAAAATTAACTTATCCCTGGCAGCGACACCCGCATGCACTGTATGCCTGCTTCCGTTGGCCCTGCCAGAGGTCATCCCTGGAAACTGTATAAAGAGGGTGTGAGTAGGTGAGTGATGGGCAGGTTTTTTTCATGCAGAGTTGTGAATGATTGGAATGCCTTGCCTGAGAGTGTGGTGTCTGCAAAGAGTTTGAATGTGTTCAAGGCATGGTATGATGAGTTGTGTGTGTGATAAAAGGACCTCCCAGATGAGTCTTTGACTCCATGAGGTCTTGGGATGATGATAATAATAATAATAATAAAAAGAAGAAGAGACTCTCAGGATGACTCACCGTGCTATAGAATGTAGGATTTGTAACATCAGCAATGCAGAACATGTTACAATTTAAGAGAGAGAGAGAGATTAGGCGTAAAAGATGTGGTAACTGCAGTATACAAAAGCAAGATGAGATGGGCAGGTCAACTAGCCAGACTCAAAGATGACAGATGGACATATAGAATACTCAATTGGCAACCAAGAATAAAGAGAAAACCATGAAGATCACCTACATGATGGGAAGACCCATTAGTGAAATCTATGGGTATAACATGGAAGTAGAGGCTCAAGGTCATTGAAGGCATCTTTGTGACGTGCACTCATGGAGAAATCCTGAATGAAACACAGGTCCATCAAGGTAATTTATTTTTACTATAAGAGGTCAGGCTAGATGGATTAAGGTACATTGCCAGAATAAGGAGACAGAAAACAACATCCAAAAAAGGTATGTCCAAAATTTCTCCTATTTTTTATTCTTCATACATTAGTTTTTTTTTATTTTGACACCTCCAGGGAGTCCAAAGACTCATCGAGGGAGGGCACCTGCTCTACAATTCTGTCTCAACCACTCAATCCGCTAACTGACTGCAACTACACCAACGCCATCTACTGCCACTAGTATTTCCACAGGCAACACAAACATCCATGCCCACGGCAGGATTCGAACCTGCAGACTTTTGGCTGGAGAGCAGATACGCTAACCACTTGGCCAGCCAAGCTGGCATTTTATAACATTTTAGTAATGTCCTAGATTTTTGGGTAAAGAGCCAATGACATTGTAAAAAAAAGGGGCACTCTTAAATGGAAGTAGGCTATATTAGCCATTAAAATAATAGTTTATTTTAGAGGAGTAACATGGGAATTTTCCCAGAAATAATATCTGTCTTTATAAATATTTTATTCATATAAAAATATGAATTTTATGTGAATAAAATATTGGTTTAATTTTAGAATTAAAACACAAATTTACTTTTTAGTACAACTTACCAAAAAACTGTAGCATCTTAGCTTCTTTTCCACTCTTTAATGGTAATGGGTATTTCTTTAATGACTTCAATGCCTATTAAAAATTATAATTAAGAAAGATTAAGAAATGCAGTCTTATATGATAAAAATAATATAATTATCATAGTTAACCTGTTTCTGGGTTACTCTGAAAAACTATCCAAGTAATAAACATTCAACCATCATTACAGCTGACTTCACCTACAGTAACAATTTGAAAAATAATCGTGTAATGTATTTGTTTTCTATACTTCTGTGAAAGAAATCTTTTTCATCCATAAGATTTTCTTTTCTTCAAGGTTAAGAATCAAAACAAGATTATTCTTATAGATAATATGAGTGCCAAAGTTGGCAAAAGAAATAATGAAGATGAGAGAGTTAATAAAGTATGTAGTCAAGGAAATGAGAATGGTCTTTTAATGGTAGTATATTGGGAAATGAAAAATCTTGTGATAGGAGAGAGTTTAAACATTTAAAAAAACAACAATATAAAATGACTTTGATATCACCAGATTATAAAAACAAAAGTCAAGGATCTGATCATTATTTGGCAACACCTAAACTTAAAGCCATATAGGAATAAGAAAGTCAAAAAAATCAAAATAGAAGGATAATATATATGTAAGACCTGGTTGACAGAGTGGTCAGCATATCTGCTCTCCAATGAATCATGGGTTCAAATCCCACCATGGGCATGGATATTTCTGATTGTCTTTAGATGGGAGATGAATTTGTTTGCCCAGTGTGAGACCACTGCCCTACTTACTGGCCTCCAGTAAGCAGACCACTGCCGTGCTTACTGGAGGTCTGAAGTTGCTTGAAAAAGTTCCATGTTTCATAGAAAAATTTTAGGACAGTATAAGGTGGCAAGAGACTGAGTACTAAGAAATTAAAAATAAAAACTGGTTATCAAACAAGACCTAAAAACTCATAGACGAAAGGCATAAAGTTAAAATGCTGTTTGAAAATGATAAGTCTTAGAGAATTAAAGAAATTCACCAGAAATTATAGAGAGAAAGACAAGTTAAGAGATCAGCAAGATAAAAAAGAAATTATTTGGACAGTATGGTAGTAAGGACTGTAGTTAGATGCCACCATTGGAAAACCATATAAGATGACAAGGAAAATCACTTTGAAAGAAGGTGGCAAGAAAATGCAATAAGGAATAAAAATAGTCCTGCTAACTGAAGAGAACAGCACTATTGAAAGATAGAGAATTCTGATGAGATTTTAAACATAGAAAATAATATAGCTGACATAATAAGTAATGCACAATAGAGGAAGTCCCATACGAGGGGGGGGGGCATCGTAAGTTCTGATAAACACCTAGAACAAATATGATATTAAAGCAACTGATATAACCACATGAAAGAACATACAAGCAACACCTAATTATAATTATAAGAATACAAGTCATCTTCATAACTTTGTTCTTTCTTGTGATTATATTAGTTGCAATATCATATTTGTTCTAGGGGTTTATCAGAACTATTCTAGTCCCTACTTAAGTATGGATTAAAATATTATATTATTCAAAGGAAGCTTTTTTTTTTTTAAAAAAAATTAATCCCATAGACAAGAGGTAGAAGGATCTATAAGCAAACCAGTGCTGGGTATGGGGTGCAAGTGAGGGTTGGGAAAGAAGAAATTTACTGATATTTTTCTCGAGGTTTTAGAGGCTGTAGTTGTTTGGGAACACTTCATGAGGAAGGCCAGTCCAGAGGATACAAGTAGCTGCAATAAAAGAGGAAAAGCAGATTCAGTGTCTAAAACTTTCCATAGCACTTGTCCAGTGGTAGATGAAGTAGGCTAAGAGGACAAACATGTTGATTGGTGGAATCCAGACTAGCGATCCTGATTAATTGGCAAACTTCTAGGTAGTGGAGAAGTTGACTGTTGATGACTTTCTCTTATATTGGAGAGAACTGAAGTGAGGGAGATTGGTAGTTTGATGGAAGATATTTATCTCCCTTTCATGAAATAGATTGACTATATTCTTGTTTCTATGTTTTTGGATAAGTATCAGATAAACATAAAGGATTGTAGAGATCATACAGGAGCTCTAAAACACAGGTTTAAGTACAATTGGAGAGATGCTATTGGGACCAGAGTTTTTTTTTTTGTGTGTGTGTGTCCAAGATGTTTAGTATTCTTTTGCTGTCTATTTGGTTTTTGGTCATCTAAGGTGGTAATATATGGATGAGAAAGAGGTGGAAATACAGGTGAGCAAAAATTTCACCTCATTGCTGGCCTGGTTGGCTGAGTGGTTAGCATATCAACTCTCCAGTCAAAAGGCTGCGGGTTCGAATTCCGTCATGGGCATGGGTGTTTGTGATTGTCTGTGAAAAATGCTAGTGGTGGTGGGTGAGTGGTAGATGGCATTAGTGTAGTTGTAGTTGGTGGAGACAGAGAATTGTAGAGTAGGTGCCCTCTCCCAATGAGTCTTTGGACTCCCTGGAAGTGTCACATAATAATAATAATAATCAAATAAAAGACCAGAAAGCATGGTTTCCATTTGGACAATAGGCAAATTTTCTGCTATTGGTTTTTATGAAGTCAGATTTGCCTTTGCTGATGACTGTTTTGCATTTATTGTATGCTTAGGCATAAGGTGAGTATGAAGCCCACAAGTTGCAGGCCACCTGCAGTAAGCTGTTTTTTTCTTCTTCAAATGTTTAGATACACTTTTTTTTTTTTTTAAAAAAAAACCAGGGCTTGAAAACAGATGAGAATTTTGGGTAGAATGATGAATGAAGACTTTCATGCAGGTAGCAATAATTTCTGTGATTCACTCAAAGCAGGCGTTTTGGTTAGAGGAGCAGAAGCCTTAATCTGACCATGGAAAGGAAGAGAAATTCTGGATATTATCCCACTTGGTATCTTTGTGGTACCAAAGGATATAAGGTTAGGAGTGGCTGGAAGGAAGGTATTTTATGTGAGAGGAGACTTGCACAGGTAATCTCCATGGTGTATATCCAGAAGAACTGTTAAAATGAGATCAAGAGTAGTGGGAGTGTGAAGAGGTTTAATAAGGAATTCAAGTAGCTTGACATATAATTTACTTTAGGTTTCTGCTTACAGCAAAAGCTTCTGTATCTCATCTAGTATGGTCAATACTAGATGAGAAAAGGGGATGTTGGAAAAGGGGAGCCAGTTTTCTAGGAGGATGGCTTTTATTTGGATAGGTGAACTGCAGAAGGTCATGCTTAATGTAAAGAAAAGTGAAGAGATCTGAGTGATTTTTAAGTTTGGAGATCAGTAAATCTGATCCAGAAAAGATCAAAAGCAGGTGACCCTAAAGTAAACATTCTCCGGTAAGCACTGTCAGATCTCATAAAGGCAGAGATGCCACTTTTGTTGAAATGGAATCATGAAGTGTGTAATTTGGAAATTGAAGGTGGACTGCAGTTGATGGAGCTACAATTTGGGTTTTTGTAAGGGTAGGTCTGGTCTGGATGACTATAAGAATATGTAAATCATTTATGTTGGTGTTTATGCCATGAATGCTAGCATAAGTGGATGTGAAATTTTGTGTTTTTTGTATATTTTTTGTTTTGTATATTTATATGTTATTCTTGCTTTGGCTATTTTATTGGATTCATTCTTTGAAGGGGATTTATTTCACTCCCTGTGCCACTGTCAATGTTTGTTTAATTTCATTTGTGGTGTAGGACTAGATGAAAGGATAGAACAGGTACATGCAGTGAGAGGAGATAGACTCTTGGATATGCCACTCACTACAGGGAGCAACCGGTCTCCTTGCCATTGCCTCCTACATACCATTAGTTGCTGTTTCTCAAGGCATGACCTAGCAGAGTATGTGGTAGCAGTGTAAAATTCGATGCAGTAGGAATTTTTTTCTTAACTTTGCATCGATTTTTACAGATGTCACAAATAGTGCACATAGAAGGATACTGTAATTTAACACTGCTTGTGGAATTTTGTTATTAGGAATTTTGTATATAAGGTTTATATTAACTGTAGTTATAATAATTTTTGGGAGTTGAAAAACCATACAAGTATGTATTGAAACAGTAGGAATGTTAAGCTGTGTATTTAAAGGGCAATGCCTTAGAAAGTGGCCTGTCAATTTTAAGTGGTTCCAAATTCAAAGAAGGAGCTAGAAGCTTTGTATGTAAAATGTAAAGTGCCTTCAATTGTTCGAAGCTTAACCTAATGGATGTCTCAAGGACAGTGCATCAACAGGCGGTGAACAACCAAGGATCTCGTGCGTGTAGTGAATAAGATTATTTTTGTATGTTCTGGGAGAAACAGAAGTAATCAACAACTCTGAAGGTCACATCCCCCTTTGTGCGGGAATGTTAGGGGTTCTCAACCTTTAATCCAGGGACTGCAAGAGGAAGTATAAGAAAGGAGCCAAGGGTATGCAAAGGGATTTTTTTCATCGAGGTATCCAAAGGCAACAGATCCAGTATGTAGTAGGCAGCAGCAGTATGCAGCGATGCAACGGCTATATGCCGATATGCAGAGGCTGAAGCAAAGAAGGAAGCAGGTATGCAGAAATGCAATCTCCTCTCATAGTGTCTCGGAATCCAGCAAGTCTGTTTGGACGTCTGAAGAAGTAGGGAGGTGTCTAAGGAAAAGTCAAATCGTAATAATATGTATCTAGTCCCAGGAATTCTTCACATTGCGATGCTGCTAAAGGAAAGAAGCCCACATGAATGTTAAAGCCCAGAATGGAAAAACAGTATTGGTATGACATGATCCAATCTCCGAAAATCTTCCATGACACAACAAAGCTAAGGAAAAGGAAGCCTGCATGAACATTGAGGCCCAGGATGGAAAAGAAGTCAGTGGAACCAGATAAGAGATGAAAGAGCCAGTTCAGATATATGTGTCAAGAGAAGAACTGTGAGTACAACTTGAAGTATATATATATTCAGTGGGACATATATAAAAGTTAAATTGTGATAATCTGTCCCGGGCTATGAGGTTAAAGAAATATTGGAATTATTTAGATATGGTAAATTTGTGGCAGGACATATAAAAGTTAAATTGTGATAATCTGTCTGGGACTAAGAGACCAAAGAATAATTGATATAATTTTGATATAAGAAACTTATTGAGTGAAATATGTGTATATTGCTTGAACAGATTAGTTCTAGGATGAGAACATAATTCTTATATGATAGTATCGCTGCATGTTGGGTGGGTGCCACATGATAAGCTGATATTTAAGTTGCAGCACATGGGTCTGGATGTCAGATTGGTCAACTGGATTCAGGATTGGCTGTCTGATAGGTATCAGAGAGTTGTGTATGGTGGAGCAGTTTCCAGGAGGCAGAGGGTTACAAGTGGGGTCCCACAGGGCTCAGTACTAGGACCTATATTGTTTAACCTTTATATCAATGACATAGCCAGTGGATTGCAGGGGGATATTCAGTTGTTTGTGGATGATGCGAAGCTGGGAAGGATTATTAGTAATAGTGCAGATGTGGTAGCCCTGCAAGAGGATTTAAATAAGCTAGATAGATGGGCAAATGAATGGGGGTATCAGTTTAATAAAGCAAAATGTAAGGTCTTGAGGTTTGGGAAACATCGATGGGATGCTGCATACTCTATGGGAGGAGTTATACTGGAGGAAGTAGGGGAGACAAGAGATCTGGGGGTTGATGATTGATAGAAACCTGAAGTTTAGGGGACATATTGCAAAGGTGGTGAAGGTAACACAGAGGATTGCTGCTATTATGAGAAGGACACTAACCTGCAGAGATAAGAGGGTTATCATTCCGTTGTATAAGTCTCTGATCAGACCACACTTGGACTATTGTTCTCAGATTTGGTCCCCAGGATTTGAAGGGGATAAATTAACTGTGGAAAGGATACAAAGATGGTTTCAGGACTGTACAAGGATACTTATGAGGATCGGCTGAGAGAATGTGGACTGCAGAGTTTGGTGGATAGAAGAAGGAGAGGTGATATGATTGAGACTTTTAAACTGTTGAGAGGTGGTTACAGGGTTGACACTGGGGAGTTCTTTCGCTTGGTTGAACAGCGGGAAGGAGTGATGACAAGAGGCCATCCCTGGAAGTTACGAAAGGAAACTGTGAGCAAGAGGGTAAGGAGTGGTTTCTTTGTGTGGAGGGTGGTTGAGCAGTGGAATGCATTGCCTGATGGAGTGGTGGGAGCGAGAATGGTCAGTGAGTTTAAAGAGTGGTATGATAGACACTCTGCCACTCTCCAGGCTTTTGAAATGAACTGTCATTAGCAAAATTGTGAATTTAATCTTGGAGAGTGGCAGGGTGTTACACTTTTTTTAAAGTGTTAGGAGTTGTACAGGTGAAGAGTAGCATCTTAAATGGAACAGGACACTAAGTTTTGTTTGGAAGTTGAGGAGGCTATGGATGCAATGTGCCTGTACTAGGAAAGGCTACAGGAGTAAGTCAGTCAAAGAAGAGAAATTGGATCTTGATAGGTGATTTGAATATACATAAGGCAAATGCAAGGGTAAGTGAAATGAGATCTTTCTTGGTAGAAATAATAGAGACATGTCTGGAAGCAACACAGTTCACCAGGGTATCCTCACCCCATTGGAGAATGGCAAGGAGATTGATGGTTAAGACATTGGTTGGAAGATCTTCAAGCCTGGAATTTTTGAGAATTAAAAGGCTTATGAAATGAACTGTCATTAGCAAAATTGTGAATTTAATCTTGGAGAGTGGCAAGGTGTTACACTTTTCTCAAGGCAGGTGGTGGTGGTGGTGGTGGTTGGGGGGGGGGGGGGGCGAGGTGCTAGAGTGCTCCAAAGGGCCTGAATAATTGGCTTCAGGTTCCCCAGCTAGCCATGTGCACCTGTGCATAAGTAATCCTGGAGAGTAGTGTGCTAGAATCTGCCCAATTGCTTGTACTGGCTTGGGCAAGCAGTTTAAATTTTCAAGAATTTTGTGAGCCACTGATAAACTGACAAAAGGCTATAAACTATAGAGTGGCATGAACTTTAATCCAGAATGACTATTGGAATTTGGATGACAAACTTGCATACAGTGACATGGAAAATCCACCTGGGACAAGCTTATTTTAGCATGTGCTACTTTTTCTCTCAACAAAATAGTTTAACAATAGATCACATACTGGATTTAATAATGATCAACATGGAAAAAAATGAATGGATTGGGATGCAATTCCATTTGTCAGCAAAAACATTTTGTAAGAATCAGTTCGCTATATAAAAATTACAATTAAAAAAAAAATGAATATTTTATTATTGTCTGAAATTGTAAATCAGTAAAACTTACAAGAAATATTATTATTATCAACATCTGACCTCATGGAGTCAAGACTCATCATGGGAAGTACCCACAAAGCTCATCCAACAATGCCTTAAACTGATTCAATGTGTCTACATTCAGAAAACAGCCAGGCAATGCATTCTACTCACCAACCACTCCCATACAAAGAACGTGCTCCTCACTCCTCTACTCATACCTTCCTTATACAGTTTCCAGGAATGGCCTCTTGTCCTATTAATTACCCCCTGCTCCCATTCTATGAAAAATTTCTTCCATTTCTATCTGATAACAACTCCTGACTAACTTAACCATATCCCCTCTTCTCTTCCTATTCATGAGACTTGGTCACCTTTGTGAATCTTCTCTGGATCCTTTAACATATCCTTGTCACCATGAAAACCATGTGATCAAATCTGTGCACGATAATCCATAAGACCTTATGAGAGGAATCATAACCTCTTTATTTCTGCATGTCAGGGTCCTCTGCATCATTGCCATTATCTGATGTGACAACTTCACAACTTGTGTAATGTGGTTCCTGAATTTCAGGTCCTTGTCCTCCACCATCTCTCCCAGATCTGTCATCTCTTGTAAAGTTTCTCCACTTTGCATCCCATTGTTACTTAGCAAATTTCAAAACCTTACACTTTGCAACATTGAACTGATAGCTCCACTTACTTGCCCATTCATATAATCTATTCAAGTTCTCTGTTTGCTTGACTATGCATTGCTCTCTCTATTCTGCATCATGTGTAAACATTTGCATATTACCAGTTAAACCCATCCCAATATCACTGATATACAAATCAAACAACAATGATCCCATCAGCACACCACTAGCAACTTTCCTCTTTCATGATACTGCATTCCCGTATAGAACTTTCTGTGATAGTCAATCACCAATCCCACTCACTAGTCTGTTATCCAATCCAACCTGTTTATTTATTTATTTAACAGCTTGTCATGTGACAGTCTATCACAAGCGTCTGCAAAATCTAAGCATATCATTGTATATGCATCTCCCTTTTTCCAAGATATTTACCACCTTGTACATAAGTAAGTTAGTAAAACATAATCTTCTTTTAACAAACCCAACCCATGCTGACAACCAGAGAGAGAATAATGCTGTTATCAACCCATTTCTGTATCCTACTTCTCATCAATCTTTCCAGTACCTTAACCACAACTCCAGATATACAGATTGGCCTATAAATTAGTTGCACCCTTAACACCATGTTTATTCAGTGGACAAATATTACCTTCTTTCCACTCTTAGACAGTACACACACACACACACATATATATGTGCACTTTAAAAAAGAAAACTGGTTATTAAAAAGGTCACTTGAACACTACAAGGTTTGCTAATGAATAAGAAGAATGGAATGTGGTCATTAACACAAATATGGACAGGATTTGAGGTTATTGAGAAGATAATGGATAGAGCCATGGGAGTACTCTGGCATTTGTAGAAAAATTACGGTGAAAAACAAGAGAGGAACCTAGTTACCAAAGTGTGACTGGTGGTAGACAGACACATTTCTTCACATTTTCAGGCTTACATCCAAAGGTGGGTAATATTATTATTATTAAGAAAGACTCCAGGGAGTCAGGAACTCATCAAGGAAGGCCACATATTACACACACCAGATAAAAGAGCCTGTGTAGCTCAGTTGAAGTGGTGTTTGCACTCTTCAGCATTAAACTGCCTGAAGAAAGAGCGTCGTGAGTTTGATTTTTCAAAGTGAGTTTTAAATGTCAGATTTGCTTTTAAGGGCCACATATCACAGATGTTTGGCGTGGTGCATTTTTAGTTCTTAATAAAATCGTTTGTGGTCATTTTCTATTATCTTAGTTTTTGCTAGTTTGATATATTTGGTGTTTTATATCTGTTAGGTTTTTTTTTGTTTGTAAGTTTATTTTCCTGTTGTAACTTTTCATAATAAATTATGAACAAATAATACATTAAGGACCACAGTTAACATTATCTCATTCAATGCTGTTTTGTTATAGTGCTCTTTTGCAAATGATTGGTAAAATAGCAATTCCATGAACTAGCTGCCTTCAAAAAAAAACCAACTAAATAATGGTATATTTTCACAAATTCTGTGGGTTCAATGCACCAACTGTTATTTGAAATACATGCATTCAGTTATTAAATACATAGAGCAGTCTTTGAATTGTTCAAAAAATAAGTTTGTTTGTTTTTTTTTGAGACAAACAATGCAAGTTAAAAATCAAAGATGCAAAGAAAAAAGCATTTCCTTGAATAAAATCTTGCTAAATTTGTGAAAACGGCATAGCCCATTATAGCAATGATGCTGAGAACACTGACATGTAAGAGTAAGGATGTAATGATTATACTGTATAAGGTATGATCAGACTGCATATGGATTACTACACACAGATTTGATCACTTGGTTTTCAAAAAGGATGAAGAGATGTTAGGAAGGATTCAGAGACAATTGACTAAGGTGATTCCTGGACACTGGAATGCAGATTAAGGGAATTCAATTTGTAGTCTAGTGGATAGAGGGAAGAGGCTAAACATGATCAAGCCATATATAATTTGATAAGGGAGTTTTTACTTGATTAATGTGAATGAGATTTTTCATGGAATGGATGGAGAGAGTGGGAGGACAAGAAGTCACAACTGGAAGCTGTATAAGGAGGGTGTTTTTTAGCACGAAGTGTGGCAGATGTTTGGAATGCATTTAAGTCATGGTATGATGAGCTGTGTGTGAGAGAGAGAGCTAGTGGACCTCGCACAATGAGTCATTAGACTCCAAGGTCCATTAATAACTGGCTAGGAGATCTGCTGTGGAGCATGAGCAGAACAATCTATACTGGTAATTACTAATTAATTAGGGAGCCTCCAGCTTTTGAAGCAGGCTGTCGCATACTATCTCTATTCTTTTCGAAAGAACTCAAATGAAGGAATACCATACTGATGTCTGATCATCTTTTCACCTTTTTTTTAATGGTTTCTTAGTTCAAGCTAACTTTATCTATTTAGGAAGATAACTTTGTATGATAAGCGGAAAATAAAATAATTTCTATTAGTAAACTTTGAACACAATTTTTTTTTTTTTTTAAACTTGAGTAGTTAATGAATCTACAATCCAACCAACAGGCTGCAGATTTGAATCTTGTAGTGAGCATGAACGTTTGTGATTGTCTTTAGAAGGGAGGTGAATGTCACAGTGTGAGATAAACCACTCTGCTTACTATAGGCCTGAAGTAGCTTGAAAGTTCCATGTTTGATCTCTAAAACAGTTTTTGGATTATGTAAAACATTTTTAACCTATCCATAGTGCTCAAGTATTAGAAGTTTAAAACTTTTGTGGGGGAGCAACAGATAAAAAAAAAGTCACTTATGATTAATATATGGTTTAATGAATTAGCAAGAAAACTACAAATCTGGCTAACATTAAAATGAAACAAACTCCTCTCCCTGAATTTATAACTATAACTACCTGAAAAATTCTTCATTTATGGAATTGCTCAAGAAAAACCGGGTTAATTTAGAAAGTAATCGTATAAGAGATGTTTGTTAATTATTTTCATTTGAATATAGTTATATTTCCTTGGGACAGTAGTGGTTAATATTCGTTACTACACATGAATTATTCATGGTAAGCAGGTGAGTAGTTTTAAATAGGAGAGAAAATGTTTTTCCAGTTTTTAATAAATGGAAACCATTAAACTTTATAAACTAACAAGAAAACGTATCAGTGTTTCAGTTCTCTTCTGTTAAAACAGAAAAATCAACTAAACGAAACCGTTACCCTTATAAATGGCAAATGACTTTTTAAATCACGTTTTTCAGCTTCTATTTTCCATTCTTTAAGCCATTTTTCAAAAAGCGGATTAGGACGAATGTATTTTATTTTCCTTCTTTTGCGAGCAGGTGAAGATTTGCAATCCATGCTTTTTATTCTGGCTTTTTTAATACTAAAATACAGATAAGCGCATGCATATTTTGCTCAAGTTCAATACATTCACTTCGTACAAAATTGCCTCCATCTCAAACGACACAAAGAACGAAATAGTTCAGCTAATCATCGTCCAACACTTCGCTATTCAAACTTTTCTACAGAGGGCGCACCGGTGTAAGTTGAAATATGTTAGAAAGATGGCTGTACATAGTAAGGAAGTGGTTGTTGGATGTAGTTACTTATTATTAAAAAGTAAAATTAATATACCTTACTAAGTGAGAGGCACGGGTAAACTTTATATTTCAACATATAAAATTTTAACGGAGCTTTTAATGCGGCTTTCGGTGTAATGTGATGTGTGAATTTCGAAATTGGAAATGTGTGACATTTGTTCAGACGTCATTGAACTCTTGCAGAAGTGTAAGTTAACGTAAAATTTTGAAAATGTATCGGTTTCAGGATAATTCTTTTTTAGTGTTTTTCTGTATGAATTACTAGCATATTAATTTTATAGTAAACAGACTTACGGAATGTCGTTTATCTTGTGATGCTCATACACTAAGTGGACTGATATGTATATAGTAATTCTACTATATTGTACATAACTTACTGAATATAATATACCGACAAAAATTTTAATTCTCTTTCCCTCCGTTCAAAAAAAAAAAAAAAAAAAAATATATATATATATATATATATGCATATATATATATATATATATATATATATATATATATATTACTACTCTGTGGAATGCACACATCTTATTGTTCCAACCAAGAATAGTTAATGTTAAATAAATTTAAATAATTAAAACTGCAGTATGTTTCCTAATCAGCGTTATTACAAACTGTTGTCATAATATAGCATCACATACAGTGGAATTTTAGCCTTACACCTGAAATGACTGTACTCCTGTATAAAAATACAGTTGTTTTATTAACCACCACTCTGGATTGCTAATATACATTCAAGATCAGAAATACTGATCAACTTCTAAACTCTTTGACTTCATTTTATATATTTAAAAATTACATTTTACATAGGTGTCACCATGAAAACTGTGCAACATCATCAATTTTATGATAAAAAAACGAATATTGGAAAACAAATACTGTGTGTATATTTTGTTGCTGCAGTGCTCCTTACAGTAAAGATTTTGATATTCTTAATACTATGATGTTGATGTCCTTTTTTTTCTTTTTCTGGCATGTGCTGCAATTAGTCTAATCCTAAGTTGAAGAAAAGGGTTCACTGCTGAAGTATGATGAATATTTCTCAGTAAATAGGAAAACATGAATGCTGCCAAAAAACAGCAGCATGTGCACACACACACACACACACACACACACACACACCTTATTATTAACTGGTCATATTTCTGTGATGGGTTGTTTTTAGGTATTTTCTAGCCATGGATAAAGGGCATGATTACATGTTGATATGTCTGAAATTTTGCAAAGGAATTTGACAGGATATGCTTGGAGCTCTGTTATACAAACTAGAGCACATGGGAGATGGATAAGGAGCTGGTGATGTGAATAAGAGGCTTGCTGTGTGGTTGGTCACAAATATATTATAGCATCATTACCATAATATGTGATAATTGAGATCCATATCTTCCATCACTCCCAGATCTCTCATGTCCTCTGCTTCTTTCAGAATTTCCTCACCAAATGCATACTTTGCATCTCATTTTTGCCTACAAATTTCAGAACCTAATACTTTGCAACTTTGATCTGATAGTTCCACTTGCTTGCACATACATCTGTTCAAATCATGCAAGGCACATCATCTGCTTCGTTCCTCATTGTTCTTTTCAATTTTGCATGATTTTGCAAACTGTTGCATATCTCCATTCAAACCTATCCCAGTGTCATTAGCATACAAGTTAAACAACAGGGGCACAGTACTGGTGATTTTCCTTTTTTGCGATACTGCATCCTCATACACAACTTACTGATACCAATCTGACAGCAATCACTATCCAGCTCACTAATTTAGTATGTAATTCCATCTATTCCAATTTAGTTATCAATTTGTTGTGTAGCTGTCTCAAAAGCCTTTGAAAAATCAAATATGTTTTTTTTTTTTTATTTTTATTATTTTTATTTTATTTTATTTTATTTTTATTTTTATATATATATATTTATCTCACACATGAGAGGCATAAGAACCTATAGTGCACAGTACCATCTTAATAGTATTGTAGGCCCCTGGGCAAAGCATGCACTGGAGCCCCCACCCACCCACCTACCGGAATAAAAATGTAAACAGTCAATGAAATTAAGCCTATAGATTTATTAGTACTTTTAACAAAATCAATGTTTAAACAAAAAAAACAAGTAAAGTGAGAATTAATCAATACAAACTTTTGCAAAATTTCTTTGCAGAGAATTGATTTATAATTGGCTTAAAGTCAGTAGTCTTCAGGATGTCATTTTCCATGCGCATGAGTGAAAGCCAGTTCAAAAGCTGCTGTCCTATTGTGTTGTGAAGCTGATTCTTTGTAAGTTTCAATCTTGAAAATGAATATTTTCCTATATTGTTGGTCACCATCATTCCCATGAACACTCTGAGTGCAATTTCAACATTGGGAAACATAGATTTCAAGTTCTCTGAAATTATTTTTCTATACAACTCAGGGAGAGTCTTACAATTTTCATCAAGAACTATGTAGTATTTGAGATGCTTGCATTAATTTAAACGGTCTCCATAATCAAGGTCTTTGTGATACACATTTGCCAGATGTTCACACTTTTTGTTTAGCTCATCAGAACCAGTTGTTTTCAATTGATTGAAGAAGGAAAACAGATTTCCAATCCATGAATAAGCTTCATTTATTTGGAGTCTCTGAAAATGTATCTTCTGAAGATACATTTTCGGAGACTCAAGAAGATTCATGGTAATAAGTATGTCCACATCTTTTGACTGCAGGACCGTACTTGTTTTGTTCACTCTTTCGAGAATGTCCTTCCAAAGAATTGTCAGAAATATCTTTCCACATTCTCCATTTTTTTGCTCAATCCTTTTGCCTCTCGCCTTGCGTTTATGTCCTGGTCAGTGTCAACTGATACAGAATCCAGTGCATGTTTAATTTTCTCAAACCTCCATGGAGCATGGACAGCATCAAAATGTGATGACCATCTGGTGTCAGACAGATGCTTGACCTCAACATGATCTTTTCCTAATGATGATGCCAGAACATTCCATCGATATGTAGAAGCCAAGAAAAAAGGAATACAGACGCTGAACAAAGTCAAAGAATTTTGCAATCTGTAGACAACACTCTGCCACTTTTACTCCTACCAAGTTCAGGCTGTGTCCAGCACAAGGGACATAGATAGTGAACTCATTCAGTTGATGGATCCGTGCTTGCAATGGAGTTATAACGTCCAGATATATTTGAGGCATTGTCATACGACTGACCACGGCAGTTTGATAGCGGAATTTTGTTCTCATTCAGGAAATCCACAACAGTGTCTGCTAGATTCTTTGCTCCATGAGAAAAGATGGGGATGAACTTGATGAAATGCTACCCAGGCTCTCATCCTCAAATGTACCAGACGGTAAATGTCAGTTGATCAATGTGTGAGATGGCTGGAGTGGAATCCACACTTATTGAATAATACGTTAACTCTTTCATTTCTTCCAGAATTGCATAAAGAACATGTTTTCCCATTAATTGAATAAATTCCTCACAAATGTTTGCCGATAGATGATGGATTCCCCTTTCCAGCATTTCCATATTTTCCATAAAAGGGTCAAATTCACTCAACAGCTCTAGAATACCTAAAAAGTTTCCATTTTTTGTCAACTCAATAGTTTGATTTTCTCCACGAAATGCCAAACCTCTGGAAGCAAATAAGCAGATGACAGAAACCACACGTGTCAATACTTTATGCCAGTACTCCTGCTCTGAGTGATGTTGTTTGATTAATAAAGAATCTATGCATCCAATTCTTTATGCCGAATCGAATATGTCGTCATGCACTTGCGATGTTCTTCTCCATTTTCATGTTCTACAATAAGATTGCTGTGTTTCCAGTCATTGAATCCTGATGTAGCAAAAGGAGATTCTTTTTTGGACAATAGGCAACATGCAAAGCAATACAAAGGACCTTAGGATGGTGAATAGAGTAGCCATTCGCGTTTTACACACTCACCATTCCGCAGTTCACGTTTGAACACTTTCTTTGATAAATGCCTTGCCTGAGTTCTCTCTCCTCCAGTCCCCATCATATACTCAATGAGTTTAAAAGGTTGCAATTATGATTCTGACATGATGTTGTCCCACTACGAATCCAGTATCCAGTAATCCACTGTATTAGTATTCTTAATGCCCCCCATAGCCCAGATCTGTGACGTGAATTGCACACACACCTTTGCTGTTACAGATTTGTGTATTTCCTCTTGTGGAATGTCCCGAGCAGCAGGAACAGGTAATGGTATGTCTGGAACTGGATGTAGGTGGTGATGCTATATTTAGAGGAGCAGTACTTGAAGAGCTGGAGATTGTACTTGTTGAGAAACACATTATGGGGAAGTCTGTTCCAGAGAGGAGACGCTGGTTCAGTGCATTTACAGTTATACTTAAAAGTAGCTGATATTGCATCTGGATTGAACCAAGATGTTAACTTTGGCAGTTTGCACATTTTCTCTTTCTCCTCTGCAGCTCTTTTCCTCTTCTGTGCTCCACTCATAAAAGTATGCTTCATTTCTGCTCAAAGGATTATCCACCTGGAAAAAAAAATATTTAAAAAAATTTTATTTATAGTATAGTATGAAAAATATTTAGTTATTGATGTATTGTGTTCCATCTCCATTCTCTTTCTTAGCTCAGTGTTCCAGCGAGAAGTCGAGTAATTTATACACTGCCAAGAGATCTCTCATGAACAATATGGTAGCATGGGTCCCCATGCTAGGCCCAGTGTGCCCATGCCTTAAGACAGCCCTAATAGTGCATCAGTGTTGTGTGTGGAAGTAAAGGTAAGGATTGAGAAGGAAAAAATCGACATTTTTCTTGAAGAGCTGGAGGTTGTACTTGTTGAGAAACACATTATGGGGAAGTCTGTTCCAGAGAGGAGAAGCCGGTTCAGTGCGTTTACAGTTATACTTAAAAGGGACATTGAGAAGCTGCTGCTGCTCTTGTTTTAACAGTCAAAACAAAGTGGAGGAATGATGGTTGCTAGTTCATTGGAGCAGTGACCATGGAGATACCTGTATAGGAGAGACAGCTGAAACAGTAAGTCTATGAAGGGAGGGCCATCTAAGAGCTGAATTGCTGTTCTCTGGATAGCATCACGAATTTTTTAAGGTAGTTTTAGGTGCAATATTTCAAATGTGTGAACAATATTCTATGGATTGGCAGATTTAAGATTTTTATAGGAATAGTAGCTGAGTGGGTGTAAAATAGCACATCTTGAGTGGAAAAGAATGCCTAGTTTTTTCAGAAGCCGTGGATGCTATAGATGTGATATGTTTATGCTAGAGGTAAATGTCAGTCCATGGAGAGAGAGAGAGAGATCTGGTCTTATCTGGTGATTTGTGTTATTGAGGATTAGAGAAGGTGAGCTGATATCTCTTTTACTTGGGAAAAGGCAGGACTGCATTTTGTTGGCATTGAAGGTGGACATGTTATCTTTGCTCTACTGAAGGATGATATGGCGATCAGTGTTTAAGGCATGTCTTGAGATGTTGAAGCCTGGGATGTCTGAGAACTACATGGTTTGTTGAAATTTTGTTTGAGAATAGATCATTAATGTATAGGAGAAAGAGGATAAATGATAGAATGGAGCCCTTAGTCACTTCCACATTGGTGGTAAAGCTTGAGGAGAAGGTGTTGGCCACCAAAGCATGCAGGGAACAACAAGCGAGAAAGCTAGCTATCCATTTATAGAGAGTGATGGGTAGTCTGAATGAAGGCAATTTTTCAAGCAGGTCTTAATACCAGACACGGTCAGAAGCCCTGAAAACAACAACGGCCACAGCAGATGTTTCTCCTAACCTTTCCATGTTGTGTTCATTGGCAGATGACGTAGGCTAAGAGATCAGCTATGAATCTCTATTGGTGGAATCCATATTGTTGATTAACTGGTGGGTCACTATCTAGCAGAGAAGTTGACTGATGATAACTTTCTCCATTATTTTGTAAAGAATTGAGGTGATGGTGATTGGTTACTAGACTGTTATGTCTTTTTTTTTTGTTTTGGAATAGGTTGGATATAGGCTTGTTTTCACGTGTTAGGATTAGTGCCAGATATGAACACTGTGTGTGTGTTGGGGGGGGGGGGCGAGGATATGATTAAAACATAAGTTGGTAAGAGGTTATCTCCAGATTAATAGGGATGAGGTTTTTTTTTCATAAAATGCAAGAGTCATGGAAAGAACAAGGAGCCATCCCTAGAAGCTGTATAAAGAAGAAGGTGAGAAGTAGTGGGTGGCAGGAATGCATTGCTTGAAAGTGTGGTGAGTATGGAGGCAGTGAATGTATTTAAGACATTGCATGTTTTACAATGCTTTAAGACAGTCCTGATAGCGCATCAGTGCTGTGTGTGATAGTAAAGGTAAGGATTGAGAAGGAAGAAATCTTGACATTTTTCTTGATGAGCTGGAGGTTGTACTTGTTGAGAAACACATTATGGGGGGAGTCTGTTCCAGAGAGGAGAAGCAGGTTCAGTATGTTTACAGTTATACTTAAAAGGGACATTGAGTTGTTGACTGATAACTTTTTCCATTATTTTATAAAGAATTGAGGTGATGGTGATTGGTTAGTAGGCTTTTATCTCTCTCTTTTTTTTTTTTTTTTTTTGGAACAGGTTGGATATAGGCTTGCTTTCACGTGTTAGGATTAATGCCAGATATGAACACTGGTGGGGGGGGGGGATATGATTGAAACATAAGTTGGTAAGAGGTTATCTTCAGATTAATAGGGATGAGTTTTTTTTTTTTTCCATAAAATGCAAGAGTCATGGAAAGAACAAGGCACCATCCCTTGAAGCTGTATAAAGAAAAAGGTGAGAAGTAGTGGGCGGCAGGGATGCATTGCATGAAAGTATGGTGAGTATAGAGGCAGTGAATGTATTTAAGATGTATGATAAACTGTGGGACATCTCAAAGTAAGTTTTATTCCATGGAGGTCTGATGATAATCATAACAATAGCTAACAATAAACAAAGTTTGTGCCTGAAGAAGGCACAAACTTCGTTTATTGTTAGCTATAAACTTTGTTTGTTTACACTTTAATAAAGGATTAAAAAAGGAATATAATTTCTTGTTATCTTTAATTTATAGTATAACCAAGTGGAAAAACTTCCAACAGTCATGAAAGGGTTTATGTGGAACTTCAAAGCTGGCGATTATGACAGACTTAGAAAGCAACTTGGAGCAGTGCCATGGCATATGAAACTACAAACTACATGGAATGAATTTAATTAGTACATGGGATGCGGAGAATAATAATTTTTTTTATTTTTAATTTTTTTTTTTTGAGAGGCAGCATCAGACTAAAAATGTCATGAGTCCTCAGACATGAAGAGATTGAGCAATGCAATACATTCAGTTGTTTGCTGATCATGCGAAACTAGGGAGGGCAATAGTTATAAAGGTGATAACTATTACAGGATGATCTTACAGGATGAATTTAAATAGGTCATCTTGTAAGGCAGTGTGAGCAAAGGACAATGGTAGGCAATTCAATGTTGTAAAATTTAAGGTTAATGCACTTTGGGATGAAAAGATTACATACTTCATATCATATTGATGGTACTAGTTTACAGGAAATTGATGAGGCTAGGGATCAGGGGTGATGGTGGATAGAGATATGAAATTCAGAGGACATTTTTCAGGAGTTGGCAAAATAACTCAGAGGATTACTTGGATGCTTAAGAGCATATTGACTAGCAGAGATAGGGAGGTTATTACCCTTCTTTATAAGGCTAGTTATGATTCAGCCACATGTTGCATGGATTTGGTTATTCCTGCCTTTCTTGGGTATCAGGACGTGAAGAGGCTTCAGAGATGAGTGATCAAGTTGGTGACAGGTCTGTGGAATGTTCCCTATGATAGATTGAGGGTGTGTGGATTTCAGAGTTTAGCTGACAGACAGAGGAGAGGGATATGATAGAAACTTATAAGTTACTAAAGGGATTCTATAATCTTGACACAAAAGAAATTTTTCAATATGTGGGGAGTAAGGGAAACACAAGGGGTCACACTTGGAAGTTGTATGGTTAGTAAGGGTGTGCAGACTAGGTTTGTTACTTGGAGAGTGGTAAATTAGTGGAATGGATTGCCAGAGGTGGTTGTGAGTGCCCTAGCATTGAATAGGTTTAAGGAGATGTGTGATAGGTATTGTGTTAATGGATATTGTGAATCTCCTGTGATGAATCTTTTGACTCCATAGTGTATCCATATAAATAATAATAATAAAAAATCAAAAATTTAGAATAATATTTGCAAATGAAAAAATGATTCTGAAAAGCATTTTTCAAAATACTGAAAGTTGGCATGTTTCCAACCAGTTTGAAATATGATAAAACTGGTTGGAAACATGCCAACTAGTTTGATCATCATCCTACACCATTAAAAGTTTTTATATTTTAGCAAGAAGATTGTCACTTTTATGGATAACTGTAGCATAAACTAGTGTGGCACTTTTCACTTCACTAAGGACTTTATCTTTGTTTGTGACTACTGTTGTTACAGTGAGTTTAGCCTGTAGCCTATCACAGTGTTTGATACATCATCATTAAATTCATTAATTTTAACCTTAGTATGTAATGTAATCGATTTAGGCATCTTCTTTTCATTGGAAGCTCCAGCACTCCCACTTTGAATTTTATCTGCCATTATTAATAACATTGAGATAAAATAATAGTTCTAAACAGTTTATCATTCACAGTGCAAAACAGATATGCAGCAAGCGACGATATTGTAAACAAACTTTTAGTCTTCAAAAACTGTGCATTGGTTGATTTATGGAAGTAGTGTCACTAAAAGTGTCATATGAGTGAATGCAGTGTTGTATAAATGGGTATTGGTCACAATTGAAGAACACCATATGAGCGGATCATCATAAAGTGAAGTATCGTAATGCAGGGCATTATTGTAGTTCAGCTATCAGTAGGTGAGGCCTCTTATTCCTTTATAGGGCCTTTTAATCCTGTGTAGCTTTTGGAGATTGAGTGGGCAGTTCAATCTCCACCAGTAGCCAATTGGAAATAGTTGACCCAAGACTAATTTATAATTTACTAATTATAAATAGCAACCAGTGAAGAGACTGGTAAACCAGGGCTGCCATCTCTTGGTTCCTAACCCTAACAGGGTGAAAAACAAACCTGAGTTTTTGGGAGAAAAGCACGCTTGCCCGTGCCAGAGGACTAACTCGAGAACTGGTCAAAGAAAGGCTTAGAAAAAGTTCTTTTAGTCAGTGACTAGACTTTAACTTAAATCTATCTCAGGATGACCTAGCGAGAGGATGCAAATGTCACCTCCACAGAGCTACACTGACCTCTTACCATAGTTCAAAATTAATTTATTTTGATAATTAATTTTAATTAAATTTTAATTTTAATTAAATAATTAATTTTAGTTTTATTGTAATTTCATTTTATTGTTTTGATTCAGATCTGTTAAAGGAATAACATTTCATTATTCTAGCTTCACATTGTGCATGTGTGCACTGATGATGGTCTGTTAATTTTGGGCCGAAATATTTACAATAATAAAATTATTATTATTCTTGAGGATTCATGTTTCTAATTATCGTAACATTAGAAGAATCTTGAACAGTTGGATGCCTGTTCTTTTTCATCTCTGCTTTAAATTATATTCAGCTGACATCCACCCTCTGTCAGTGGAATCAAGCCTATATACAGGGTGATCAAAGCTAGAGCATCCCTATTTAAGGTCTTGTGGAGCACCAACCAATTATTCAAAGGCTGCAAAACTTTGCAGGAATACATTGTACCTCATGCAGAAGTAACATCTGAGAGAAAAAAAGGTAGTTCCAAAATTCACCACCAGGAGTGCTATATTATGTACCAAATGTAGATGTAGTAATTTTTCTGTGTGTGTGTGTGTGTGTAAGAAAGAGAAAAGCGACACACTCATAAATAACACGTATTCACTTTCATTATGCATTCTCAGGCTGTACTGTTCAGTATGCTTTCCTTCCCAGTACTCCACAAACTGCATCCTTTGCACAGTGTGTTCACTGGCAAAACTCAGCTGGCCAGGACTAATGGCATGAACATGCTGTTTTTATGCATTATGCTGTCTTGCAGGCACTGAAAGACAGCATAACGCAGCATGTTGCGTTATAACACCTGTCTTTGAGAAATCCTCAGAGCCAGAAGTCACAGGAGGTCAGATCAGGTGAATGAGGTAGCCATGCCGTAGGAAACACACTGATCACTTTGGCTTCTGTGAAGTGTTCTCGAAGAACCTTCTGTATGAATCAACTGATGTGTGGAGGTACCCCATCCTTCATGAAAATGGCTGAATCCATGCACAGGTGCTGCTGTAGCTGTGGCGCAACAAAATTGTTTATCATATTGCAGTACCTCTCGGCAGGTCACCTGACTGGCAAATGTCCTCAAAGAAGAATGATCAAATGATAAATGAAATGAGATGAATGAAACTAAACCCACACCAGACAGTGACTTGGGGTGAATGCAAAGGAATTTGTTGGATTGCATACAGGTTTTGCATAGCCCATACCTGGCAAGTGTGGGTATTCGCAGCTCTGTTCAGGTAAAGTGTTCCTAATCTCCTCACAAAATCGTCATCCATGAAGCATTCAACTCCACTTGAGCAAGGACTTTCAAAATCCTGTGGGTATAACTCATGTCAGGATTATCTTGAATGGGTAGAAATGCAGAATCTTCCATATAATTTTCAAGATAGTCATGTAAGGTACATCCATGTGTCTTGATGTAGAATATGCACTGCAGGAATCAATGCTGTTATTCATGGCTGCCTCCACAATGGCAGTAGCAGCTTCATTCACTTGTGGTGAACTGATTGGTTTGCAGCCTCTTCCAGGTCTAACGCCCAACGATCCCATTTCTTTAAAATGACTAATCATTTGTTGCAGAACACATAGAGATAGTAGACCTCATCGACATTTGTTCAGGCGACGAAATTCACGGAGTGCAACAACAGCTTTGCAGTTGCTGAGGTAGTGCAGCTTCACGAGCAAAGCACATTGGGGTAAGGTTAATGCCACCACTGTGGATAGTATTAACAACCAGACTGAAGGAAAAAAATCCTGGGTCCATTGTCCATCTTTTTAAACCCTCTTGTCACTTGCCGAGTTATTTAATATACAAATTCCATGCATTTGGTGTTTACTCCCTGGTGGTTAATTTTGGAACTACTTTTTTTTCCCTCTCAGATATTGCTTCTGCATGACACGCAACGTATCATGCAGATGCTACTTCTGTGTATCGCACAGTATCATGCAGATATTGCTTCTGCATGACACGCAAAGTGACCTTTAGATCACTGGATGCCACTCCACAAGCATTAAACAGGGATACTTTAATTTTGATCACTCTGTACATCAAATTCCAAAAAGAAAAAGTGGTGTCTACCACCAAACTGTTGACCTATTAATCTTATCTCAGTGTTGTTAAAGGTAATGGAGAGGTCATAAAATTCAACTTCTTTGACACCTGTACAACTGTTAAGTAATCAGTGACTATACATGCACGTTACATTGTGTCATAAGTGTCAGGATACCACAAGTGTGGGGTTGGTGTGTGTGTGTGTGTGTGTGTGTGTGTATATATATATATGTTAAAGATACCAAGAAATTTTATAAACTTGGTTTTAATCCCTTTTTTCCCAAGTAAGCAAACAACCAAGCAAGCCAAGTTTCTGCCTGAAGTATTTTCAGGTCTGAGGCAAACTTGCTTTCTGAGCCTTTTCACTGACACTGAATTTATTCATAAAAACTGCACTCTGTTTCTTTTGAGATTGCAGTAGCATTTTAAAATAATCAGCACTTTTATTTTCCATATCATTGTGATTTTTCGTGAAATGTCTTTTCAATTTTGCTGGAGCCATTGCTGTATTCGAAAGTTGTTTGCCACAGAGGAGACACAGTGGAAGAGGACAATCTGGATCACCAGTCAATGTAAAGCCCATTGATAAGTAATTTTCATTGTAAAGATGAACCTTTTTTGTATTCGTTTTTGTATTTGTGTTTTGAAATTCGGTATGAGATTCTAATTCATCACTGGCCTCTTCAGAATTGTCTGGATTTTTTCTCTTCAAAAATTTCCACATTTTAATGGTTAGAAATTTCTATAAAATAAAAAATGTAAAAAAGATGATAAATCAAAATTAGACTAATAAAACTTAAGCACAAAACATAAATAAAGGAAAACAAAAGAAATACATGGGAAAATGGGGAGAGAGAGAGAAAACGGAATAACTCCAGTATATGGTGATCATTGTTTACATCGTGCAAAGCACTTATGTAACCTTATTCACCATTCAGAACAAACTATCGATATATCGAATTGAAAGTGTGAATATATTTTCACGTAGGTTAGCTAACAGTGGTTGCTGCGTAACTCAAATGAAATTGTTCTTGAAACAATAAAAATACTTAATACATGCTACACTATCATTAAAGGTATTAGTTTTTTTAAAAAAATTGGTTAAATTAAAGGGCTAAGAAAATTAGTTTATAAAACAGATTCAGTTATGTTAGTAATATAATATTTAGTAAATTAATAAAAATATAATAGAAAAAGTATAATATTGCTCAAACTATCGACTGCAATCTGAAATGAAGGAGTAACCTTCCCAAAAATTACAATCACCGTAAAGTGGAGTTTAGCCAAGAAAACATCAAACTTTTCATATTAATGAGTGAATATGTACCTACATGCTAAAAAACACATAGGATTGATAAGAGACCGGCTGTGTTTCTTGCTTGCACTGACTCATAAGCGACACTAGCTAGTGCTAGAACTAGCTCCAGTTGCTGTATGATAAGAGGATCATAGACAGCATCGCCTCGCATCCTAGTGGGAGTTAATATAACTAACGTGTACTCAAATTTATTCCTTTCAGAGAACATTTATTAATTTCTTCCACTGTTTAAGTTCATTTATTTGTCACTGCTATTCATTATTATTTCTTGCGGAACCCCTAGCAATGTCTCGCAGAACCCAAGTTGAGAAACGCTGGGTTAGCTTGATTTCAGCAAAAGTTACTGGCATAAGTACAGTCCCTAGCTTGGAGCTGTTCCATATAATGAGGTTTGTTAAACAGGAAAGAAAGAAATGCTGACAGAGATATTACAGTATCAATGTGTGAAAGTATTCGTCAAAAGGCTGAATAAGATAGGTGTCAAATGAAATTTGGAAGCAGCACAAGATGGATAATGGTAATAATCAGTTGCATGGAGAGTATAAAAAATAGGCTAAGAGAATGACTCATTTGGTAGGGACAGAAAAAGTGCAGTATGAGCAGAATTCAGCAAATGAGGCAAGAAAAACCCTAGTGAGGTTTTTTGATATCTAGAAAGAAGAATGATTATGACATGATCATGTTAATGGATGAAAGTGTTAGATTGTAACTACCACTGCTGCAAAGAACACTGTCAAGGTATTCATTAGGGTTTCAGTGTGAAATCAGGAGAATCAGAGAAGACTTAATGGTGAGTGAGCAAGAGATATATGATGAATTAAGTAAGCTAGATGTCAGTAAGGCAATAGGACTTGATGAGATATCACCACGTGTATTAAGAGAATGTTCCAGGGAGTCAGCATTAGCTTTGGCCTATTTTTAACAAGTCTTGCAACAGCACAAGTTCCAAAGGAGTTGAGGGAAGGTAAAAATAAAATTGTTCCACTTCACAAAGGTTGTGATAAGGTTAAAGCTACAAATTATAGGCTGATCTGTATATCTGAGTTGTACTTGAGATGTTGGTGAGAGCTAGAATACAAACATGGATAGATAACAACAGTATTCTCTGTGTTTGTCAGCATGGATTTGTTAAAGGGAGGTCATGTTTTATCAATGTACTTATGTACTATAACAAGGTGACGAGTATATTGGACAAGAGATATACGTATACAGTGGTATACTTAGATTTTGCAAAGACTTTTGATAGATTGCCACACATCACAGGTTGGTAACTAAATTGGAGCAGATAGGATCAGATGAAAGATTAGTGAGTTGGATAGGCAACTGGCTCTCAGATAGATATCAGCAAGTTCTGTATGCGGATGCAGTATTCCAGAAGAGAGTGGAATACTGCATCCGTTATTTAACTTCTATATTAACACATTCGCTGCCACGCTACTTCAGCATAGTTTGTTCCCATATGCCAAGCAATTTCACTTCTTCAAAGTCAGTACGGTAATTTCGTTGCTGGCAGTAATCGACATACGAGTATACTCGTAGTTGGCTTGTGTGGAGCATATTCCATCTATGAGTATACACAGTTTTGCTGCTAGTTCCACAAGCCAAGCATTTTCACTTCTTCAAGATCAGTACGGGTAACCTCGTTGCTGACGGTAAGCGTCATACGAGTATACTCGTAGCTGGCTTGTGTGGCTCATATACCAACTACGAGTATACTCGTAGTTGGCAGCGAATATGTTAATGATATTGAAATGGGTTTAACTGGAGATATACAACTGTTTGCTGATGATTCAAAACTGGGGAGAGTGATGAGGAATCAATCAGATGTGTCCATAAATAGATTGTACAGTCTATTTATGGACACTTGAATAGATTGTATGAGTGGGCAAGTGTGTGGAACTGTCAGTTGCAAAATGTAAGTTTCTGAAATTTGGGAGGTAACAATGGGATGCAAAGTCTATATTTGGTGGGGAAATTTGTTGAGGAGACAAGAGACCTTGGAGTATTGATGGACAAGGATCTGAAGTTCAGAGGTCACATTGCATAGATCGTGAAGTCATCACATCAGATTATGGCAATGATACAGAGGACCTTAACATGCAGAAATAAAGAGATTCTTGTCCCATTGCTAAGGTGGTAGTAACTGGTATTTGAGATGTAGGATATGAAGACAAATTGAGGAAATGCAATTTGTGATGCCTCATATGAATAGGAGGAAGAGGAGAGTGGATATGATTGAAGCTTAAGTTGGTAAGGGATTGTTACTTGGTTAATGTGGAAGAAGTTTGACATAGAATGGGAGAGGGGATTAGAACAGAGGGCGAACACTAGAAACTGTATGTGTAGGGTGTGAGTAAGGATATGTAAGTAGCATGAATAAGTTGCAAGTTCTTTACATGGAGAGTGGCTAGTAGGTGGAATGCATTGCCTGACAGTGTGGTGAATGCTTATATAAAAAAACCCAGTTTGATGGGCTTTGTGTTAACATTTGTGTATCCTCCAATGAGTCTTTTGACTCCATGAAGGTCTGGTGTTAATAATAATAAGTGAGAATTTTTGAGGAGGAGGATATAGTTACAGGAAATAGAATGTAAGGGATATTGTATTTTTAGGAAGGACAGAATAGGTTAGCTCAAGAATTGCATCAACAGGAGTCAGATTTCATCTAGAAGGAAATATTATGAGAGACAGTGTGTTTAAGACTTTAGTTTGGGATTGAAGCCATAAGAAGAAAATATATAGTCATACTCCAACTTACGCGAATCCAGAGTTACGTGGTTTCTTATGTATACGCATTCCCATTCCTCTTCACGCCTCTAGTCATCTTTCCGGTGCCAGCCGCCTTCACCAGTGTTGCACATGCTGTGAACAAGCGCTGACGTGTTTTTTGCAGTCTCCATTCACACACGATTTTTATAGTCTACAAACCTTGCGATTGTTTAATGTTATGTTCTTGATAAAAATTTTATCAGATAAAAAATAATAATGTCGTCCAAAAGAAGCAAGTCTGATTCTTCTACAGCTAGCAAGAAAAGAAAAACATTGACTTCGGAAACAAAACTCAACATTATTAAGGATTTTGAAGGCGGAATGAAAATTTGTGAGCTTGCAAAGAAGTTCAATCTACAGGAATCCACAGTAAGAACAATCATAAAAGAAAGGTTTACAGATTTTGGAGGATATAGATTCTAACTAGGAACGAATTGTAGCCACAAGGCAAGGAATAAAAAAATCATTGGCTTGCTATGAAGAAATTTTGCGTGACAAGAAAAAGACATTATACCGTCAGACGAATCTATTAGATTTTATGAAACATCTACATTGAGATAACTTTCTTTCTTTTATGTACGAAAAACCAATTATGATTATATTTCTTAAAAAATATAGGTGTTTTTGTAAACCTTTGGTCCCAATTAACTAATATTTTGTATGTTTGTATATATAAATTACATGCAAAATTATACCCTGAGTTATGAGAATTCGACTTAAGCGCTTTTTGTTGGTCCCACCTACCACATAACTTCGGGGTATGACCGTACTTAATTACTGCTATAGGCCAGGTGGTTCATTGTAGATTATATGTAGTGGCAAGTTAGCTTAATGAGCACAGAGCAAGCAATTATTATGGGAGCCTATCAGGTATTGTCCCTGATAGGCTGTTTGTCTTAGCAGTGGCAAGATTCCAAGGCAGTGGAAAACTGGCAAATAGTTCCATTACATAAAGGAAGTGCTAAGACAGAGGCTCAAATTATAGACCAGTCAGTTTCTCAGGAGTAGTGGTTAGAGTATTGGAATTTAGTTTTTTTTATATGACTTCCACCTATTATAGGTTGTAGACCTGTAATACATTAGTACTGTGGGTGGAATTAGTTTTTATATATATACATATATATATATATTAATTATTATTATTATTTTAAAATTTTATTTATTTTTACACAGTCTGGAAACTTTACCTTAGAGACCAAACATGGAACTTTTTTGAAGGCACTTGAAACTTCCATTAAGCATGGTGGTAGTCTTATTTCAGGTGATGAAATTCATTTTCTACTAAAGATATTTGCAAACATCCATATCCTTACTGGAATTTGAATGCACAACTTAGTGGTAGGAGAGCACTATTCATTTGGCTAACCAGTCTGGCAAATATGGTTAATAATAAGTTTGAATTCTGTAGTGGGTGGATAGGAATATGGTACTATATGGGAGAATAGCATGACCTTGCGAAAAAAAGTCTTGTCTTAGTAAGTGACTTAATTTTCTGTAATAAAATTACAATTCAATTGAATGAAAGAAATGGATACTATGATACTGCATAGAGTTATCATTTAAACTGCATTGGACATGAAGCTGGTGATATAGGTAAGAGGAGTAGCTGATAAACAGACATTATGAAATAGTATATGGTGAAGTCAGATCAAGGACAAGGCAGATGACCAGTGGTGTGCCACAGGGCTCTATACTTTGACCATTGCTCTCCTCAATTTGACTCCATCATATACTTTTACTGATGTCTGTTTATCAGACATTCTTTTCTATGCCAGTTTGTGCAGTGGGCAGTTTAGTGTGGTAGAAAAAAAGCATAAGTGTCTTTTGGGATGAAAGCATCACAAGCTGTGTATTTAAGATAGATGTGATTGCAGTAAAAGAAGTTAATTAGGCTGGGGATTTGTGTGTGATGAATGAACAGATGATTTAAGTTCAGAGGACATCTTGCAGAAGTTAACACAACAGCCCAGTGATTATTTTCTTGTTAAAAAAAATTAAAACTTATACCAACAAATAGGGATATGAAAGTTATTATCCATCTTTATAAGGATTTTGATATGACCATATCTTCTTGAGGATATAAGTGGTGGGAAGGATTTGGATATGGGTGACAAAGATGGTGACAGATGTATGAAGTGCTCCATGAGAATGTATTAAAAGTTTAGTTCATAGGTGAAAAAGAGGAGATATGAACTAAAGGAATTTTATAAAACAAATAAAGGAAGTTTTCAGTACATGACAGGGTTGTTGTTTGATAATGGTTGAAGCAACAGATGCTATGAAGTCAGTGTATTATGTCTGTTAGTTGTACATGTATTGGTCTGACCACTTCGCATGTTTTTATAGAATGATAAACTGAATTTTTGTTAGTGAAAACTCTGCTATTATCATATGAGACTGGCTAACTTACCTTTTTTATGAAGGTAAAAACTCTTATAAAGATTCTTCATCTCAGACCAGATTCCAGCCTAGTCTTTCCAGGAGGGCATTATTGATACCATTAAGCTACTGAAGATCTGCGAGAACACAGGTTATCCTTGAAGTTGTAAGAGTGCTATTAGCAAGGACATAAGGACCTATATATATATATATTTTTTTTTTTTTTTTGCTCGAAGAATGGTGAGCGAGTGAAATGGTTTCCAGAGGTGGTTGTAATTGAGCTTTTTTTGTCAGTGATTGAGTTTAAGGAGAGGCATGATAGATAGATGGGTATTGCATAAATAATGCTTAGTGAGTACTTCAAATCAGTCTTTAAATCCTGCCTTTACCTATATAATAATAATAATTGTGTTTTTGAAGTACGTTTATTCATAATATATATGAAGTCATATTTTGAACATTGATATTCAGTGAAAAATTAAGACAAAAAATGTACTTATTTTGATGTTTTATAATGGAGATTTTTTCCTCCCCAGATGAGAATGAGACTCGTAAAGGAGAACAGCGATCGTTAACAAAAGTGGAAATATCTGTTTTGTGTAATTATGTTCAGGCATGGCCTCAGAGGTAACTTGAATTTTTAGCTATAAATGAAAAGAATTTCAAAATTTATGTGATGTGTGTATTATATATATAATTTATTTTTTTTTTATAAGATAAATACATGGTGATAGTGGAATGTCATTGCCTGTTGTTAGACTGTTATCCCATTTGTTCAAGATCTGAAATGGACCCTTAGTCTGCTCACAGTGCTAATACTAATATAGTGTAAGTTTACACCATTTTTTGGGTGGGATTCACATAACAAAAAATAAATAAATGTTTATGCTAGCATAAAGAAAATTTCCAGATCTTAATGCTTGCTGTCATAGCTATATAAACTATTTATAAAAATAATAGCATTACCACATTATTAAACAGAGCCAACAAGCTAGATTCAGAAAGGGATTTAGCACAATCAACCATCTTCAGATGTTGACTTAACTAAGAGAACAATTCCAAGAATATAGCTTACCATACAAGGTTTTTAAGACTATTAAAAATCCTTTGAGAAACAAGGATTTTTAATAGGCTAAAAAAGCAGTGATAAAACATGGAGTAAGCCACAGTTATATACAGCTAATACATAATATATATATAAAAGCAACTACTAGTGTCCTTATATGAACAAAGTAGCTCATTTAAAATAAATAGAGGAGCACACCAAAGAGAGATTATTTCACCCATATTTTTCAATGCAGTATTAGAATACACCCTAAGGAAACTAGATTGGAGTGATAAAGGGATAAGTGCATTGTAGTAATAGCAAACAACATAATAGAGCTAGAAGAAATGATGAATGAACTAAATACAGTACCAAATAAAGTGGGATTATATATGAACTGTGGAAAAACTAAAATAATCACAGATGTTGACAGAAACCAGATAGCAGAAGAACAAATAACAGTAATAGGCAATAATAAAATAAAAAGTATAAAAATATGCATATCTTGGAAAAGCTTTTACATCAGGAAATTGAAGCACATATGAAGAAATAAAAAGAATACAGCTAAGTTAGATTTCTGTGTATTGTAACCTGAAAATATCCATCACGAACAGTACAGGAGATTACTGCAGTACTGAACATATATCCCATACAAGCATTGAAAACTATTTGCACAAGCTGGGATATGTCTCAAAACTCAATGTTTGGGTGCTGCATGAATTGACTGAGGCCAATATGACTGCTCGCATATCCATCTGTGATTCGCTGCAACGTCGCCAAGAAAACGACTCATTTTTGAAGCGGATGATTACGGGAGATGTGTATGATAACGTGGTACATAAAAAATGATGGGGCACAAGAGTGAACCGCTGCAAACAACCTTGAAAGCGGGATTGCACCCAAAGAAGATCATGCTCTCTGTGTGTGGTGGGTGAAGGTGTTGTCCAATACTATCAGGCAGAATGATTGATTCAACTGTCTATTGCTCACAGTTAACGCGACTAGCCCATGCAATTAGCACAAAACGTCCTGAATTGGCAAATCGAAAAGGAGTTATCTTTCACCACGACAATGCCAGATCCCACACATCGTTAACAACCTTGAGTAAATTGTTACATCTTGGCTAGGATGGTTTGTTGCATCCCCCGTATTCACCGGACCTGGCACCTTCCAATTACCACTTATTCCGATCGTTGCAGAATTCTCTGAACGGGAAAACCTTCACTAATGAGGAGGCTGTCAAAAGACATCTGGATCAGTTTTTCACCAGTAAAATCTCAGATGTTTTATGAACGTGGCATAATGAAGTTGATGAACAGATGGCAAGAGGTCATTGATAAAGAGGGTCAGTATATAACTGACTAGTATGTATTATACATACATACGTACATACATCTTCAAGGCCCACCTTTCCTAATTGGGTTGTGGGGGCAACAGCTGCAAGAGGAACTTCCAATGGTCATGATCCTCTGCCACCAAGCTCAGGTGTTCTGGTGGGGTTCCCAAATGTGTCCACCCAAGGTTTTGGATATAATCTATCCAGCGAGTCTTTGGCCTCCCACCCTCTGGCTTGGCAAAGAGGGCCTGCTGAGGGAGCCTCTCTCTCTTGTGGCATTCTGACCAGGTGCCCATACCAATGTAACTGGGATCTCTCAACACGGAGAAGCAGTGGTTGAGTATTGAGGGTTTCCCTGAATTGCAGAGCTTCTGACTCTGTCGAGTCTTGTCAGCCCCACAACCCCTCGAAGGAACCTCATTTCAGCCGCTTGGATTCGTGTCTGCATTCTTTTGGTCATTACTCAACTCTCATGACCATAGGTGAGGATGGGGATATAGACTGTATTGAAGTCAGCCAGCTTTGCCTTCTGGCTTAACTCCCGCTTCAATACTACCGAACGGCCAAGCTCCTACAATATTGAGCTTGCTAAGCCAATTTGAGTATCTACTTTGTTTTATTATGTATTATTATTATTTTTTTTTTTTAATCTCTTGTTAAAGTTATTTTGTTAGAACTTGAATGTATTTAGACCATGTCACTCTACATTATGTAAGTGCAGTTCATGAGTTTCCATTGTCGAATCTACTTATTTTTGTTCTAGTTGTTTATTTTGAAAGTCATACCAAAGATGCTTTTGATACTGGGGCAAACAGTTTATGCCAATAAAAATTTCCGTAAATAAAATCCATATTATATTTAACTAGTTATTATGTTTTACATTCCAATTTGTCAAGATATTTAATATATGTATCATATTTAGAAGGAAAGTAGCATTAAACCTAATATCAAAATCTGAGATGTTAAACCCAACTTTTTTATGTAGCTCCCACTCATGGAAGGTTATTTCATAAACCTATAGTACATTCATACTATAGGTGAAAAGAAAAAAATTATGACCAGGCCACTAGATCACTGCTTATTCTACAGCTGTCTGAGGCCAAAAAATGCTTAGCCTTGTTAATTAATGAAATTATATGTTCAGGATGGACTACTCTGATTTATTTGAAATAGTGCAGCGTCTTTCTACTGTTTCTGCAGACAAAAATATTTGCTGCTACGATTGTTTTTCCTATTTTTATTAATTTTGATAAAAATTTTGATTTTTTTTGAAAATTTATTTTTTTACCTAGTCCAGAAACCCTGCTCTAGAGGTCAAACATGGAACTTTTTCTAGCCACTTGATGCCTCCAGTAAGTGTGCCGGTGGTCACTAAACCAATTTTAGGTAATGGCTGTGAAAGGTAGATTGGGGGAAGAATAAATAAAAAAAAGTTGCTTGAATAATAGAGACACCAACATAAGATTTCTGAGGAAAATTAAAGGGAAAAGATTGGATCATTGATAGAATTACATTCAGATGAAAATATAGGAAAAAACAGGAACTTGACATTATTAATGTTGAATGTGAGCAGATCCAATCTAAAGTGGTATGGTCACAAAGAAAATGGGAAAGATTAGCAAAGCAGATATGTGATGCCAGGATGGCAGGAAAAGAATCCTGAGGAAGATGCAATATATAGGAAAATGAGACATTTAATAGCGCATTGGAAGACCAAAATGTAACATTTGACTTAATAGTATTTGAGTGGCTTGACAAGTAACAGAGCAATTTGGTAAATTGATAGAAAGCTAGTTGTAATGTAAAACTTAGGAAATGATGACATCAGTTGTTCTTGTAGTTTTACCAGTTATCTGACCTCAAACTACTTAACATTAGAGAAGTCTGAAGATTGATCATTCTGCTGTTTATTTGCAATTTTTTTTAATTATCTCAATATTAGTCCCCCCCCCTCCCTACACACATGCCTGAACTGATGGGAGTAGTTTTAGTGTCATGTAACTATATTCATCTGTAATAGTATCTTCATATAATGTATGTTTACAGAAAATTTTCATTTTCAGCTATTTCCCACCTCCCATGCCTTTTGCTTCTCTTCATGTTTCTAAATTCTAAATTGCTGACATTTATAACCCCTGTTTTTTGCACTAATAATAAGCTACCATGGACTGAAGCATTGAGGTTTTTCTACCAAAGAGATTACAGCCATGCATGAAAAACATTCATTCATGTAATTTTGAATTCTGCCTTGTGTTTTGCAGACTACTTCTAATTGAAATAGGCTTTGCAGCTATTATTAATTAATGTGATTGTAGTACACTGACCCTACCAAGACTTACTTCCAGGGTTTTAGCAATTAATCTTAAATAGTTTGCAGTATATTAAAAATACTTTTAGTGACACATTCCTTTAAGTTATTTGATATTAATTTTATTTTCTATTTTATTTCAGGCAATGTACATGCTGTTTCAAAGACCCCAAAAATTTTGATCGATTTAATGCTGTAGTTCAAGGATTAGTTCTTAGTGTAATTGAAATTCTTCAAAACCTTTCTGAAGAACTTAAGGGTGCTAAATTAAAATCAGACAAAAAAAATGTTGAAGATGCATCCATTCATAGTGATTCTCCTAATAATAAAGAGAACAAGGATGAAGAAGAGGTTAAAGAAAAGACAGAAGATGACTCTGTATCCCCAAAACAGGAAAAAAGTGAACAGTGTAGGAAGTGCACATCTGACCATAAAACTGAAGAGAAAAATGAAGAAAAATCACTTGCTGCTGAGGAGGAGGAAGAGGAGGAGGAAGAAGAAGAAGAAAGTAAAACTGACGATTCAAGTTCCTGGACTTTAGAAGATAAAGAAAAGCTACTGCATTTTGTATCTAAAGTGTTCCTTTTAAACTTTCCACTGTATATGGCTTTCAAGCATAGTGTACATTCCAAACTTGAGGTAAGAGAAATGTTTTATATTGTTTAATTGAACTGGTGATCTGATAAATGGAGAGAGGGGTGGGGACTGTATTTCACTGTATTAGGTTCTATAAATACAGAAACTTCATCATTTCAACTCTTGTATAACTTGCTAATCCTTATAATGGACATCATTTGATGATCATGGCTTATGGTATACATGAAGCTGCTTACATAAAATTAGGAATCTGTAATTACTAGAATTCTACTTGTCTGCTAAGGAAAATTATTGAATTCCAATATATCACAAACAATAATTTGTCCTTAGATCACATACAGTATTATGCAGTTTTGATATTCATAAACAAATGGATTTCATGATACAAAATAATGTATTTTCTATGTTTCACGAAATTTTGTACATATATTCAAAATGCTGCTAGAAATAACTGTATAGTTTCTGGTTTAAAGTCTTACATGGGAAGTAGCTGTAAAAAAAAAAAAAAAAGATTAGCTCATACTATTTTTTGTTTGGTTGTTTGGTAAAAATAAACATTGCTTTAGAAGAAATCTCTCACAGTATTGAGATTTTAATAGCTTCTGTGGTCCACCAGTGTAATAAGCAGCCGACCATGATCTCATAGTCAGTTACCACATTGGCTGGTTGTGTCACTGTTCAACAGCAAATTGAATTAGCTGGGCACAGTTCTTCCTTTGTGATTTTGCCCCTTCTATTACTGTTCAATCTACTTCAGACCTCCATTAAGCTGGATGATGATTTTTTCATTCTAGTCAGAGAAATTTGTCTCTCAGCTCTAAAGACATTCCAAAACATTCATACCATATTGGGATTCAAACCAACAACCTGTTGGTTTGAGTAGGGATATACTATCTACTTGGTCAAGCAGGCTAGTAAACCTGCGGGATGGACTATCATTACTGCGTTTATTCATAAAAATGGAGTTAATAGTTATACTAGAGAGAACACACAAGACAGGGAAAAGTCTTAGTGATTGTGTTAATGCTGATATCACTATCAGCATTAACACAAATTTGGAAACATTGGTCTAACGACCAAACGCAGAACTCTCTTAAGTTACTTTAGGCTTCCAATAAGCAGGCTAGTGGTCTTACACTTGACACTGAAATTCATCTTCCAAATAAAGATATTTACAAATGTTCCATACCATGGTGGAATTTGAACTTCAGGCTGATAAATACCAATTCAGACCAATAAGAGTATACATATAAGTTTATAATTTGGCAATTAAAATTGAAGGAGGTTGTTGGTTTGATGTAAAGTTAGTTGTATGGCAATAGTGCACATAACCTCCACTTTTAATCATCTATCTGGACCACATTGTGAAGAAAAGTAAGTGGCATTTGAGATGTTAATCTCATCTCTTATGATACACTGAAATAAATCCAGTGCTAGTCTGCAAGATTTCCTTGACTAAATTGAATAACTGTTGCTGTAAGAAATTTGGTATGAAAATCAGCAATAAAAATCGAAAACTATAAATAATACATGGAATAACAGAAAATCAACTGCATTCTCACTGAAGAATCTGTAGAACAATCTTTCTTAGGTGGTATAAAAACTTTTGCTCACTTGTGCAATTTTATATGTGACTCCCTCCCACAAAAGGTTGAATATCTCTCAGCTCAACAACAGTTGAGCTGAGAGATATATTTGTAATTATTTATTATTATTTTATTTTTTTTTATTTGCACATAATTTGGAAACATTGCCCTAAGGACCAAACACAGAACTCTCTTAAGTTACTTTAGGTTTCCAATAAGCAGGACAGTGGTCTTATACTTGACACTGAAATTCATCTTCCAAATAAAGATATTTACAAATATTCCACACCCATGGTGGAGTTTGAACTTGCAGCCTGTTGGTCGGAGAGTATGTTAACCAACCAGCCATCAAGATAAAATATATCAGCTCTTTATGCACTGTGTTAGTGATGATTTAATTTGACAAATTAAGTATATAATTAGACAATAGAATATGCAGCACTGGTAGGAGCGATACGAGTAAATTTATGTGAAATAAAGAAACTAGCCAAAACACTTAATAGTTAGTGTAAAAGACAGTATTCAAACCAGTCTTATGGATCTGAGAATTGCATTAAAAGTAAAACATCAAGGATTAATTCTTAAATTGTACATATTTGGTCTAATGTATTAAAATTAAGAACTTTTATTGCTAAAAGACCATAAGATATAATGATAAAATATACAAAGAGCTCTTTGTATATTTTATTGTTGTATATACTTTGTATATTTTATCATTATATGTTATGGTCTTTTAGCAATAAAAGTTCTTAATTTTAAGGATTAATTCTGTTGCGCAGAAAGCAAAGCCTGAGTATGAAAAGAAACGGCTCTGCGTGCTAAAGACAACCCACAAGAATTCTGTCGATAAGCTGCAACTAAAAGAAAGAATGGGTATGAAAGAATAACTCTTCTAAATGCAGATGGTGTGAGAGTTACAGATGCATCAGAGGTTGTTCAGTTAATGAGTGCCCATTTTGTTAAAAGCTATCAACTTGGTGAATGCATCATTGAGCTCACTGTTGTTACCTCTTCACTAGATGAAGAAACGCAGGTGTGTGAGGCTGAGGTATTAGAGCTGTCGCACAAATTGGATGAGAATTCAGCAATAGAGACTGATGGAATATCAGCACATGTGCTAAAAGAGTGTTCAGCTGAACTGGCCATTCCTTTGACCAGGCTGTTTACTATGAGTCTTAGAAGAGAGGATTCTGCAGGAATGGAAGGAATGTATGATAATTCCATTGCACAAGGGTGGTGCAAAGACCGATGTATCCAATTATCGACCAATTAGTATCTCAGGAGTGGTGGTGAAGATTTTTGAAAAAATTGGTTAGGGCTCGCATTCAGAAATGGGTTGATAGTGAATCTCTACTTTGCAATGAACAATATGGGTTTACTAAGGGAAGATCATGTTGCTCACATTCTATAACAATGCTACCATTGAACTAAACAAGGGGAATGGATACACCATGAAACTTTTGGATTTTGCTAAGGCTTTTGACAGAATACAGCATGGTAGACTGTTGCATAAATTTGAGAAAATGGGTTTGGGTTATACAATATTAGCATGGATACACTATTTCAGTAACTCATCAGATGAAGGCTCTGACTCTTATAGGCCGGAGCCAGGAAACTCGTCGAGTGTGAATCCAGATGTCTGTTTCTTGTTTGGAGGTGATCCTGCCACCCGTCCCAGCAGCATCCTCAGGAAGAAAGTTAAAAGAAAGCTCTGCAAAGACTGTGATCAACCCATTTATTCAAGTTCTCATGCTTGTTCTGGCATCAAGGAGTTCCCAATCTCAGACACTTCATATGTCAGGCCTGCGATCATGCATTCTCTACTGCAGTTGGCCTTGGCGCATATTGCACCTTGAAACATCCAGCCGAAACCAACACTGCAATAAGAACAGAGCACGTCAAAGCACATTGGACTGCCAAAGAAGAAAAGATCCTCGCCACTCATGAGATCGAGTTGACTGCTCGAGGAATAACGAAAATCAACGAGGCTTAATTTAATGTGTTCCCATTAAGATCCTTGGATGCCAGTTACAAAGTTAACAGAAAGCCAGTTGCAAAGCCTTACTTCAAGAATTGGCAGCCCATCTGCCACAGGTAGGGACAGGTAATATCTCCGTATCTCCTGTCCCTGCCTCTCCATCTTCCAGCCACCATCCTGCTGTTGAAGAAGAGGCTTTGATTCTCAGACTGACATCATCTCTAGATGATCCTTCTCTTCCAGAATATAACTAAAAAATTCTTAAATATCTCATCCAGACTCACCTTCTGGGAATGGATATCCCAGATCAGTTGAATGACTACCTCCACGCTGAATTCTCTGAACACTTCATGCCTCATCAACATCAGCCTACGTCTCATTCTACAATGACTTTGTCAAATAGGAAGCAAAGGAAGAGGGCCTATACAGCTATGCAGGCCCTCTATAAAAAGAATAGAGGGCAATGTGCCAAAACCATCCTTGATGGTGCTTCCCCTCCACCTCTAACAAACTTACATGATGATTTTATCAAATTCTGGAGTACAGTCTTTTCTGCTCCACCTCCACACTTCCGTGATTATAATGATCAACCTGCGATATTGAGGTCCATTCCTGCCCTTCAAATATACCAGCCTGTCTCCATCCAGGCTGGTATATTTGAAATTAAAGCAGCTCTTCCATCCAATTTCTCTGCTTCCGGACCTGATTGTTTTCCTGCGTCTAGGCTTTGGAAGGTGCCGTTGAAGATTCTTCAAGACTTAGTGGACATTCTCCTTTCCAGTAAAGTAAAACCACCATACTTACGTGCTTCAAGAACTATCTTCATTCCAAAGGAAAAAACTTCAAGCTGTGCATTAGACTCTAGACCTATTACCATCTCCCCTGTGTTACTTAGACTCTATCATAAAATATTAGTTAAACGACTTCAGCAACATATACAGCATGATTATAGACAGAGAGCTTTTGTCCCTTCGGACGGCTGTGCCAAGAATATATATCTTCTTTCTTCTCTTCTCTCTGATTCCCGATGCCACCTTAAGCCTCTATATATGGTGTCTCTGGACCTCCAAAAGGCCTTTGATATTGTCTCCCTTCCTGCTCTCCTTCGAACACTGTCTATTGCTGGATGTCCAGAACCTTTTCTTTCCTATGTTATGGAACTATGCTTGGGTAGCTCCATCGCTATCACTACAGGGTCCCGTGCAACCTCTATTCCCACAGTGCAGGGTGTTTGCCAGGGTGATCCTCTATCTCCCCTTTTCTTTAATTGTGTCATAGATGAATTTCTTCATTCTCTTTCTAGTCATATAGGCTACTCTCTAGGCGCTTCTTCCTTTAATGCTATGGCCTTTGTGGATGATCTTATTCTCGTAGCCTCTACTAAGATAGGCTTGCAGGAACTCCTTGATCGGGCAGTTGACTTCTTCTCTATTAGAGGCCTTTCTATTAATGTAGAGAAGTCCTGCTCTTTAGCTCTTGTCCCCTCTGGTCGTGACAAGAAGCTTAAGGTTGAGACTATAGAGTTTTCCCTGCACGGGAGACCGCTACATGCTTTGACCATCCTGGAAGAGTGGCGTTACCTCGGTATCATGTTCACCCCAAAGGGAAGGTCTTCTGTCCCTTCTATCCTAGAAGCTGGGATTGCTTCTTTAAGGAAAGCTCCTCTCAAGCCCCAGCAAAGACTGTTTCTCCTTTCCTACTATCTCCTTCCTCGCTTTTACCACAAGTTGGTGCTTAGTACGACATATATCTCAGTACTGTCCCGAATGGACAGGGCTATCTGTTCAGCCGTGAGTTCATGACTCCGACTGCCACCTGACACTCCCACTGCATATTTCCATGTGAGGGTGAAGGATGGTGTGCTTGGGGTTCCATCACTTAGATGGATGATCCCACGCCTGCGGCTGTCAAGAATTGTGCAGTTAGAACTGTCTTCTTCTCCCATGTGCAGAGAGGCTTTCTATAGCCCATTAATGCAAGAAGACTTTAGGTGGGCTAAAGGCTGGTCCCATTATCAAGGTATTAATGCTATGATACCTTGATAATGGGACCAGCCTTTAGTCCCATTATCAAGGTATCAAACAGAACACAAGAGATGCCTATCTCTTGTGTTCTGCTTGACAAGCAGAACACAAGAGATGGACATCTCTTGTGTTCTGTTCTGTAGCTGGTGCTCCTTTAAAAGAGTCATATCTGGTGCCTCCCCAGTATGATTGGGTAAGGGATGGCACCAGACTCCTCCCTGGGTTAGAGTATATTGACTATATCAGGATGAGGATCAATGCCCTGCCTACTTGAGCCCACACAGCTTGATGGGGTAGTGACGACTCCAACTGTAGGGCTGGCTGCCACTAGTGAGACATTGTCTCATATAGCCCAGTGTTGCTTCTGCACCAATGGGGTCTGTGTGAGGAGGCATGATGCCGTGGTCTCCATTCTGAACAACCGCTTTAAGAACAAAGGTTGGGTCCTATAATGTGGAACCATGTTATAGGACCTCCGCGGGTTTACGTAAGCCAGACTTAGTGATTAAAAGAGATGGTGACGTTTGGGAAATTGATGCCCAGGTGATGGGAACAGGACACCCACTAGCCTATAGCCATAATAATAAAGTAAATTATTATAAAAATAACCAAGATTTAGTTAGTAAGATACGTGAGGAGCATGGGGCAACTCTGAGGTTTACCAGCACCACCATCTCTTTACATGGCGTATGGAGTGCAGATAGTTATAAGGACTTAAAACAGTTTGGACTTACAAAGAAGGATATAAAAGTTCTTTCCTTGAGGTCCCTACAGGGCACACTGGTGGCATGATGTTGCCACCAGAAAATGATTACCATGATAACTGGAACAGGCATAGGGTAAAACACTTGTAAAGGCTTAGGCCTATATCAAGTCTGGATGAGATATACGGGTAGTACTGTCCATAACCAGTACAAAAAAAAAAAAAAAAGTGGTGTACCACAAGGATCAGTGGTTGGTCCACTGTTATTCAATTTGTACATTAATGATATTGGAAAGGATTTGACAAGCAATGTACAGTTATTTGCTGATGATGCAAAGATAGGTAGGGTAATCAGAAATGCTGCTGATATGCAGAACTTGCAGAATGATTTGAATAGTGGGAATTGTGCGCATGGGAAAACGGATGCCAATTCAATGTGAGTAAATGTAAAGTTATTGACTTCAGCATGATTAGATATCCAGTGTCATATTATATTAGTGGGATTAGGCTAGAAGAAACAGATGAGGCTAGGGATCTCATCATAATCATCATCAAATTCCTGCCATGTACCCTCAAGGAGTGTTCAGGATATGATAATACTACATGAAAAAAATTACATCATTACTTACTTCCTATCTACAATTTTCCTCCAAATCAGTCTGTTACTTGTCAAGACTCCAACATTATCAGATTTTATATTTCTATCGTCTAAGGCACTTTGTACCGTATCAATCCACCTATATCTTGGTCTTCCTCTGGGTCGTCTTGCTGCCAACCTGGCAGAGAACACTTGTTTTGCTAATCTTTCTTCGCCCATTCTGTTTAAGTGACCATACCATCTGAGATTAGCTCTGCTAACTCATTCCTCGATGCCGACAATGTCAAGTTCTTTCTTAATATCCTCATTTTTTATATGATATTGTCATTGATGCCATCTGTTCATGCCTATAATCTTTCTCAGGACTCTCGTATCTGCGGTCTCTAGTCTTTGGTCAAGAGTTTTACTTCTGACCCAGCTCTCAGATCCATAAGTTAAAACTGGTTTGAACACTGTCTTGTATACAGCTAATTTATTGTTCCGACTAATTTCTCTCTTATTCCATATGAATTTATTCAATTGACTTCCCACCATACCAGCTTTGCTGATTCTGTTGTCTATTTCTATATTTAATTTACCATCTTCAGTAAAAATCATGCCTAAGTAGCTGAAATGTTTTACTTGTTCCACAGGTTCTCCATTCACAACACAGTTGACATTTTCAATGATTCTGCCTTTTTCATTGTCTTTGTCTTTTTATTGCTGACCTTCATACCATATCTATTACAACAGCTATTCAATTTAGTCAGAGAATCTTGCAGACTTGTAACGGATTTATTTAGAAGTATAACATCATCCGCATAAAGCAAAGAGCTGACATTAACATATCCAATTTTGATATCATGTTTAATACCACTTTCCTTCATAATGTGATCCATACAGATAATGACTAACAGAGGGGATAATGTACATCCTTGTCTCACACCAGATTTAACATTAAACCATCTTCCTGTACTTCCTTCAATTCTAACTGCTGACTTACAACTCAAATAAAGACTAAGTATTGCTTGATATAATGTCCCATTGACACCATATAACTGTAGCGTATTGAATAGCTTCTCTCTTGGCACCGTGTCATATCATATGCCTTTTCCAAATTGACAAAACTTAAATACAGATCTTTGTTATATTCCCATGCTTTCTCGACTGTTTGTCGTAAAGTGAAGATCTGATCCTGACAGTCTCTGTTTGGCCTGAATCCAGCTTTTTCTTCCACAATTCTTCTCAATCGTTTCTCAAATATACTTGCATAGATCTTGCCAGGAACACTCAGTAGGGAAATACCTCTGTAATTCTCACATTCAGTTTTATTTCCCTTTTTATATATGGGTACTATGAGAGCTCTACTCCAATCATTGGGAATTCGTCACTCTGTCCACGCTTTCTGAACTATGCAGTGCAGCCACTGTAAGATTCTTATACCACCATACTTCAGCATTTCTGGTCGAATGTTATCTACTCCTGCTGCCTTTCCACATTTCAAGCCTTCGATGGCTTTTTCCACTTCAAGTATGAATATGTATTCCTGACTGCATGCCTGGTCTGTGTTTTTTACCACTGTGCTGTCATCACTGCTTGTTTCTTTTAGCAGTTTTTCAAAGTAATACTCCATACTTCAAGGATATCTTTTTCTCCCTTTTTCATGTAACCTTTATCATCTCTAACTCCTTTTACAGCACTCTCTTTCCTCCATTCCTAAGCTTCTTCAGCAACCTCCAGAATATTTTACCACCTTCTTGATATTTATTTTCTATATTCTTGCCAAAGTCCTCCCATGACTTTTGTTTGGCTAGTTTTACACACTGTTTAGCTTTCTTACATTTGTCTCTGTATTCTGTAATAGTAAAAGCTGACTTATTTGCCAGGAACTTTTGATATGCTTTCTTCTTTTCCTTCACTGCCTCTTTAACTTCCTGAATCCACCAGGGAGTTCTGATTTTTCTATCCTTGCAGAGAACCTCACCACATGCCTCTCTGGCAGAATCAATCAATGTTTTCTTCAGAGTTTGCCACTGAATCTCCAAGGTTTGATTCCTGTTCTCAAACTCTTTCATTTTTTCTTCAATAATCTTTGTGTATTTTAGTCTACAGTTCACATCTGAGAGCTACTCAACTTTTATTCGCTTTAAAACTTTCTTACATGTTAGTCTTTTCAATACGAAATTCAATTTTATCCTGCTGAAGACTAAATAGTGATCACTTCCAATTTCAAATCCTCTATACACTCTGGTGTCCTGCACCAGGGTGAAAACATCACTATCAACAATAATATAGTCAATGAGACTTTTCTTATTCCTTGCCTCTTCTCTCCATGTGAATTTGTGCACATTTTTATGTTGGAACATGGTGTTAGTAATAACCAGTCCATGTCCTGAGCAGAAATCCAACAGATATTTGTCATTGTTATTAGCTTTGCTCTTTTCTCCAAATTTTCCCAAAATATTTTTGTATGTTTGACAATCATTTCCTACTCTGCTATTTAGATCCCCAACAAGGACCAACTTTTCCTTTTTTATTGTGTCAATTGCTTTTTCTAAAACCTCAAAAAATTCCTTCACTTCTATCTTAGTAGAACCCTCAGTGGGATCACAAATAAGTCTCATTGTCTAGTTCCCCATTCTCATATTTGCCCACATTACTCTACTTGAGACTGACTGCCATTCAAGAAGATGAGCCTCGTATTTTGTGTTGAATACTATGGCTACTCCTTCTTTTCCTTGATTGTCATTGCCTGAACATAACATTTTGTATTTATTGCTCAGAAAGATCTCACCAGTTTTTGTCTTTTTTGTTTCAGTCACCCCTATTATGTCGATCTGGTACTTATCTAATTCCTTAGCTAGCTCCATTTCTTTGCCATTCAGGCAATCTTTAACTCTGGTGATGCTGAGTTGGGGTTTGATTTCAGATTTGTTCCAGTAGCTGACTTTTCGCTGTTCACCCTGTTCCCTGGCGTAAACAACGCGGCCTTGTTTAACTGGGTGACGGCCCAGCCGGCATGAAATGTTGTCATGTTTTACCATCATTTTTTATTTTGGTTTAACCAATAAGAATACAATTTGGTCAGCTAAATCCCAAATTGCCAACCCATCCTCGTTCGTTCAGTATCCAAGTAGACACCCAACAGGGTGCACCACGAGAAGGTGAGGATTAGACATTAGGTAAGAAGCCCTGGTCGGTTCTCCGCATTCCTTTAAAGGCTATGTGGAGGTCTCCTCTGAGTTATACAGCTTTGACCCTTAAGCACCCCGGCTAGGGATCTTGGAGCATTAATAGATAGGAAGTGAAGTTAAGGGGCCATGTGGCAAAGATTGCAAATACAACTCAAAAGATAATTGCAATGCTGAAACGAACTGTCACATGTAAAGATATGGATGTTATTTTGCCTCTTTAGAAGGCATTGATAAGACTCACTTGGACTATTGTGTGCAGCTTGGTTTCTGTTGTGATTCTGATATATTGATGAGGATACAAAGGAGAGATGTTAAAAATGATTAGGATTGTGGAATACTGATTATGAAGACAGATTAAGAATTTGTAGACTGCAGACACTAGCTAACAGGAGAAAGAAGGGTGATATGATTGAGACTTACAAACCTCTGAAAGGGTCATACAATTTATTGAGGGAGGGGAAAGGACAAAAGGGCATCCGAAGCTGAGACTGAAGGCCGCTAAGAAGGGTGTGAGGGCTAGATTTTTCTCTGAAAGCGCGGTGCGTGATTGGAATGGATGCCTTTGGATGTTGTGAGGGCAAGCAGTGTGAATGCAAGAATAAGTATGATAGCTGGTGTGTGTGTGTGTGTGTGTGTGTGTGTGTGTGTGTGTGTGTGTGTAGTATGCGGCCTCTCTCTATGAGTCCCTGACTCCCTGGAGGTGTCTCTTATCTTAATACTACTACTAATAATAATTACAGACCATAGATATGAGAGTTTTTTGAGAAAACTTAGAGATGTAAACAAGTGACACTAATGGTAGGATCATGCTAAAAACAAGGATATTAGGAAGGAACATTATGTTATTTTTCAAGAATGTGTGAATAGAGCTAATCTAAGATGGGAAGATGGGATGGTGACTTAAACAGAATAGGAGAGATAAGGTTAGCAAAAACTGTTTGATGTTAAGATGGCAAAAAAAAAATATCCCAGGTGAAAATTGAGATTTGGATGGATTGATGCAGCTAGAAGTGCCATAGAAAACTGAAATGTAAGCAATGGTTTAATTTTGTTAAAGATAACTTAACATCATGTGTGTTTGGGCATAGTATGATAGTTTACAACTGCAAGTGAGATGGCATCTGGCACATCTAGGTTGTGTGACTGGTCTTTGATGGAGTGGATAAGGGATGGCAAATTTTTATATGGTCTGTAAAAAGTTGTAAAGTTATTTTTTTAGGATTTTAGTTAGTTTTTCAGACATGACTTGGATGGTGATATGTATATATATATAAGAAATGGTGATAGCTTTCGTGTAGTGTCTGTTCTGGAGGGGGAGGGGACATGTGGTTTGGGTTTTTTAATATTTTTTGAATTTGGTGGCAAATGTCATTGCCTATGAAGGTTTTGTGAATGTGGCCAAGTTCTATGAAGAGGGAACTGCTATCCGAACTAATTAATTTAGTCCTGTGATATAAAATTTTATCAATTTTAAGGAAATTTTAACACATTCTCTGTAAACAGAGAATACCAGAAATCCATAGTCGGCATGTATTTAAAGTGTCTAGGAAGGGGAGACTGCTATTTTCTTTTTTTTAATGTAACAAGATCTGGGATATTGATTGTTTAGATGTGTTTAAAAAAAATGTTGAGAGATCCAGTCCATGTATCTAAATGGAGAACATAAACAAAGCATAGCCAAACAGTAGGTTAATGTGGAGCAGAGTTTAAGGCTTTCTTTTCAAAGGTCTCCATTCCATGAAGTAATTATCTAGAAGGGAGAAAGAGCACAGCCCATGGCTGGCCCATCTATTTGTTTATAGAATTTTCCTTGCTAATCAAAATAGTCCGAGCTCATGGTTAACTTAAACAGGACTGAGACAGGAGTTAATTTGGCTTGAATAAGGTCTAAAGTGTCTTTAAGTGGGGAACTGCTGAACAGAGAGGAGACTTCAAAACTGACCATAATGTTGATATGTTGGAGTGAGAGATTTTCTATACTGGCTTTAAAGTGGGCTGAATTTTTTGTGCAAAGATGTGTTGCAAGTATAGTGGAAAAGTACTTTGGCTAAATGTTTTGCTAATTTGTAAGTGGGCGGATCACTTGCATCTGCAATTGGACTTGATGCATATTCTGTTTTTGGCTTTTATGCATTCCATATATCTGGGGAGGTTCTGTAATTGTATAGTTTCAGTTTATTAGTAATTTCAACAAGCCAGGAGGTGACATTTTTTTGGAATCTATGGAGTGATCTGATCTGGTTATTGGTAGTGTCATAGTCTAAGGGAAGGTAGGTTGAGCAATCTGTTTGGCTATGGTGGATGCTCTCAAAATTTTTTTAACCACATCTAAACAGTCAACATCCCATATCCAGTTCACATTAGAAAAAGAAAATAACAACAGTCTTCCCTTCCTAGACACTTAAATTACATGCCAACTATGGATTCCTGGCATTCTCTGTTTACAGAACCCCCCCCCACACACACACACTGCTAGATACATTCACAGTCACCCACCCCACAACAGTATAAGATTATTAAAATTTTATATCACAGGACTAAATTAATTAGTTCGGATAACAGTTCCCTCTTCATGGAACTTGACCACATTCAAGATACCTTGTGGAGATTCTTTTTCTAGTGTAAAGTTGATGCGAGGATGAAGAAGGTTTATTTTATCTAGAAACAGTTGTAATTCCTGTTCGGGATGATCCCAGACTGCAAATACGTCGTTGATATATCATAACCAAATTTTTGGTTTGGGTTCAAAAGTGAATACTTTTTCTTGAAGGTGTTCTAGAAAAAGAATCTCCACAGGGTATTTCCTTTTTGGATTTACAAATTCAAAGAAAAGAAGACGGTTCCATCCCCATGTCTGTCTATCGCAAGCCTACATTTTCAGGTCGCTACATTCACAATTCTTCTGCTCATCATCCATCTCAGAAATTAGGCATCATTAAATCACTAGTTTCCAGAGCACACAAATTCTGCTCTTCTGAAGATTCTTTAAACCGAGAACTAGAAATAATCAAAAATACAGCTATACTAAATGGATATAATCTTAAAACAACTCAAAAAATCATCAGTCACCTACACATCAACCCAGACAAGAAGTCCATAGGAAGGCATCTCCGAACTTCTTTCAAAAATTATGAAGAAATACAATTTTGCCACTAACAAACCTATCAACCAAATCTATAACTTGTCACCTTCTTCTAAGGACAAACTCTCACCTCTGATGTTACCTGGCGTTTATGAGATCCCATGCTCCTACAAATTGTCTTACTTTGGTCAGACAGGTAGGTCTGTTCGGAAACGCATCTCGGAACATCAAGACCACATTCGTCTTTTCAAACCGCAGAAATCTGGTCTCTCTCAACACGGAGTTGAAAATCCAAACCATAGGATCCATTGGGAAAAGTTGAAACTTTTACACAGATCTTTATATAAATATGAACGTTTATATAAAGAAAGTGCTGAAGCCCTACTACACAGACCAAATTTAAACTGCAGTGATGTTCTTACTATTCCTAAAGTATGGAAAATTGTCATACAAAATTGTGTAAAATAATCTTTATATATATATTTATTTATTTTTTATTTTATTTTTTTCAATTTTTTTTTCTTTTTTCAATTTTTTTTACTGCATGCATATTGAAATTCCATTGTAATCATGCACCCTAACTGTATGTTATTCCTAGTATTGTTTAAACTACTGTACTGATGATGTCCCAAGATACTTGGGATGAAATATTTATGAATTAAATAGTCATTACTGTGGTTATTATGTGTGTTTTTAGTGATAAAGTTCCTTGTTCCTGCAAGTTGGCCTACTGTGGACAGACAGGACAATCAGCTACCATATACATGGAAGAACATAAGAAATACATCTGCAGTCATGACTATGATCAATCAGGCCTTGCAGATCATTGCAAAAAATCCTCATAGAATCAATTGGGAAAAAATCACCATGCTCCATTGCAGTAAATTTAGAAGAAAAATACTGTTTTTAGAATCTGTTGCTGCTCTCAAAAACCAGGCCTTGTTTATGAATTTAATTTGAATAAATAGGGTTGCATAAAACTTCCCAAAATGGGAACACTAATGTTTGGAGATCCCAGTTTACATCCTAAGCTAGGTAAACTGAACAACAAGTGATCATAGATGGTGCTTTATCTAGTTAGGACTCTAGTCTTTCTTCCATGTGTTTCACTTAATTTTGTCTTGCCTTTCTGTGTGTGTGTGTGAGAGAGAGAGACATATTGTCATACATATGTGACATAAGTGTCATATTGTACTCCCTGACAATGTCTCTGTACCTGAGATGGAATATTGGAATAATTAAATATTTTTAATCCTATCCCAGTGCTGTGTCACTCCATTAAACTTCTAATATGGGACTTAATTCTTGTGATCCCACAGAAGTTTTTACTAAAAAACAGTTGAGTAATTTCTCAAGTCATTTAAGAATGCATCTGACATAAGGATAAAAGGAAAATCCAGTCCTTGTTAGAAACAAACCTTGATAGCAGAATAGGAAATACAAGCCAGACCAAAGAAAAGTTTTATCAAAATTAGAGAAAGGAATAATGATCACATTAAAAATGGTAAACACCTTCTCGATTTCTGTTGATGACATTGAGTAACACAATGTTCCCATCAAAATATATTCATAAATTGGAGAATAGACACCAAAAACAAGAAAAGTCTTATGACCATAAAAAATGACAACAGCAGCAACAAAAACATAAATAAATAAATAAAAAACTTAAAAATTTCATTCAATAAAAACTACTTCCATATCTTCTTTTTCTCTTCAAGGATTAGACATTTGTTTGTGTCTGTTCTGGCTTCACTGATCTTTCCATATTGTGGCTGGCCTTCCTCTCTTTCCCTTTGGTTCTATATTTATCTACCTCTTTTGCCTATATCTTTCCATTCTAAATGGATGCTCTTTCCATTTCTCTCTATATTCCTTGATATTTTCATATATGTTGTATATATCTAGCTCTCTTCTGATGTCTTAATTTCTTATATGGTCTAATTTTATGCATCCTTTATCTGCTCATAAAAATCTCATTTTCAGAACTTGTAGTTTACTTTCATCCTTTTTTTTAACAGTCCATATTTCTGAACCATATAATAGAGTGGGAGTGACCATTACTTTATAAAATTTTAGTTGGGTTTCTCATCTTGTTTTTTTATTCAGCATCTTTTTAATTGTTTCACAGATTTTCTGAAATTTCTTTATTTTTTCATCGATATCTTTATCTTTTAGATATGTTATTATGAAACCTAAATAATTAAACAGTCTCACCTGTTCTGTTATTTTATATTCTATGACTTTTTAATTTAACATGATCTTGACCTTTAAATGCAATGATTTTAAAAATTGTATTGTTAGCTTATTTTGTTTATTCATAAACTTATTTTTGAAAGTAATCTTCGTTGTCTTGTAATATTATTATTATTATGTGACACCTCCAGGGAGCCCAAAGACTTATCAAGGGAGAGTGTGCCAACAGCATCGAATGATTGTTCCTCTTCCAACTACTAACCACGCACCAACTTGCTTAACTTTTTGTTGAGCCATTAGTAGCAGAGGCTCTACCAATCGACCAACCAATGCCAGATCAATGCAGATGATCAGATATAATCTGATCATCTGCATACAACACTGTATTGATTACAGATCTTCTTGTTAACTGGAAAACTTGTTTTATTGTTTTCCATATTTTAATAATCTGATCAATATATATATATATATATATATATATATATATATATATATATTTATTTAGTAGAGTTGGAGATAAGCTTTATCCCTAACACCTTGATTAATTTATTACCTATGTAACTGTATTTTTATATCTTTATACAAACTTTGTATATCCATTACATATTACCATATGTAATGGATATCCTTGTTTTTTTCATTATATTCCATAATTTTTCTATGTGTATTTTATCAAAAGCTTTCTCATAATCTATACAGGCTAGATGAGTCTAAATTAAATTCTTGTCTTTTTTTCAATAATTTGTTTTAACACATAAATATTGTCTATACGCAATCTTCAATGTCTGAAACCATTTTGTTTTTCTGAAAGTAGATTGTTTGCAATATTTCGAAGTCTTTTAGTTAGGATTTTACTGTAAATTTTGTAACCTGTATTTAATAAATTTCTTCCTCTATAATTTCCACAATTATCCCTGTCTCCTTTCTTAAATATTGATATAATCTTAGCTTTCTATCTAATATGATGGAACCTCACATTTCCTCCAACAGTTATTTATTAAATTTAAGAATCTGTAATGTAAATATTCTCTACCATATTGCCAAAGCGCTCTGTAATCTGGTTGATTTTGATAATCTGTTTGATATTTTTATTTCTTCTTTTAGTTCTTCTAATCTATTTGGTTCTATATCAGTACTCATTTCTTTATTATTATTTTCTGTTAATAAATTTGGATCATACCATAAATTCTTATAATGTACTTGGTTATACTATAAATTAAAGATACCAAGAAATTATATACTTGGTTTAATCCTTTATCCAAGTGGAAGCAAACAAAGTTTGTTCCTGAAGTATTTTCAGGATTGAAGAAACCTCAATAAAGGTCGAAACCTGTCTGGGTAGTGACCTTTCCCATAATGCATAGCACATGGATACTAAGACAAGTGATGTGAAGTCTTAGCTTCATTATACGAGTTACTCCAGTCCTGAAAATACTTCAGGAGCAAACTTTGTTTGCTTACACTTAGATAAAGGATTAAACCAAGTATATAGTTTCTTGGTATCTTTAATTTATCTTATAATGTACTATCTATTGTTTCTCTTATATAATATTGATTCGTGCTGTATCTCTTTCTTCATTGTTTAATTTCCTTAATATTTTGTAGGCTATTTCTTTTCTTCCATGTATTCTTCTATTTTATTAATAAATCTTCCATATCTGTCCTGTTAATATCCAGAGAATACTACAGATGTTGATGTGTTCCACCATCTCTACAGGCAACAATATTGGATATGTTATTTCTTAGTGAACACTTCAGCTATCCCATTTACAAAAGCACATAATAAATTTAGTTTAATCCTTTATCCAAGTGTGAGCAAACAAAGTTTGCACCTGAAAGTATCTTCAGGACTGGGGTAAGGTGGTGCAACACCAGGGCGACTCCTTGCAAAGGTGAAGCAAGCTACTAACACTCCTATCTCAGTATCTCCCATAATGCAAAACACATCTCCTTGCAGATATGTCTAATGTTATGCATTAAGGGAAGGGCCACTACCCAGACTAGTTTCGACCTTCATTGAGGTCTCTTCAGTGGGAGCCAGGCCCAAGTGGAGATACCAGCCAGAAGCATTAGCAAGGTCATCTCTACCTATAGGAGTTGCCAAATGGTGTGCCACCTTTTTAATAAATTACTCTGGATTTAGAGAAAGATGTTGAAAGTTTATTTTTCACTTGGTTAGAATATAATAAATTTAGTTTAATCCTTTATCCAGTTAGTATCTTGCTCCACCTTTGCAACGAGTCACCATGGTGTTGCACCACCTTACCCCAGTCCTGAATATACTTTCAGATGCAAACTTTGTTTGTGCACACTTGGATAAAGGATTAAACTAAATTTATTATATTCTAACCAAGTGAAAAATAAACTTTCAACATCTTTCTCTAAATCCAGAGTAATTTATTAAAAAGGTGGCACACCATTTGGCAACTCCTATAGGTAGAGATGACCTTGCTAATGCTTCTGGCTGGTATCTCCACTTAGGCCTGGCTCCCACTGAAGAGACCTCAATAAAGGTTGAAACTAGTCTGGGTAGTGGCCCTTCCCTTAATGCATAACATTAGACATATCTGCAAGGAGATGTGTTTTGCATTATGGGAGATACTGAGATAGGAATGTTAGTAGCTTGCTCCACCTTTGCAAGGAGTTTCCCTGGTGTTGCACCACCTTACCCCAGTCCTGAAGATACTTTCAGGCGCAAACTTTGTTTGCTCACACTTGGATAAAGGATTAAACTAAATTTATTATATTCTAACCAAGTGAAAAATAAACTTTCAACAAAAGCACATGTCCTGTCTTTTTTATCACAATCAAAAATGCCTTGCATAAAAGTCCTTTAGAAGGTTCCTCGCATCTTAAACAAGACTGGAATTGTTGTTTTTCTATTCTTAAAGTATTTAAATGGAAGTCATTGTCAACTATCTATGGAGATGCTTGTATTGCCAAAAGGTAATATAAATCTCACCATGATTTGAATAACCAGCTTTAATTAGGCATGCTCCATGATTATTTAAAGCTTTACCCAAAGATTTGCTAAGATTTATTTGTGACTAGAAGTGTGCAGATATAGATTACATCATAATATTTTTTTTTTGTTTTCAAGGACATGGATATTCCTGTGTATCTTCTTCGGAATGTGTGTTTCTTTTGTGAGAAAGGAGGATTAAAATTTTTTATCGTATGTTTCCAAGATTCTGATCCTGATACTCTACAGATGACTCTTGCACATGCGATGATTGCTGTGATATCTAACGTAAGTGTTTAAAATTACTTTTATTTCTAGCTTTGAGTTATTTTTTGTGCAACGTCTAAATATGCATTTTCTAGTGAATATCAGTGAATCTCGTATGAACTTGATTATATTTTTAACTTGAACTTTCTTTAGTAATAATATTAATAATATTATTAATTTACTATGCCACAGGTACCTCTTAAGATTGGCATCATTCTGTCTACTTTTTTAAATCTCTCTGTCTGTTGGGGTCCATGTTAATAAGACAACTAAATTGCTTTACTAACAAAGACTTCGGCTTAATTTTTTCACGGTAAACTTTTTGGGAGATTGACTTCTTCTTCATGCCTCCTTTTTTCTCTCTTCTGCAACATTCTGTGCATCTAGCTCTTTGTTTTCATTTGTGAACTTCTTACAACTGCTTTACATGTTCATTTTCAATCTCTAACTTGTAGCTCATCATCACCGTTTCTTCTCAGGCTTTCTCAAATCCTGTGAATGCATGAATGGATATTTTCAGTAGCTTCTTCCAAATGCCATTCATACACTGCTCTCACCTCACTCCATGCTGCATCTACATTCATTGACAGTGCAAGATATTATGTTTGCGAAATCTTTGAGGGTTTTCCCACCCTCAGTAGTAGCAATAGCCTGAGAAAAAAAGTATTTCTTAAATGTTATTTCTTGAAGGCAGAAACAATACCTAGTGAATGTATTAATAGGATGCCATTGTAAGTATATGGGGTTGTTAGCTGAGGTTGGACTGTATTATTATTAATTTTTTGTGGTATATTTTTAATGTTTTTGTTGGGATTGCAGTATTAAAGTAGTAATAGTAGTAGTACTGTAAAATGGCACAAAGAATGCAAGAGAGCACCAAAAAGAAATGCTTATCTGAATAAGTATGAATAAGTTGAGTATATGAATAAGCTGAATAAGTTGAGTATGAGAAGGCTTGCTCCACTAAACATGCTATTACTGAAAGTAATGAGGATGTTGTTGATGAATTGACTTTTGAGAAAACAAAGACTAAAACAAATTATTAGACAGGTGATGCAGGAATTAGAAAAAGTTGAGAAGCAGTTAGAGATGCTTAGGAAAGACCAGAAAGTTTAGAGTAAAAGAAGAAACAACAAAGCACTCTAACAGGTAAAATATTGAAAAAATCATCAGGTAAGTAAAGTAGAACAGAAAAGAAGGATGTTATTTGGTATGGTAATTCAATTAAATTCATGAAACTGTTACCACTTCAAGTTTTTTGGTAGCAAAATTCAGAAATTTAACCAACATAATTGAAAAACAGAAAAGAAAAGTAACCATGAAAGTGCAAATTATTTAAATAGCAGAGAATAAATATAGTATGAGAGAGGATATGAGAAGATTGCTGGAAGAAGTAAGAGTGAGAAAGTGAAAATCATTATTCTGTTACCAAGATACGATAGTACTTAATTTAAGTCCTTAACTTAGTTTTACCCCCTCCCCCCTCTCAAGTATGTTCTTGCACTTGCTCGAATTGTAGACTCTGGAAAGAAAAGCCTCTGGCTGCAGCCAAGTCACTAATCTACTTTTGCTGTATTGCACTTGTATTGATCCTTAAGAATTTTTTTTATCGACTGCGCCATTAAGGATCGCGTAAAAGAATTGATGTTCCTTCCCTTTACATACAAGAGAAATATTCAGCTAAGCACAAAATTAACTCTTAATTTAACTCTATCTCAAGCAACTCCTATTAATTAATCAGTCAGTCGTGGCTATTACTACTCTTAGGTCACACAAATTTGGTATTTTTTTTTTAGAAGTGCATTGGCTAAACAAGATCAGGCAAGCTATTAACAAAACAAACATGTTTATTCTTACTAAGACAAATTATATACAACATTCAAATAACACATATCATGTGTCTGGCTCTAACTAAAACAACAAGAGTACACTGGAGACAATACCTGTCATGTTTCTAATTCTCCACAAAATCAATTAAGCATTTTGTTTAAGCTCTAAGACAAAGAAATCATAATTACACATTAACTTTTCAGACACTTGGATGAAACTTAACAAACTTAAACTTCTCTCACGTTGTAAACTTATAAAAGGCAAAACTTAAATCACATTCACTCTTAGCATTACATAACATAAGCAAATCTTTAGATCTCTGTATTCTATCATACTCATATGATTAGCAGAATACTAAAATATGCCTTTCCGATTCTTTCTAACACCTTCTATGCCACTAGATAACAGAACCAACATTTGTCTTTGAACTTCCCAATCTAGGATATTACATGAAACATTCTACTTACAATTTTTATAGTTCATTACACAGTCCTAGATCCTAAAGGCTTACAGGCACTTCTTCTTCTTCCCAGCTAACTTTCAATCGGGCACTAGGTTATGGCTGTGATAATTCAGCACACACGTAGATCATCGGGGAATCTCACGGTGGAATAATCTTGAAAAGGCCGTCTCTGCTACCTAGCAAACTTCCCATCTTCATTGGAACTGCTCTTTGCAGGAACGCGATTCTCCCCATCTTCGGAAAGGCTTGGCACAGGAATAAACTTCGAAACGAGAGCCCCCTAGCCACCCAATTTCTGTCTTTTATATCATTCTCTCGACCTTGGACCTTCTTCTCTAAAGTCCCCATGATTTATTGGAGGGTTTTTCTCTGTCACCCACTATCACTGGGTTTTTGGTGGTAAAACTCATAATCCGGTGACCTTCATGACTGTTTCTAGCCTTAGGTCTCCTAGCTTAATCCTATCTGAGCTTAATTTTATTTACAAATCTTTGGGTTCTTATTCAATTATTTTAACATTTTGTTACAACATTTATCTGAGTACAGTGAGTTATACTTTCTTTTACTTACAAGTATTTTATGTAATTTAATTGCCCATGTAAAATCGACATAGAAAAAAATATTTCTATTTTTATTCTATACGAGATTTTACATAACTGTTATTGATATGGATATGCTTAATCATGGAGACTGCATTGCATAATTCAGAAGGCCTGATCAGAAAGTTGAATTCCAGATGATTGGAGCAGAGCGCTTATATCATATAAAAATGGAAATAAAACTGAATGTGAGAATTAGAGGTATTTCCCTCCTGAGTGTTCCTGGTAAGATTTATGCAAGTATACTTGAGAAACTGTTAAAAAAAATTGTGGAAGGGAAGCTTGGTGAAAAACAAGCTGGATTCAGGCTAAATAGAGGTTGTCAGAATCAGATTTTCACTTTAAGACAAATAGTTGAGAAATCTTCGGAATATAACAAGGATATGTATTTAAGTTTTGTTGATCTGGAAAAGGCATGTGACAAGGTGCCAAGAGGAAAGCTCTTCAATATGCTATAGTTATGTGGTGTAAATGGGACATTATATCAAGCAATACATAATCTCTATTTAAGCTGTAAGTCAGCAGTTAAAATTGAAGAAGTACAGGAAGATTATTTAATGTTAAATCAGATGTGCGACAAGGGTACACATTATCTCCACCATTATTCATTATCTATATGGATCACATTATTGATGGAAAATGGTATTAAATCTGATATCAAAATTGATGATGTTAATCTTAGCTCTTTACATTATGCAGATGATATTATACTTCTGAATAAATCTAGTAGAAGGCTGCAAGATTCCCTGACTAAATTGAATAACTGTTGTAATAAATTTGGTATGAAAATCAGCAATAGAAAGACAAAGACAATGAAAATAGGCAGATACATTGAAAACATCAACTGTTTCCTGAATTGTGAAACTGTAGGACAAGTAAAACATTTCAGCTATTTAGGAACAGTTTTTAGTGAAAATGGTAAATTAAATATGGAAATTAAACAACAGAATTAGTAAATCTGGTATGATAGGAAGTCAGCTGAATAAACTTATATGGAATAAGAAAGAAATTAGTCAAAACACTAAATTTGCTGTATACGAGCTAGTGTTCAAACCAACTTTAACTTATGAATCTGAGAGCCGGATTAGAAATAAAATTTCTCGAAGTCTGGAAACTTATGATACAAGAGTTCTGAGAAGGATTAGTGGAGTGAACAGATGGCGGTATCACATAAAAAATTGAGGATATTGGGAAAAAAATTGCCATTGTTATCATTCAGGAATTTGCTACTAGAGCTAATCTCAGGTGGTATGGTCACTTAAACAGAATGGGAGAGGAAAGATTAGCAAAACCAGTGTACTTTGCCAGGTTGGCATGGAAAATACTCAGAGGAATACTGAGATGTAGATGGATTGATATAGTAAAATGCACTTGAAAAGACAGAAATATAAGATTTGGTAATATTGGAATCTTGACAGATAACAGATTAATTTGGAGGAAAATTGTTGATTGGAAGTTAGTAGTAGTGTAACTTTTTCATGTAGTACTATCATAATTATCCTGTACACCCCCCCCCCCCCCCCCCCCCGAGGGTATGTATCAGGAATTTGATGATGATGATAATAACATGGAGGTGATTATGATGAAAAGATGATTGTGTGCTTGTCTTGTTCTGAGTTATTTAGCTTTATGACAGGACGTCTGTATAAATGAGGCATTAGATACAAATCAAGAGGCAAGTATATAAAAAAAACCTGGAGATAACTTATTATGTCTGTACACAAATGTCAGGAGTATTAGGAACAAAGACTTTGAGTTTGTTTCCTTAGTGAATGTATTGTAACCTCAGATTGTAGGCATTAGTGAGACATGGCTCTCTCTCAGAGGCAAACATATTTATCTGGTACTGAGCATAAAGCTTTGTATAGGCTACAGGAACATTAGTGTCTGCTTTCACTGTGTGAAAGCTTCACAGTGGTGGTCTGTATGGTAGGGGACTGGTAGTCTGTGTTCTCTTATCCTCACGCCACAGGTGAGAAAGTCTGACCCAACTGGACCCAAGACCAATAGCGGTCGGTATTGTTTGCAGATGATTCCTGATTTGCTCTACAAAGTGATACTGGGTATGCTCTGATCTGGAGAGAACCAGGACCACATTATCATCCCTCTAATATCAGTGAAAGCAGCACTTATGGCAGAAGTAGTGTGATGGCTTGGAGAGGAATCTCATTGGGTAGATGCATTGACCTCTATGATGTTCCTAGTGGAACATGAATGCTGCAACTTATAGAGATGAGACGCTAGGCCTCTGTGTTTGTCCATACACACATGATATGTTTGATAGGGGAGATGTTTATCTTACGAAATAACAATAATGCTGGTCATTACCTTAATGCTATTGAGATTAAGGTAGATATGTGTAGGATGTCTAGGATGCTCTAGGTGGACATGTGAAAGCCCCCCCCCCAAACCCTTGAGGGACTCAGGAGAGCTTTGCAGGAGCAGTGGTTGTTATTACCAACTGAGCTTCTGGACACCATTATAAACACCATGAAACATCTTTGTGGGTTTTGACCTTGTTTTTGACCATTGTCTTCATGTACCTATTTGTTGCTGAATTAAACTATTTATTTACAATTTTTGTGGGTATTTTTTTTTACATTTCACATCATACTCTTTTTTCACTGAATTGTATATAACTTCATCATTCAGTTTTGAGTTATTGTGGTTTTTTTCTTTATTCCTTAATGTTTGGAAATCAGTATAGTAATAGTTTTCCATGCAGCATCGTGTTTGAAGTTATTATCTGTGAGCTGAGTGACGAGATCAAATACATGTAGATAACTGATCAGTTGCTGATGAAGACGAAATGCATCTCAAAGTCAGTCTGATGGATACTAAATGAATAATCATCGTGGTAACTTTAATTATCTGAACATTGATTGGGTGGTGAAATCTACTAAGAATAATGAATTTACACAGTGTGCCCATTTAGTAATGATACAACAATTATTATATCAAAACAAAGAACTATTTGGAATTGTCAATTACACAGATTCAAAATAATTTTCCTCCAACTCCACACAATGGTTACCCAACGTATGCCCAACAGATAATGGGCATACTTTCAGTTTGTTTTCATGACCTCGCTTGATATTGAAATATAATTTGTGCAGCAGATTCAGAAGGAAGGCTGAGAATGTGTGGTGGAAAATATAATCTGTATATATGTTTATCCTCAACATGTATCTGGAATATCTTTATGTCTGTGAATTGCATGCATTCTTTGGCTGGTTTGTCTACCTTCAGGATTAAAAAAAAATTCTGTGAGGGGAAAAAACCATGCCACCACCTCTGTATGAGACTGGCAAGCCTTTTGTTGAGAAGTCCTTATAAAGATTCTTTGCACCTTAGATGGGATTCATGTCTAGGTTCTTCAGTCCAAAGGGTATCGTTGTTACAAACTGAGCTATGGAGGGTGTGAAAACAAGATGCCTTCTAGATAATAGGTTCTTAAACTTTTTTTTATCCACAATTCCTTTTAAATAATCATGCAATTAGTACAGTCATGTTCGACAGCAATTATTTCTACAATAAACTGAGAAAATAAAGTAAGCTCTATAATAATTTCAATAGTTCTGTAATAAATATTTAATTCATTCATGTTCATTTATTCATTAATGCGTAGATGATTTAAATAATAGTTGGCTTGGGGGGCGAGGGGCATGAAAACTTCCAGTGGTTGTGCCTTCAGTATGTTTATAGATATTATTCTTCCAGCTAAAGTAACCACACTAAAGATCTGAATACATGACAGATTTAGATCTTTTTACTAAATCGGGCAGAAAGTCCTCACCTCAGATGAAAAGGACTGCTCTACAGCCTCACTGATCTGGTGAAATTTGACTAAGATCAGTAGGCGCTGGAACAATGTCTTTGATCTTTGTGAGGAAGTATGTAGAATTTTTAATAAATAATCTAAATTGTCTAAAATGTGAACTTATAAATGCGATAAAAGTTTTACCACTCCATAAGTAGCAGCATCAATACAGTTCACAGTAGTTCCCAAACTGCAGTCCTTCCATGTGGATCTTTGATACAAATGAGGAGGCCTCCCAAAGTAAATGCACACATTGAAAAGTCTAGATCATATGTTTAAAAGTTCTGCACACTTCCTCACAGTGATCAAGGATGTTCTACAGTCTTCTTATCTTGGGGTCAGGTTTAACTTACTTTGGCCAGTCTGGAAAATCTGCAGATGTTGCGATGAACATAAAAATTCCATCAATATTCTTTTCAAGAGCATTTTTATGGAAAGACTATAAGATAGACTGCGAAGTGTCTAAATAAAACTCATGGACTGGCATTTATCTCTATTGTGGGAAGTATCATTGCTTACTCCTGCTCTTCATGTTATTAATTTTTATACTTTTTTTTACTACACTTTGCATGGTTTTATTTATAATTACTACTGTACTACAATTCATGATTCCATGTCTGCATTGCTAATGCTTATGTCATATATTCTTTGACTTTTGTTCCATTTTTCATGTTGAGGATACCCTCAATATGTCAGGTAAAAATTTTATAAATGAAAACATTATTTTACATAAATTTGTAATTATTATTTGTGATATATCTTACATTTCAATTAATAAACAACATTCTTTGTATTAAAATGGCTGAAATCCTAGCTATGATTTTTACAATTCAGAGAGAGAGAGAGAGAGAGAATTATTACTAAATTTGGATAGTCCAGAAACAAAAGTGATAATTAGCTATTTAATTTCGTACATGTTGTTTTAATGTTATGTTAACAGCGTTTCTGAATATATTTATGAATATTGTATTTTCATATGGTGTTTTCATCCAAATGTAAAAATCAGAACTACTCTAATACAAGGATTTTCGACCTGGTTGTGGTCACAGGCACATTCGAGATTGGGAAGAGAGTGGCATGCACCAGTATTTTTTTTCTGTGAAAATTTATACTTGCTTATCATATCAAATGATAACAATTAACAAATTAATTAACTATGAAAGTAGGATAAATACACATGCCACAATTATTATACATCTAAATTAAACCATTGCAAAATAAGCAAAAACATTTCTGTTTAGTCTGGATAAAACAATAGTCTTCTTCCCAATCGTTGTTGAATTAAATTCATTGTTTTTTTATTTGGAACAAATTGGGAACATTTTGGGACAAAATTTTTAAATATTAGAAAACAATGTATGGTCAAAGCGTGCTGACAATACCAGTGAAGTGTGACACATCCCTCAAGTGCATGGTTGCCAGTAGACTAAATACATAAAACGTGCACAAAATTGGCATTGGTAACACTCACACTCAAAGACAGAGAAATTACAAAATGTTTGTAATATAACATAAATGTTAACATTTTTTATGATTTCAGTAAATATTATTACTAAGAGAAGACTTATATTTTCCAGTTTTAATTTTATTTTTTCCTTATTTAATAATTGACAGTGGGCACATTTGCACCCACAAGCATAGGGTTGAAAATTGCTGCTCTAATATATGTCATCAGTAGGCCCAAATTACAAATCCACATTTCCTTTAACTAATGTGTTCATTTTTTGCCTTTTGGATCATTGGGTATGAGTTTTTGAATAATATAATAAAAATTCATCTGTCAATTCCAGAAATTAGGCTTAAGTCACAAAAATCCTTTTGGGACCATACTGTATTTAAATATCTAGAAGTTAATCACATTTCTGTTTCTATTTCACAGCTTAAATTATGGATGAATATTGGTTCCATAATGCAACATCTAGTCCCTCTTAGATCATGTGTTATTAGGTGAGTATGTTTATTCTCTTCAAAATCTAGCATGTATCTAATTTTCTTATATCTCTTAACTTTTTAAGGAGAAAATATTTCAGAAGCTTTGTCAGAATTACCTATTTTATTTTTTTTAAGACAGCTCTGGCATATTAAAGTTAATCATTCATTTTAGAATTTCTTAACTCTTATGACCATTGTGGAATATGAATAATTGTACCATTCCTTTCTTAACATTTCCTAACCTAATTTAAATTGTACAAAATTCCTTGAACTTTTAAATTAGTTAATTGCATTACATCATAATTAGTTAAGGCTTGGTTAAGGGTCAGAGCTGTATAACTGAGAGGAGACCACCACATAGCCTTTAAAGGAATGCGGAGAACTGACCAGGGCTTCTGACATAATGTCCAATCCTCACCTTCTCGTGGTGCACCCTGTTGGGTATCTACCTGGATACTGAACGAACGAGGATGGGCTGCCAATTTGGGATTTAGCTGACCAAATTGTATTCTTATTGGCTTAAACCAAAATACAAAAATGATGGTACAGCATGACAAAATTTCATGCCGGCTGGGGCGTCGCTCAGTTAAACAAGGCCCCCCATTGTTTTTGCTAGGGAACCAGGGCGAACAGCGAAAAGTCAGCTACTGGAACAAATCCGAAAGCACACCCCAACTCAACATCACCAGAGTTATAAATCGGTACTATCAACATAAGAAGCCTGAATGGCAAAGAAATGGAGCTAGCTGAAGAATTGGATAAGTACCAGATCGACATAATAGGGGTGACTGAAACAAAAAAGACAAAAACTGGTGAGATCTTTCTGAGCAATAAATACAAAATGTTATACTCAGCAATGACAATCAACGAAAAAAAGGAGTAGCCATAGTATTCAACACAAAATACGAGGCTAATCTTCTTGAATGGCAGTCAGTCTCAAGTAGAGTAATGTGGGCAAATATCAGAATGGGGAACTGGACAATGAGACTTATTTGTGCCTATGGTCCCACAGAAGGTTCTACTAAGGTAGAAGTGGAAGAATTTTTTAGTCTTTACTTATTTTTTAGCAATACTTGGTCTTTATTTGAGTTGTAAGTCAGCAGTTAGAATTGAAGGAAGTACAGGAAGATGGTTTAATGTTAAATCTGGTGTGAGACAAGGATGCACATTATCCCCTCTGTTATTCATTATCTATATGGATCACATTACGAAGGAAAGTGGTATTAAACATGATATCAGAATTGTTAGATGTTAATGTCAGCTCTTTGCTTTATGTGGTCGATGTTATACTTCTGAATAGATCTGCTACAAGTCTGCAAGATTCCCTGATTAAATTGAATAACTGTTGTAATAGATATGGTATGAAGGTCAGCAATAAAAAGAGAAAGACAATGAAAATAGGCAGAATCGTTGAAAATGTCAACTGCGTTGTGAACGGAGAACCTGTGGAACAAGTAAAACATTTCATCTACTTAGGCACAATTTTAAGTGAGGATGGTAAATTAAATATGGAAATAGACAACAGATTCAACAAAGCTGGTATGGTAGGAAGTCAATTGAATAAATTCATATGGAATAAGAGAGAAATTAGTCGGAACACTAAATTAGCTGTATACAAGACAGTGTTTAAACCAGTTTTAACTTATGGATCTGAGAGCTGGGTCAGAAGTAAACCACTTGACCAAAGACCAGAGACAGCAGGTATGAGAATCCTGAGAAAGATTAGAGGTGTGAAGTAGATGGCATCAATGGCAATATCATATTAAAAATGAGGATAATAGGAAAGAACTTGACATTGTCAGCATCCAGGAATGCGTTAGCAGAGCTAATCTCAGGTGGTATGGTCATTTAAACAGAATGGGCGAGGAAAAATTAGCAAAACAGGTGTTCGCTGCCAGGTTGGCAGGAAAATGACCCAGAGGATGACCAAGATATAGGTGGGTTGATACAGTGAAAATGCCTTAGAAGACAGAAATATAAAATCTGATAATGTTGGAGTCTGTACAGGTAACAGATTGAATTGGAGGAAAATTGTATATAGAAAGTTAGTAATGATGTAAATTTTTCATGTAGTACTATCATATCCTGTACACCCCTTGAGGGTATCAGGAATTTGATGATGATAATTAGTAAATAACTAATTAACAAATATTTGATTAACTAATTATTCAAAAAATAACTAATTATCAAAGAGCACAGCACAAAAAATGGGAACTAATCATGATAATTTCTCACATTAGTAGAATATCATAAACTATTTGGATAGTGATCACCAAAATTAGATCTCTGTATATTGTATACCTAGCTGAACTATCCTGAATGATTGTATGAATTCTGTTTAAGAACAAATATGGAAAATGATCAGAGATAGTCATAAAAAAAAATTGCATTCGGAGCTAATTTTGAATTATGTACTGTCAAGTACTCATGTTCATATCTGTAGAAGATCTTTGAGAAAGTTCTTTCCATGTACAAGTTTCAATAGAAAGTTGCAGATTGAACCTTCCATATGGTTCTCTTGTTGCCAACTTATAAGTTGATTTACTGGTATTATTGAATTTAATCTGTATCCCAGATTAAGTGCAAATACATTGTCTTTCTTCCTTTCAAGATTTAGGCTGTAAACTTGTTTTGGAATCTAAAGACTTATACTCTTAAGGTCTTCCTTTACTTTTTTTTCTCCTTTCAGATTTATATTTAATTATTTCTTTGCTGGTTTTCCTATTTATTTGCAATTATTTCTTAAATCATCATCATCCAATTCTTGATATTATCCTCAAAGGATATACAGTTAACTTTGACAGTACTACATAATTAAAGTTACATTATTACTAATCTCCTATCAACAGTTTTCCTCCAAATTAGCCTGTTACTTATCAGCTCCAATATTTTCATATCTAACATTTTCTTCAGACACTTCTGACATAATCAATCTGTCTAGACCATGGTCTTCCTCTGGATCTTTTTTCCTGCCATCTTAGCATCAAACATCTGTTTTTGCTAACCTTTCCTTTTCCATTCCGTTTAAGTGACCATGCTACCTTAGATTATCCCTGTTCACACATTCTTGGGTGCTACCAATGTCAAGTTTCTTCTTAATATTTTCATGTTTAGTATGATTCTGCCACTGATGCCAACTGTTCAGGCCCCTAGTTTTTCTTAGAACTCTCATATACAGTAATCCCTCAATTAATGCGCCCCTGATTAGTGCGTCATTTTTTTTTTTTTTTGATACCCAAATTCAATTAGCGCGCCTCTGAAATTCGATTAGTGCCGATATACATCTTAAAAATAAATGTTACAGATTTTAAAATTTTCTATCTATACATTTTTATGGCTAACTATTTTAAAAAATCACTCATCAGAAATTATTTAGTTACCGATTTAAAACATTTTACAAATTTATTTTTAATGGCATACTACACTACTTCCATATACACTATGTTCCAAAATTTTACTGCCAAAATTTATGTCGTCTGCTATAGTACTCCCACAGATTCGAGACCCTTCGGCACTTCTGCGCATGTCATAAAAAGGAGAATCAATTCCGATAATAGGGTAATTAATCCATCTTCTGGGATAAGTTGTTTATTATTACACGTTGGAAAATTAACTTCTCTTTTATGGTCATTGTAGTTTTTAAAGTGGTAACTATTTTGCTTGTATAACAGTTGGGAAATTTTATCTATAAAGATGTGATTTTGCGTGTTGGCGACCAATTCGTACGTCCTTCCTTTCTTCTTCCCCTTATAACGTCCAAGAATTGAGTGATTCCGACCTGCTAAATTTAGATGCACAGCGAGAAGATCCCAAAGAATATGAAGGAAATTTAACCACTGATAGTCATCTAAAAGAGATTTCACAGAAACAATTTGAAAATACTTTTTTGTATAATCGAAGTTTTTAAAATTTGCAGAAGAGTAGAAGTGGCAATAGGGCTGGTTGTATGAAAAAAATAAACAAAATGCCTGCCAAACTACGTTAGCTCAATTCTTTGTTAAGAAGTAGAATAATAAATTTATATTCTGAATATGTTTTATTGTCATTCAGCTTCATGGCTTTCCTTTAACTAGACCCTGAGACATACCCTAATTCCTTTATAAAAAAACTTAAGGGTCAAAAAAGAAATCTGAAGAAATAATTATACATTTTCCAATAGATTATTATTTTCGATTAATGCGCCTGTTTTAAAGAACGCATTAGCCTCACTAATCAAGGGATTGCTGTATTTGGTCTCTAATTTTTGATCAAGTGCTTTATTTTTATCCTATTTACACATATATATAGGTATTTATGAGTAAATAGATATATAAATACCCATATAAATCTACCCATATAAAAACTCATATATATATATAAAATTAATATTTAACTGACTAGAACCCGAGAAAGTATAACACAAACTTTAATAAATCGCAACTAGTTTCATCGGTGCCCCGACTTCTTCAGGTAAGTAAGAAATAACACAAAACTTATAAAACTAACAAGGTAAAAAACTTGGACTTTTCAGCTTAATAAAAAGAAGAATAGTATCAGTCATATTTGAATAGGTGACCACGTGCTATTATTAGCATGAGTTGGATTTTTTCACATTCAACTCATGTCAAAAAATATAGTTTGGTTCTTGTTTTTGAATTGTTTAATTTTTTCTTGAATAAAACAATTCGAAAATAGTTGAGTATACAGTTGATCATTTAGAACAGTGTTTCTCAAACTTCAGATATCTGCAGACCCCTTCTTAAATTTTCATTATTACCAAGTACCCTTAATTAATTAAAATAAGCAAATTAATTAATTAAAACGAATAAATAAATAAATTAATTAAAACGAATACATTAAAATTAAAAAAATTCATTTAAAATATTAAAAAATTAAATATCTATTTTATTTGAATTTATATGTTCATGTAAACAGAAAATATGATTTATTTTTAATAGAACAAACTTTATAAAGATACTATAAAGTTTTACTTACTTGAAATAATTTATCATCAATGAGAGGAGTGAAATTGCTTATGGTGAGATAAAATTTCAGCAAAATTTGGCTCTATTGTTGTTAATTTCAATCTTAGATGCGGTTTGACATCTATAATGCAATTCCTCTTCTTCGTCTTAATATCCACCAGGGCCGAAAATCCAACTTCGCACAGATATGAACTTGAAAATAGAAAAATGAACCTTAGAGCTTTATCTGTTAATTCAGGAAATTCATTCTATATTTGTAGCCTTTTGATGATAACGTATTCTCGCTGTATTTATTTTTTAGGAAACCATCAGAAGCTAGTTCTAAAAGTTGTTGTTCTTCTATTGATGATAGATCCTTTGGCATAAATTTGTTTTTATTGAAAGGGTATCTTATCCACTCAATATTAATGTCCAATTCAGGGAAATACTTTTCTAGATTCATTTGTAAGCTTTGTAAATGCTGCATGATAGTAATTTTCACATAATCTTCAATTTGTGCATTTGAACTTGCGAGCAATTCATGAAGCGATGGAAACGTCAAATTCTCCATTACCAACCCGCTTTTGCCATAACTTCATTTTTGCCAACATGGCGTTCACTTTATCTTGGACATGAAATATAGAAATTTCCTTGCCTTGTAAAGATAAATTAAAACTATTTAATACAGTAAATATATCTGCTGCTAGGTATGCTAATTGACTGAGCCATTTCCAATTATGTAAATGCTTTTTCAATTCAAACTTTTCATCAAGAAAAACTTGTAGTTCATCCCGAAGTTCAAATAAACGAGTAAGGACTTTTCCACGAGAAAGCCAACGAACATCGGTATGGAAAAGAAGTTGTGTATAGTTGCTTCCCATTTCTTTGCAAAGTTGAGAGAAAAGTCTGGTGTTTAGAGGACAGCCTTTAATATAATTTATGATTTTTACAGCTTCATCAAGAACTTTTCTTAGGTATGTAGACATCATATGTGTAGCCAAAGCCTCCCTGTGTATGCAGCAGTGTGTCGACTTTGCATTTGGTGCAACAGCTTGAATCCTTGAAACAAGCCCTTTTTTAGATCCGACCATGGATTTCGCTCCATCCGTTCTTATTCCAACACAACTTTTCCAATCAAGCTTGTTTTGATGCATAAAGGTATTTATATATTTATACTGTTGAATATTTCTTCTCCTGTTGTATGTTCTGGCAAGGGTTAGCAATATAAAAGGTCGTCATGAATTTTTTGATTTTTTTCGTATCTAACGAACACTAGAAGATTTGCAAAATTTGTAATGTCGGTGGATTCATCTACCTGCAACGCATAATAACGACTCTTACGTATATTGGATAGCAATGTTTGGTTTATATTTTCAGCCATTTCAGTGATTCTTCGATGAACGGTACTATTTGAAAGGCAAATCCGATCAAAAGATCTTTTTGCATTATCTCCGATGATAATTTCTGCTATTATTTTCGCTGCAGGCTTGACCAAAGTTTCATCAATTGTTTCCGCTGCACCACTTTTTGCTATTAATAGCGACACATGATATGAAGCTTCTAAAGCCTTCATGTTTTCACCTCCTGACACGATCGACATCACGTTTTGAGATTCTTTTAAATTTTTTAGTGTATTTTGAAAAAATTTGACAGGTTTGTCCGTGCATTCATTATGTTTCGATTCAAAATGGCGATTTAAATTACATGGTTTCGTGCTTTCATTTTTTAAACTTTCACCACAAATTACACATAATGGAATAGGTTCCTGTTCATTTCCTGTCCATAAATTACTTGAAAATCCAGATTTCAAGTAATTTATGTCGTACTTACGAAGTTTTCTCATCTTCTTCCTAGTTGGTTCTTTAGAGATGTCAGACGACACACCCTTATCAATTTCACTTGATCCAGATACAATATCAACATTTTCTTGTTGCTGACAGTTACTTGTATCTACTATGTTCCTCTCTTTTGCGCATTTTGAAAATCCAGTCTTTAACCAGTGATTCATACTTAAGAATTTGAAAGCTAAAAAAATACCGTATTTAACGAACAGTACTTCAGCAAATGGCTAGTGAAAGCAGACCTCGAAACAGACAGCAATGGTAGGCCAGTAGAGATAAAGCAGCTATGAAGACGTTCATATGATTGGTGCGGTATTAACAAAAGATCGCGCTACTAATTGACAAAGGCAAGCTGACAGTTCAGTTGAAATGCTAATTCTCTTCAACCGAATTCCTTATATAATATCTGAAACACATTCACTATATATTTCTTAGTTTTAACACGTTCACTCAAACAAAACCATATGTTGCCGGTGCACCATATGGTTTTGATTGTCTACTATACAGCATTTTATGTCGGGGGGGGGGGGGGGGGGGGCATGCTATTCATTAGTTAGTGCCAGTTGTCTAATTGCACTGTTTGTTGAGAAACATATTACACAACCTGCAGATGTCTCTGTACCTTATTCAGCGATACAATAGGAACGTTTTACGATCTCAAACTTAAATTTTATTCCATGCGTTAATGATGCATAGCTGAAAATTGCCATGGATTCCCTGAAGACCTTTCGCGGATCCCTGGGGGTCCGTGTACCACACTTTGAGAAACACTGATCTAGAAGCTGAAACTGAAGTTGAAAACTGAACACCTGTAAAAGCTGTTCAGTTTTAATTCCTTTTAAAACTGTCTTACATATTGTTCTTTTCAATATGATATTTATTTTTATTCTGCTTAAAACCATGTAATGACCACTTTCAAATCATCTGTATAATTTTGTATCTTAAACCAGGATGAAGATATTACTATATAAATATAGTAATATTTATATTACTTATTATAAATATAGTAATATTATATCAACAATAACATAATATTGTTTACATCTTTATATTGGAACATGATGCTAGTAATGACTAGTCCATATGCTGAGCATAAACCCATCAGATTCTTACCATTTTTATTATCCTTACCCTTTTCTCTAAATTTTCCAAATATTTTTATATGCTTGGTGGGATTCACTTCCTGCTCTGTTGTTTAGATCTCTAACTAGGACATTTTCCTCATTTCCTTTGTCAGCAGTCTGCTTTGATGGCTCTGAAAATGTCTCTATTTTTTCCCTGGAAGAACCTTCTATGGGACCAACCATAGGCACAAATAAGTTTCATTATCCATTTTACCATTTTGGAGTTTTCCCACATAACTACTCAGAAAATTGCCTTCTAATCTAGAATTTATCTTGATATTTAGTGTTGGTTGCTACTCCTTTCAGTAATGTCAGTTATGTCGATATGGGTGCTTTTTCAAGTTTCTACAAGTTTCCATTCCATTAATACTCCTTATGTTGACAGTTTCTATCTTCAGTTCCACTATGGTTGAGTTTGTTCTTCTTCTAGATGTTAAGTTGGAGTTTGTTATTTCATCAGTTATTATTATTGTTACATCACGACACCTTTGTGGAGTCCCAGAGTACTAAAAGTGATTGATCTACAGTTTTCCTTTGTCTTTAATGTACTCTCTCTGCTATCAACTACAGAGTATTTTTAGTCTGTTAATTGCATTTGTTCTCTGGCTAGTTTGTCTGTTTTGTGTGTGTGTGTATATGGGAGGTATACCTCGCCTTCATTTGAAAATGCCCATATAAAGATTTCTGGCATCTTGATGCAAATCAAATGTTGATCTTTTCCAATCCAAGGATATATGCCCATCATTTTTCAATCTGTGCTATGGAGACATTTGTTGTTCTTCTGTTCTATTTTGTCGATTCTTATACATCCTTGAACTGCTCTGAGAAGTTTCATTTCAGCTTATAGCTTATATTCTGCTTTCATCCTTTTTTTTTTTTTTTTCACTATCCAACTTTCTGAACTATATAACACTGTTGGTATTGTCACTACCTAATTGTAAATGATTGTCCTTTTTTGTTTTGCCTTTTGTTGTTCAGTACCACAGATAGCTTGGAAATTGTGTAACTTATTATCTATGTCATTATCATATTAGATGCTGTATCACATCCTAACTATTGAAATGCATTACTTCTATTTGGTTTTCAGTTACTGATGTAATTCAAATGAGATATATCTTTAGAATAGCATAGTATTAACATTCTTTAACGATATTCTTAATCTATTCAATACTTAGTTGATGTAAATGATAAACAGATCTTCGAAGGTCTCTGAGCTCCAATTTTTGTGTGATCACTTGATCGTCTTTAACACAAAGCATTGTATTTACTAATTTATGTTAATTGATTCTTAAATTTATTCAGAAACATAAAAAAAAATAAGAAAAAACCCATAAATTTTTAATATGAGACAAATTTTTGCATGGTAAGAGACAGTAAGTCAGATAAATGTCTCTATCTACTAATACTAATTTTCAACAATGGTTTTATTCTTCATTGTAACATACAGATCTCTCTCATCACAGAAAAATGAATGTATTTTCTCTGTGTGAATTTAGCAATTGATGTGATTCAGTTATCCAGAAAGAAGAACATACAATTAACAAGTATAATATGAGGTGAACAGTTAAATTCCTGAAATGGCCCAGTACTGGCACATGTATCAGTCAGACAGAACCATGTGATTGTGCATGTTTGAACATGTCAAAAACATGCCATTTCAAAATAATGAAGTCTGTAATTTCTATTCCCACAACAATGTTGTATTTGTTAATAATGATGTTGGAATTTAAGATGAATTTATATTAGCTTTAAGTTATACTAATTAAGTTCTTATTTATTATTATACTTCTAGCTTTTGTTCACTAAAAATTGCATATTCTCACACTTATTAGTATCAAAGATAAACATAAATTGACTTTTTTTTTAATTTAAAGATATTTAAAAATATATATCTTTTACATGTTCATTGTAAGATATTCCTGTATATCTCACAGTGAAAATGCATAATATGAATTAATGTAATTTATTTATTCATTTATTTATTTTTATTTTCAGATATTTGTGTAAAGTGTCAGATAATGACTTAAGGATAGCAGGCAGCCGCAACATGTTTGAATTTATGTGGACAGCAGTAAAAGACCCTTTAGATGCTCATGCAACATTTGATAAAGAAGGCCTTGATTTAGCCTTTAAATATTTTAGTAGCACTACCTTAACTATGCGTCTAGCTGGTATTTCTCAGATCAATGTGAGTTTCTTATTATTTTCTGTTATTGTGGATGAGTGACTTATTAACATAGGATTCCAGATGGTACAAATGATATTTATTATTATTTCACAAACACCTCATGAGTTAAAGATTCATAGAGGGTATGTAATGTAAATTTTACTACCAAAATGGCATCATCCTCCTGTGGAATCATTGGAGGAAGAAAATCAAGAGGCAGACTAAAAAAGAACTTGGCTACAGTCTTTGAAGGAAAGGTCACAATTATCGAGCTTCATTGAGAGATGACAGAAATAGATGGAAATGAGCCATGTGGCAAAGATTTGTTCATAGGGGACTCAACTTGTCATCCGATGGATGAGAAAGAAAAAGAAATGGTATCCATTTATCTTCAGATCTTTCCCTTCCCAATCAAGAAGTTTGAATATTTCTTCTAGGCATACTGTGAATAATTTTCAAGATATTGTGTCACCCTATCTTATCCCTCTTTGTATTTCCACAGTAGAGATGTTTCCATTGAAATGAATTGCTGCTGTGGCATTGGTGTATGCTGATTTGATAGTCCTGATATATGGCTCCTCCACTTGTTGGTATTGCACAAGTTTTTACTGAATTGAATGCCTTCTCATAATCAATAAAACCAAGACAAAGTGGTAATTGATATTCATTACATCGTTCGATAATCTGTTGTTTAACTTGAATATGGTCTATTGTACTAAAGTCAATTTGAAAGCCTGCCTGTTCTTTTGGTTGTCCTAGGTCTAGAGTCGTACAAAGCCTGTGAGCCAAGATTTTTGTAACTATTTTGTAAACCACCGATAGTAAGCTGATGAGTTGGTAGTTTTTCAGGTGTTCTACTTAACCTTATTTATGTATCAGAATTAGGGTATCCTTCTTCCATATTCTTGGTACATCAGTTTTCTTCAGACATAAGGTAAATAGTTTTGCCAAGATTTTGTAGATCATTTCTCCACCTGCTTTTAGAAGTTCAGCTATAATTCCATCCTCATCTGCAGCTTTTCCATTTTGCAAGCTTTGGATGCTCCACATAACTTCTTCTGGTAGAATCTGTGGCACTTCAGCTATTTCATAGTTGTCTTCTTCTTCAATTCAAAAAAAAATTCTTGAATTCTTTTTGCTATATATATCTATCTCTGTTTATGGTCGTATCCCTGTTCATTGCTCAGATTCCTACAGTTTAAAGTTGCAAGGTTTAGTTTCTAATGGCAGCGTAATCTGGTTACCTGGGGATTCTTAGCATCCTCTGCCTTCATGTTTAACTGCCTGCTGCCGTAGGTAGTAACAATCTTGCCTCCAGGGAATGAAGGCCCTTTTATTTCTGCTTGAATTTTATTTCATTATATTTCTGCTATTTAAATATAGTACGTGAAATTAAGATTTTATCTGATGTGGTTTGAAAGTTACACATCTTTAAAGTGTAGCTTCGTATGTAATGCATACTGCTACGTGACTAGCTGACTAATCAGAATGTTTATTCGCATGGAAATGAATAAACATTTTTGCACCATGGTAGTTTTTGATGTGTAAGTAAAAAAGATTAGGTAGTTCATAAATTTTTTGAATTTTCCTTTGGAATTGAAGACCATCCAAAATATTGAGATGGTATTTTATTGTTATTATTATTTTAGATTTTAGGAAAGAAATTTAGTTTTAAGAAGCTGTTTAGTGATAACCATTTCCTTTGTTATCACTAAACAGTGATATTTTTGTTTTCTGTGATGAAGTCATGTGAACATGTATATGCATTTTCATAACACTTTATTACTTTTTTGTGTGTTGGAAGCTGAAGATTATGTGGATAGAGCTCTAGTTATTAATATGCTTAGACAGCTTTATTTATGCAATATTAATTCAAAATCAAAACTTCTCTGTGGCTGATTATTTTTTTGCTGCAGAAATATTTACTGCAAAGAGATTATAAGAAAAATATTAACCATTGTATTCAATATCTGCTTAAATTTATGTTTATTAACATTTTACCCTTCATCTTCTTTTCATATATTAGATTCAAAAGCAGTGACAGTTCGAGTGAATTAGCTTTCATAAACATAATTCAAGCAGATATTAAATGCAGTGGTTAATATTTTTCGTATAATCTTTTTGCAGAAAATATCTCTGCAGCAAAAGTAATCAGCCACACTCCCACGATGAGTCTTATGACTCTATGGAGGTCACAAAAGCCGAGTATTACATTGAACAGAAAAATATGCATAAAGTTTTAAGAGGAAACAAAGCCAAGCAGTTTCAGAATTAAAGTATAAATGCAAATATAGAGGTTTATACAGGATATTATGATGGTACTACGTGAAAGCTTACATCATTGCTAACTTCCTTTTGATAATTTTATGGACTCCGGAAGTTAAAGTATTCTGTGAAAAGGAGAAATTATGTTTAAAAGTTGTGTTAAATTCTTATCATAATTATCATCATCATCATCATCAAATTCCTGCCATGTACCCTCAAGGGGTGTACAGGATATGACAGTACTACATGAAAAAATTACATCATTACTAACTTCCTATCTACAATTTTCCTCCAAATCAGTCTGTTACTTGTCAAGACTCCAACATTATCAGATCTTATATTTCTATCGTCTAAGGCACTTTGTACCATATCAATCCACCTATATCTTGGTCTTCCTCTGGGTCGTTTTCCTGCCAACCTGGCAGAGAACACTTGTTTTGCTAATCTTTCCTCTCCCATTCTATTTAAGTGACCATACCATCTGAGATTAGCTCTGCTAATGCATTCCTGGATGCTGACAATGTCAAGTTCTTTCCTAATATCCTCATTTTTAATATGATATTGCCATTGATGCCATCTTCACGCCTCTAATCTTTCTCAGGACTCTCATATCTGCGGTCTCTAGTCTTTGGTCAAGTGTTTTACTTCTGACCCAGCTCTCAGATCCATAAGTTAAAATTGGTTTGAACACAGTCTTGTATACAGCTAATTTAGTGTTCCGACTAATTTCTTTCTTATTCCATATGAATTTATTCAATTGACTTCCCACAATACCAGCTTTGCTGATTCTGTTGTCTATTTCTATATTTAGTTTACCATCTTCAGTAAAAATTGTGCCTAAGTAGCTGAAATGTTTTACTTGTTCCACAGGTTCTCCATTCACAACACAGTTGACATTTTCAATGATTCTGCCTATTTTCATTGTCTTTGTCTTTCTATTGCTGACCTTCATACCATATCTATTACAACAGCTATTCAATTTAGTCAGAGAATCCTGCAGACTTGTAGCGGATTTATTTAGAAGTATAACATCATCCGCATAAAGCAAAGAGCTGACATTAACATCTCCAATTTTGATATCAGGTTTAATACCACATTCCTTCATAATGTGATCCATATAGATAATGAATACCAGAGGGGATAATGTACATCCTTGTCTCACACCAGATTTAACATTAAACCATCTTTTTGTACTTCCTTCAATTCTAACTGCTGACTCACAACTCAAATAAAGACTAAGTATTGCTTGATATAATGCCCCATTTACACCATATAACTGCAGCGTATTGAATAGCTTCTCTCTTGGCACCTTGTCATATGCCTTTTCCAAATCGACAAAACTTAAATACAAATCTTTGTTATATTCCCATGCATTCTCGACTATTTGTCGTAAAGTGAAGACCTGATCCTGACAGCCTCTATTTGGCCTGAATCCAGCTTGTTCTTCACCAAGCTTTTCTTCCACAATTCTTCTCAACTGTTTCTCAAGTATACTTGCATAGATCTTGCCAGGAACACTCAGTAGGGAAATACCTCTGTAATTCTCACATGCAGTTTTATTTCCCTTTTTATATATGGGTACTATGAGAGCTCTACTCCAATCATCGGGAATTCGTCCCTCTGCCCAGGCTTTCTGAACTATGCAGTGCAGCCACTGTAAGACTCTTATACCACCATACTTCAGCATTTCTGGTCGAATATCATCTACTCCTGCTGCCTTTCCAGATTTGAAGCCACTGATGGCTTTTTCTACTTCAAGTATGGTTATGTATTCCTGACTGTGTGCCTGGTCAGTTTTTTTACCGCTGTGTTGTCATCACTGCTTGTTTCATTTAGCAGTTTTTCAAAGTAATTACTCCATACTTCAAGGATATCTTTTTCTCCCGTTTTCATGTCACCTTTATCATCTCTAATTCCTTTTATAGCACTCTTTCCTTCATTCTTAAGCTTCTTCAACAACCTCCAGAATATTTTGCCACCTTCTTGATATTTATTTTCTATATTCTTGCCAAAGTCCTCCCATGACTTTTGTTTAGCTAGTTTTACACACTGTTTAGCTTTCTTACATTTGTCTCTGTATTCTGTAATAGTAAAAGCTGACTTATTTGCCAGGAACTTTTGATATGCTTTCTTCTTTTCCTTCACTGCCTCTTTAACTTCCTGTGTCCACCAGGGAGTTCTGATTTTTTTATCTTTGCACACAACCTCACCACATGCCTCTCTGGCAGAATCAATCAATGTTTCCTTCAGAGTTTGCCACTGAATCTCCAAGGTTTGATTCCTGTTCTCAAACTCTTTCATTTTCTTTTCAATAATATTTCTGTATTTTAGTCTACAGTTTACATCTGAGAGCTGCTCAACTTTTATTCGCTTTAAAACTTTCTTACATGTTATTCTTTTAAATATGAAATTCAATTTTATCCTGCTCAAGGCTAAATAGTGATCACTTCCAATTTCAAATCCTCTGTACACTCTGGTGTCCTGCACCAGGGAGAACATCACTATCAACAATAACATAGTCAATGAGACTTTTCTTATTCCTAGCCTCTTCTCTCCATGTGAATTTGTGCACATTTTTATGTTGGAACATGGTGTTAGTAATAACCAGTCCATGTCCTGAGCAGAAATCCAACAGATATTTGCCATTATTATTAGCTTTGCTCTTTTCTCCAAATTTTCCCAAAATATTTTTGTATGTCTCGCAATCATTTCCTACTCTACTATTTAGATCCCCAACAAGGACCAACTTTTCCTTTTTCATTGTGTCAGTTGCTTTTTCTAAAGCCTCAAAAAATTCCTCCTCTTCTACCTTAGTAGAACCTTCTGTGGGACCATAGGCACAAATAAGTCTCATTGTCCAGTTCCCCATTCTCATATTTGCCCACATTACTCTACTTGAGACTGACTGCCATTCAAGAAGATTAGCCTCGTATTTTGTGTTGAATACTATGGCTACTCCTTCTTTTCCTTGATTGTTATTGCCTGAATATAACATTTTGTATTTATTGCTCAGAAAGATCTCACCAGTTTTGGTCTTTTTTGTTTCAGTCACCCCTATTATGTCGATCTGGTACTTATCTAATTCCTCAGCTAGCTTCATTTCTTTGCCATTCAGGCTTCTTAGGTTGATAGTACCGATCTTTAACTCTGGTGATGTTGAGTTGGGGTTTGTTTTCAGATTTGTTCCAGTAGCTGACTTTTCGCTGTTCGCCCTGGTTTCCTGGCGAAAACAACGGGGGCCTTGTTTAACCGGGCGACGCCACAGCCGGCATGAAATTTTGTCATGTTGTACCATCATTTTTTATTTTGGTTTAACCAATAAGAATACAATTTGGTCGGATAAATCCCAAATTGCCAGCCCATCCTCGTTCGTTCAGTATCAAAGTAGATACCCAACAGGGTGCATCACGAGAAGGTGAGGATTGGACATTAGGTCAGAAGCCCTGGTCGGCTCTCCGCATTCCTTTAAAGGCTATGTGGAGGTCTCCTCTCAGTTATACAGCTTTGACCCTTAAGCACCCCTATCATAATTATTATTATTATAATTATGTAGACTTCTCTGGGAGAGACTGCAAATCACTCATTAAAGGTAGGCCTTTTTCAGATCACACATAACTTAATTATCTAATATATCTTTCTTTAAAACCATTCACTTAAAACATACACTGGTAGCCCATTCCATATATGCTGTGAGAGAACCTAGAACTCACATGGTTGCTCATCACATCCTTTGTTTCCAAGGATGACCATGAGTTCTTTCCCACCAGCCATAAGCTGTAAAATCTATAAAGCACTTACATTTGCTGACATTAGCTAAGTATTAACTGATATATGTGTGATAGTAGCTGAACAGAAATCTTGGTAAGATATTGAAAAGAATTTGAAAGATAAGTGTATAACAGAAGGAATTAAGGATTATAAGAGTAATATAAAACTGAAGTAAGGATGTTTGGGATGTCTAGACTAATTATTTTGAAAACTGTTATTAAATGAATTAGCATGTGATAGAAGTGCTGTAGAAAATATCAAGGAGGAATATAGTCAGTAGCACTTGAGATAGAAGAAAAGCCAAGAATCAAGAAAATATGGTAATGTTCAAATTTTACATAATCTTCATAAAGCTTGGTCATAGTGATAAATCCCATATGATTAGAGCAGAGCTCTCATCATGTCAGTTTATATAAAAGGGAAAACCACATTGAATTTAGTATTGAATTGGGAATTATAAGAGCCAAATTTCTCTGTTTAGTATTCTTCTTCTTAAGGATTAAATATTTGCTTGTTCTCATCTCTCTCTCTCTCTCTCTCTCTTTCTTTTGTTGCACGTTTATCCACTCATCCACTTTTTGTAGTTTCTGTTCTTTCTGTATTCTTTGATCTTTTCATTTAAAGTATAAGTGTCTAATTCTCTTCTAAATTTTTAAGTGCTCTGATTTTCTGCATCTTTGATTATTAAATTCATTTTCTGTTACTTGTATAAACTTCCATATTTATGAACCAAGCTGAATTAACAACTGGTTGATACAATACCATGTATTAACTAAGACAGCCAACTCTCCGGAACTTGGGGGTGGGGGTAGGTGCCAGGGGGAACCCCCTTTTGAGTCTCATCAGAATTCAAGGAGAACTGGCCTACCAGTCTGGAACTCGGGGGGGGGGGTTGGAGCCCTCTTTTGAAGACTCAACACTCAGGGGTTACCCTGGGTGTCGAGCCCTCAAAATTTGAGATTTGAATCATCAGAATTGAAGGAGAACTGGCCTACCAGTCCGGAACACTGGGGTTGGGCAGCGTAGGCACCAGGGGGGGGGGCATAGCCCCCACCCCAGTATAACATGAATATATTTAGAAAGACATAAGTGGTGGCCAGTCATGGCTTTGAATAAAAAGGAATATGTGGAATAAAAAAGGGATATATATGGAACTTACATATACCTTACATATATGGAACCACATGTCTGAGAGATATCACCCACATCAACTGTCATACCTTTTCTTCAGTTCATTCACATTACATGCACTCACCACTTCCAAAGGCAAGCCATTCTAATTATGCAGTGCTCCATGAAAAAAAAAAAAAAAAACCTGGCTCTTGTCCCTTTCTTAACTACATTCAGTCTCATGGATGCTCTCTTGTCTTCTCCCCACCTTCCATAAAATGAAACATTCCATCTACCCATATCCTATATGATCTTTTCAGAAGTTTGAAGGTCTCCATCATATCAAACCTCTTTCTCCTCTTTGCTATGTCTGTAGTCTACAAATTCTTAATCTCTCCTCATAGTTTTCATTTCACGGTCCCAGTATCATTTTAAACACTCTTTACTGTGTCTGCATTACCTTGGAAACCAGGAGACCAGATATGCATACAGTAGTCCAGGTGTGGTGGTATCAAGGTCTTCTAAAATGGCAAAATGATCTCACCTCCTTACCCTTATATGTCAGTATTTGTTTCAGCTTTGCAATTAAAAAGGCAAAATGACCTTACCTCATTTTACCCTTATATGTCAGTGTTTGTTTCAGCATTGCAATTGACCTCTGAGTTGTATTTGCATTCTTCACTATATTGGCATCTGAATTTTAAATTCTTGTCTATTAAAACTGCAAAATCACTAGTCTGATCAGTTTTTTTATAGCATAATCCCACTATTATAACACATATTGGATAATTCATCACACCAGAGTGCATAAATTTACCAACACTAAACTGATAGCCATTTTCATATATCCACAGTTCTATCCTGTTCATTCAAATCATTCTGCAAATACTTTGTATTTGCAGAATGATTTGAATGATTGCAAATTTGCACAGTGCTCATACAAAGCACTGTGCAAATTGCTTTGTATCTCCTATCATATCCTTCCCACTGTCAGTAATGTAAGAATGAATAACAAGGACTGATTGGACCAAGGACTGATTCCTGGAGTACACCACTGGTCATCTTAAATGTTATAGACCTACAGGGTCTACACCCCCCTTATGCAGCAGCTTTCCATGTACCATTTCAAAAACATTAGCAAAGTCTAAATGCATCATTGTGTTATCCATTTCCCCCCTTGTCTTACTGAACCATAACATTATATTGAAATGCAAGCAAGTTACTCAAATGTGATCTTCCTTTAGTAAACCCATGCTGTTCTTTGCAAAGTATAGATTCTCTGTCAACTGTTTTATGTATGTGAGCTCTGAGTTTTCCAAAATCTTCACCACCACTAAAGAAACTAATAGTTTGATTGTTAGACACATCAGTCTGCATCATCCTTGAGCAATAGGATTAACATATGTTCTTTCCACTCCTGTGTGTTCGGCAGTGTGCTGAGACTCATTACACAGCCAGTTCAGCTGAACGCACTTTAGAATCAGTGCTGATATATCCTACTAGTTCCTGTTTGCTGAATTCTTATTCACTTTATACAAAGCTGTAGTATTCCTTATCATGCATCTGAGCTTCTTTATCCACTGTAGTGGTAGCATAATGATAGAATTCTTTTAGATTAGCTTTAATTTGTGGTGCCAGTTTCTTTTTACACTCAGACTTAGCTCTTCATACAATATTTGTATTTTTTTTATTATTTTTATTTTTTTTTTGCTTGTGCATTAGAATTTTCATAACTGATGTCATCCTATGCACATGGTATTCCTCCCACATAATTTTTTTCCCCAGAATTTATTACTTAATAAGATTGCACATCCATTTCACTTTTACCCTATTTATTAATTTATTGAACTCTGGGAACACATTCTGATATTGCATTAAATACCATTTTTTTTTTTTTAAATGATTCCCATGCACTACTGATATCCTGTCCAGTTACAACCATATCATGGGACTAAACTTTGTATTTACCTCATCATCATCATCATCATCACCAAATTCCTGCCGTGTACCCTCAAGGGGTGTACAGGATATTTTAGTACTACATGAAAAATTTACATCTTTACTAACTTTCTATCTACAATTTTCCACCAATTCAATCTGTTACCTGTCCAGACTCCAACATTATCAGATCTTATGTTTCTATTGTCTAAGGCACTTTGTACCGTATCAATCCACCCATATCTTGGTCTTCCTCTGGGTCGTTTTCCTGCCAACCTGGCAGAGAACACTTGTTTTGTTAATCTTTCCTCTCCCATTCTGTTTAAATGACCATATCACCTGATATTAGCTCTGCTAATGCATTCCTGGATGCTGACAATGTCAAGTTCTTTCCTAATATCCTCATTTTTAATATGATATTGCCATTGATGCCATCTGTTCATGCTTCTAATCTTTCTCAGGACTCTCATATCTGTGGTCTCTAGTGTTGGTCAAGTGTTTTACTTCTGACCCAGCTCTCAGATCCATAAGTTAAAACTTGTTTGAACACTGTCTTGTATACAGCTAATTTAGTCTTCTGACTAATTTCTCTCTCTTATTCTATATGAATTTATTCAATTGACTTCCTACCATACCAGCTTTGTTGATTCTGTTGTCTATTTCCATATTTAATTTACCATCCTCACTTAAAATTGTGCCTAAGTAGATGAAATGTTTTACTTGTAACACAGGTTCTCTGTTCACAACGCAGTTGACATTTTCAACGATTCTGTCTATTTTCATTGTCTTTCTCTTTTTATTGCTGACCTTCATACCATATCTATTACAACAGTTATTCAATTTAGTAAGGGAATTTTGCAGACTTGTAGCGGATTTATTAGAAGTATAACATCATCCGCATAAAGCAAAGAGCTGATATTAACATCTACAATTCTGATATCATGTTTAATACCAATTTCCTTCATAATGTGATCCATATAGATAATGAATAACAGAGGGGATAATGTACATCCTTGTCTCACACTAGATTTAACATTAAACCACCTTCCTGTACTTCCTTCAATTCTAACTGCTGACTTACAACTCAAATAAAGACTTAAGTATTGTTTGATATAATGCCCCATTGACACCATATAACTGTAGCGTATTGAATAGCTTCTCTCTTGACACCTTGTCATATGCCTTTTCCAGATTGACAAAACTTAAATAGAGATCTTTCTTTGTTTTCTTCCCATGATTTCTCAAATATTTGTCGTGAAGTAAAGATCTGATCCTGACAGCATCTATTTGGCCTGAATCCATCTTGTTCTTCACCAAGCTTTTCTTCCACAATTCTTTTCAACCGTTTCTCAAGTATACTTGCATATATCTTACCAGGAACACTCAGTAGGGAAATACCTCTGTAATTCTCACATTCAGTTTTATTTCCTTTTTATATATGGGTACTATGAGAGCTCTACTCCAATCATCGGGAATTCGTCCTTCTGTCCAGGCCTTCAGAACTGCAGAGCAGCCACTGCAAGACATTTATACCACCATACTTCAGTATTTCTGGTCAGATATCATCTACACCTACTGACTTTCCACATTTCAAGCCATTGATAGCTTTTTCTACTTCAAGTATGGATATGTATTCCTGACTGTATGCCTGTTGAGTGTTTTTTACCACTGTGCTATCCCTGCTTGTTTCATTTAGCAATTTCTTGAAGTAATTACTCCATACCTCAAGGATATTTTTTTCTCCAGTTTTCATGTCACCTTTATTGTCTCTAACTGCTTTTACAGCTCTTTCCTCTATTTCTAAGCTTCTTCAACAACCTCCAGAATATTTTGCCACCTTCTTGATATTTATTTTCTATGTTCTTGCCAAAGTCCTCCCATGACTTTTGTTTAGCTAGTTTTACACAGTATTTAGCTTTCTTACATTTGTCTCTGTATTCTGTAAGAGTAAAAGCTGACTTATTTGCCAGGAACTTTTGATATGCTTTCTTCTTTTCCTTCACTGCCTCTTTAACTTCCTGTGTCCACCAGGGAGTTCTGATATTTCTATCCTTGCAGGCAACCTCACCACAGGCCTCTCAGGCTGAATCAATCAAGGTTTTCTTCAAGACTTGCTACTGATTCTCCAAGGTTTGGTTCCAGTTCTCAAACTCTTTAATTTTTTTTTCAATAATGTTTGTGTATTTTAGTCTACAGTTCACATCTGAGAGCTGCTCAACTTTATTCGCTTTAAAACTTTCTTACATGTTATTCTTTTCAATATGAAATTCAATTTTCAATCCTGCTCAAAACTAAATAGTGATCGCTTCCAATTTCAATTCTCTGTACACATTGGTGTCCTGCACCAGGCAGAAAACATCACTATCAACAATAACATAGTCAGTGAGACTTTTCTTATTTCTTGCCTCTTTTCTCCATGTGAATTTGTGCACATTTTTATGTTGGAACATGGTGTTAGTAATAACCAGTCCATGTCCTGAGCAGAAATCCAACAGGTATTTGCCATTATTATTATTAGCTTTGCTCTTTTCTCCAAATTTTCACAATATATTTTTGTATGTCTGACAATCATTTCCTACTCTGCTATTTAGATCCCCAACAATGGCTAACTTTTCCTTTTTCATTGTGTCAGCTGCTTTTTCTAAACCAGGGGTCGGCAACCTGCAGCTCCAGAGCCGCATGGTGCTCTTTGAATGAATAATTGCGGCTCTTTTCGTTATTGAACAATCTATTTTTGAATAATGCAAAATGCACCAGGCAGAAAACATCACTATCAACAATAACATAGTCAATGAGACTTTTCTTATTTCTTGCCTCTTCTCTCCATGTGAATTTGTGCACATTTTTATGTTGGAACATGGTGTTAGTAAAAACCAGTCCATGTCCTGAGCAAAAATCCAACGGCTATTTGCCATTATTATTAGCTTTGCTCTTTTCTCCAAATTTTCACAATATATTTTTGTATGTCTGACAATCACTTCCTACTCTGCTATTTAGATCCCCAACAAGGGCCAACTTTTCCTTTTTCATTGTGTCAGCTGCTTTCTCTAAACCAGGGGTTGCCAACCTGCAGCTCCAGAGCCACATGTTGCTCTTTGAATGAATAATTGCACTCTTTTCGTTATTGAACAATCTATTTTTGAATAATGCAAAATGAATGTTATTTATTAAATTAGAATCTAAAAACCCTAAATTTAGCATTTGCAATAAGTTAAGGACATTTTTCATTTCATCAAGGACATTTTACATTAAGTCAAGGATATTTTTCAATTGAAATTAGTAAATGCAATGCTGAAGAATTTAATACTTTCAGTGTTTGAACTCTTTGAAATCATACGCGATAATCCTTCTTTACATTCTATTTACGTTTTACAAAAATTCTACTTTATGGTGGATATGACTTCCTATTTAAATGCACTAAATAAGAAACTAAAGGGAAATGCAGCAGTTTTGCTTTTAGAAGTGATTTCGTTTGAACAAAAATTATATTTGTTTGCGACAGACTTAGAGAAAGGCACATTATTATATTTTCCTACGTTGAAGAAATATCAACAATAACAAGCTGATAATAATTCCATAAATTTAACCTTTTTCAAAGAAATTGCGGTAAATATGCAATCTGCATTTAATTGGAGATTTGAGGAATTAAAAAGAACAATGTCATTGTTCTTTCTAAAACAACTATGTCATTTTTATTGCGACCACTTGAAATTAATCCTGCCGAATTAAATTTTTCACCCTTTTCTGGAATTGATGAGGCTACATTTCAACTTCAGTTAGAGGACCTGAAAACCTAGGATTTGTGGAATTCGAAATTTAGAAATCTTAAAGCTGACCTGGTGGAGTTGGAAAGACAAAAAATCTACCCATGCAATACAAAAAAATGGTCTGAAATAGAAGATCTTAGAAAGCAAGATCAGATTGTATTTGAACACGTGTAATTGTTTACCGGACACTTACATTCGGTGATTTCAAACATACGCATTTGGACTTGTATTGATTTTCGGATCAACATTTCTGTGAGCAAATATTTTCTAATATGAATTTTATTAAAAGTAAGTTGAGAACCTACTAAACAACATGAGTCTTTCATCATGTTTGAAAATGAAAATTACGGCGTATTTGCCTCATATTGAGAAACTATCCCAAGAAGTTCAACAGCAAAAGTCACATTAAGAAGATATTTTAAATAAAGAAATAGGTATGTTATTGGATTTTATACATATATTTTTGTAAGGAAGAGCAAATGTTTGTTTTGTTATTTAATATTTAAAAATATCATATAATTTCGTGTGACATGCCACCCCTGTGTTTTACAAGTATGATAATGTGTTACTGTTAAAAAAAAAAAAAAAAACTGAACAAATAATTTAATTATAATATTTTTCACTGTATTTTCTAAATTTAAAGCAGTGATGAGTAATTAAATAGTAAACCAAATACCCAGTTCGATCAGCATAAAGAATATTTTCTTTTTCTTTAATAAGAAAGTATTAATTTATTTTACATTATTAGATATATTTTAATTTTTTGACCTGCACAAATAAATCCACATGTAAAAATCAGCATTCATTAAATAGATTTTTAATTAAAATATACTAATTCTGCGGTACAAAACGAACACCGTGGACCACACAAAAAATCTGAGAGGGCTGCATGCAACCGCAGATCATTGGTTGCTCATCACTGCGTGTGGCTTCCTAATTTTTTTTTTTAACAGATATAATTTTAAAAACGGCTCTTCAATCCAAAAAGGTTGCCGACCCCTCCTCTAAATCCTCAAAAAATTCCTCCACTTCTACCTTAGTAGAACCTTCTGTGCGACCATAGGCACAAATAAGTCTCATATTGTCCAATTCCCCCATTCTGATATTTGCCCGCATCACTCTACTTGAGACTGTCTGCCATTCAAGAAGATTAGCTTTATATTTAGTGTTGAATACAATGGCTACTCCTTCTTTTCCTTGGTTGTCATTGCCTGAATATAACATTTTGTATTTATTGCTCAGAAAGATCTCACCAGTTTTGGTCTTTTTTGTTTCAGTCACCCCTATTATGTCGATCTGGTACTTATCTAATTCCTCATCTAGCTCCATTTCTTTCCCATTTATGCTTCTTATGTTGATAGTACCAATCTTTAACTTTGGTGATGTTGAGTTGTGGTGTTTTTTCATATTTGTTCCAGTAGTTGACTTTTCGCTGTTCACCCTGGTTCCCTGGTGAAAACAATGGTGGCCTTGTTTAACCGGGCGACGCCCCAGCTGGCATGAAATTTTGTCATGTTGTACCATCATTTTGTATTTTGATTTAAGCCAATAAGAATACAATTTGGTCGGCTAAATTCCAAATTGCCAGCCCATCCTCGTTCATTCAGTATTCAGGTAGATACCCAACAGGATGCACCACGAGAAGGTGAGGATTGGACATTAGGTCAGAAGCCGTGGTTGGTTCTCTGCATTCCTTTAAAGGCTATGTGGAGGTCTCCTCTCAGTTATACAGCTTTGACCCTTAAGCACCCCCCCCCCCCCCATATTAAGCACCTCCCCTGTATTTACCTCACTTAGCCATAATTTCTTGCTTTATATTTCAGTAGATAATATTTTCCTGAATGGAACACCTATAGACTCAGCCACTCTCCAAACAGCATGATCAGAACTGAGTTGGGTTGGAACTGGATGCAGAATAGCCATGTCTTTAACTGAAAAAAATTTCCTGCTGTTGGTGAGATTACATTTATCGCTGTAATCCCCCACCCCCTCCTGTTCTGCAAAATCCATTAAATCATGTTTTGTTTGTATCTGCTGCATTTTTATACCTGAACATTCTATACTGCTCACTTTGGTTTTCCATCCATCTTTAATTTTACTTTTACAGTATTATTTACTGTAGTAAGTTGTCTTATTTCATTAACTATTTGGAATAGAATAAAATCGTTTTAATTTAATATGGTATTGTTCAAGTTAAATAATTTTATCGCATTGTTATTTTATATGTGAAGAGAAAAATGACTAAATATTTATATTTTTCTTTTTCAATAAGGTGCCTTTTTAATTCTCTATATAATAAATAATTTTTTTTTTTTATATAAAAACAGAGTCACATCAACATGTACAACGAGCTTTGTCACAATGAAAATTTAGTGGAAGCAGAAAGTGTAGGCAATGCATTAGCAACTTGGTTGACAGAGAACAAAATCATTGAACTTATTTTTGGACCTAATCTTCATGTAGAGGTAAGTTTGTTATTATTTTTTTATCACCTCTCTCAAAATACAGAGATTCTATTTTAAAATTTGCTTTTTTTTTGTCACAATTGTTTATCTTTTTAATATATCACGCCCATACATAAATGGTTACAGAACCTAAAGCAAACTGATGCCATGTATGGGCAAGAGTTAAGAGAGAAGGAATTTGTTGATATTCTTTTTGAAGCACTAAAGGTTGTAGTCTTTGGGGAATACTTCATACTTCCAGATAACAGAGGTAGATGAAATAAAAGGAGAGTGAGTTAACAGTTAAATGGTGAATTGATATTAGACTGCTGTACAATGTCACTGTTGTTCATGTTACTGTGGGTCTAGCAGAAATGGAGTGGAGAATGATGGAGATGCCATTTCTGCTGATCAGCATTTTTTTGGATATATCCATAGAAAAGATGCAAAGCAGAAATTGCTTGTCTCTGAGACAATGGCTGAGGTAGTCTTTGAGAGAGGGGTTGTTACCTGTCAACTCCCCTCTTTTGGATAGCATTAGGAATTTTTACAGGTATCTTGTGCACCACCCTAAATGTGCGATTAGTATTCCAAAGTTGAGGAGATTTGAGATTTGGATAAAGTTAGTGGCTGCCTTGACCAAAAAAAGAAAGCCAGTTGGTTTGGGATCTAAGGACTGCTGTAGAAGTGATGTTGTGCCAGAAAAGGCTAGAAGTGTCAGTCGAAAAGGAGATAGATCTGGTCTTGACTGATGATCTGAGTATTACCCAAAGTAAGGGAAGAAGAATTAAGGTTTATTTTGCAAGAAAAAAAAAAAAGACTGTTTTAGAAATATTGAGGTTACTAGGTTATTATGACATTGAAGAATAGTATTGAGTGTTCATGGAGCACTACAACTTTTGTCAGATGCATAGGAGGAGTGGAGAGCACTATCATTGACAAGACCACGGATAGGGTATAGGGTATACGGTCAAAGAGAAAAGGCTGTTTATATATGAATCATATGCCTAAGTAGCTGAAATGTTTTACTTGTTCCACAGGTTCTCCATTCACAACACAGTTGATATTTTCAATGATTCTGCCTATTTTCAGTGTCTTTGTCTTTTTATTGCTGACCTTTATACTATATCTATCACAACAGCTATTCAATTTAGTCAGAGAATCTTGCAGACTTGTAGCGGATTTATTTAGAAGTATAACATCATCCGCATAAAGCAAAGAGCTGACATTAACATCTCCAATTTTGATATCATGTTTAATACCACTTTCCTTCATAATGTGATCCATATAGATAATGAATAACAGAGGGGATAATGTACATCCTTGTCTCACACCAGATTTAACATTAAACCATCTTCCTGTACTTCCTTCAATTCTAACTGCTGACTTACAACTCAAATAAAGACTAAGTATTGCTGGATATAATGCCCCATTGACACCATATAACTGCAGCATATTGAATAGCTTCTCTCTTGGCACCTTGTCATATGCCTTCTCCAAATCGACAAAACTTAAATACAGATCTTTGTTATATTCCCATGATTTCTCAACTATTTGTCGTAAAGTGAAAATCTGATCCTGACAGCCTCTATTTGGCCTGAATCCAGCTTGTTCTTCACCAAGCTTTTCTTCCCCAGTTATTCTCAACCGTTTCTCAAGTATACTTGCATAGGTCTTGCCAGGAACACGCAGTAGGGAAATACCTCTGTAATTCTCACATTCAGTTTTATTTCCCTTTTTATATATGGGTACTATGAGAGCTCTACTCCAATCATCAGGAATTCGTCCCTCTGTCCACGCTTTCTGAACTATGCAGTGCAGCCACTGTAAGATTCTTATACCACCATACTTCAGCATTTCTGGTCGAATATCATCTACTCCTGCTGCCTTTCCACATTTCAAGCCTTTGATGGCTTTTTCTACTTCAAGTATCGATATGTATTCCTGACTGCATGCCTGGTCAGTGTTTTTTACCACTGTGCTGTCATCACTGCTTGTTTCATTTAGCAGTTTTTCAAAGTAATACTCCATACTTCAAGGATATCTTTTTCTCCTGTTTTCATGTCACCTTTATCATCTCTAACCCCTTTTACAGCACTCTTTCCTCCATTCCTAAGTTTCTTCAACAACCTTCAGAATATTTTGCCACCTTCTTGATATTTATTTTCTATATTTTTGCCAAAGTCCTTCCATGACTTTTGCTTAGCTAGTTTTACACAGTGTTTAGCATTCTTGCATTTGTCTCTGTATTCTCTAAGAGCACAAGCTGACTTATTTCCCAGAACTTTTGATATGCTTTCTTCTTTTCCTTCACTGCCTCGTTAACTTCCTGTCTCCACCAGAGAGTTCTGATTTTTTTTATCCTTGCAGACAACCTCACCACATGCCTCTCTGGCAGAATCAATCAATGTTTTCTTCAGAGTTTGCCACTGAATCTCCAAGGTTTGGTTCCTGTTCTCAAACTCTTTCATTTTTCCTTCAATAATCTTTATGTATTTTAGTCTACAGTTTACATCTCAGAGCTGCTCAACTTTTATTCGCTTTAAAACGTTTTTACATGTTATTCTTTTCGATATGAAATTCAATTTTATCGTGCTGAACACTAAATAGTGATCACTTCCATTTTCAAATCCTCTGTACACTCTGGTGTCCTGCACCAGGGAGAAAACATCACTATCAACAATAATGTAGTCAATGAGACTTTTCTTATTCCTAGCCTCTTCTCTCCATGTGAATTTGTGCACATTTTTATGTTGGAACATGGTGTTAGTAATAACCAGTCTATGTTCTGAGCAGAAATCCAGCAGATATTTGCCATTATTATTAGCTTTGCTCTTTTCTCCAAATTTTCCCAAAATAGTTTTGTAAGACTGTCAATCACTTCCTGCTCTTCTATTTAGATCCCCAACAAGGACCAACTTTTCCTTTTTCCTTGTGTCAGTTGCTTTTTCTAAAGCCTCAAAAAATTCCTCCACTTCTACCTTAGTAGAACCTTCTGTGGGACCATAGACACAAATAAGTCTCATTGTCCAGTTCCCCATTCTGATATTTGCCCACATTACTCTACTTGAGACTGACTACCATTCAAGAAGATTAGCCTCGTATTTTGTGTTGAATACTATGGCTACTCCTTCTTTTCCTTGATTGTCATTGCCTGAATATAACATTTTGTATTTATTGCTCAGAAAGATCTCACCAGTTTTTGTCTTTTTTGTTTCAGTCACCCCTATTATGTCGATCTGGTACTTATCTAATTCCTCAGCAAGCTCCATTTCTTTGCCATTCAGGCTTCTTACGTTGATAGTACCGATCTTTAACTCTGGTGATGTTGAGTTGGGGTTTGTTTTCAGATTTGTTCCAGTAGCTGACTTTTTGCTGTTCGCCCCTGGTTCTCTGGCGCCCCAGCCTGCATGAAATTTTGTCATGTTGTACTATCATTTTCTATATTGGTTTAAGCCAATAAGAATACAATTTAGTCGGCTAAATCCCAAATTGCCAGCCCATCCTCGTTCGTTCAGTATCCAGGTAGATACCCAACAGGGTGCACCACGAGAAGGTGAGGATTGGACATTATGTCAGAAGCCGTGGTCGGTTCTCCGCATTCCTTTAAAGGCTATGTGGAGGTCTCCTCTCAGTTATACATCTTTGACCCTTAAACACCTCAATGTTCAACAACAATGTTCAAACAAAAAATAATAATCAGCACAAATACACATGGAGAGAAGAGACAAGCAATAAGAAAAGTCTCATTCACTATGCTATTGTTGATAGTGCTGTTTTCTCACTGGTGCAGAATACCAGAGTGTACAGAGGATTTGAAACTGGAAGTGATCACCATTTAGTTTTGAGAAGGATAAAATTAAATTTCATATTGAAAAGAAGAACATGTCTGAAAGTTTTAAAGCAAATAAAAGTTGATCAGCTCTCAGATATAAACCTTAGGCTAAAATACACAAACATTATTGAAGAAAAAATGAAAGAGTTTGAGAACAGGAACTAAACCTTGAAGATTCAGTGGCAAGCTCTGAAGAAAACACTGATTGATTCAGCCAGAGAGGCCTGTGGTGAGGTTGTCTGCAAGGATAAAAAAATCAGAACTCCCTGGTGGACACAGGAAGTTAAAGAGGCAGTGAAGGAAAAGAAGAAAGCATATCAAAAGTTCCTGGCAAATAAGTCAGCTTTTACTATTACAGAATACAGAGACAAATGTAAGAAAGCTAAACAGTGTGTAAAACTAGCTAAACAAAAGTCATGGGAGGACTTAGGCAAGAATATAGAAAATAAATATCAAGAAGGGGCAAAATATTCTGGAGGTTGTTGAAGAAGCTTAGGAATGGAGGAAAGAGTGCTGTAAAAGGAATTAGAGATGATAAAGATGACATGAAAACTGGAGAAAAAGCTATCCTTGAAGAATGGAGTAATTACTTCGAAAAATTGCTAAATGAAACAAGCAGTAATAGCACAGTGGTAAAAAAACTCAACTGGCATGCAGTCAGGAATAAATATCCATACTTGAAGTAGAAAAAAGCCATCAAAAGCTTAAAATGTGGAAAGGCAGCAGGAGTAGATGATATTCAACCAGAAATTCTCAAGTGTAGAGGTATAAAAGTCTTACAGTGGCTGCACTGCATAGTTCAGAAGAATTGGGCAGAGGAATGAATTCCAGATGACTGGAGTAGAGCTCTCATAGTACCCATTTATAAAAAGGGAATTAAAACTGAATGTGAGAATTACAGAGGTATTTCTCAACCGAGTGTTCCTGGTAAGATATATATAAGTATATTTGAAAAACGGTTAAGAAGAATTGTGGAAGAAAAGCTGGGTGAAGAACAAGCTGGATTCAGGCCAAATAGAGTCTGTCAGGATCAGATCTTCACTTTACGACAAATACTTGAGAAATCATGGGAATATAACAAAGTTCTGTATTTAAGTTTTGTCGATATGGAAAAGGCATATGACAAGGTGCCAATAGAGAGAGAGAGAGAGAAGCTATTCAAAACACTACAGTTTATATGGTGTCAGTGGGGCATTATATCAGGCAATACTTATACGTTAGCAGTTAAAATTGAAGGAAGTACAGGAAGATGGTTTAATGTTAAATCTGGTGTCAGGCAAGAAGTACTTTATCCCCTCCATTATTATCTATATGGATCACATCATGAAAGAAAGAAAGCAGTGTTAAACCTGATATTGGAGATGTTAATCTCAGCTCTTTGCTTTATGCAGACAATGTTATACTTCTAAATAAATTCGCTAGAAGTCTGCAAGATTCCCTGACTAAATTGAATAACTGTTTTAATAGATATGGTATGAAGATCAGCAATAACAAGACAAGACAATGAAAATAAGCAGAAGCATTGAAAATATCAACTGTTCATGAATGGAGAACGTATAGAACAAGTAAAACATTTCAAGTATTTAGGCACGATTTTTAGTGAAGATGGTAAATTAAATATAGAAATAGACAACAGAATCATCAAAGCTGGTATGGTAGGAAATCAACTGAATAAATTTATATGGAATAAGAGAGAAATTAGTCGGAACACTAAATTAGCTGTATACAAGATGGTGTTCAAACCAGTTTTAACTTATGGATCTGAGAGCTGGGTCAGAAGTAAAACACTTGACCAACACTAGAGACCACAGATATGAGAGTCCTGAGAAAGATTAGAAGCATGAACAGATGGCATCAGTGCAATATCATATTAAAAAAGAGGATATTAGGAAAGAACTTGACATTGTTAGCATCCGGGAATGTGTTAGCAGAGATAATCTCAGGTAGTATGGTCACTTAAACAGAACAAGAGAAGGGAGGATTAACAAAACAAATGTTCTTTGCCAGACTGACAGGGATAAGACCACAGAGGAAGACAAAGATGTAAATGGATTGATTCAGTAAAAAGTGCCTTAAAAGACAGAAATATAAGATCTGATAAATCAGAATCTTGACAGATAACAGTTTAACTTGAAGGAAAATTGTTGACTGGAAATTAGTAACGGTGTAACTCTTTCAGGTAGTATGATCATAATTATCCTCAACACCCTGTGAAGGTACATATCTGGAATTGGGTAATAATGATGATGATGACAAATAATAATTAAATTAGTATCTTTGCATTTAATAACATAACAGTATACTTAATGTTATGTGATGTATACAGAGATTACTATTAATTTTCTTTCGTATTTGTGCTCTATTAATGAATTTATAACAAAATTTCATGATAGAGCAAAGTAATACTTGCTCAAATTACTTGTAAAATTCACAACTTGAAGAATTACATCTTTCTCATGAGTATAATTACAGTAGCACAATGGTTAAATTTACTATAAACAGAATTGGCCAAATAATACATACAGATGTTTTACATAATAAAGTACTGGGGGAATGGGGATACATGTCTAAATCTCGATAGTGTATATAGTACTGTAGAGATTTAAAACAGTTCCCAGCTTATATGTCAGTACTCTTCAACTGGAGGTGAGTTAACCTGTTTCATATGCAGGTGGCATATTTTCCCGCTCAGAAACTGAAGTTTTTCCAATATGCAAAACAGACAAACTGGCCAGAAGAACACACACAATTTATGGATATAAAACACACTTACCTCGAAACCTTATTAAGTTGGAAATCATCATTAATAAAGTGGTATTAAATGTGATAGATAAGGTGATATTAAGCTTCGTTTTTTAAGCATTATCATCTTAAGTAAATCTATATCATTTTAAATAAATTCAAGCCTTCAGCCAAATTATGAAATTGCAAATGACAAATTGTTTATAAAAATAGCAACAGTAAGCCTATATAAGAGGTTACATATTTTTAACTATTTAGGAATATTTTTTGTGTGAAGATGGAAATATACAATAATAAGTAAGGATGGTGTGATGGGAAGCCAATAATAAATTTTACATAGAAGAAAAGAATGGAATAACATAATGCTTCCTTCACGGACAGTTTTACAGAACAGGCCCATGTCTCTTTTAACATCAATGTACATATCATACTGCAGGTGTTACTCTAACATGGTTCAAGAAAAATAATGTATGGAAGCCCATCTCAACCCAGTAAAATAACTTTATGACCAACTAAAATCCAGATATAAACTAGACTAGTACATTCACCAAAAGTATATGCAGGCATCAACAGTTACTGAAAGAAGAATAGCCCAAAATCATGTTAGAAGCTTAATGGAGCGAAACAGAACAGAGAAAAGATTAAAAAAGTGAAATTAAATTAATTTCACTCTTTTAAGCTTCTAACATAAGTTTTTCCCTTAACACATGGAATGACCAAAACTACTTGATTTATGTTATCAGGTATTAGAAACTGGAGAGTATATCTGAATCCTCACTAAATTAATGGAAAGTGTGATCAAGACCAAAGGAGGACTGTACATTACTGAAGTACGTACAATTTAGATTTCTCTGAAATGTAGTTCTGTTCTAATACTTATTACCATAAATATTCTACTACTGTAGCATATGAAATGCAACCAAAAGTAGTCAATGTAATTTAATAACTTCTCATTTCTTCTGTTATGTATAGATATAAAGGCCATAGCCAACTTGGATTTTATAAATTAAAATTTTGCTGGGATAGAATAGTTAATGATATCTCCAGAATCTGCAATCTCTCAACTGCAGATGTTAGTGGGTCTGCATGTCTATTTGCAGGAGGAAAAAACCATAATTACTATGAAAACAATCCTTAATTTCCTTTTCTGTGACCACAGTGAAACGAAAAAATAAAATAAAACAAAGTTTTAATTATCATAGATGGAATTCAATTGTGTCTTTTTTTATATGTAATTCGCATATGCAGAATATGAAATAACACATATAATTCTAATTCCATGAAAGGTTTAGTTTATTGTAGTTGAAGCATTAGAAACCACAATCTGCAGAATACTGAATATTATCAGAGGAAACAATGTACATAATTCCATGCACCAAGGTTTCCTTGACCCATTAATCATTCATCTGTTGTCTTTACCACTAATCTAATAATGAAAATCTTTCTGACTTCTTTGGTTATACTTGAAGCTTGATTACCAAGTCCTACCAACCAAACAGTAATCTTCCTTAGTGACTTGAATGTTCCCAACTTGAACTGCCTTTCTTCAATTCTACTGACCAAACTAGAAGCGATGCAGAAGTATCTGACCTAAAGCAAATTGTTCATCTACGAACTAAAATACCAAGCAATCCTCTTCATTCAAACAACACTAAGATCATTGAAGAAGCTGGTGAAGAGTTTTTGTAATCAGTTCTTCCAAGTATGCTGCTGAGATCACCTCTCTTCTTAGTAATAACTCAAGCCATAATCCGATATGAGTTTCACTTTTATAGGGATGCCTTTCCTCAGCTATTCTCAATACCATGTCCTTCAGCATCATACCACCAAGTGAGAAGACCTCCAGGAGTTCTACTCCTCATTTCCACAGTCAGACTATTCTTTTCGCTCTCTAGATCCAGATGCTTACCGATCATGTTACAGATCATCCATTTTGGAATGAGGGGAAAAAAACTCCAGCTTCATTCTCAGTCCACATTGATGTCTGTAATAATTGTAAAACAATCAATCATTAATAAATTTTAGTCTAACTTCTAAAGAGAAAGCTAAATGCATAAAATACACCTCTTGCCCAAATGGCATTACCTCGTGGTCCCTTACAAAGACCTTCTGGAGAAATTTCTGTCCATCTGTACTCCTGCCTCCCCCTCTCTCTCTCTCTCTCTAATCAACATGGCACTACTGCAACATCACTTAAAGACAAAGCTGACCTCATCCCATTAGTTCTCTTCCATCTGCTGTACAGACATTCAAATAAACTCCAACTAAATCATGAACAAAGTACCACATGGCACCTGTTACTTTCTGACAGAAAAACATCAGAAAAATCTTGAACTAATGTACCAAAAGACTTACTGTCCTGACAGTATCCACACCAACTTGTACTCAAACCCCTGAATTAACATTTGTCCTTTATTATTATTATTATGTAACACCTCCAGGGAGTCCAGAGACTCATTGAGGGAGGGCACCTACTCTCTGTCTCCACCACTCAATCCACCCACTACCACAAACTGCAATTACTACCATCATCATCTACACCAATGCCATCTATTGCCCACCACAACCACCACTAGTTTTTTTTCACAGACAATCACAAACATCCATGTCCACAGCAGGATTCGAACCCACAACCTTTTGGTTGGAGAGTGAATATGCTAACCACTTGGCCAACCAGGCCAGCCTGATTGGCTAAATGGGTAAAAAAATGGGTAAAAATGGGTATGATTGGGTGCAGAGATGCCAAGTGAGTATCATCTCTGCACCTATTCATACTCACTTTGCATCCACCCCCAATGCATATTCAGCCAAATCCTAAAAATAAAGAAAATAAATGTCTGCTATCAAACTATAAACCTAATGCTCATATCCAAATACTCTCTAAAGTAATGGAAAATGTTATCAACAATAATCTTCATTAACTGGAGAATTGCTAGTAAGTCAGTGATCAGTATGTGTTTCAGTGATGTAGGCAAGAAGATCTGCAATGGATCTTCTTGCCTACATCAATCACCTCTAGATATGTGCGATGGAAAAGTCTCAGATAGATGGCATCTCAGCAAACTGCCAACTTATAGTTTGCATTCCATCTTTTGCAACCATGTTACTGGTTTTTCAAGTTGTTCAACAAGTAATGATAAATGTGCTGTCTTCATCTCTCTCTTTCTCTTCAGATTTCTCTACTAATGCAGACATTCTTCAAAATCTGTCCTATCACTCCATCCAACCCATCCTATCACTCCATCCAGCCCACTCTCTTTCTTATACATGAATCACTAACTGGAGAAAGAGGACATGTCCATTTTTTTTTTCAAAAATAATTTTATGAGCTCTCTTATACTACTGATTAAATTTGAACAATACCACAGATTTTGAGAGTGATGGATTATAAAATATTAGGTTCAAGAAAATTATTGAAGTAGATCAAAACTGAAAAATTTACAACAAATCAGCTTATATAGTTTTTGATTGTTCCTATAAAGTTGGCAAAAAACTGAAGATGGTAAATTAAATATAGAAATAGACAACAGAATCAGCAAAGCTGGTATAGTAGGAAGTCAATTGAATAAATTCATATGGAATAAGAGAGAAATTAGTCGGAACACTAAATTAGCTGTATACAAGACAGTGTTCAAACCAGTTTTAACTTATAGATCTGAGAGTCCTGAGAAAGATTATAGGCGTGAATAGATGGCATCAATGGCAATATCATATTAAAAATGAGGATATTAGGAAAGAACTTGACATTGTCAGCATCCAGGAATGTGTTAGCAGAGCTAATCTCAGGTGGTATGGTCACTTAAACAGAATGGGCGAGGAAAGATTAGCAAAACAAGTGTTCTCTGCTAGGTTGGCAGCAAAGCGACCCAAAGGAGGAACGGGATATGGGTGGATTGATACGGTACAGGGTACCTTAGATGATAGAAATATAAGATCTGATAATGTTGGAGTCTTGACAAGTAACAGACTGATTTGGAGGAAAATTGTAGACAGGAAGTTAGTAATAATGTGATTTTTTTCATGTAGTACTATCATATCCTGTACACCCCTTGAGGGTACATGGCAGGAATTTGATGATGATGAGATCTGGAAAAGGCATGTGACAAGGTGCCAAGAGAAAAGCTGTTCAGATTGCTCCATTTATATGGTGTAAATGGTACATTATATCAAGCAATACATAGTCTTTATTTGAGTTGTAAATCAGCAGTTAAAACTGAAGGCAGTAAGGAAGATTGTTTGATGTTAAGTGAGGTGTGCAACAAGAGTGAACATTATCTCCACTGTTATTCATAATCTATATGGATCACATTATGAAGGAAATTAGTATTAAACTTGATATCAAAATTGGAGATGTTAATCTTAGTTCTTTACTTTATGCAGATGATGTTATACTTTAAATAAATCCAGGACAAGTTTGCAGGATTCCCCGACCAAATTGAATAACCTCTATATTAAATTTCATATGAAAATCAGTAATCAAAAGACACAGACAGTGAAAATAGGCAGAAACATCAACTGCATCCTGAATGGAGAACCGATAGACCAAGTAAAACATTTCAGCTATTTAGGTACTCTTTTTAGTGAAGATAGCAAATTAAATTTGGAAATAGACAGTAGAATTAATAAAGCTGGTATGCTAGGAAGTCAACTTGAATCAATTTATATGGAATAAGAGGGAAATTAGTCAAAACACTAAACTAGCTGCATACAAATTCAGTACAGTGTTCACACTGATTTTACCTTAGGGATCTGAGAGCTGGGTTAGAAATAAAACTCTTGATCAAAGAATGGAGACCACAGATATGACGATCTTAAGAAAGATTAGGGGACTGAACAGATGGTATATCAATGGCAGTATCATATTAAAAATGAAGATATTAGGAAAGACCTTGATATTGTCAGTATTCAGGAATGTGTTAGCAGAGCTAATCTCAGGTGATATGACCATTTAAACAGAATGGGAGAGGAAAGATTAGCTAAAGAAGCATTCTTTGCCAGGACTTCAGGAAAAGACCCAGGGCAAGACCAAGATGTATGTGTATTGATACAGTAAGAAGTGCCTTAGAAGACAAAAATATAAGATCTGATAATATTTAAATGATGACAGATAACAGGCTAATCTGGAGGAAAATTGTTGATAGGAAGTTGTAATGATGTAACTTTTCATGTAGTACTATCATAAGATCTTGTACACCCCCCATCCGATGGCATATGTCTGGAATTTGATGATGATGATAAACAAGCAGCATATAAAGCAATAGGATGGAAACAAATGGGAAAATGCAAAACAAGTGGACTTCCTGGAGTAAAAAGCAAAGAAATAAAAGCACTATCAAAAACCAAAAAAATGGCATTTATTAAACAGTTACAAGATAAGAATAACATAGCCAAATATGAAGTGTATAAGATAAGAAATGTGAATGTGAGAATTACACAGGCCTTTCTCTACTAAGTTCCTGTAAGATTTTTGCAAGTATTCTTGAGAAATAGCTGAGAAGGTTTGTGAAAGGGAAGGTTGGTGATGAACAAACTGGATTCAGGCTAAATAGAGTTGGTTAGATCAGATTTTTACTTTAAGACAAATAGTTAAGAAATTTTGGGAATATAACAATGATCTGTATTTAAGTTTTGTCGATCTGCAAAAGGCATATGATAAGAGGACAACTATTCAAAATGCTGAAGTTATATGGGACATTATATCAAGCAATACTTTGTTTTTGTTTGAGTTGTACGTCAGCAGTTAGAATTGAAGGAGGTATAGAAAGATGGTTTCATGTTAAATCACGTATGAGACGAGGATGTTCATCATCCCGTATGGTATTCATCATCTGTATGGAACACATTATGAAGGGAAGTAGTATTAAATCTGATATCAAAATTGATGATGTTAATCTCAGCTCTTTACTTTATGCACATGATGTTATACTTCGCAATAAATCCAGTACAATTTGAACTTCTGCAAATTTTCCTGACTAAATTGAATAACTGTCATAATAAATTTTTTATGAAAATCTGCAGTAAGAAGACAAAGACAATGAAAATTGGCAGAAACATGCAGTTTCTGTCCCCATTCAGGATACAGTTTCTGTATACCTATTCTCCTGATCCTAATTTATGTTCATGCGTAGACCCACATGTTACCGTGTAGGCAGTCAAAATCAAAATCCCTATACCTATAGAATGGGTAAAACATTTCTGCTACTTAAGAACAATTTAAGAAACAGAAGTTTCTATTTGTTTATGGAAAAATCAAGTGTGGAGAGTGATCTGAAATCAAAGAAAATAAATTTATGAATGTCTAAAGATGGTGTTTTTATAAAGAGAATAGTGAGAAAGTTATTTTACCAGTTTATATGAAAATGAAGAAACAAAAAATTCTAGAAATACTACAGGCAGAAAACACAGATGATATTGAAATAAATAATAATTTAATAGACTCGGTTATCTCAAAATCAAAAAATTTTAAATCAATTAGAATTGATAGAATTTCTAAAATATGGAGATAAAGAAATAACTGAAAACATTTCTTTACCTTCTTTAAATTTGTTTGAGAAACTCGATCAAATGTATCTTTAAGAAAAGACAGATCCCTGGTGAATGAAGGATAAATATCACCAGTTTTTCAAAAAAGGAATAAAATCTAAATCCCCAAAACTATTGAGTAATAAACTTATTGTGTATCACCTTACACAAATTATGAAAGAAGAATCAGGACTAAATTATAATGTGAATAACTTGATTCCATATGGAAGATCATGTACTAATGCTATGTATGTTATAAAGCAAATAATAGAAAAGAGTAGAATTTAATGACCCAATATTTATGTTTTATTGACTTAAAGAAGGCTTTTGACAGAATCAGACTACAGGATTTCCTGTAAGTAATAGCATTAAGAAAGATATCAGCGCAAACTCCTAAAATGATTAAAGATATTACACATAAAAAAAATGAATGTTTAATAATATATTATAACACAAATGCACAGAAAATCCCTGTAAGGAAAGGAATCAAACAAGGTATTTCTTTAAGTAAATTTTTTTATTTACAAGTGGTATTAAATATGAGAATTAAACAGGATGAAAGACAAATGGATGAAATAATAATAGAATTAAAGAAACAAAAATTAAATTGAATAAAAATCAAAATTGGGTTGGATATGCAGATTATCTAATTTTACTTGTAGAAAATGATTTAAATTTTAACAGATATGTAGCAGTTTTAAGATGCAAATATCAACCCAGAAATCAAAAACGATGGTGTTTGCAAAAGACTCAATAAGATGCAAATTGGAACTAAGGTGTAAGAATGATCTTGAAATTTAATTCTTAGGAATAACTGTGAATAGTGAAAATATAACATAATGAAATAAAAGAACAGCCTCTGAATGCTAAAAAAAATCAGGATATTTAAATTCAACCATGTGGAAAAATAAAGATCTAACAAAAGAAACATAAATAGTCTGATGTTATTAGTTTGTGCAAGTAAAATGAATAGATACTGCAAAAATACAACAGATAAATGCTACATATGAAATAAAAATGTTCAGAAAAATAGCTAATAAAACAAAATTTGATAGAGTAATAAATGAAAAGATTTATGAAGAATGTCAGTTGCAACCCATAAACAAATGAATAAAAAAAAGGTTGGAATGGAATAAACATGTTAACAGAATGGATGCAAAAAGAATAGTTAAATTAGCTACAAACTGAAATTCATAAAAAAAAATTAAAAAATCAGTTGGTAGACTAAGAAAATGGTGGCATTGAAATATTACAAGCAACAAGCTAAAGCAAAAATAAGTTTTAAGACAGAAAATCTTACATGTTTGTTCCAGATACAGTATATCATTTTCAAGCAAAGAGTTTAAACCATTCACCATAAGGTGAATTAACACTTCCTTTCTAGTGTTAATTCACTACAAAGTAGTGAATAAAGAACAAGTATTTGAAGAATGGTTGGATTTTTGTGGTTTAGGGAGAGAGAATATTTGGAAGTTGATGGTTTATGTATGTTAGATATAAAAAAGAGGCAAGCAAATGAAATTTTTATTAAACTGATTAAATTGTTGTATTAAATTGAATAGAAAACCTGCAGTAATAATTTCTAAAATTTTTTTGTGCTAATTATCCACAAAAGATATTTATACTTTGATAGGGTACCTACAAAACAGAATGTTGAATCTAATAGAATATATTCATTATTGGAGATAAAACCACATGTGTGGAGCAATTATTATTATTAAGAGAGTCCTCCAGGGAGTCAGGGACTCATTAAGGGAGGCCACATGCTACATGCAGAGCTATGATACTTATTCTTGAATTCGTTCCTGCTGCTTGCACTCACAACATCCAATGGCAATCTATTCCAATCATGCACCACCCTATGAGAGACAAATCTAGCCCTCAACCCCCTTCTTAGCAGCATTCATTCTCAGCTTCCAAAGATGCCCTCTTGTCCTTTCCCCACCCTCAATAAATTGAAAAATTCCATCAATCGAAATCTTATGTCTCTTTCAGAAGTTTGTAAGTCTCAATCATATCACCAATCTTTCTCATGTTTGCTAGTGTCTGCAGTCTACAAATTCTCAATCTGTCTTCATGATGAGTATTCCATAATCCAGATATCATTTTTGACCAGACCTGTGCACAATAGCCCAAGTAAGGCCTTATCAACAGGCAAAAATGACATCCTTATCTTTATATGTGTACGTTCATTTCAGCATTGCAATTCTCTTTTGAGTTGTATTTGTAATCTTTGCTACATGGTCCCTGAACTTTAACTCCTATCTACTAACACTCCAAGATCCCTAGTCCTATCAGTTTCTTCTAAAATAATCCCACTAAAATACACTATCTGATCAAAAGTATCCAGACACCCCTCTGTAATTTGTAAACTGACATCTAGATGTCACTACGACCTCACTTACTGGTATAAAAGGAGGCACGATAAGAAATATGAGATAAATCAGTGATAAGAAATATGAGAAGAATGGGTAGGTCAAGCGAGCTCAGTGACTTCGAATGTGAACTAGTTATTGGTTGCCACATCAATAAGAAATCTGTCAGAGACTTTTCAACTCTCTTCAAGTTGCCCAAGTCAACAATTGATGACGTGATTGTGAAGTGGAAACATGAAGGCACAACAAAACCACAGTTGGGTAGGCAACGTTTAATGACAGACAGGAACCATCAAGCATTAAAGAAGGGTTCGTGGAAATCGCCAGACATCGAGTGAAACAAATACTAGTAGTAGTTCAGTGCTGCTAATTGTCCAGCCAGCACCATGCCTGTGCATTGAGAGTTAAGAGGAATGGGGTTCCATGGTCGAGCAGCTGTCCATAAACCAAACATTTCTCCTGTGAATGCTAAGTGCTGCCTGCAGTGGTGTAAAGAGCAACACCACTGGACAGTAGACAACTGAAAACGTGTGGTTTGGAGTGATGAATCACGCTTTACCATGTGACAGTCTGATGGGAGGATCTGGGTGTGGCAAATGCCTGGAGAACAATTCCTTCAAGCATGTGTAGTGCCAACAGTGAAATTTGGAGGAGGTGGTGTTACAGTGTGGGAGTGTTTTTCATGGAATGGATTTGGCCCTCTCAACACTACAATGAAATCTAGATGCAGAAAGGTACAAGGACATTTTGACCCGTTGCATACTGTCTATGGTAGAAGATCAATTTGGTGATGACTATCATCTGTATCAGCATGACAATGCTACCTGCCATAAAGCAAGGTCTGTGGGGAAATGGTTTGTGGACAATAACATTCCAGAAATGAACTGGTTGGCCCAGAGCCCTGACCTGAATCTCATAGAACACCTTTGGGATGAATTAGAATACCAGTTTCGCTCCAGATCCCAATGACCCACATCACGAACTGCTCTGGCTACAGCTCTTCAGGAAGAATGGGCTGCCATTCTTCCAGAGGCGTTCTGATACCTGGTAGAAAGTTTCCCCAGCAGAGTTAGAGCTGTCATAGAAGCAAAGGGTGGACCCACCCCGTATTAATGTCCACTACTGGAAAGCGTGTCACAGGGAAAGTCTGATTACAGTTTCGAGTAGGTGTCCAGATACTTTTGATTAGATAGTGTATAATATGACATTGGATATCTAATCACACCAAAATGCATGACTAGATTTCCTGACATTGAACTGACATTCATTTTCCCATGCCCACAATTCTAGCCTATTCAAATCATTCTTCATGTACTGCATATCAGCAGCATTTCTGATTACCCCCTACATAATCAGTATGTCAATTGTCAAATCCTTCCCAGTGTCATTAATGTATAGTTTAAATAACAGTGGACCAAACACTGATCCTTGTGGTAGTATACCACTGGTTACCTTAAATCTTGCAGGCTCACATCCTCCATATACCACTTTTTGATATTTGTCAGTCAGCCATCCTCTTATCCACACTAATATTCTGTAATCCAAACCTGTATTCTCCAATTTATGCAACAGTCTACCATTCTGTCAAAAGCCTTAGCAAAATCCAAAAGTATCATAATGTATCCATTCCCCTTGTCTAGTTCAATGGTAACATTGTTATAGAATGTGAGCAAGTTGTTAAAACATGACCTTCCCTTAGTAAACCCATGTTGCGCATTGCAAAGTAGAGATTCACTGTCAACCTATTTCTGAATGCAAGCCCTAACCAATTTTTCCAAAATCTTCACCACCACTCGTGAGATGCTGATTGGTCAATGGTTGGATACATTATTCTTTGCACCACCCTTATGGAATGGAATTACCATATATTTTTCCATTCCTGTGGAACTTCCCTGTTCTTAGAGTCATATTAAACATCCTGGTCAAAGGAATAGCCAGTTCAGCTGAACATTCTTTTAGCACACATGCTGATATTCCACGAGTCCTTATTGCTGAATTCTTATTCAGTTTGTGCAACAGCTCCGATACCTTGCCCTCATAACCTGAATTTCTTCATCCAGTGAAGAGGTAGCAGTGAGCTCAATATTGCATACACCAGGTTGATAGCTTTTAACAAAATATGCACTCATTGAACAACGTCTTCTGCATCTGTAACCCTTACTCCATCTGCATTTAGAAGAGTTATTCTTTCATACCCATTCTTTCTTTTACTTGCAGCATATCGATAGAATTCTTGTGGGTTGTCTTTCGCACGCAGAGCCAGTTTCTTTTGATACTCAGACTTTGTTTTCCCTACAAGAGTTGTGACTATTCTAGCCTGCTGCTGCAATTACTTTACTTACAATTAAGAAAATAACACTCGATGTTTTGACCTCTATATTGTCATCATCAGAAAAACATACATATGAACAAGACAAGCTGCATGACACTACACAAAAGTAAGTTAAATCTTACTGCTTTGTTAATTGTTTAACTAGCTTAACTGCTGATGAAGTAAAAATAAATAAAATAAATAAAAATGTATTTAAAAGTAAAAATACAAAGATCCCCTTCCTTGCCCACCTGGTGGTTTATAAAATTCAGTGCACCTACAACTTATTTACCCTACATACGGGAAACAGTGTGCACAATTAGAACAAGAAAAGACAAACACAAATGCCACATTAAATTTCTTTGCTATGGTAAAAAAGGCCTGTCAGACCAAGCACAACAAACGTGACATAAAATTAACTGGAAAGGCATTGAGTCTCTACACTGCACCAAAACCCGTTTGAAAGAAAATACAAAAAAGGCTTGTGAGATGCTAATTAATCACTCACTCTCAACAAGAATGATGGATTAGTAATTTCAGGAGCCACCTGCAATCCATATAGCATCCAGACACGATGACAGAACTCCAGCACAAGAAAACCAAAATAACTTAATGAATTTTAGAGATGCATTTGATGCAGTTCCACTGTAATTTATTTCTTTTAACTACCTGTTTATTATTATGTATAAAATATTTTTATTTTTTAAATTATTTTATATTTATTTTTCTTCACCAGAGGTCAGACTAGTGTAAACGATTAACAAAGCAGTTAGATTTAGCTTACTTTTGTGTAGTTCATGTAGCCTTGTGTCTTTCATATTTATGTTGATGACCTTGATATAGAGATCAGAACGTAGAGTATTATTTTCTTAATTGTAAGTAAAGTAATTGCTCAAATGTGCTTTTATCTCCATGTATTCTCTGTCATGAATGTTCATTACCATATAACCTTGAAAGAAAGAAAGAACTAATATGATATATATTTATTAAAATTTGTTCAAATAAAAGAAAGCTACGTGTCAATTGAGAAGTGGATTTAATGCTTCATTTATTTTGTGAAATTAATGAATTTATATTTTACATATATATTTATAATTATTCTCAGCTTGACAATGAATTACTTGTTTTCTCTATACTTTTTTAAATTGCAGATATAAGTAAATTTACTGTACAGAAATCCTATGATAGATTTGTGTTCTTTCTTAATTCAGACACAGAAAAGTTTTCTGAAATTTTTGTTGGAATTCTGGCTATAATGGTATCTTATATTGATTAATTTTCATTTGTCAACCATTTTCATAGTTGATAATGTGATAAAATGTTTTCATTTTTAAAGATAGTATTGGTTGCTTGCTACATTTGTCAAAATAGGCAACTCATTCTTAGAAATCTTCATGCCATCTTTTCCACTCCAAGAGTTCTTTTAATTTGTTTAAATAATGCACATCCAAGCAAGGTCATAACCCGCTAAGCAACCAAGGCAATGAATAGGGACAGGTGTAGAGAGCTGCAATATTCAGCAAAATTTTATATCAATCATTAAAAAAACACTTTGGAGAAAAAACCATTAATGACTGGCAGTCATTAATGGTTTTTTCCATTAATGACTGCCAGAACAGGGGATGGAATACTGCTGATGACAGCAGATGAATTCCATCCAACAAGAGTAGGAGTTGGTTGGGCAGATGGCATTTCTTTTGATTCAATTTGGTGTGAGATTGACGTCAATAGGACAAAATATAAAATTGTTTTTTGCTATAGGCCAGAGTGTGCTAGGGATGATGTGGAAGGCATGCATCATCAGATTAGTACAATAAGTGCAAGATGAGTTATTATTATGGATGAATTCAACTTTGTAGATATAGATTGGAAGAAGGAAAGATTACATGGCAGGAAGAAAATGGAATTCATACACTTACTGAGAGAGAATTACTTAAAGCAGAATGTGATGGGAGGGAATTCGGATACAAGAGTGTTGGATGTTATTATAGTATCAGATGATCTGCCTGTAACTAAGATAGCTACACCAGATTTCTTGCTCTTGTGTGTTATCTTATTTTGGACAAACCAGAAGATCTGCTTTTATTCGTCTAGAACATAGGTTCCCAAACTTTTTCGGGCCACCGCCCACTTTGCAAGACATAATATTGTTGATATTTGATATTTTTGACGTAAATAGCAATAAGTTTTTCTTCATTAGAATCGGCCGAGAACAGACCTTGACCAGACAAAGCACTGGCTCACATTCTCCTGTAACTGATGTCTCTCTTATGTTCCTCAATGCATAACTCGATCGATTTATCTGTTTGGCCAAAGTATGGTATATCACATTTGCACCAAATCTGGTAAACAACGGGATATTTAAGGATGGATTTGTCTAGGTTTTGGACGGCTCACTAAGGAGTGGATTTTTAGAAGAGGAGTAAATAAACTTAAATATAAAGAGCCAATAGGCTTCATTTTGGCAATATAAACATTATTCAAATTAAGGGGATATTAAATCCCACATTGTTTTAAAACCGAATAAGAAACTCAAGGATTGGAATCAGAGAGTTTCATGCTGAATATAGTAAACTATAAAAGTATCGGCGGTTACTAGCATCAGCTAATGCAAGTAGTCCTAGTATGTAGTACAATCTCAGGCAACTCGTTGCAAAGGTGGGGAAAGTTCTGTTTGCTAATCTTGGTATTTTCCATAATGTAAAAACACATTTCCTAGGAAATGTATGCTGTTATTACATTATGGTGACAGGTCACTACCCAGACCGGTTTCAGCCTTTTTTGAGGCTTCATCAGTGAGCAGCTAGACCAAATAGATACCAAAGGGTATAGCGAAAATAACTTATGTACTTTTGCTATACGAGTTGTCAAACAGGTGCAATCATTAAGTTACTTAAATATAAAGAGCCAATAGGCTTCATTTTTAAGTAACTTTATATTTAAGTAACTAGGTTATATTTAAGTAACTTAATGGTTGCACCTGTTTGACAACTCGTATACAAAGTATATAAGTTCTTTTCGCTATGCCCTTTGGTATCTATTTGGTCTAGCTACTCACTGATGAAGCTTCAAAAAAGACTGAAACCAGTCTGGGTAGTGACCTCCCACCATAATGTAATAACAGCATACATTTCCTAGGAAATGTGTTTTTACATTATGGAAAATACCAAGATTATCGATCAGAACTTTCCCCACCTTTGCAACGAGTTGCCTGAGATTTTACTACATACTAGGACAACTTGCATTAGCTCACGCTAGTAACCGCCGATACTTTTATAGTTTACTATATTCAGCATAGCATGAAACTCTCTGATTCCAATCCTTGAGTTTCTTATTCGGTTTTAAAACAATGTGGGATTTAATATCTCCTTAATTTGAATAATGTTTATATCGCCGAAATGAAGCCTAGTGGCTCTTTATATTTAAGTAACTTGATGGTTGCACCTGTTTGACAACTCGTATAGCAAAGTATATAAGTTCTTTTCGCTATACCCTTTGGTATCTATTTGGTCTAGCTACTCACTGATGAAGCTTCAAAAAAGGCTGAAACCAGTCTGGGTAGTGACCTCCCACCATAATGTAATAACAGCATACATTTCCTAGGAAATGTGTTTTTACATTATGGAAAATACCAAGATTAGCGATCAGAACTTTCCCCACCTTTGCAACGAGTTGCCTGAGATTGTACTACATACTAGGACAACTTGCATTAGTTTCTTATTCGGTTTTAAAACAATGTGGGATTTAATATCCCCTTAATTTGAATAATGGAGTAAATAAAGTTCTTATGTTGTATTTCCTAAGAACCTTGGCCAATTTGGGTGAGACAGAGCTTATGTATGGTATATAAATATTCCCTTTCACCTTGTTGGTGTCTCCATTATTGCGAGCGGGTGGATTTAATAGGAATTTGTTAATTGTTTTTTGTGAATAACCATTTAGTTGAAAAGTAGACCTGAGAAAATTAGTTATTTTTTAAGTTCTATCTCATCATCAAGAAGAGAGTAAGCACAATATCCTAATGTAGAAATGATTCCAAACTTTTGAGGAGGACAATGATGGGATTGACTGTGGAGATATCTGTTGCTGTGGGTAGGTTTTCTGTAAATCGAGATTTTTAATTTCTCTGAAGAACGGGTCAATTTGATGTCCAAAAAAAGGAAGAGAACCATTAGCTTCAAACTCAGCCATAAATTTTATGTTTGGATGTTGATTATTTAGATGTTCTAGGAAGTTCAGGAGAGAGATTTCCTGGATGGAAGTCACGTAAAAAAAGAGTACCAGCAAAAACTATGTCAGTTCAACAAGAGTTCTAATTTGAATTTATTGATCTTAAATTAGTCCATGGTATTGTGCCTGTTTCTGAAAAATCCCATAGAAAATTATGTTCTGTTAAATAGCATATGAATATGTAAAAAGAAAAAGAAAATTCTTTGTATGTGTTTTAATGATTTTTTGAAGTTAATGTCATTATTTACTTTTATTACTACAGATTTACAGATTTTATTATTATTTACAGATTATTAAGCAAAGCCACATTATTCTGAACTTTCTGGCTATGGAGAGTTGCATTACTAATGATCATATAGATGCTATTTGGTCAGCTGCTCAATTAAAACATTGCAGTCGACAAGTGCTTGATTTACTCCCACCACTTATTAAAAATTTAGAAGTTGGACCTGTCTTACATTTGTATAAATTGTTGTGCAATTTTGAGCCAAAAGAACACACAGAACAGGTATGTGTCTGAATTTCTTATTGTTTTGCATTTTTATGACAAATGCTTAACTTTTCTGTATTTTTAGCTTGTTGAGAGGCTTATACGCTGGTTAGACATGATAACTAATATTTAAGGAATTGACAGCATATACTAGAAATATAGATTAAATAAACTTTAATATATACTTTCCGATATTTCGGCGAACGTCACGTTGCCATCTTCTTGGGAACTTACTAAAAGACACGTGCACACAAGTACTAATAACAGCAAATGAGACTGAAGCTAGGAAGCTAGCGTTTCCTAAAGTCCTGATGGTGCCCCCTGGTGGGCTATATTGGTAGTTCTTGGCCTTTGGGCTGAAGTTCTTCTGATAAAAGTTTCCCAAATTTGGGGCAGTTTCATGCATCCAAATTTGTTGAGGTTTGGCATATTCCTAAGGGCCGAGGCTGATTCCATGAATAGTCTTTCATACTTGAACTTGCTGCGGTGTATTACTGTGGCTTTCTTCCATCTTATTCTGTGGCGAGTATCCAGAGCGTTGTCTGCAAGCTCAGAGTGGCTGTACTGGTAAAATCGGATGTAATCCTTGTGTTCTGAGATTCTGATATTTGCTGTCCTGCCTGTTTGGCCAAAGTAGGACAGTTTACAGCTGCAAGGGACCTGGTATACACCAGGTAGGTCTAGGGGAAGTGGTTGGTCTTTGGTGGAGCGGATAAGGGATGCCAGTTTTCTATGTGGTCTGTAACAAGTGACAGTTTTCGCTATTTGGCCACATGGCCTGGATTCACTCCTCTCCTTCCTAACACACTTGAACAACCAACACCCTAGAATCAAATTCACCCTGGAAAAAGAGGAAAACAATAACCTCCCCTTCCTAGACACACTAGTCACCCGCCAACCTGATGGAACCTTGGTTTTCTCAGTTTATAGAAAACCCACCCATACAGGCAGATACATTCACCAACAATCCCACCACCCCCCTCACAACAATATGGAGTTATTAAAACATTATTCAACAGGGCAAAAATAATCTGTTCTAATGATCAAGCCCTAACCACTGAACTAAATCACATCCGTGACACTTTCTCAGCCAACGGCTACCCCCTCCAAAAAATCCAAAAAATACTTAACCCAGTTATCCACAACCCACCACCCCCTCCCCTTCACAAAAAAGATTACTCTAAATCTATCACGATTCCCTACATCAGAGGCACCTCGGAAAAAAATCAAAAAAATCCTAAAAAAACATGACTTGACCACTTGTTACAGACCACATAGAAAACTGGCATCCCTTATCCGCTCCACCAAAGACCAACCACTTCCCCTAGACCTACCTGGTGTATACCAGGTCCCTTGCAGCTGTAAACTGTCCTACTTTGGCCAAACAGGCAGGACAGCAAATATCAGAATCTCAGAACACAAGGATTACATCCGATTTTACCAGTACAGCCACTCTGGGCTTGCAGACCACGCTCTGGATACTCGCCACAGAATAAGATGGAAGAAAGCCACAGTAATACACCGCAGCAAGTTCAAGTATGAAAGACTATTCATGGAATCAGCCTCGGCCCTTAGGAATATGCCAAACCTCAACAAATTTGGATGCATGAAACTGCCCCAAATTTGGGAAACTTTTATCAGAAGAACTTCAGCCCAAAGGCCAAGAACTACCAATATAGCCCACCAGGGGGCACCATCAGGACTTTAGGAAACGCTAGCTTCCTAGCTTCAGTCTCATTTGCTGTTATTAGTACTTGTGTGCACGTGTCTTTTAGTAAGTTCCCAAGAAGATGGCAACGTGACGTTCGCCAAAATGTCGGAAAGTATATATTAAAGTTTATTTAATCTATATTTCTAGTATACGCTGTCAATTCCTTAAATATTAGTTATCATGTATTTTTAGCAGCTGTGCAATTGCTTCCAGATAAAAAAAAATAATAGTCATAAAGAAAAATCAGAATAAATCCTCTTTTATTGTCTTTAACTTGGGCATCAGACCTCTCCGTAGGTGGTTTAATAAAGGTGTGAAAAAAAAGTTGCCCTTGAATTTCAGTTTTTCTTTTCTTCAACCTTTTGGTTCTGTCCACTGCTGAACAAAAGTCTCTCCCATCCATCTTGCTCCTGCAACTTGTTCTAGTTCTTCCTTCCACCTTCTTCCCTTGTTCCATCCATTGATCTCCACTCTGTTGTTTTTCTAGTCCATCTCCCGTCATTGCATCTGGCAATATGGCCCAGCCCATCTCCACTTAGCCTGTTTAATGTATTTTAATGATATCCGTGACACCTGTTTGAAATCTTATCCAGGTATTTGTCTTCCTGTCTCTTAATATTATTTCTAGCATACTTCTCTCCATGCGATGTTGCGTTGTTCTTAGCTTTTTGTTTAGGGCTTCTGTTAAAGTCCATGTTTCTCCCCCATATGTTAGTACAGGAAGTATGCACTGGTCGAAAACGTTCCTTTTTATACTCATAGGGATATCACTTCTGAATATGTCTCTCATTTATTCAAATTAAGTGGATATTGAATCTAACATTATTTCAAAGCCGAATAGAGAAACTACAAGAGTTTCATGCCGAATATATAGATATAGAAACTATAAAAATTTTGGCGGATCCAAGCGTAAGCAAACCTTTCATGACAGGGGCAACTTATAGTAAAGGTGGAGCAAGTTCCGATCACTATCCTTAGTATTTTCCATAACGTAAAACGCATCTGGTAGTGGACATGTATGATGTTATACATTATGGAATGGGGTCACTACCCAGACCGGTTTCGAGCCACCAACAGAGAGAACTGGAAGGACATGGTGCTGCACCCTCTCACTGAGGAAATGAAAGGTTTGTTTACGCTTGGATCTGTTGAAACTTTTATAGTTTCTATATCTATATATTTGGCATGAAACTCTTGTAGTTTCTCTTTTCAGCTTTGAAATAATGTTGGATTCAATATCCACTTAATTTGAATAATTGTGCATCGCCGAAGTGAAAACTTTTGGCTCTCTTATTTCAGTAATTCTTCGTGATGTGACACCTTTTGTGATGTGACACCTTTTTTGGCTACTCATGTGTAAAGTATAAGCTCTGCATCACTACAACCTGAGTATTTACATACGTCTGTGTCTGGCTCCCACTGACGAGACCGCAAAAAAGGTCGAAACTGGTCTGGGTAGTGACCCACCCCCATAATGTATAACATCATACATGTCCACTAGGAGATGTGTTTTACATTATGGGAAATACTAAGGATAGTGATCAGTTTCTCCACCTTTACTATGAGTTGCCCCTGTTACGGAAGGTTTGCTTATGCTTGGATTTGCCGAAACTTTTATAGTTTCTATATCTATATATTCTGCATGAAACCATTGTAGTTTCTCTATTTGGTTTGAAATAATGTTGGATTCAATATCCACTTAATTTGAATAATTGTGCATCGCCGAAGTGAAGCCTTTTGGCTCTCTTATTTCAGTAGTGTCTCTCATTTTCCCATAAGCCATCCATCCAAGGTGAATTCTTCATTCAATCTCGTTTTTTGGCAATCCTCAAAGGATAACAACTGGCCCAAATATACATATGAGGTAACATAATGAGGCAACTTTGGTTTATATATTTATTCATTATTATTTTTGTTTTTTCTCTATTTATTTTTAATCCAATTACTCTGGAGGCTCCATTTAGTCTTTCTTCCAGACCTTCAAGATTATCTGCTATTAGGACATCATCATCTGCAAATTTCAGATGATGCAGCCTTTTTTCAAAAAATATGTTTATTATTTTTGTTCCCCAATCAAGGCCTCTAAAGACTTCTAATACACCTGTAAATAGTTTGGGAGATATAGTATCATCTTGCTGGATGCCTTTTTGTATCGGAAACTTTTTACTGTTTTATATAATTTAATTACAGAAGTTGCATTATTATAAATATGTTTTAGTGTTTCAATATATGGTTTCTCAGTTCCCTGGGTTTCAAAGCTTTTAGTATTGCAGATGTTTTAACTTTTTCGTAGTCTATGTAGGCCAGACACAAGGATTTATTGTATTTAATTGATTTTTCAGTGAGCTGTCTTAATGTGTGAATATGTTGCAAAGTATTATAATTCTTCCTAAATCCAGCTTGTTTACAAGATTGCATTCCCTCAAGTTTAGATTTTATTCTATTATTTATAATTTTTGTGAAGACTATATATATGGTGAGGAGTAGGCTTATAGGTCTGTAGTTTTTAATTTCTTCCTTATTGCCATTTTTAAAAATTATTATTAGGAGTAAATTGTTCCAATTTTTTGGAATTTTTCTCTGTTTTAGGCATTTATTAAACAGTTTGGTCAACAGTTTGATGACAAGGCTTCCTCCCAGTTTTAAGAAGTCTACCATAATTCCATCTTCTCCTGAGGCCTTTCCATTTTTCGTTTCCCACAGTGCCATTTCCACTTCACCTTGTAAGATCTCAGCATCATTGATTTCTTCTTCAATTGAGTTATCCATAGTTGATTCTTGGATGTCTCAGTCCTTGTCTTCATAGAGTTCAGTATAAAATTCCTGAATTCTTTTGATTATTGCATCTCTATTTTTTATAAGTTCACCATTTTTTCCTCTTACAGTAGCTATTTTCTTTTCCAACTGATAATGTTCATCTTAGGACCTTCATATTACTATTGTTTCTTTAATTTTTCTAGTATTATATGATCTAGTTTCATTTTTTATCTTTTTGCATATAGTTTTGCAAATTTCTGAATATTCCATTTTATTGGTCTCGTTCAAACTTCTTTTCATATTTCTTCTTTTCTTCATCAGATCCAAGGTTTCCTATCTTAGTTTTTCCTCTTTTTGGTGCCTTTTTACACCTATTTCTAGTGCACAATTCAAGAGAGAGATTTTGTTAAGATTTCATTAGCATCATCGATGGTAGCAGCTGTGTTTAACTTTTCTAGTTCATTTTTGAGTGATTCTCTATAACAGCTTTTTTGTGGTAGAGGTTTTGTAGATTCACTAAATTGGACTCCTTTCTTATGAGCTTATTCTGTTCCCATTTTTTATTGATTCATATTTTTGGTCTTACTAGTCTGTGGTCACTTCCTGTATTGAATCTATTAAGCACTTTGGTATTATTTAAAAAGGGGCATGTCCTGGACTTAGGCAGAAGGTCTAGGTTGAAAAATGTGCTAGTCTCCACTATCTCTACTCACTCAAGACTATCTACAGTGAGACCACCTACAATGAACAATGACAGAAGGATATTAGTAGGAACATATAACTGCAGATCTCTACAGGATGATGATGATAGATGGAAAGAACTGATGACAGAATTGGACCATATAAAATGGGATGTTGTGGGCCTATCGGAGATAAGAAGGAAAGAAGAAACTCGTGCATTTAAAGGATGAACATCTAGTCTACCACTGTGAATATGAAAGAAACTCAACTGGTGGTGTAGGATTTCTAATAAATAAAATACTCAAGGACAATGTCCTGTTTGTTCATAAAATAACATAAAAAATAGCTGGACTATTTCTTCATAAATAAAAGATATCAACTGAAAATTATACAAATATATGCCCCAACCATGGACCATCCAGATGAAGAGATAGAAGATGTCTATGAAACATTAAAATCCACATTAAATAATTCTACATAATTATAATGGGTGACTTTAATGCCAAGATTGGAAGCAGTGATGACCATCTGAACTCCATCAGTAAATTTGGATTTGGATTTGGACAGAGGAATGAAAGAGGAGAAAGACTTATTGAATTTTCAGACAAAAATAATCTCTTTATTATGAACAGCTTTTTCAAGAAGTAAAACATCTGAAAATGGACTTGGAGAAACCCAAATGGACAAACCTATAATGAAATAGACTTCATCCTCTCCAACAAAAGACATATAATAAATAATACCAAAGTGCTTAATTTTTCTTTTAATGTCTGTATATTCTTATACATTGTTCTGTATAAAATAACCACAGATGGAGAAATAAATGTATTACTAAAGTAATCTTTTATGAAGGATTTTATAAAGGAGGAATTACAAAATGCCTATGGAAGGATTTAAAAAGTGCTGATGGTGAGGACAGAAGGAAATGAAATAGTCAAATTACCAAATGATTATTTTGCAAGGGTGTACCATCTAAGGTGATAATATTGCAATTTCTGATGTGACTGGCTGATGGGAGAATAGAGGTGTTTAGAATATTGCAGAACCTCAGTGTGAACACGGTCATGAGATTAGTGGACTTATTGGCCTGTATATTATGAGAATATGCAGATAATTATCAGCTCCTCTGATCAACCTATTTAATTTAAGTCTCAGTACTGGGAAGGTGGCAACAGAGTGGAATGAGGACAAAATAGTCACACTGTCTAAAGGAGGCTCCTTGACAAAATAGCAAATTATAGGCCAATCAGGTCCTGAGGAATGGTAGTTAAGTTCTTGGAGAAATTTGTAAGACAGAATTTAGGACTGGGTGGATATGAATATGATACTTTATAAGGCAAAACATGGTTTTGTTAAGGGTAATTTGCTTACTTTTTTATAATAAAATGGCAATGGAGTTAGATAAGGGAAATGGCTACTCAGTGATACTGCTAGATTTTGTACAGGCATTTGACAGGATTCCACTAGAATTCTATGGCATAAACTTGCAAATGGTATGGATATGAATCTGGTGATTTGCTGATGGACAGATATCAAAGAGTGGTTTATAGAAGAATTGAGTCCAGGAGAAGGTAGGTGTCTATTGGTGTACTGCAGGACTCAGTACTTTTATAATTTGGCTTCCACCCATGAGAGGTTATATGTAAACCTATAGTACATTTGTACTGTGGCTGGGCTAAAGATTTATTTATTTATGAATTTTATATATTTTTTGCATTTTTTAAATTTATTTTTTACTTGGTTCAGAAATCTTCCTCTAGAGACCAAATATAAAATATTTTCAAGCCACTTCAGGTCTCTCAAAAGCAGGAAGCGGTTTTACACTGGGCATTGAAATTCATCTCCCACTTAACTCTGTTGTTTAATTTGTACGACAGAAATATATAGGAAATGATTTGGTGGGAAATATTCAGTTGTTTTCTGATGAATCAAAGCTGGAAAGAGTGATAGTAAATGAAGGCAATGTAGAGATCCTGCAGGGTAACTTAAAAAATAGATTGATGAGGACAGGGACTGGGAGATTGTGGATAGAGAGTTGAAGTTGAGAGGGCATGTTGCAGAGTTAGCCAAAACAGCACATCAGATTATGTGATTGTTGAAGAACACTAACAAGCAGAAGTAGAGAAGTTATTGTTCCCCTTTATATGGCTTTAGTAAAGCCACATCTGACTACTGTGCAGAGATCCAGTCACCCAAATTCTGTGGGGTTGAAGAAATGGTGGAAAGGATCGATCCAGAGGCAAGTGACAAATCTTGTGGCAGGTCTTTGAAATGTTCCCTCTGAGATTGAAGGTCTGTGGCCTTAAAACTTGCTGATAGGTAAAAAGGAGAAGACATGATAGAAGCATATAAGTTGTTAAAGGGGTTTTATAGGATTGACACGGAAGACTTCTTTCAATATATGTTAGGAAGGGAGAGAATGAGGGGTTATCACCCATGAAAATGTGTAAAAATGTGTTTATCAAGGATGTTAGGACTAGATTTTTTGCTTGCTGGATGGTTAATGGATGGAATGAATTGCTAGAGCTGGTTGTGAGTGCTTCTTCATTGAGCCAGTTTGAGATGTACGCTATCTACCAACAGTTGTCTGGACACTATCAATTTACAATTGATACCAGCGGGTGAACTCTAATATCGGGTATGTCCTTCTTTAACCTTGATCACCTCCTTCATCCTTTGAGGGAAGCTTTCCACCAATGTGCAGCAGACATCAAGTAAAATTTGTCTCCATTCCTCCATCAAAGCAGCACTTAGTTCAGCGACAGATCAAGGATGTGCATTCATCCCAGTTCATCCCACAAGTGTTCGATGGGGTTGAGGTCAGGAATATGTGCAGGCCAGGGCAGTCGTTTAACATCCATCTCTTCATACCATCCCGTAACAGCTGCAGTTTTGTGGCAATGGGCATTGTTATCTTGATAGTGACATGGGTCCGTTCCATAAAAACTTCACAACATAGGCAACACCTGATTATCCAGAATATCAAGGTACTGAGCTGCTTCATGGAACCACGGACAACAACCAGTGGTCCCACTCCAAACCAGCTGAATGCACACCACACCATTACTCCTCCACCACCCAACTTTACTGTTGGTACAACACACTGTGGTAACAAGTTCACCAGACTGCCTCCACACTCACACCCTGCCATCAGACTGGAAACAGGTGAACCTTGATTCATCACTCTAGACGACTGTTTTCCACTGGTCAATTGTCCAGTTCACATGCCCTTTGCACCAAGCTAGACAAGTCACCTTGTTTGTGGTTGTGATGTTTCAGTTTGTATGCCGCTGCTCTTCTGTAGAAACTCAGTAAATGGAGTTCTTTTTCATACGGTATTAGTGCTCACCATGGTGTTACTGGCACTATGGAACACATCACGGATGGTCTGTGCCAGTTGTAATTTTAACACTCCTCTGTCCCTGTCAGTCATTTTCATTATAATGAAGTTTACTATAGAAAGTTACATGTATATGTATTTTGTTAATGCATGTACTCCTTGACCATTCTTTACCAAATTGAGAACACCCCTCCCCCTTTCCCAACAATATGGAATTATAAAAATCCTTTATAAAATTATAAAAATGCTGTATGTTGGTATCTGATATCAGTGCCCTAACTACTGAACTTGATCATATTCTCAACACTTTCTTAGCCAATGGCAACAATCCCCCAAAAATCTACAAAATATTAAAACCCTCTAACCACAACCCTCCATCCTCCTATTCAGAGCAGAGATTCCTCAAGGTCTATCACCATTCTATATATCTGGGACACATCCAAAAAACTGACAAAAATCCAAGGAAATACAATCTTACAACCACTTACAGACCACACAGAAAATTGGCATCCCTTATCTGCTCCACCAAAGACCAGCAATGTTCCCAAGACTACCCAGTTTAGCTCACTAGGGTGGGGGGAGTGCCATTTATGACCCTAGGCCTGAGTTTGGTTGCCTTTCTTCAGTCTCATTTGCCCAGTGTTAGTGCCTGCATGCACATATCGTTGCTTTTTATGATTCCTGACGATGGCAATGTAATATTGCCAAAATGTAGGAAAGTATTAATAAGTTTTTATAATTGATATTTTAGTATACGTTGTTATTTCATGAAAAATAATAGTTATGAGTAACCAATGTATAAGCCTGTCTACCAGAATTAATCTAGTAAACATGTGTGCGCGCGCACTCTCTCCCTCCCTCCCTCCCTCCCTCCCTCCCTCCCTCCCTCCCTCCCTCCCTCCCTCCCTCCCTTGTATGATGAGACGTGTGGAGTTTCCATAATTAAACCTTAACACATGCTACAGTAGAAAATAATATTTATTTTATAAATATTTGTAAAATAAATATTTTCTGCTGCGCCACATGTGAATGTTTAATTAATTACTTCTGTGGACACTTTTTTTATGGTGTAGGTTGTTCAAGGATTTTTCCTGAGAAAATTGCTTTGTAGTTGTCTTTTAAGCATTTTGCTATGTTTGGCAGTATTCTGTTTAGTATGTTGGTAGCTGGTAGTATTAAAATTATGTGGATTTTTAAATAACATTGAAAAGGTTTACCTTGGAGAGTCTCTGTTTTCATTATGCAAAAAAAAAAAAAAAAAAAAAAAAAAAAAAAAAAAAAAAGTTACTTTCAAAGGGAACCATAGCCTAAAGTTAGGAAATATAGTAGATTGCACAACTCTACAGTTATCTGCCAGGTCAGTTTTCTCTTTAGGAAAACAGTGTAGTAACATACACTGTTTTTGCTGTATTTTTTATAAATTAATGTCCATTATATGCTTGATGGTTGTATGTAATGTTCTTTATGTTCTAATTCATGAATTGTATTATTATCTTAATTTAAATAAGGAGCTGAAATTGGTAAACCCTGAATTTCAAACAATCAGACAATCTATCATATAAAGCTATAAGGAATGGTTATTTTCATGTGGGTGCAAAACTGGAGCAGAGGAAATTATTCGTACAGAAATAGCAAATATTTACAAATTGTGCACCTAAGAACTCACTCTAAGACATAATACATCAATTTTATGTGATGCTTGTTGTGTAAGTATACACAACAATTTTTGCAACTTGACTACTTCACTACATAAGGAAGAAGAAAGAAAGGGAATTGTTATGAAGTTGTCAACATTTACAAAGTGCATTGCTAATGTTTCTATGATGATGATGTGTACAAGTCTAAAGCAGTTTTCCTCTCAAATATCAGAATACACAAAATGCATGCAGACTTACTACTTGTGAAAATACTTTCAAGAATCAGTAAATTATCTGTAATGCAGATCATATTTTACTCTGGATATTTTAATTAGCTAATATGTTTATTTTATTCACAAAATTATAAATCATCATCAGCTAATGCAATAAATTACACATTTGAAGGTTTTCAAAGATGTTATGAAATAGTTCTTTACATAAATAAACTTAAAAATTTGAAGAATATGCAAAGTATTATTTTTTTCAGATTTTGTGCTGTTTTTTGAATGTTTGAAGATAGATACAGAATTAGTTCTAATGATTTTACAGACTCTTCTGTTGGCATCAGCTCTTATTAAATTCATTTGGACCAATGGTGGAGGAAGTACTACAATTATGGGGCCTGAAATAGGGGATCATTCCACTAATAATAGTCCTTTTTCAGTGTTGATGAAAGGTGCATTACATATGGGTGAATTTGGGAAAGGTAAAAGCATATCAGTTTCTTTTTTTATATAGAAATTAATGTACTGCAATTTGTTATTAAGATATTAAGTTAAATTCTAATTAGTTATTATATTTCTTAATATGCATATGTGCAGTTTGTTTCTTTTTTCTGGAATTATTCATATTTATTCATAAACATTTACATTTAACTCTGAAAGTTGAGAAAGATAATGTAGAGCTGGATTTTTGCACGTTCTGTCTGTTATTGCAGTTACCATTTCATGTTGCCAGTTAACAGACCAGAACTGTCACCAAAGTTGTCAAAGATGAGATTAAAAAAAATAAAAAATTTTATGTCTTATGGGAAGGTAGTGACTCTTCCCATAAGGCATAGCATTTATTTTTTATATAAAATAATAAACATCGAAACCGGACTGGTTTCAACATTTATTGAGGTCTCATCACCCAGAGGGGATACTAAGGTTGAAGTAATGCAGAAATCGTATATTCAGCTCCCACTGATGAGACCTCAGTAAAGGTCGAAACTGGTCTGGGTAGGGAGCCCAAGTAGAAAAACTTCCATACCCGTGTCTTACTAGATATGCAAACAAGAGCATGTCAACAGTATGCACATACTCAGAAATAATTTGAAGTAACAGAATTCTAAGTAATACTGTAGGTGTTATTGCCATGCTAATCTTTTAATGTTTGTAAGTTTTCTTCTTTTTTTTCTTCTATTTTGGCATAATTTTTAGTGAAGATGGCAAATTAAATATAGAAATAGACAAAGAATTAGCAAATCTGGTATTTGTGCAGTCAACTGAATAAATTTATATGGAATAAGAGTCATGTCAAAACACTAAACTAGCTGTATAAAAGATGGTGTTCAAACTAATTTTAACATATGAATCTGAGAACTGGGTTAGAAATAAACCGCTTGATCAAAGACCGGTGACTACAGATGTGAGGGTTCTGAGAAAGATCAGGGAAGTAAATAGACGGCATCAATTGTAATATCATATTAAAAATGAGGATATTATAAAAGAACTTGATATTTTTAGCATTCATACCATTTCAGATAGTATGGTTGCTTAAAAAGAATGGAAGTGGGAAGTTTAGTATTTTTTAAAAAAAAAAAGTTTTTTTTCTTTACTATCCAGGCAAAGTGTTCTTTGCCTGTAAGGGGGAAAAAAGTCCAGAGGAAGACCAAGATATAGGTGGATTGATACAATAGAAGTGTCTAAAAAGACAAATATAAGATCTGATAATACTGGAGTTCAATAAAAAGTTAGTAATGATATAACCTTTTCATGTTGTACTATCATAATATCCTGGTACACTCTTTTGAGAGTATATGTCAAGGATCTGATGATGATGTTTTCATCTTGATATTTTTTCACACCTGAAGAAATCCCATGTAATTATGATGAAACTACTTGTATTCTTAATAAATAAATTATTCTGTGTTTACTTGTTGTAGTGATATGAACATTTCTCTCTCTCTCTCTCTCTCTCTCTCTCTGTGTGTGTATACACACCACGCAGGAATATTAGTAAATACAACAACCAGGTTTACTAATTATTTCACTGTGAGATATCTGTGCTTTTCATCACACACACACACACACACACACACACACACACACACACACACACACACACACACACACACACACACACACACACACACACACACAAATATGCAATCAGTGGTTGACTTATAACCTATGCAACTTTTCTTTAAAGGTACCTGTGGCATAACCATAAAATACAACACAAATAACACAATAACCACAGTAATAAACTTGAATGAAAAGCACAAATATTTCATACTGAGATTAACAGCATATCATCACTGTGTGCAATAACAAGCAGATGAAAGAACAGGAATATTAGGTAAATACAACAACCAGATTTACTAATTATTTCACTGTGAGATATCTATGCTTTTCATTAGAGCTTATTACTGTGGTTATCATGCTATTATTATTATTTACATGCAACTTATGACCACTCATATGACTATACGAGGGCTGGTCGATAAGTCCATGCAAAATTGAAGAGATTGCGCTACCAGTATGTATTGAGGTTATTTTTAGTTGCTGGCAACTGTTGGAGGATCACACATTGAGTTTCATTCAGATAGATCTATTACTCTGTGTTTGGTGTTCATTTGAATCGATCAAGTACTGTGATTTGTGACAAATCGATTAGAAAGAATTTTGTGTAGTGATTAAACATTGCTTTTTGAAAGGCAAAATGGCTCAGGAAACCAAAGCTAAGCTTGATAAACATTATGTTGAGTCTGCACCTTCAATTGGAATGGTTTATAAGTGGTTTAGTAACTTTCAAAGTAGCCATATGAGCTGAACATTCTAGACACCCTGTTGAGGTCACTACTTCAGAAATTATTGAAAAAATCCATGATATGGTGATGGATGATAGAAGAGTGAAGGTGCGTGAAAATGCTAAGGCTGTGGGCATCTCAAATGACTGTGTACATAATATTTTACATGAACATTTATATGTGAGAAAACTATCTGCAAGATGGGTGCTGCGCTTGCTCACACTGGATCAAACGTGTTAATGTGTGAACTGTTGCAAGGACAGCTTGAAGCTGTTTCAACAGAATCCAGAGGAGTTTTTGTGTCGTTTCGTAAAAGTGGACGAAACGTGGATTCATCACTACCAGCCTGAGACCAAGGAACAGTCAAAACAATGGGTTGCAAGTGGGGAATATGCACCAAGAAAGCGAAAACCATTCCTTCAGCAGGAAAGGTTATGGCCACCGTCTAATTGTGGCATAATTTTCATAGACTTCTTGAAAAAGGCAAAACAATTACCAGAGTGTATTATGCATCTTTGCTGGATTATTTAAATAATGAAATAAAGGAAAAACAACCACTTGGGAACAACGAAGATTCTTTTTCATCATGACAATGCACCTGCTCACTCTTCTGCAATTGTGACTGCAAAATTGTTCGATTTACGCTATGAAATCCTTTCGCATCCCCCCCCTACTCTCCAGATTTGGCTCCCTCGGACTACTATCTGTTTCCAAACATGAAAAAATGGCTGGAAGGAAAGAAATTTTTATCAAATGATCAAGTGATTGCTGAAACAACTGCCTATTTTGAAGAGTTGGACAAATCATACCATATGAACAGGATCAAAAAACTCGAGCATCGTTGAACTAAGTGTATAGACTCAGCGGAGACTATGTTGAAAAATAACAAATGTTTGTCCTCAAAAAATTATGTTTTCTTCATTTTTGCACGGACTTATCGAACAACCCTCGTATGACTCTTATGACCACTCATATACCATCCCATTGACATATTCACAAATACCACTTCACTCCTGCAACCCATGAGTAGGATGTTATTACTGTTTTCAAGGCTTATTATTTGAGAAATACTTTTGCTTAGGCTGTTGCAGTTACTAAGGGTGAGAAAACTTTCACAGAAATTTGTATTTGGTTTATTCCTTCATAAACTGTTTAAGTTATTTTGTATCACTTTTGTATGCCGTGACAAAGCCAAACAGCCAAGTTACAAAACTTGTTGGTGTTTTTTATTTTTATTATTAAAAAATTCTTTTGCCAATATACAATCCAGTTTATGTTCATTTCTTGCATTCAATTGATGGTCAAAATGAATACAGAATCACTATTTCACACACTTTTTTGGAAGGAATATAATATTTTGCAGATGCAGCATGGAGCGAAGTGACAGCAGAGTGTATGAACGTTGTTTGGAATTATATGCCGAAAATATGTTCTTACATTCACAGGATTTGAGAAAGACATAGCCTAAGCAATTAGTCACAAGATAGTTCTGCTAGTTAAAGAGATGGAGTTGGAAGAAGAACTCAAATGAAGACCTTGTAGAGCTTGAATCATCGAAAGTTTCAGAAGATGAAGAGAGAAAGAAAACAGAAGTGGAAACTGAGTTCTGAAAAAGTTAAATTGAAAATAAATTTGCAAGCTGTAATTATTTGCTGCACAGAAATTTATGCATATAAGGGAAACTGTTCAGAGTAAGTTGGACATGATGTATACATTTTTAAAGAGGTTCACTCCTGCCTGTAATGTCATTCTCTGAAGATTAGCCTACACCCTGTACAAGTTATACATCTGGTGAATTATCCTCAGAATGCTTTGTTGCATTGCCTAAATTTAAAGAATTTGTTGTTGAATACCTAGCTTTCCGTGTCTTTTTGATGAATTGTCAGAAGACACGGGGATGCTATTTAATAAAGCAGCAGCTTTGAAAAGCTATTGTTCCATGTGTTTCCACCTGATTTTTTATATATAAGTGCACAGAAGCGTTGTACATTAATTTTTCATTATTTACAAAGGAATTATTATTATTTACAAAGAATAAAATTAGTTAAAAATATAATTGAACAGATCTACACATTTTAGCATTCAGGCATGTTAGCTGTTAACATATCGTTATGATTCATATAGTGATATCTGAGTTATGACCTTTTTTCGTCTTATGATGGGGTCATTGGAAAATGCAACTCCATTGTAAGTTGAGGACTGACTGTTGTAGAATAGGTTTCTTAGCCTATTTTTGGTGTTTCACTGTGCTACATGCTTGAAAAACAAACAAACAAAAATTTCTCTTTTTTATATATATGTATGCATGCACACACACACACACACGCTATTATTATTATTATTGATAAGTTGTGTGTGTATATAATCACAACATATAAAGAAAATTATATTAAAACTGTAATTACCCTTCTACTTACTCATACATGCATTGAAAAGCTTAAAGTCAAATCTGTTTTGACATTAATTACAAAGTGTCTGCAAAGGCAGAAGTTAACATATTTCAGAGAATCAAATAGATACAACTGTAATTAAGTCTGGAAAACCTTGACTAATTTTGTTCTTGAAACTCAAAGCACTTGTCTTTCATATCAATCCTTAAGTATCTCACTAATCCTTGAGTTAGTGGAAGTTCTTTAAGGGAAAATAACAGGAAAAAATCTCCTTGTACACAATATCGCATGAAATGACAACATCTATCTGCATCTTCAACACATGCCTTACTGCAGCATTTGTCAAACTTTTCTGAACACAATCCACAATATACATTTTACATTGCAACCCCCAGTACACACATGCTCACATTTTATATATATATATATATATATTTGAAACAAAAATAAACCGAAATAAAAGTTTTGCAAAAACAATACATCCCCTTACTACATATAAAAAACTAGAAACAAAAACCCAATGAAGTTAATATCAAATAAGATGATTTTATTAACATTTAATTCAAAATGAGAGAGAAAATCCTCAAACAATTATAAAGCAGAAATTAGGAAATATTTTATTTAATGCAACAAGTGCACTTGCCATAAAACATAAAAGGATTTATTTTTATTCACAGGAGTAAACACATTTTTGCTCACTGTGCCTATTATTTTGGAAGACTGGAATGAAAATGACCCCATATATTGAAAAACATCCAATTCCCAACAAACACCATACTGCAGATGCTAGAAACAAGTAGCTTTATTGTATCACTAAATGTATGTATCAAAAATTAGAGACAACTGGGGTGAAAATGACTGCATAATGAAAAACAACTCCTCCCCAAATACTGTATCCAAATAAATACATTATCCCAATAACTTATTTCAAATATATCATCATCATCAAACTCCTGACATTACCCTCAAGGGGTATACAGGATATGATAGTACTACATGAAAAATTTACATCATTACTAACTTACTATCTACAATTTTCTGCCAAATCAATCTGATACATGTCAAAGCTACAACATTGTCAGATCATATATTTATATATCTATCTTCCAAAGCACTTTTTACCGTATCAATCCACCTATATCTTGGTCTTCCTCTGGGTCTTTTTCCTGCCAGCCTGGCAGAGAACACTTGTTTGGCTAATCTTTCCTCGCCCATTCTGTTTAAGTGACCATACCACCTGAGATTAGCTCTGCTAACGCATTCCTGGATGCTGACAATGCCTAGTTCTTTCCTAATATCCTCGTTTTTAATATGATACTGCCATTGATGCCATCTGTTCAAGCCTATAATCTTTCTCAGGACTCTTATATCTGCGGTCTCAAATGTTTTACTTCTGACCCAGCTCTCAGATCCATAAGTTAAAACTTGTTTGAACATTGTCTTGTATACAGCTAATTTAGTGTTTTGACTAATTTCTCTCTTCTTCCATATAAATTTATTCAGTTGACTTTCTACCATACCAGCTTCGTTGATTCTGTTGTCTATTTCCATATTTAATTTACCAGCTTCACTAAAAATCATGCCTAAGTAGCTGAAATGTTTTACTTGTTCTATAGGTTCTCCATTCACAATGCAGCTGATATTTTCAATGCTTCTGCCTATTTTCATTATCTCATCATCATCATCATCAAATTCCTGCCATGTACCCTCAAAGTGTGTACAGGATATGATAGTACTACATGAAAAAATTACATCATTACTAACTTCCTATCTACAATTTTCCTCCAAATCAGTCTGTTACTTGTCAAGACTCCAACATTATCAGATCTTATATTTCTATCGTCTAAGGCACTTTGTACTGTATCAATCTACCTATATCTTGGTCTTCCTCTTGGTTGTTTTGCTGCCAACCTGGCAGAGAACACTTGTTTTGCTAATCTTTCCTCGTCCATTCTGTTTAAGTGACCATACCACCTAAGATTAGCTCTGCTAACGCATTTCTGGATGCTGACAATGTCTAGTTCTTTCCTAATATCCACATTTTTAATATGATATTGCCATTGATGCCATCTGTTCAGGCCTATAATCTTTCTCAGGACTCTCATATCTGCGGTCTCTAGTCTTTGGTCAAGTGTTTTACTTCTGACCATGCTCTCAGATCCATAAGTTAAAACTATTTTAAACAATGTCCTGTATACAGCTAATTTAGTGTTCTGACTAATTTCTCTCTTATTCCATATGAATTTATTCAATTGACTTCCCACCATATCAGCTTTGCTTATTCTGTTGTCTATTTCTATATTTAATTTACCATCTTCACTAAAAATTGTGCCTAAGTAGAGAACCTGTGGAACAAGTTCTCCATTCACAACACAGTTGACTTAATGATTCTGCTTATTTTTATTGCTGACCTTCTTATCATATCTATTACAACAGTTATTCAATTTTGTCAGAGAATCTTGCAGACTTGTAGCGGATTTATTTAGAAGTATAACATCCGCATAAAACAAAGAACTGACATTAACATCTCCAATTTTTATATCATGTTTAATACCACTTTCCTTCATAATGTGATCCATATAGATAATGAATAATAGAGGGGATAATGTACATCCTTGTCTCACACCAGATTTAACATTAAACCATCTTCCTGTACTTCCTTCAATTCTAACTGCTGACTTATAACTCAAGTAAAGACCAAATATTGCTTGATATAATGCCCCATTGACACCATATAACTGTAGCGTTTTGAATAGCTTCTCTCTTGTCACCTTGTCATATGCCTTTTCCAGATCAACAAAACTTAAATACAGTTCTTTGTTATATTCCTGTGCTTTCTCAGCTATTTGTCGTAAAGTGAAGATCTGATCCTGACAGCCTCTATTTGGCTTGAATCCAGCTTGTTGTTCAAAAAGCTTTTCTTCCACAATTATTCTCAACCGTTTCTCAAGTATACTTGCATAGATCTTGCCAGGAACACGCAGTAGATTAATACTTCTGTAATTCTCACATTCAGTTTTAATTTCTCTTTTTATATATGGGTACTATGAGAGTTCTACTCCAATCATCGGGAATTCGTCCCTCTGTGCACGCTTTCTGAACTATGCAGTGCAGCCATTGTAAGATTCTTATACCACCATACTTCAGCATTTCTGGTCGAATAATCATCTACTCCTGCTGCCTTTCCAGATTTCAAGCCTCTGATTTCAAGCTTTTTCTACTTCAAGTATGGATATGTATTCCTGACTGCGTGCCTAGGTCAGTGTTTTTTACAACTGTGCTGTCATCACTGCTTGTTTCATTTAGCAGTTTTTCAAAGTAATTACTCCATACTTCAAGGATATCTTTTTCTCCTGTTTTCATCTCTAACTTCTTTTACAGCACTCTTTCCTCCATTCCTAAGCTTCTTCATCAACCTCCAGAATATTTTGCCACCTTCTTGATATTTATTTTCTATATTCTTGACAAAGTCCTCCCATGACTTTTGTTTAACTAGTTTTACACAGTGTTTAGCATTCTTGCATTTGTCTCTGTATTCTCTAAGAGCACAAGCTGACTTATTTGCCATAAACTTTTGATATGCTTTTCTTCTTTTCCTTCACTGCCTCTTTAACTTCCTGTGTCCACCATGGAGTTCTAACTTTTCTATCCTTGTAGATAACCTCACCACATCCCTCTCTAGCCGAATCATTCAGGGCTTTCTTCAAGGCTTGCCATTGAATCTCCAAGGGTTGATTCCTATTCTCAAACTCTTTCATTTTTTCTTCAATAATCTTTGTGTATTTTAGTCTACAGTTCACATCTGAGAGCTGCTCAACTTTTATTCGCTTTAAAACTTTCTTACATGTTATTCTTTTCGATATGAAATTAATTTTATCCTGCTGAAGACTAAATAGTGATCACTTCCAATTTCAAATCCTCTGTACACTCTGGTGTCCTGCACCAGGGAGAAAACATCACTATCAACAATAACATAGTCAATGAGACTTTTCTTATTCCTAGCCTCTTCTCTCCATGTGAATTTGTGCACATTTTTAGGTTTTAGGCTTAATGGATTTTTTACAACACTCAAAAAGAATTAAAATAGAATTTAATACTTCCTGTATTTTGTCCTAGTCACTAGGACATCTACGGGATTACAAAAACAATTAATGTAACATATACACAAATAACAAACAATACTAAGCCCAACCACGTGGGTGACACTAAAGTCCTATCTAGGTAGAGCGCCCTCTAAGGGCAGTAGTAGGTGGCCTGGAATGTAAAGTGGGAACTCTGGTGATCAGTGTTTCCCAAATCTTCGGAAGCTTAATGCAACCATATTTATTGAGATTTGGTTGGTTTTTGAGAGCTGTTGCTGCTTCTAAGAATGCCATCACCATACCCTACATCCATGGCACATCTGAAAAAATAGCCAATATACTAAAACAGTACAATCTACACACAGCATATAAGCCCCACCGAAAACTGGCTACCCTTATCCGTTCTACGAAAGATCAGCTCCCTCCTCTCTCTCTGCCTGGAGTTTACAAAGTACCCTGTTCCTGTAAGCTGGCGTACTTTGGACAGACAGGCAGATCAGCATCCATCCGTCTAGAGGAACACAAGTCTTATATCTTTAAACACAACTATGGCCATTCAGGCTTGGCTGACCATGTTTTGGACACCACCCACAGAGTATCATGGAAGAAAACCACCATGCTCCACCACAGCAAATTCAAGAAAGAGAGACTTTTCTTAGAAGCAGCAGCAGCAGCAGCTCTCAAAAACCAACCAAATCTCAATAAATATGGTTGCATTAAACTTCCGATGATTTGGGAAACACTGATCACCAGAGTTCCCACCTTACATTCCAGTCCACCTACTACTGCCCTTAGAGGGCGCTCTACCTAGATAGGACTTTAATGTCACCCACGTTGTTGGGCTTAGTATTGTTTGTTATTTGTGTATATGTTACATTAATTGTTTTTGTAATCACCGTAGATGTCCTAGTGACTAGGACGAAATATAAGAAGTATTAAATTCTATTTTAATTCTTTTTGAGTGTTGTAAAAAATCCATTAAGCCTCCAACATGATGTCCTCACAGCACTTAACGTATGTTGGAACATGGTGTTAGTAATAACCAGTCCGTGTCCTGAGCAGAAATCCAAAAATATTTGCCATTATTATTAGCTTTGCTCTTTTCTCCAAATTTTCCCAAAATATTTTTGTATGTCTCACAATCATTTCCTACTCTGCTATTTAGATCCCCAAAAAGGACAAACTTTTTCTTTTTAATTGTGTCAGTTGCTTTTTCTAAAGCATCAAAAAATTCCTCCACTTCTGCCTTAGTAGAACCTTCTGTGGGACCATAGGCACAGATAAGTCTCATCGTCCAGTTCCTCATTCTCATATTTACCCACATTACTCTACTTGAGATTGACTGCCATTCAAGAAGAATAGCCTCGTATTTTGTGTTGAATACTGTGGCTACTCCTTCTTTTCCTTGATTGTCATTGCCTGAATATAGCATTTTGTATTTATTGCTCAGAAAGATCTCAGCAGTTTTTATCTTTTTTGTTTCAGTCACCCCTATTATGTCGATCTGGTACTTATCTAATTCCTCAGCTAGCTCCATTTCTTTGCCATTCAGGCTTCTTACGTTGATAGTACCGATCTTTAACTCTGGTGATGCTGAGTTCGGGTTTGTTTTCAGATTTGTTCCAGTAGCTGACTTTTCGCTGTTCGCCCTGGTTCCCTGGCGAAAACAACGGGGGCCTTGTTTAACCGGGCGACGCCACAGCCGGCATGAAATTTTGTCATGTTGTACCATCATTTTTTATTTTGGTTTAACCAATAAGAATACAATTTGGTCGGATAAATCCCAAATTGCCAGCCCATCCTCGTTCGTTCAGTATCAAAGTAGATACCCAACAGGGTGCATCACGAGAAGGTGAGGATTGGACATTAGATCAGAAGCCGTGGTTGGTTCTCTGCATTCCTTTAAAGGCTATGTGGAGGTCTCCTCTCAGCGATATAGCTTTGAACCGTAAGCACCCTATGGTTTGTTCTGTTCTTGCTAAATTGTTTTTGTTGGCATTTTCTTCCAAAACGGCCTGTTTTGTCTACGTTGCATATTTGACGATCGTTGTACCCATTTTCTGCGATTATTTTCTTTAATTCAGCTGGATATCTGGCTGCAATATCTTTATCAGCACTTGCGGCTTCGCTTGTTAATTTTACATTTTTCATTCCGGATCAAGATTTGAAATTTTCTAACCAGCCTTTGCTTGCAGAAAATGTTGCATTTACATCTTGATATTTGTTTTCTTTAAGTGTAGAAAGAAGGCTTAAAGCCTTGAGCCTAAGATTATTGCTGTTGATGGGAATACGTTTCCGATTGCAATCTTCTAGCCAAAGAAATAGTAAATCTTCCATTTTGATCATTAATGGGCGTCTATTCCTAGTACACTGCATACTCAGAGATGCAGATGCCGTTTTACCTTGTTCACGGTACTCAGTCGCTCTATTTAAAATGGCTCGTATAGTTGATTCACCAAAGCCTTCCGATGTTTGCTTTGCTTTCTTTGTTATCAAACCTTTTGATAATGTCAATTTTAGTATCCAAAGTAATAAGTTTTCGTTTATTACTCTTTTTCAAGGCAATGGCTGCGAAGAGTAATGCTTTACATAATTTGAAAAATTACGTGATATGCGGATAGGCAGTTAGCATACACTGTAATACATACACATATATGCATGTATGCGCCATGCTCTGCTGATAATTGAAGCACTGAGACCGTTACTGATGGCATCAGTCTCAGTTACTAACGTTGGAGCACGACTTGTACCACTTGATCTGATGTTTCATTGACCAATTCTAACGTTTTGCTTATTTTCAAACTTTTTGGGCTGCACTAATCAAATTTGATACCGCATATATCAAGTTTATGGTCACAATAATTTTTTGTGCACTAATCAAAACCGCATTAATCAAAGCCGCATATATCAAGGGATACCTGTATATTGGTGGGAATATGCTTTAAGGAACTGATGAGGCTAGGGATCTTGGAATGTTAGTAGATAGAAAGTTGAAATTCAGGGCCCTTTAGCAAAGATTGCAAATACATCTCAAAAGATAATTGCAATGCTGAAACGAACATTCTCATTTAAAGATAATGATGTCATTTTGCCTCTTTACAAGGTTTGATAAGACCTCACTTGGACTATTGTGCAAGTCTGGTCTGGTTTCCGTTGTGATTCTGATATATTGGAGAGAGAGAGAGAGAGAGAAAAAGAGAGAGTGCAATGGAGAGTGTTAAAAATGATATCTGGATTATGGAATACTGATTACGAAGACAGATTGAGAATTTATAGACTGCTGACATCAGCAAACAGGAGAAAAAAGGGTGATATGATTGAGACTTGCAAACTTCTGAAAGAATCATGCAGGATTTCAGTTGATGGAAATTTTCAATTTGAGGGTGTGGAAGGTCAAGAGGGCATTCTTGGAAGCTAAGAAGGGGATGAGGACTATGTTTTTTCTCTCAAAGGGTAGTGCATGATTGGAATGGACTTCCATTGGATGTTGTGAGTGAAAAGCAGTGTGAATGAATTCAAGAATAATTATGATGGCTGGTTTGTGTAAATATGTGATCTCCCTTAATGAGTCCCTGACTCCCTGGTTAATAATCTCCCTCTTAATAATAATAATAATATTTTTTAATGATAATTTTTTTATTAAAATTATGATTACATATTTAAATTGCATGTGATACATACATTGCGTACACACATTTGATTACATATGACATACATACATTGATTACATATGATACATACATTGATTACATATTGTTTTTAAATTCATTCTTTTTTTATTATTAAAATTATGATTACATATTTACAACAGGTTTAATTTTTTTTTTTTTTGTAACAATGAAATTCATACAGATTTTTTTCTTTTTTTTTCTTTCTGTATAATGTATTAATAATAGTGACTGTAGACAGGAATTTATTGTTTCTGCGGTTGAATAATATTACTGAATAATTTTTGTTTTACAGTATTTATTCATTTAACAATGAGTTATTTATATATATATATATATATATATATATATATTTATTTACAAATTTGATTTTAATATATTTAAGCGCTGTAACTACAGCACCTTAAATGTGATATATGTTTTTTGTTGATCTTGGTTGAGATGTAATTTCTCAGTGCTCATCCTTGAAGCATATTTGTAAAGCTTATCTGAGGATGACACTGGTTAGTTATTATTTATTGGTTTGTTTGCTGTGTAGGGAAGTAGGCTGATGTTTGACAGGTTTGATTACCACTACAGTCGTAGGTTGAGAAATTCACACACTCACGTGTGCACGCGCGCATGATAATTTGATGCATCACTGAACTGAATAATAATAATTGCTCACATATGATTTTATCTCCATAATGAATTCATTCTATCAGATTGAACATTCTGTTTTGTAGGTATATATTTTGTGGATAACTAGCACAAAAATTTTTTTAGAAATTATTACTGCAGGTTTTTCTATTCAATTTAATACAATAATTCATCATGAAATTCCTGGCACGTATCTTCAAGGAGTGTGCAGGATATGATAGTACTACATGAAAAATTTACATCATTAGTAACTTCCTATCTATAATTTTCTTCCAAGTCAATCTGTTACCTGTCAAGACTCCAACATTATCAGATCTTTTATTTCTATCTTCTAAGGCACTTTTTACTCTATCAATCCAACTATGTCTTGGTCTACCTCTGGGTCTTTTTCCTGCCAACCTTGCAGAGAACACTTTGTTTGCTAATCTTTCCTCTCCCATTCTGTTTAAGTGACCATACCACCTGAGATTAGCTCTGCTAACACATTCCCGATAATAATTTAATCAGTTACAATACAGTAATTTAACCAGTTTAATAAAAACTTCATCTGCTTGCCTCTTTTCTATCTTTAACATACATAAAACCATCAACTTCCAAATATTCTCTCTCCCTAAACCACAAAAATCCAACCATTCTTTTCTCAAAGATGATTTCAATAATAGTTATTCTTCGAATACTTATTATTTATTCACTACTCTGTAGTGAATTAACACAACAAAGATAGTGTTAATTCACATTTTTTTGCTTGAAAATGATATACTATATCTGGAACAAACACATAAGCTTTTCTGTCTGAAAACTTATTTTTATTTTAGCTTGTTGCCTGTAATACAGGTATCCCTTGATTAATGCGGTTTTGCTAAACGCTGGATTTGATTAACGAGCAAAATTAACTGCGGCAATCCCTTGATATACGTGGCAAAAGTTTTGATTAACGCACTTTTAACCCTGCAGAGCTCGCAGCTGATCTGACAGATACATGCAAAATGTTTAATATAAATATTCTTACACAATTCAGTGTATAGCTTGGAGGTCATGAGTAGCTGTGCATTCATATGTTACGAGTGATATTCTGCACTGTTGTTTGCTATCAGTTTGGTTTAACACATGTTATGTAAAGGTTTGTGATATTTGACAGTAAATTGTATCCGAGAAATACTGTGACCTCCAATGTCAGTATAGTACGGTTTAGTTTTTTCTTTTTATTCTTTGTTCAATAATTTCTAGATTGTAACTGAAATTAAATAAACCATCATGTATTACTGAAATAGAGAGCCAAAGGCTTGTTTATTATACTTCCTCTAGATGTGCTTTACATTATGGAAAATACTAAGGAAAGTGATCTGGAGCTTACTCCACCTTTACTACTAGTTGCCCATAAGGTTGCTTATGCTTGCATCCGCCGAAACTTTTAGTTTCCATATATTCGGCACAAAACTCTTGTAGTTTCTATATTCGGCACGAAACTCTTGTAGTTTCTATATTCAGCTATGAAATAATGTTGAATTCAATATCCACTTAATTTGTACTATCATATATTATATTTGCAATGTTTTTTCTTTGTTTTTGCTTGTTTGCCGAGGTCTGGAGAGTCATTTTGCTTGTTATCGTAGAATTTATGCCGATAAGAAAAAAAATGAAAACTGTTCAAACGACTCTTGATAAATTCTTTTGATAAAAAAATGCAGTAAATAATGTAGATACAAGTATTTATTAAACATTTACTTTGCATTCATTTTTTATCTTTCCTAAAAGAGTACCATATAAAAGGAATTATTAATACAGTAATCGATCATGGACGAATTGTAATTTTTACCATTGATTATTAGATTTGATTAACACGATTTTGATATACCCAGTAACATAGAGGGATTAATTAACCACATTAATTGAGGGATACTTGTATTTCACTGCCACCATTTTCTTAGTCTACCAATTGATTTCTTTTATTTTTTTATGGATTTTAGTTTATAGCTAATTTAACTATTCTTTTTGCATCCATTCTGTTAACATGTTTATTCCATTCTAATCTTTTTTATTCATTCATTTATGGGTTGTAACTGACATTCTTCATAAATATTTTCATTCATTATTCTATCAAATTTTGTTTTATTAGCTATTTTTCTGACAATTTTTATTTCATATGTAGCATTTATCTATTGTATTCTTGAGGTTTCTATTCATTTTACTTGCATAAACTAACAGTGGTCAGACTATTGACTTCTTATGTTTCTTTTGTTAGATCTTTATTTTCCACATGGTTGAATTTAAACATCTTTATATTTTATTAGCATTCATTTATTAGTGAGGATGAGTCCCTGACTCTCTGGAGGTCTCTCTTAATAATAATGATATATAAAGACTATCATTAGCCACTCACAATCCACTGCTGGATGAAAGTGTTTTCAAGATATCTCCACTTGATCTGCTCATGGGTGCTTGTTTCCAGGCCACTAACATTTTTATTAATTTCATCCCTCTGCCAGCTAAATATCTCCACCAGCTAAATAATTATGCTCTAAGTCTTTTACAGTTGCTTGAGGATCTAGTTTATTCTCTCTGTAATTCAAGTTCAGTACTTCTATCACTGTGGCTTGCCCATTGCCATTTTAGGATTTTTCACACAGCTGATGGTGTATTTGACATTATTCCTTTAACCGATGTATTCTATTTCTTATCTCTTGTAATTCCCATTATGCTTTTCTCCATGCTTCTCTGAGTAGTTCTTAGCCTTTGGATGTCTCTCTGGATAAGGGTTCATATCTCCTATTTATAGGTAAGAACTGGTAGGATGCATTGGTTAAAGATTTTCTCTTCAGGCATAAGGATGAGATGTGTCTAAAGATATTATGGTTTTCAGAAAATACACTCCTAGCCAATTTCACGCATCTAATTCTTTCTGGATTCTGCCAACATCTATAATCTTTTGACCTAGGTAGATTTTTGTTGTTCACCTTTTCCAGCATTACATCCTCAACATATACAGTATGTCTGATTTTTCTGTAAATTTGTTGAACATTACTTTAGTCTTTTCCAAGTGCATCTTCAGTCTCACCTTTCTATTGCTAGTTCCTGACTGCTTAGATGGAAATGTGCTTCAATCAAGAACCAGACATTGTGGAAGAAGGATGAATCTTCATAGACATTGGCCATCATGTGTGCACAGTATTCCCACCTTGCAGTGTAATCTGTTGCTGTTAAATGCTGACCCACCTGAATGATGTACGAAAATGCACCAGCTCCTTAAAGATTCTCTGTAGTGACTGCCTCGGTACCCTAAGTTTTACTTCTGTTTGGTGTTGACTGCATTTCAAAGACTGCTCCAGCACATGCCTGTGATTCTCATTTGTGTTAACAGTTCATGGTCTCCCTGAATGCCCTTTGCATTGTGGCAAAACTTTCGGTACATTGGAATGTCTATTAAGGTGATGATAACACCACTTACTGATATGACAAACAAACTGCTCACAAACACGTCATATGCCTTGGAACATACCAACTCTGTATGAATGAAAATAATGCTCAGCAATGAACGTCATTTCTTCTAGTGTCAACACCATTGCTGCAGCTAAATATAATGTCATAGACTCTGCACGTGCTCTTCTATTAATGTGCATGGCATGTACCGAAAGGAACATCAAAGTTTAGTACTATTTTTTTGCGCCATACTGTATTTCTTTTTGCATATTAAATGAATGTCTTATTAACCTTGTTATATCGTTCTCTTGTTTTATTGCTAAAGTATCAAGATAATAATTGTGTTATATTTGATTATAAGAGTAATTAATATTTAACACCTCTTCCCCATAATAATTACTAATGCTCAAATGAAGAGTAATACTCATGCTACAATTTTTTATTTATTTATTTATTTAAAAAAAATTTTTTTAAAGAAACACTAAGACTCAGTTTTGAAGAAGCTTGATGTAGAGTTAATTTCATTTGTTCCTCCTGAGCTACATTTAATAATAAATATATTTTAAAACAATTTTCCTGCAGTTGGTTTATACATAAAAAAATAATATATATATATAATTTAAAACTATCTAGTGAATGAACACTTTGCAAGCCTTTTATGAATTTCTTTAATGTATTTTCACCAAAATTTGGAAAACTGTTAGGAAATTCAAGGTTCTTAAGTATGATTACTTTCATTATTACTATAATAATCATGTATAAATAGCTTTCATATGCATATTGGATGATGCTTATTATATTTAAATTTTTTTATGGTATTTTGGGAATCTGTGATGGAAAGTAACTCTTTGTAGAAAGTTTTCAGTATTGAGATCACATTATGATGTAAATAAAGAGTTTAATAAAAAAAAAGCAATTAAACCCCGACTAGTTTCATAAGTCATACGACTTACATCATCAGGGATACTGGTACATAAAAGTTTTACACAACAAAAGCCTATTAACAATTAATTACATATATTAAATGTTTTTGATAACTTCACAACTATTACATATAATTGATAAACCAGAATACAAATGGTAAATTTGTTACTGTATGCATGTTGGAGCATTGCTAGTTGTTGTTCTCGAGTTCTGTGGTATCACATGTGTTATATCCTAGGTCTGGCAGTTAAATTTTTGATTAAAGCAGATCTACTTGATGTAAAATGAAGCCTTGATTTTTATTGCATTGTGTAAGGAGCTTAAGCATTTGCAAGGTTTCTTTAAATTTTCTTGTAAAACAGTTACGATCAATATATGACATTTTTGTTTGTTGCCAAAGTACCCAATGGCTAGTAGTGTGGAATGCCAGGCTTGATTTATCTTATCTTCTCTTCTTCTTTTTTTTTTTTTTATGTCTTTTATGTGTTCAGATATGCAGATCTCTCCTGACCTTCCTGTCTGGCCTACATAACAAATGCCACAAAAGCAATGAATCTCATAGAGGCACTTTGTCACAGACAAAGTGGCTCTATGAGTAGATAAATAGAGCCACACAGCTACTTTGTCTGTGACATTCTTGATGTAAGACAGTATGATTGTATTCTTGAAATCTTGTTTAAGTAAGGGAATTTCAAGAAATGTATTAAGAATTTTTCTGATCGTCTTGGGTTCATAACTATTAAATGTGGAGTTCTGTTTTAGGTAGTGCAGTTCTTCATTACTTTTAATTGACATGCTTGGTATATTGTATGATAGTGTGAAGCAGCATTTAAAAATCTTCCCATTACAGTAGGTTTTCTGTATATGAAAAAGGATAACCTTTTTTTCCTCTTCATTTGCTTTGACAATGATATCAAGGAATGGTAATTTTTTGTGCTGTTCTAGTTCAAGAGTGAATTTTATATTGGGATGCAAGCTGTTCAGATAATCTTTGAAAACAATGAACTCATCCACCGTTCCCGACCAAATGACGAAAATATGATTTATGTAATGAAACCAAAATTTTGGTTTCGTTACATCAATTTTTTTTTGGTTTCATTACATCATAGTTTTTAATGCATTAGTTTCAAAATTTCCATAAACAGGTTGGCTGAGTCTGGAGAAGGTGTGTGTGTGTGGGGGGGGGGGAGTCCTTTTTTTGTTCCCAATATTTGTATTGAAGTATGAAAATAGTGTTTGAATAATCCTACAGTGTCTGGTGGGAAAAGATTTACAAGTAGATCCACTTTGTCATTTCTGGGTACATTGGTAAAGAGACTGACTACATCTAAACTTGCTAAGATGTTTGAAGGTTCTATATTTATATTATTATTATTATTATTATTATTACCACGGGCTACTCCAGGAGTCCTTAGACTCATCGAGGGAGGCCCTAAACATCATGTTCACGCAGCTGTTCAACATTCTCACAGTATCTATCATACCTTGCCTTGAACTCGCTCACTGTCATAGCACCCACAACAGACTCTGGCAGCTTATTCCACTCATTTACCACTCTAAAAGTAAAGAACCCAGCTCTAACACCCCTGCTAACCACGCTCTTCCCCAGCTTCCATGAGTGTCCCCTAGTTCTCCCACCACCAGTCCTGATCTCAAAAATATTATCTGAATTAATCCTATAGAATCCTTTTAGCAATTTGAATGTCTCAATCATGTCTCCCCTTTTCCGCCTATCAACTAGTTTCTGCAACCCACAAATCTTCAACCTGTTCTCATATGGTTCAGTCCATAGACCTGCTATCATCTTAGTCACTCGCCTCTGGATCTTCTCAACCTCCTCCCCATCAAGAAGGAACCGAGGTGACCAAATCTGGGCATAGTAGTCGAGATGAGGTCTTATCAGGGCTCGGTACAGAGGTACAATAACTTGTTTTTCTCTGCTCGTCAAGGTATTTTTCAACAACCAAGTGAGTTGATGAGCTGATTTAGCTACTTTCGCAATGTGCCCCCTAAACTTCATCTCCCTATCCACCAACACACCCAAGTCCCTGGCCTCATCAATCTCTTGGAGTACAGTTCCACCAATGTGGTATACTGCTGCTAATCTTTTCACTCCGAAATGCATGACCTTACATTTTGTCACATTAAATTGACATCCATTCTCCTTAGTCCAGAACTCCAATCTATCTAAGTCATCTTGCAAGACTTTGACATCTTCTGCATTCACTATCGCCCTACCCAACTTTGCATCATCAGCGAACAAATGAACTGTCCCACTTAGACCCTTCCCTATATCGTTAATGAAAAGATTAAACAGCAGTGGTCCAAGAACAGAACCCTGTGGCACACCACTAGTCACAGGCCGTTTTTTGGACTCTACTCCTGAATAAACTACTCTTTGATATCTCTCCATCAACCACCCAGCTATCCATCTCACCAACCCTATATCCATTCCCATATGTTGTAGTTTACGGATTAGAATTCCATGTGGTATCCTGTCAAACGCCTTTGCCAAGTCCAGCAGTATCACTGTAAACCCATTTCCCTTATCCAGTTCAGCCGTCACCTTGTTATAAAACTTGAGCAAGTTACTGAGGCATGATCTACCCTTCACAAAGCCATGCTGTCCTCTGTACAGTATCTCATTTTCATCAATCCATTCCTGTATTTTTCCCTTGACTACTTTCTCCAAGACCTTGACAATGACTCCTGATATGCTGATCGGTCGGTAATTTGCAACCATAGTCTTGGATCCTCCTTTATGCAGTGAAACTATTTTCCCCTCTTTCCACGCCTTCGGGACTAAGCCAGACCTGAGACTCAGATTAAACAACATGGTCAAGGGCTCTGATAATTCATTAGCCGCTTCATGCAAGACCCGTGCCGGTATACCATCCAATCCCACAGATGTATTCACATTAAGGTTCTGTAATAGACTATTCACCTCCACTTCATTCATCACAATTCCCATCTAAACTAATGGTTCCTTCATTTTTTCAACGTCACCACCTGGATGATATACTTTTGCAAAGTGCGCGCTCAGTAACTCCACTATATCGACTGGTTCAGTGAACTCTTTACCATCGTCATTCCTTAAAATCATTTTGCCATGTACAGTTTTTTTCTTGCTTGCAGCATATTGAAAGAACTGTTTGGGATTCTCTTTTGCTTGCATAGCTAGTTTCCTTTCATAATCGGCTTTTGCTGTTTTTACCACACTCGTTACCCTTCTGGCCTGTACTTTATACCGTTCGTGTGCCTGCAGGTCACCCCTTTCTTTAAATTCCCTCCATAGTTGTTTCTTTTTTTGCAGCTCAAGCTTAATGGTGTTATTCATCCATTTAACTCCTCCTTGTTTCACTATTCGGACCTTAGGTATACAATCAGCCATAACCTCCTGTAATTGCTCTTTGATCACTTCCCATGCTCTATCGACGTCCAGCCCTTGCAGTTGTACATGCCATGGCACTGATCCAAGCAATCTCCTAAGCTTGTCATACTTGCCAGCACGGTAATTCCACATATACCCTGTCTTAATCACAAATTTCACACCTTTAGCCACCTCCCAGGTCAAGACCTTATGATCACTCTCACCAATAGGTGGCAACATGGTCATATTCATTACAGTCAAATTCTCAGATACTATTACCAGGTCAAGCACTCTCACACCCCTAGTATTTTCAATTACATGCTGTTTCATTCATATCCTTTACCTTTTCAATAAAATGTAAACTATTTTTACAAATCATTCTGTTTTTTCTGTGTGGTGATATTAGGTTTGACAGATATTTTGCTAAATTTGAAGTTGGAAAATCTCTCCCATCTATAGTTGGCCATAATGGAATATTCTTTTTGTGTATTTTTGGTGCGCCTTAATTCTTGGGACTAATAGATGTTTTGATTATAAAGATTTTTTTTTTTTTAAATCTGCCAATTAGGTAATTGTTTGATCAAGTCATTGGTTTTATTATGTGTGTTTATTATGTTTTATTATGAATTAAGATGAGATAAAAAACATAGTAATAGTCAAGGCTGACAAAGGAATATGACAGTAGTGATGAATTCAGATGAATAAGCAAAAAAAAAAAAAAAAAAAACAAAGAGCCTATTAGAAGATTTCAGCACCTATTCCTCCATAAACAGGGATCCCACATGGCAACATCAATAGGATACACAGCTTGTAAGCTATTTTTCCCAAAATGCATAACTTTACATTTCTCCACATTAAACTGATACCAATTATCTTTTGCCCATACTGACAGCCTATTTAAATGGTCCTGCAAGCAGTCCACATCACCTTGATAACTATTATTCTACCTAATTTCACATCATCAACAAACAACTGAATGTTTGCTTTCAGGTTATTTTCTATCATTTATGTACAAATTAAATAGCAATAGTCCCAGCACTGAACCTTGTGGCACATCACTAGTCACCTGCTTTTGCCTTAATTCTGCCCTCCATATACTACTTTTTGATATCTGTCCAGCAGCCACCCTCTTATTCACTTAACCAGTATCATATCCTTCCCATTTGTTCTAATTTTCATAACAGAGTTCCATGCAGTATTCTGCCAGATACCTTTGCGAAAGCCAACAAAATCATCATGTAGCTGTTTCCTTTATCCAACTCTGTTGTTACTCTATTGTAAAAAGTTACTTCATCATATCCTGATTCTACCTTCAAGGAATGCTGTTAGTATAATGTGTCACTGTTAGTCCTAAGTTTGAGAAAGGAATTTCATATTTTTGATTTTTTCTTGTATTAACAAGAAATGGTAGAAATTTTAGACTTCGTTGTTTCTTATTAAAAACAAACAAAATATTCTCAAATGAATTATTTGATTGACACAAAAGCTAAAGCTTTTAATTATCAACTCTCTTTGAAATATTTTATAGATGTTTTTATAATTGATAAACTTAACATGCACACATATAAACATATTAAAATACTCTGAAAGATTAACACGTGGATAGGCTTATGTGTTTGTCAGACATGTTGTAATAGATTTCACGGTATGATATGATGAACACAGATGGATAAGAAAATAACTATTTATTAACTTAAAAGCTAATATTTTGCTGGTATTATATCCAGCATCTTCAGAGCACATAACACAAAGTTTGTTACAAATGCAAGATTAACCTTAAACAATTATCACACCACTAGTTTAGATCATCCGTGGATAATAGAATTAATAATATAATCTTAATTTCAGGACTGGAAATGTAGTATAATATGATTTACAATTTATTTGGCAACAGTCAAAAAAAATGATAATCAGTTATTAATATATACAGGCACAACATTTATTATTATTATTTTATTTTATTTATTTATTTATTTATTTTTGCTTAGTTGAAAAATACTGTTATACTAGACGAGAATACATTTGTGATTTCATCTGGTTTTCCTTCTAGCCTAAGGAGATATTGCACATGAAGCATCTTCACAACTTCTTATATAGGATTTCAGTAAAAGAAAGGCTTTAATTTCATATCAAGTTACATTTTGTATCTCATAATGCACAACATGCTTGTTTCATAGGATGTATAATATCATGTATTATAGTGAGAGTTAAGTTCTAGAGCTGTTACAACCTTATTGACATCTCTGCCATGGGGTCTGGAACTGTGGAGACACTGAAAGCTCTTTAGCACCAACTTAATGCTTGGATAAAATAAGGATGAAGATGAGTGTATAATTTCCTGTTAAGTACAGCATACTTTCCAAACCCATTTCCTGATATACCATTTTGCTACTTGTATATGAGGAAATATGCCTTCTGCTATTAGTATCTTTATGGTCTTGCTCCCACTGATAGACACCAGTAAAGGTTGACTCTCACTATAAGGTATGGTCTTATGCATGTCATGCAAATAGGACTTGCTGTGCATTATTGAATACAAAGAGCAACTTGATGCGGGGTAGCTTATACAGATAGCTTAGTTATGGATAATATTTTATAACATACTTTTATTATATATCTAGTTACAAAATTTCAATAAAAAACCTCATTTGTAAAAAAAGCAATCCCAGTACTGAAGAAGCAGCAAGTTGGCTACCTAGCAGTGGCCACTTTACAAATAATGATTATTGGGAGTTTCTATTCTTAACAGTTAAAACAATGTCAAGTAGATAGGTCTGCTTCTTTCTCAGTAGTTGGCTCACTTTTTTTTACATATCAGATATGGTTACAAGTTAGAGTTCATTCACAATATTGGATGGTCTACTATAGTAAATTTTCTTTAGAATAGCCTTGCACTTGTGGATCTTTGGTTCAAACTTTTTTTGATAATTTTTATATAATGAGTGTTTGCTATAATGGCTTTGCTCAGCGAGTGTTAATTATCATTTATTTATTTATTTTTAAAATAATTAACAATCGTATTTGTTATTTATTTTAAATTAAATGTAAAAAAACAATCGTATTTCACATTTTGTTGAAAATGGTTGAGAAAATACCTCCTTCTCTTTATTTTAGTCCCATTGGATTGAGTTTCGTGGGAGGCTCAAGCAATTCAAAAAATAACTACATTTAAATGCTTGCAGCTGGTTGAATGATGTGACCTGTATAAGTGAATGAGGAAGAGAAGGAGAAAAAATACTTTTAGGATGCATTTCAAAGTTATCTTTTTTTTATTTATTTATTGGATTTAATGCTTCAAATTTTGCAAGCTGCATGCTCTTTAATACCTCTATTGAATAAAAGTGGCATATCAATAACTCATCTTAGAACCAAAGTTAAAGCAGGTTTAATTTTTTTACTCTAATGATTCTTGCAATGAGACTAGACAGGTGACTTACGACAGTTCTTGATGTTCAGTCATTTACTCTCAAAAGTCAAATTGAGCTGAGAAAGTTAATTTTTTTGGTGATCTTTTCCCTTCTCCCAACTACAAAATCATCATTATAATAATGATCTTCTTCTCCTTTGTATCATGGATTTTAGGACAAGGGGCCTGTTCCGGTCTCATGCCATTGCATTCCTCATCTTCCAATCCTTTTTCCATTTATTTTGTACCCATATAGTATTTTTGACAGTCTGCTGTTGTTCATTCGAATTAGATGATCTAACCATTTTTTAAAAAATATTTACTTATATAGTAGTTGATTGGTTTTATATTCAGGGATTTTAAAATATCTTAATTTGTTTTATGGTCCCACTTGGTATATTCAGTTTTTTTCTGAGAAATTTCATTTACATATATGACTTAAATATATTGTTTATTATGCTATTTACTTTAACAAAATTTGATATTTTAATGTCTTTTTCATCTTCATGTGATAAGTCACATCCCAGGTATTTGAAAGTATTTGCTTGCTCTAATAATTTATCTATCATGATTTTACTTCTTATTGGGTTTTCTCCTCTGAAAGCCATTTTTCTTTTTTTACTATTGATATTCTCATATTATATTGTTCTGAAATTTCATGCAATGATTTCACTGAGCTCTGTAGATCATCTTCTGATGTAGTTAATACAATTTGATCATTTGCAAATAATAGGGTATCTATCTTTATTTGTGGGTTTATTTGTATATCAAACAGGTTATACTATTTTCTGATTGTTATTATATATATATATATATATATATATATATATATATATTAAAAAGTAAGGTGTATGGTACATTCTTGCCATACTCCTCTTGATATGTCTTTTCATTCTGATCTTTGTTCTATTTTGACTGCTATTTTATTTCTTGAATAGACTAAGAGTTGGTCTATTCAAGACCAAGAAATTTAGTCTTGAATTCTGTCTGTTAATTTTATCAAAGGCTTTTTCATAATCATTGAAGGCCATGTGTTTCTTTTTGAAATTCTCTTCTCTTTTTGATTAATAATTTTAGAGTGAAAATTGAATCTATGCTAGATCATTCTCTTTAATTAATTATAATTAATAGTGATTTTGATAATTTTCCTTATTAAATACCATACTTATATTGCCTAAATATATCTCATATAAGTAACATGGTTATCCTTGGAAGAATAAAATAACATAGTTTGATATATGGACTCAAGGTCAAGATTGATATCAGTAAAACAATGCTGATGATCCTAGAAAAGAATCACAATGGAAATATTTTAGAAGAGAAGAAAGGAAATTAAAAGTTTTTTAAAATAAATATTAAATTTAAAATAAATAAATTTTCTTTTAATATTTAAAATAAATATTAAAAGAAAGAAAGGAAATATTTCAGGACTGCTTACAGACATAAAGTTGATCACTTTATCTATTTGGGTTAATTGCTCTCTGCTGGTGGGAGTCATATGGATGAAGTAAGAAGAAAGATTACAATGGGATGATCTGCAATACCACAGCTCAACAAGATCTGGAAGAGCAGAAAAATATCTATCATCATAGACTTGTCAGATCCTTAGTCTTCTGTGTGGTTCTTTACTGAACGTTGAACCTACTCTTACTGGACTAAGGTGGAGGATGCACTTAGAATGACAGAAGACAGAGACAAATGGAAAAGACTAGTACATTGGATCACATGATGTAGTCTACCAAGTTGTAGACTACTTGATGTAATAGTCTTTGTGTTCAGCAATTCTAATGTTGGTTGTCTTGCCCTTCTGGCCATAATACGACAACTTATAACTGCATAGAATTCGGTAAACCCATGGAAGGTCTAGGGACTGTGGCTGGTCTTTGGGAGAGCAAATGATGCCAGTTTTTTAATATGGAATGTAAGTGATTTAAGCAGGACTCCAGAAATCTGCTTGCCACAGGTGGGAAAAAAACACACACACACACACGCGCACACACACACGCACAGGTAACCCTCGTATAACGCGGATGTTAGGTTCCACAAAAATGCCGTGTTATATAAATCATGTTATGCAAGACTCGGATCACATAGAAAAAGTAGGGTTAGGTTCCGAAATTGTTTTTTTTTTTTTTTTAAAGATTATATAAACAATGACATATCCAACAAAAATATATTTTTATTTTAATTCAAGTAATTCATGTAAGTTAAGTAAATATATAAACTATGAAACATAGTATAAAATTATAAAAAAATATAAATTGTACGTAAACTTCATTGCACATAATACATAAATGTTTTAGGCAAAATAAAATAAAGTGTATATTTTAATCGTCATCATTCTCTTCAAAACTAACATTTCGTAGATGTTCTTTATTTACGAGTTGCCGGACGTTGTCATCACTTGAAATCTCTTGAACATCATTAGTATAATTCTCATTGCATGCTTTGGCGGGTTTAGTTATCAAGAAGTCAGCAATAAGACCTTGCTTACCACCACTATGGTGCAATTTTTTATTAAGTTCATAATACGGAACTAAACAAATATCCAATTGTTTGAATTTTCCAGAGCACTCCATTAAGAGATCATTATCCATAAAATAACTTTCTTGCCAAGTCCAATCGTTCTGCTAATTTCTTTAAACTGAATTCTTTAACGGATTCATCACAATCAGAATCTTTGGCAGAACTTTCCCTGCCATTTGGTTCGATGTCATCTATTAATTGTACCAGTTCCTCATTTAAATCTATTTCCCCATCAATTAATTCATTATTGAAGAGATTCGAGCACTTATGAAGAAGTTTGCGAAGGTGGTCTCATGTGCTGATTGAAACCAAATGTATCTTCAGTCTTGTACAATTGTTATCTTGGCAGTTTGTAGTGGGTGGGTTTATCCCTATTAACAAACTTGTATATTGCAAAAGCACTCTAAGTGACCATTACTATAAAAATAATTTTTTTTTTTTACATAAAAAAAAACATTACATACTGTATGTAACTCACCAAAAATTAAAATGCTCAGCTTGAGATTAACACACTTATGATTTTTAATGTGCTTTCCTGGCAGAAAACGAAAACAATTTTCAACAATAAATAGTTTATATGGTAAACAATTGACATACGTGCATGCTAAAGGGTATTTCCCCTAATATAAATTCACTGCTTATAACTACATGCGTGATATGAGCAGACACAAATTTAACGAAGATAAAATTTGATTTTTAAGTCTTGCATTGAAAAACATATGAAAAGATAAAGGGTTACTACAGTTTGTAGACCATCTTATATCGAAACTGCGTTGTATAAGTACTGCATTAAACAAGGGTTACTACAATTTGTAGACTGCATTATATCGAAACCACGTTGTATAAGTACCGCATCATATGAGGATTACCTGTATATATATATATATATATATATATATATATATATATATATATATATATATTTATTATTATTATTCCCCCCCCCCCTCCCATAATTTACATTTTTTTTTAAATTCAAACATCTCATTCACTGTCGAGTTATTTGATAACAGGTGGCTGCCAACAAATTCATTAGAGAAGTTTTATTTTCAGAGTGAAATAAAACTTCTGTATCTGAAATCCTTAATTTGGAACACTACAGTATTTTCTTGTTTTGGCAATCGATTCTCAAGAATCGATTGCCAAAACAGTTGCAATTTTAGTAGCTGATTTCTCTAAAAGGCATAACCTATGCCAACCATCTTCACTTTCTTCCCTCCTTTTATGTTCTTTAAGGTTGAGTACTCTGTTTTTCTTTCAATATGAAAAACTGTTTATTTTTTTGCAGTAATTAAAAACTCAACCCCACCCACAACAGTTCTGTTGTCATTGTTGTAACAACAATTGATAACATTTAAACTTTTTTTTTCTATATGAAAGACTTCATAAATATCTGCTTTTGAGTTCCAAAAATCTTCTCATTTCTCTCACAGCCATATTATAGTGTTTTTTTTCACTCCGCTGTGCAACGCATTTCTGGTTTTCATTTCAGTCTTGAGGCAATAAAAATGAGCCACCATTGCATGTTATAATTACTGCACTTTAAAATTAATATAAAATATTAAAAACTGACATAAAATTAAAAACTTCAAAATTTTTTCAGATTATAGGCCTGATAAAATAGAACACTCAATCCAAATATAGTACAAAAATGAAACACACTTGAAAATATACAATACTTTAGCAGTGCCAACATTATTGGACCAAAAAAGGAATGAAGACATTTTAAAAGAACTAAAAATAAAATCAATAGAAGAAAAACTAAACAATTATAAACAAAAATGGATAGAACATGTAAACTGAATGGCCAGCACCTGATATCCTAAACAAATACTAAAATATAAGCCATTTGGAAAGAGAAGGCAGGGTAGACCTCAAAAAAAGATACTGGATGGATAATGAGATCAGAACAGACCAGTATGGTTTATACCCATAATTAGTGTTATGATGATGAATAACAATATTTATATATGGTCGACTGATACCTTAGGCGAGTAAACTTTTTTTCTGGCTAGTAGATTTAAGTTGTATTTCTGGAGACCTGGTTATAAGGTTGTACCTTTCTAGAATTTTTGTCTATTTTTCAGATGTCCCTCAGATGTATGGGATGGTTGATTTTGTGTAGTCTCGGTTTTGGAGTGAAAGGACGAGAAGTGTGGTTTTGGATTTATAATATTCTTGGATTTGGTAAGGGTTATAGCACTTGGTTAAGATGTGACTGTGTTCAAGTTCAGTGGACAGGGCATTATTATCAGAGCTAATCAGTTTTGCTCTGTTGTACAGGATTTCAATGATCTGTTGTGAGGGAATGATTATTGGTAAATGTATCTGTCTGCTTGTGTGGGTGGGTTTTCTGTAAACTGAGAATGCCAAGGATCCATCAGGTTGGTATGTAATTAAGGTGTCTAGGAAGGGGAGACTTTTTTTTCTTTTCCAAAGGTGAACTGAATTCTCGAATATTGAGAACTTCACAGCCATGTGGCCAAATGCAGAACACATCAACATAGCATACCAGACAGTTGGTCGGTGTTAGAGGTTAAGGCTTTATTTTCAGAGGTTTCCATGAAGTAATTTGCATGGGGAGGGAGAAAGTGGTGACACCATGGCTGTCCCCTCTGTTTGTAGAATTTTCCTTCTAAACAAAATAGCCCAAGTTCATGATGAACTTAAACAAAGCTAAAATATCACTGGAAATTGTGCTTGGATGAGGTCCAAGGTGTCCTTCAGCGGAACATTGGTGGATAGAGAGACATCAAAACTAATCATTATGTCAGAGTGTTAGGTTTTCTATACTGTCCTTAAGTGGACAGAGTTTTGTGGGTGATGTTGCCAGTATACTGGGTGAGAACTTTGGCTAAGTGTTTGACTAGTTTGTATGTGGGTGAATCAATATCGACCACAATAGGACATAATGGCACATTCTGTTTATGGATTTTGGGAAGCCAATATACCCAGGGGAAGGAAATGTTCTGAAATTGTATGGTTTTAGTTTATTTGCAATATCCACAGGCCAAGATGTAACCTTTTTTAAGGAGCCTGTATAGGTCTCTGATCTTTGTATCTGTAGGATCCTTAAGTGGGTAGGTAAGTTTGTGTGTATCATGATCCACACAGATCAGTGCCCCAACTCTAAGGAACTACCCTACTAACCTCAATAAATATGGTTGTTTAAAACTGTCATCTGGGAGGCCCTGATCCTAAGAACTTCAGCACCACATACAACAACAGCCAAAGAACACCCATTCCAACTCACTAAGCAGCACTATTTTAGGGCTTTAGACTTATCTTTGTTGTTTCTGCTTCAGTCTTTTTTACTTACTCTGTGTAGTGCCTGTGTGCACATATCAATTTGTTCTTTGTTCTCTGAAGATGGTAATTTGACTGCTGAAATATTGGAAGTATTAATTAAAAGTTTTTCTAATTAACATATAGTATATGTTGTTAATTTCCTTAAATAATACCATTATGAATGACAAGCTTTCCACCAGAAGTAAGAAGTAAAAGATGTGACACTAGTTTAAATGTACCACGAGTTCTCATTATCTTTGCAACAGGTGAAAAGCAAACAGGTCACCCTTTTTTTTTTTATTCAAAAATGGTTTAGGAGGACTGACAGGATCTCCCAAAACAGTCAAGAAACTATTTCTAGTAATATCCTTGTGGAAACATCAAGTGAACAACTCTTAGAAAAGCTATTGAAAGCAACATCAATAGGTGGAATACCAATTTCAGTATATCAATTACTTAACTCCTCTAGATGAATGTATCTGAATGGGATCTCCCTGATGTTCCAGATAAGGAGATACATTCAAAGCTTAAAGATCAGGGAGTGACAGGTATGAGGTGCATCTTGATACATAGAGATGATCATTTGGTTCTGACCAGGAACATCATTATTATTTTTGATACACCTAAACCCCAAACATCTGTAAGAGCAGGGTACCTCAACTGTCATGTTAGGCTGTATATCCCTAAACCACTGAAATGCTTTAAATATCAGAAATATAGGCATGCTCAAACTGCCCATTGTGGCTCTATCACATGTACCTGGATGTGCTAGTAAAGAGCATGATATAAATCTTGCTCCACGTAGAAAGCTAAATGTGTCAACTGTTAGTGCAATCATCCGCTTATTCCTGTGCATGTCAGAGGTAGAAGGATGAAAAAGAAATTCAAAAGATAAAAACAGAACAAAATATATATCAAGATGCAAAGAGAAAGCTAGCCACCACCACTACACCTGTTCTGAAACTTCTTATTCTGGGAAGGTGACAGTTATTGAAAATATCAGTAGCAATACTCGTATGTCTATTTTACTATCTGATAATTTTGTCATACCTGAAGTTTATGATCGTGAGAGCTTCTCTGTGGCATGCATCAGTCGCATTACTTCTAGTCATACACTCCTGAAATAACTCCATAAATCATTCCATTCAAAGAACTTATTTGGGAAGAAAAGTATAGAAAGGATATAACTGAAAGATAAACCACCAGACTCCCAATGGGAAGAGGGAAGGAAGGATACCTCTATCCACCAAATGTAAACAGAACTCATTAAATGATCCTGACATCAGATGATGTAAAAGTTGACTAAATCACTGAACATTTTTATCCCACTGTAAGCAGTGCTATATATGTTGTTGCTGACTTCACAATTTACTGTCACTCTTGTAACATGAAGTTAATTGAAACACGTTAGCAAGTAATTAATCATGCCTCCCAATGGACTCTTGGCAATGGTTTCAGGTTTTCAGCAGGAAAAAAGTGTCTGTGTATCTGCTGAAAATACACATGCCACCCACACCATGAGTTTAACAGTGAGACAGAGTATTATTACAGTAGCAACAAAAGTCGAGTTCTTAGGACTTATCTTTGACAGAAAGCTTACATTCCTTGCACACATTTGTCACCTAAGAGAAAAGTGTGTTGAATCTCCTTTGCATTCTGTCCTCTAATGAATGGGGTGTAGATTCTTTGCATCATCTTTATCATGTGCTTATACATTCAAAGCAGATTATGGGGGAGGGGGGGTCAAGCCTGTGAGGTTGGCAGTGGTTGGATTCTATTCATCATCAGGGATGATGAATAGCTACTGGGGGATTTTCAACATCTTTTATTCTTAGCATTTATGTTGAAACAAATAACCAGCTTTATCACTTAGACAGAAACAGTTGTCTTCTAACTGTGCCCTAAAAATAAAGTCACTTCCAGAGCATCTTACATGGTCTATATTTTCTTTGCATTGGGAGGCTGTTTAATGCACACATCAGACTGACATATGTCACTTTGTATGCATGTTAAAGAGATTCTGCAAGCTATTGGCATAAATCGTGAAATATTACTCTCTCCATACATAACAACATTTCTCTATGGCAAGTTTTCTCTTCATCTTATAACCTCCCCCTATGCCAGCTAAGGAAATCCTCACACTTCTTCATCATCTGTTTACATGCAGTTATTTAATATGCACAGAGCAAAACTGATTTCTTTCCCATATATACTGATGGTTCAAAATCTGATACCTCTGTTGGTTGTGTTGCTGCTGTATGACATTGTCATATCCAATCATATCCCAGTTCTTTTCCACTTGGTTAGACTATAATAAATTTAGTTTGATCCTTTATCCAAGCGTAAGCAAACAAAGTTTTCCCCTGAAGTATTTTCAGGACTCAGGCAACTCATGGTAAAGGTGGACCAAGCTCTCATCACTTTCACCTTAGTATCTCTCATAATGCAAAGCACATCTCTTTGCAGACATGTATAATGCTTTGCATTAAGGGAAAGGCCACTACCCTTAATGCATAGATCAGTTTTGACCTTTATTGAATATTCAAGTACAGGTCAAACTCCAAAAACTCAGCATTGTTCCCCTCAGTAACAGGCTCACCCTGCCACTGAGAAAAAGTCTCAGAACCGGTTGGCTCTACACCATTGCAGGCTCACCCCACCACCAAGCAGAGCCACTCATTTGCTCATATCTGAGGGGTAACAGCAACAGCCGTGCCTCAGTTAACTTCATGGGCTATAGCATTGAGGTCTTGTCAGTGGGAGCCAGACCCTGAGGTAGTGATACTAAGACAGAAGCAATGGAGAAGTCATATTTACCCATATGAGTTGCCAAAAGGTGTACTACCTTATTATTAAATTACTCTGGATTTAGAGAAAGATGTTGGAAGTTTTTTCCCCACTTGGTTTAGACTATAATACATTTAGTTTAATCCTTTATCCAAGTGTAAGCAAACAAAGTTTGCACCTGAAGTATCTTCAGGACTGAGGCAACTCGTGGTAAAGGTAGACCAAGCACTAATCACTCTCATCTTAGTATCTCCCATAATGCAAAGCACATCTCCTTGCAGACATGTATAATGCTATGCATTAAGGGAAGGGCCACTACCCACTGGTTTAGACCTTTATTGAGGTCTCGTCACTGGGAGCTAGATCTCGAGGTAGTGATACTAAGACAGAAGCAATGGAGAAGTCATATTTACCTATGCATAGTCTGGGTAGTGGCCCTTTCCTTAATGCATAGCATTATACATGTCTGCAAGGAGATGTGCTTTGCATTATGGGAGATACTAAGATGAGAGTGACGAGAGCTTGGTCCACCTTTACCATGAATTGCCTTAGTCCTGAAGATACTTCGGCACAAAATTTGTTTGCTTACACTTGGATAAAGGATTAAACTAAATTTATTATATCCCAGTTCATTGCAGTAATTTGACAGCCTGGCTGGCTGAGTGGTTAGCATATCTGCTCTTCAGCCAAAAGGCTGCGGGTTTGAATCCCGTTGTGGGCATGGATGTTTGTGATTGTCTTTGGAAATACTAGTGGTGGTGGTCGGCGGTAGATAGCATTGGTGTAGTTGCGGTCAGTTGGCGGAGATAGAGTTGTAGAGCAGGTGCCCTCCCTCGATGAGTCTTTGGACTCCCTGGAGGTGTCTAATAATAATAATAATTATACAGCAGAGTTGCATGCATAGCTTGCACTTGTGCACATAAAAGAAAACTGCTGTCAAAAGTGCATGATTATAAATTATACAGATGCATTGAGTTCTATACAGACTATCTTCTCTCCAGTGTACAATCCATTTCCAGTGCTTTGCAAGATTCTGCAACTATTATACACATCGAATGTCCGTAATTTTGATATATTGAGCTGTTCTGGATTTCCAGCCACATTGAAATTGAGAGAAATGAGATTGTAAATGTGACTGCTAGAAAATGATAATTTTTCTGCATGATGGTTGTCAGTTCCATGACTACAAACAGTTTATAAGATCAAAGTTAATATCCCAGTGGTATTGTTGTGCCCCCTTTCTTATAAATTCTTATATCTCTATATCAAGCCGTTAAAAGTGATGTCTCTTCTACGTGGGTCACGTGGCATCTCTATCACACAAAGAAATAGCCTCAGGGCAGAGCCAAAATTCAACATTACTAGAGTCCTCAAACGTTACCTCTCTTAAAATCCCAAGAAATTTGTATTTTTAGACTGTGCCACTTGGAATTATTAAATTAAAGATAATAACTCATTCAAGAAGTAAGTTAGAAGATATACTCATGTTACCTAGGATTGCAATCGTAGCCTTAACCTTACTCAATTAAATTCCCATTCAGATCTGTAATAAGTTTCACAAGCAGTGCATCGAATTCTATACACAGACTCATATTTAGAAATACAATTTTATTAATACAGACCAGTATTTTACAATAAAAACATTTATTCAAACCTACCAGTTTTGCCAGCAAACTGTCTGGCTTTTTCAAGGCATTACGGAGATATGAAAGTTAGTAAATGCAAATTAAAAGGAACATAAAAACGTTGTAAACCAAACTAGTATCTATGGTTACACGTTTCGCATGACAGAGATGACTTATTGTTCTTATTCATTATCACGCATGCGTGTTTGTTGTAGACTTGTAATGTGATTACTGGCTAGCTGTAGTTCAGATTGATTCTTCAAACCAAACATCAGACAAGTTTTAGGATCTCCAAAAGATAAAGTTCCGTTCTACAAATATCCAGGAGTATATTACATTCCCTGCTCCTGTGGTCTTGCCTACATCGGACAAACTTCACGAAGTTTAGAAATTAGACAAAAAGAACATGTTGGTGATGTAAACCACAACAGAAGCATCTCTTCCGGCATAGATTGGCAAAACAGCTCCATGCCATATCTCGATGATGACTACAGACATTGTGTATTTAAGGAAGCCACAATAGTACTAATAACCGGCGGAAACCTCAACAGAAATCAGGGTGTAATTCTAAACAGTTCGTGGAAAAATTGATCCTCTCTCTCAATCAATCTGAACTACAGCTACCCAGTAATCACATTACAAGTCTACAACAAACACGCATGCATGATAATGAATAAGAACAATAAGTCATCTCTGTCACACGAAACATGTAACCATAGATACTAGTTTGGTTTACAACGTTTTTTATGTTCCTTTTAATTTGCATTTACTAACTTTCTTATCTCTGTAATGCCTTGAAAAAGCCAGACAGTTTGCTGGTGAAACTGGTAGGTTTGAATAAATGTAAATTATTGTAAAATACTGGTCTGTATTAATAAAATTGTATTTCTATTATAAAACGACCAAAAATGTATAATTTAATTTAGACTCATATTTAGTTAATTTCAAGCAAGGTTTATTAGCTTCTAAAATTACAGTTTACATACATGAACAATAATCACTCTAAATAGACACATTCTAATCTAAATCAATTAAATAGCTAAACTTCATCAGGTATGATCTCTGAACATAATTTTCCTCGAGTAATTCACACACAAGTTAATAATTCTTTAACATCTAGATCACTACTAAATTGCATTAATTAATTTCTATACTAACAATTGGTAACGTTAAGCATTCTTCAACATATGATTACATATGATATGAAAATTTCAGATTCACTTAATTACTATTCACTCATGACTTCCCATAAAACACAATTTTCTTCAGATAATTCACACAAGTTAATAATTCTTTAACATCTAAATTGCTACTAAATTCCATTAATTAATTTCCACACTAACAACTGGTAACTTTAAGCATTCTTCAACGTACAAATATTCAGATTCACTTAGTTACTATTCACTAATGACTTCCTGTAAAACACACGTGCTATAGTCCTGACCTATAATTGTATCTAAATCCTTCACTAACAAAGGACCTATATCATCACACACTCAGATTACATTCATATAAATAACCAACTTTACTTATCTCCACTCGGTGGTATCTCTAATTTTCTGCATCTGTTTCAGTCTATCTTCCGTTTCATTAGGACAATTCTTTGTTTTCCTCAATCTACCTCGGATTAACTTCTTCATAGTAATTACCAGCCTGGATATCGGGCGCATGCTTCTGCTGACTTTTTAACGGTATGGTCTGCCGTTACTTTCCGGGAATCTAGGACAGGATTACCCACAGTAACATCGTCCTAGTTTAGAGGTATCATTCGGCCATCCCCGAACCAGCACCAGGCTAAACCTTCACTACTCGAGGAAATCCGAGAACTCCACACGACGAAAAAAAACCAAGAGAGTTCATCAGGGAGGGGAGGGGGGTCCCCTAACCCTTTTATATGTTCACCCCTATCGGGGAAAAAACAGAACTTCGCTGTTCCCCCTGCACCTCGATTTCTTGTCACATGACCTCACGACGTCCGTTCTCTCCTGCTTGTTTACCCCACGTGCAAAGCATGCGACCGCTTGGGGCAATAGGCTGCTTCCCCCCGAACTTCAAGCTCATTTTTCTTTTTCTTTTACAAGTTATTCTTGCGTTGAATATAATATCAACACAAAACCATAACTCTCTTAATTTACACTTTATATCTCTGACAACTTTGCTTTATACATATTTATCTAAATTCATCTTTTTTTTAATTATAAAATCCTCCTTGAGCTGATTAATTATCTCTTTCTTCTTAAATTAATGTATTCAGTATTTTCTAAATTTCACAATGATACCTACTTAGAAACAAGCATGTTTACTAAATTATTTTCCAGAGTTTTTACTTCTTTGCTCGTTATACCATGATAAGTGGAAATTTAACATTCTTAACTTATCAGGGTATAACAGTATTCATCATAGCAGGCAGCACTGATAAATAAATGCATGAGATTTAGCTTAAAGTCAAGCACATGTACTCTAGCCAATATAGAAATGGAAGGGAGTAAGTTGTTCTCTAATCTGGCTGACCAACCATTTACCCTCAGACACATCTTATCAGACTAGGATAATTGCTTGAAATTTTTAACTTTTTAAAAAGAATCAATTTATGCAAACAGATTTGATTATGTATTCTATTTATATGTAGATACTGGTTTGATTAACTTAAGTTTTTAAAATTTGTTTTTTGTACATAACATGATATTTACTAATTATCTCTTTTACTGTTTATGATTACCTTGAGTACTGTTGTAGTCTTTGACTTGGTGCATTATATGACCTTTGCTGTCCTTACACGAATAAACTGCTAATGAGTCAACTAATGTTTCTGACAAAGGAAATAGTATTATCTTACTAGCCATTTTGTTTTCAAATAAATGAAACTTTTTTAATTTAAAGAAACAAATCTATTTCAGATAATAAAACATAGACTATAATAATGAAACTATGTTTGTCTTTAAAATTTAGATAATGATTTTTTTAGAATTATATTTTAATGCCAAAAATATAGTTAATTTGTATAGGAACTATAAATAGTCTTACTGATATTCCACATATGTATCTAGAACTATTATCTAAATGTTTACAAATTAACTAAATGTTTCTTTTCTTTTTCTTCATTTTTGTTTTAAATTTCAGTATTCAGCATTTTAATTTAGAAGCACTACTCCTGTAAATTTAAATAACAGATTATAATAAATCTTGAATAAAGATAAATGCAAATTGTTTATTTTTTCCCCTTTTCTGTGAATCATGTATCACTGCAGATAACGGGCCATGTTTCTGAGTGTTTTTTGCTAAGTTAAATTTTTGGTAGAAAACTATTAACCCCCTTTCAATCTCACAAGACTTTGATTTACCTTTTGTTGATAAACTATAAGTTTATCTAAAGCAAACTCTTTAAATTTAGCAACAAGACTGGCACCTTATAACTATATAAGGAAATTAACATTTCCTTATAGCTAGCCAGTCTGATTAGTCTTTGAGGTGTTTTTTGTGAAAGATATAAAATTATTCCCTCTAGATGTGTTTTGCTTTTGTATTTCCAACAAAATCTGCATCTGGATCATATTTAGATTATAGCATGTAATTTGTGGGTGCCAAAATGAACACTTCACCTGAACTTGTCTTTGGTCACTGTTGGAGAATCTCGAACATTTGGGAATCAAATTATTGGTAGTGAAGGAGTTCAGTTCACCAAGATTAAATCACATGCACATGTGGTGTAATAATTTTAAGTGCTGTTGTTCTAAAGATTTAATTATTTATAATGTGTGACTTTTTATATTTTTATGTCGTTAGGCCTGAGAAGAAAGCGGGAAATGAGCAGTAGTGAAAGAAGTGTTAGTGTGGAAGCTAGCAACAGTGAAGATGAGCCAAGTGATGTTCGTCACCCACAGACTGCTAGTGAGGTACACAGTGAAGTCTTGATTCAATAAATATGTAACTTCAATGGAATAAACACACACACACACACTGCACTTGTATTGTTTATTATTATGCTGGTAACAGGGCTCATACATTGGTTATTCATAATGACATTATTTCATGATACTATAAATATATGCTGTACATTAATTAAAATAATTTTTGATATTTCCAGTATTTCTGCATGGTCAAATTGTCATCTTCAGGAAACAATGAACAAAATGATGTATGACAAAGCAGAATAACAAAGGCAAATCTAAAGTCCTAAATAGTGTTCCTGGACCAGGCTGGGTGTTCTTGGCTGTTTGGCTGAAATTCTAAGGATAACTGTTCCCAGATTTAAGGCAATTTCATACAACTAAATTTATTGGGTTTGGGTAGTTATTATTATCTGAGGGGGGGAGGCTGCTTAAGGGTCAAAGCTGTATAACTTGGAGGAGACCTCCAATGTAGCCTTTTAAGGAATGCTGAGAACCAACTGGTGCTTCTGACCTAATGTCCAATCCTCAATTCTCGTAGTGCACCCTGTTAGGTATCTACCCAGACTAAACAAATGAGGATAGGCTGGCAGTTTGAGAGTTCTCCAGCTAAATTGATTCTTATTCGCTTAAACCACAATGTAAAATGATGGTACAACATGACAAAATTTCATGCTGGCTGGAATGTCGGCTAGCTAAACAAATCCCCATTGTTTTCATTAGGGAACCAGGATGAATAATGCAAAGTCAGCTACTGGAATAAATCCCAAAACACATCCTAACTCAACATTAGAAGAGGTCAAGATTGGTACTGTCAACATAAGAAGCATCAATGGAAAAGAAATGCAATAAAGTAGCAGAAGAATATGTACCAGATTGGCATAATAGGCATGTTACCAAAACAAAGAAGACAAAAACAGGTGATATAGTTTTTAGAAATAAATATAAAATTTTGTATTCAGGCAATAAGAATCAGCGAAAAGAAGAAGTAGCTATAGTATTCAACACTAAATACGAGGATTACCTTCTTCAGTGGCAGACAATATCAAGTAGAGTGATGTGGGCAAATATCAGAATGGGGAATTGGATAATGAGACTTATTTGTGCTTATTGTCCCACAGAAGGTTATACTAAGGAAGAAATGGAGGAATTTTTTGAGACATTAGAGAAGATTAACTAAGACTGAAAAGGGAAAAGTTGGTCCTTGTTAGTGATCTAAACAGCATAGTAGGAAATGATTATCAGACAAATAGAAATGTTTGGGGAAAATTTGGAGAAAAGTGCAGAGCTAATAATAATGGAACAGAAATCTGCTGGATTTCTGTTCAGGACGTGGATTAGTTATAACTAACACCATGTTCCAACATGGTTTCAACAAAAGTTGTGTATATGCATGGATTCACATGGAGAGAAGAAGAGAAGATGCAAGAAACAAAAGTCTCATCGTCTTTTCTTATTTCATTTCTTTTTTTATTTCACTTAGTTGATGATAGTGATGTTTTCCCACTTTTTTGGGACATAAGAGTATACAGAAGATTTGAAATACGAAGTGATCACTATTTAGTTTTGAGCAGGATAAAATCAAATTTCATATTGAAAATAGTGCAGAAGAAAGTTTTAAAATAAATCAAATTTGAGGAACTTTCAGAGTTGAATTGTAGACTCAAATATGCAAACATCATTCAAGAAAAAATGAGAGAGTTTCAAAACAAGAATCATCCTTTATTGATTCAGTGTCAAACCCCAAAGAAAACATTGCTTGATTCAGCCAGAGAGGTATGTAGTGAGAGTGTATGTAAGGATAGAAAAATTAGAACTTCATGGTGGACTCCAGAAGTTAAAGAGGCAGTCAAGGAAAAGTAGAAAGCATATTGAAAGTTCCTAGCAAGTCGGCTTGTGCTCTAAGAGAATATAGAGAAAAATACAAGAAATCAAAGCACTCTGTAAAACTAGCTAAACAAAAGTCATGGGAAGACTTTGGTAAGAACATAGAAAATAAATATCAGAAAGGTGATAAAATATTCTGGAGACTTTTGAAAAAGCTCAGAAATGGAGGAAAGGGTATGTAAAAAGAATTAGAGATTATAAAGGAGACATAAAAACTGAGGATAAAGATATTCTTGATGTATGGAGTAATTATTTTGAAAACTGCTAAATGAAACAAGCATTGTCACAGTGGTAGAAAACTTCCAATAGGAATACAGTCAGGAATACATATCCATACTTGAAGTAGAAAAAGTTACCAAAAACATGAAATGTGGAAAGGTAGTTGGAGTAGATGAACTCAACCAGAAATGCTCAAATATGGAGGTATATAAAAGTTTTACAGTGACTGCACTGCATAATTCAGAAAGCCTGGTCAGAGGGATGAATTCTGGATGATTGGGAGCTCTTTTTGTGCCCATCTGTAAAAAGAGAAATAACACTAAACATTAGAATTACAGAGGTATTTCCGTAGTGAGTGATCCTGGTAAGATTTATGCAAGAATACTTGAATAAATGGCTAAGAAAAATTGTGAAAGAAAAGCTTGGTGAAGAACAAGCAGGATTCAATCTAAATAGAGGTCAGATTCAGCTTTTCACTTTATAACAAATAGTTGAGAAATTTTGGGTATATAACAAGGATTTGTATTTAAGTTTTGTAGATCTGGGAAAGGCATGTGACAAGGTTCCAAGAGGAAGCTCTTCAAAACACTACATTTATATGATAGAATACTGGTGATAAAGACCATGTTGTCATGTGATTTGAATTTGCAGGATTTTGTGAAGTGCTCTGTGTGAGATGTATTCGTCACGAAAATTAAAGGATATGTGGAAAGAAATTCAGACTGGAGAGAGAGAGAGAGTGTATATTAAATGTTTCAAAAGTGAGTGCCTATTAGGTGCTAAGAATGGAGTAAATGTCAGTAGAGTAGACAGTATTAGCAGTAGGATGGAAAATGTTGGAAATAATATTGAACATGTGGTCTTGGAAATAGAGGAGAATGAAATGGATAAAAATAAAGAAGTAGTGCTATTTCTTGGCGAAATTGAAAAATTGCAGAAGTGGCAAGACATTAGCAGGGCTGAGAAGAGAAAGAAGTAGGTTGTAAGAAGTAATAAGAAAGACCAAGCACACAAATGAGAAAAACAAGCTAATGAGAAAATTATGTATATATACTCAATGATCAGTGAAGTACTTAATGAAAGTGTTACAAAATCGTGTTTCCCCCGTTGCAAAAATTCACGATAGTTACACCATCCAGATGCAAAAAAAGAGATGAAGGAACTAATTGTCTTGGTTGGCAGAGATGATTTCAGAGGTGAGAAGTATTCTATGATGGAGGATGTAAAAGAGTTGTTAGAAGAATCAAAACTGAATAGCAAGAAGATGAAGAGATTGTAAGTCTCCTACCACGCTGTGATAGAGGCAAACTGAGAAGGAGGGCAATGGTAGCAAATGAATCGCTACATAGGTTGTACAGAAAGAATGATGTAAGATCTGTGGTCTATGTTTGACAGAAAGAGGGGATTTTGTATAATGCTGATGGACTGCATCTAAATGGTTTTGGTGTTAGGTGTCTAGAGAGAGCTTTCTTCACCAAGCTTGCTGAAGTTCAAATTCAGCATTCTTGGTGAAGCAATTACGGAAGCTGGTGAGTTTATTTGAAGGCACCCATGAGGCAAGTGAGTGTGAGAATGACAAAGTGTAGAATCTAGTCTCTCAAGCAAAAATATTAACAAGGGTAGTCAATTTAGGAAGTACAGATTGGTGGGAACCTAAAGGGATGCTGCAATTTCTATATACTAATGGCTGAAGTATCAGAAAGAAGAGGAAGGAGTTTTTGGCATTGGTTAGTGCAACCTTACCAAAAGTTATAGGAATTAGTAAGATTTGGCTAACAACAGATGATGTAACTACAGGAATAGAATGTGAAGGGTTTAGTATTTTCAGGGAAGAGCGAAGATAGGATATGGATGGATACTGCTGATGATACCAGATAAATTGCAACCAAAAAGAATAGGATATAGGTGAGAGGGTAGTTGCCCATTTGAAGCAGTCTGATATAAGATGAAGGCTGCTACATAATATACAGTTGGTTTGTGCAATAGGTCAGGGGGTTCCACAGATGATCTGGAAGAGAAGAATATTCATCAGCAAATTAGTATACGAGTACAGGTCAAATGATTATTATGGGGGACTTCAACTTGGATAATATAGACTGGAAGGAAGAATGATTACATGGCAGGAAGGAAATGGAATTTATACCTACTGAGGGATAATTATTTGAGACAGCATGTGTTGGAGGGAACTAGGGGTATGAGAGTATTTGACTTGATCATAGGATTCGAGGAGCCATCCCTAACCAAGGTGGCGTGGCCACATTGCCTCTGGTTGGAAAAGTGATCATGTGATCTTAACTTGGGATGTTGTAAAACAAGAAATATTCTATCAAGAAGTGTATATGTAGAACTGCAAGGCATGTGATTATGACAAGCTTAAAAGGAAGCTTAAATCTGTGCCAGGGCATAAAACACTGCAAGGGAAGGATAATGGAAGAGAAGGAAAGTTAATGGGTTCAGTTTAATATGGAGAAATGAAAAGGTCTGCATTTTGGGATAAATAGATTACAAGCTGTGTACTAAGTTGATGGAATTGTACTTTTGGAAATAGGTGAAGTTGGAGATTAATTTGTTCATTCGTTGTAGTTGGTGTGTGGAAGCAGAGAGTTGTGGAGTAGGTGCCCTCCCTCGATGAGTCTTTGGACTCCCTGGAGGTGTCACATAATAATAATAATAATAATGGGTTAATCATAGATAGACAGTTAGTCATTAAAGTTTAGGGGGCATATTGCTAAGCTTACTTGGCTATTGAAAATCACATTAACAAGTAGAGATAAGGAAGTTGTTATTACTTTTTATAAGGTCTTGATTATGCCCACATCTTGATTACTGTGCTCAAACCTGGTCCCCTGGGTTTCTTGGGGATGAGGAAGCAGTGGAAAGGATTCAGAGGCAAGTGACCAAGAATGTGAGTGGCTTATGGAATGATCCCCTATGAGGGTAGATTGAGGATGTGTGGATTGTAGAAGTTGGCTGAGTTGGCTGATAGAAGAAAAAGATGGACTATGATAGAAACATTTACGTTACTTAAAGGGTTTTATAGGACTGATTCAGGGAATCAGTTAAATGTTACCCTTTAACTCTTGTTCTAGCCTGTCTTGCAGAGTGTGGAAACACTCTGCAGGACGGGCCAGAACAAGAGTTCGTCCCTGGAAGTTGATTAAAGGTGTGAGAACTAGATTTTTTGCTTGAAGAGTCGTGATTGAGTCGAATGGGTTGCCAGAGCAGTTTGAGTACTTTGTCTGTTAATGTGTTCAAGAAGGAATATGATAGATTGTATGGATAGTTTGAGTCTCTCACAATGAGACTTCAGACTCCATGGAGGTGCTTGTACAATAATAATAAATGGAACATTATATTGAATTCTAAATTCTTCAATTCTGACTGCATTACATTGCAGTTAGAATTGAAGAAGGTATGGGAAGATGGTTTGATGTTAAATTAAGTGTGCCACAAGGATGTTCATTATTTTCACTGTTATTCATTATCTATATGGATTACATTATGAAGGAAAGTGGTTTTAAATCTGATATCAAAATTAGTAATGTTAATCTTAACTCTTTGCTTTATGCAGATGATGTTATACATCTGAATAAATCCAGTAGAAGTCTGCAAGATTCCCTGACCATATTGAATAACTGAGCTATCTTTGCATGCCTATCTTAATATTTCATATGAAAACAGCAATAAAAAGACAAAGACAATGAAAATAGGCAGAAACAAAAACATTAACCTGAATGGTAACCGGTAGGACAAGTAAAACATTTCGGTATTTAGGAACAATTTTTAATTTATTTATTTATGCTTATGGCTACATGAAACTGGTAAGTGAAAAATACAATCTCAATTTCCAGAAACAAATGATGAAAATCTTAACATATAAAAGTTCATTACATAAAAGGCACAACCTGCTTTCTAAGGCTTTCATTTTTTTTTTTTTTAATAAAGCAAATGTAACTTGTCATAATGAAGCTAGGGAGAGTTATCATCCTCTTCACAACATAAATGTGGCTGTATCCGAGGTTTAATTAGAGAGCAGTTGTGTCTTGTGTGAGAAAACTTGATCTATTAGAGGAGGCCCATTTCACATTGTATCATCATCTTCTAACACGAGGAGGAGTTCTGCTGATACAATGATGAGGACTATGAGAGTGACTACAAGAATAACGTCTTCGTGGTGAGACTGGACTGTGATCTTTTGTATCCTCCATAACCACCACCACCACCACCACCATACCAACTACATGTCAAGGCCCAGGCTGGAAAGCCAATTCAAGGCCTCATCTGTCACTTTGTGGATGTCCTATATGCCACTACCGTGAAATTGGTGCCTTGGGCAGTCGTACATAATATGAGTAATCATCTGAGCCACGGGAGAACAATCACAATAAGAGTGATCTGACAGTCCCCATTTATGTAGAAGGTAGCCACATCTGCCCTGACTAGTTCTGATCCTGTTTCTAGGAAGATCAAAACCAGACTGCAGAGCACAGGGATCTTCTACCAGGAAGCCGTTTGTTGGGAGATTGTTGGGCCATTATTCTCTCCATATGTCAGATATTGATGGCAGCTGAAGAGAGTTCGTCCATGGACCAGAGAGGCTTTCTAGATTTGAGGCGAAGACTAGGTGGGTTTATGAGAGTCTGGTGTAGGGGCAGGAGTGGGATGCTCATTGCTTTATTAAATTCCTTAATCGAGGCTTGTCTTTTCTGTATGTGTGGTGGAGCAATGTTAGATAGAACAGGCAGCCAGGAGAGAGGGATGCTTCTCACTTCCCACTAATTGTGTGCATGGTAGAGTTTAGCTGGTGTCTATAATGTCAGTGTCTGTACTTCTTTCCCAGACAGGGGCACAATATTCTGCTGCAGAGAATGCGAGGGCTAGTGCAGACAATCTTAGGACTTCTGCACCACAACTCCAGGTTGTTCCAGCAAGCCTTGAAATGGGAGGAAAGAGTGCTGTAAAAGGAATTAGAAATGATAAAGGTGACATGAAAACAGGAGAAAAAGATATCCTTGAAGTATGGAGTAATTACTTTGAAAAACTGCTAAATGAAACAAACAGTGATGACAACACAGCGGTAAAAAAACTGACCAGGCACACAGTCAGGAATACATAACCATACTTGAAGTAGAAAAAGCCATCAGTGGCTTCAAATCTGGAAAGGCAGCAGGAGTAGATGATATTCGACCAGAAATGCTCAAGTATGGAGGTATAAAAGTTTTACAGTGGCTGCACTGCATAGTTCAGAATCCTGGACAGAGGGACGAATTCCAGATGATTGGAGTAGAGCTCTCGTAATACCCATATATAAAAAGGGAAATAAAGCTGAATGTGAGAATTACAGAGGCATTTCATTACTGAGTGTTCCTGGTAAGATATATGCAAGTATACTTGAGAAATGGTTGAGAAGGATTGTGGAAGAGAAGCTTTGTGAAGAACAAGCTGGATTCAGGCCAAATAGAGGCTGTCAGGATCAGATTTTCACTTTACGACAGATAGTTGAGAAATCATTGGAATATAACAAAGATCTGTATTTAAGTTTTGTAGATCTGGAAAACGCATATGACAAGGTGCCAAGAGAGAAGCTATTCCAAACGCTACAGTTATGTGGTGTTAATGGGGCATAATATCAAACAATATTAGTCTCTATTTGAGTTGTACGTCTGCATTTAGAATTGAATCAAGTACAGGAAGATTTTTTAATGTTAAATCTGGTGTGAGACAAGGATGTACATTATCCCCTCTCTTATTCATTATCTATATGGATCACATTATGAAGGAAAGTGGTATCAAAATTGGAGGTGTTAATCTCATCTCTTTGCTTTATGCAGATGATGTTATATTTCTAAATAAATCTGCTACAAGTCTGCAAGATTCCCCGACTAAATTGAATAACTGTTGTAATAGATATGGTATGAAGGTCAGCATTAAAAAGACGATGAATATAGGCAGAAACATTGAAAAGATCAACTGCATTGTTAATGGAGAACTTATAGAACAAGTAAAACATTTCATATACTTAGACACAATTTTTAGTGAAGATGGTAAGTTAAATATGGAAATAGACAACAGAATTAACAAAGCTGGTATGGTAGGAAGTCAACTGAATACATTTATATGGAATAAGAGAGAAATTAGCCAAAACACTAAATTAGCTGTATACAATACATTGTTTAAATCAATTTTAACTTATGGATCCGAGAGCTGGATTAGAAGTAAAACACTTGACCAAAGATTAGAGACCGGAGATATGAGAGTCCTGAGAAAGATTAGGGGCATGAACAGATGGTAATATCATATTAAAAATGAGGATATTAGGAAAGAACTTGATATTGTCAGCATCCAGGAATGCATTAGCAGGGCTAATTTCAAGTGGTATGGTCACTTAAGTAGAATGGGATAGGAGGTTAGCAAAACAAATGTTCTCTGCCAGGTTGGCAAGAAAAAGGACCCAGAGGAAGACCAAGATATAGGTGGATTGATATAGTAAAATGTACCTTAGAAGACAGAAATATAAGTCCTGATAATATTGGAGTCTTGACATTTAACAGACTGATTTGGAGGAAAATTGTAGATAAGAAGTTAGTAATGATGTAAATTTTTCATGTAGTATACTATCATATCCTGTACACCCCTTGAGAGTATATTTCAGGAATTTGATGATGATGATGATGGTTCTTTGGACAAATCATAATGGAATGTCACTTCAGTGTTCCTAAGTGCAAGGTTATGCATTTTGGATTGAGGACATTACAGGCAGAGTATTATATTAATGGTAATTTGCCACAGGTCGGTCAGTGAAAGTAGTTTAGAGACTACATTTCTCATGTGATTAAGACATAACAGCAGATAACTGCAGTAAAGAGAACACTAACATGTAGGAATAAGGAAGTTATTCTTTCACTTTATAGGATTTTGATAAGACCACACTGGCTGTTTTTGTGCAGATATGGTTTTCTACATTCTGCATAGATGAGGAAACAGTCAAAAAGATTCGGCACCAGTTTACCTAGATCATATTGTGCCTGTGGAAATTTCTGTATGAAGACAGACTGAAGGAATGTGGTTTGTATAATTTGAGAAATAGGAGAGGTGATATGTTGGATACAAGTTGCTCAGGAGACATTACAGTATAGACAAAAGTGAGATATAGCGTCAATTAGAATCCAACTTGGTGTGGTCTGAGTGGTGAATATTTTGAGTACATGTTTAGCGACTGTTTTCAAAGAAAGATATGATAGTATTTAGCATTGTGTCCTAGAAATGGCTCTTTGTGTATGAATTATTGATTTCCTGGAGGAGCTGCATAATCATAATAATAATAATGGTGGGGGGGAGTGGTGACATCACCCACATGTGCGGCTTCTAGACAATGACATGGATGGAATAATTATATATTTGCTAACTTGGAAAGTATGAATAAACATTAATACAGCAGATAGACTGATGTAAAAAAAGGTAAAAAAAAATAATAAGAGAAAACCCAACATATTATGACTATAATTGTTCATAAATTTGATGACTGTGATATATTAATAAACATTTGTATGACACAATTTTTTAAAATTTTTATTATTATTATTATTATTTATTTATTTTTTTGCCTCAGTAACTAGTTCCAGTTCCAGTTTAACAAAAGCATATAACAGCAAAAATTTTTACAAAAAATTGCTGCTGAAAGACGTTACTTCATGTTTTGATATTTGTTGTAATTTTTGCGCTTCTGTTTCTGCCACATTTTAGAGCTGGTATATTTTATTTGCACACGTGTGTGTGTGGGTGAATATATACAGTGTGTGTGTGTGTGTGTATGTGTATACACACCCGCAGATGTGAGGCCCTTTGACACTTCTGCACATGTCAAAAGAAGGAGAATCCATTTCGATATATAGGATTACATGTCGGAAAAATTAACTTTTCTCTCATGAAATTGTAGTTTTTAAAGTAGTAACTATTTTGCTTGTATAACAATTGGAAAATTTTACGTATAAAGCACATTATTTCATGTGTTCGTACATTCTTTATTTTTTTCTCCTCTTCAGCATGAATTGACTTCTTCGCAATCTGCCAGATCCAGTTCTATCAAGTGTGGGCGTACTACACACACACACACACACATGTGCTTTATATTTATACTTGAAATTTTTGATTCAGATATGTGCATAAAATTTTATGACTATTTTCATGATAAGTTCTAAATTTTCTCTCTTTTTTCCAAATTTCTAGCTTGACAGTTCTCAGGTTAGCGACAGGCCACGGAGTAGTGGTGAGGGTAGTGAACGTACAGGTGAAAGCCAACCTAGTAGCCCTTGTGAAACTGACCAGCAGCCACAGCAAATTCCAAAATGTCCTGCACAAGATCATGACATTTCTCACTGCCAGCAATCTGGAAGAAAGTGGCGCCGGCATAGAGTGGAGGGAAGAAATAAACAGAGAGTAGATAAGAATAAAGAAAGAGAAAGTTCCAGTGGTGATGAGAGTGAGTTGAGCAGCGTCAGCGAGGATAGTCTACAAAGTGATACTGATCCTGCTGATTGTTCTGAAGGCCCAAATCATAGAGATCATCTTTTAAAGACTCAAGCAGTTGAACCATCAGAAGATTCTGGAAGGGAAGGAGAAAAACCATCTCACGTGTGGAGGCGGAAAATTTTGAGAAGGAAAAGAGCTAGATTGGCAGCTAATAATGCTCGAGGTCAGGATACTACCAAAGTACAAGATTCAATGGAGAAAGGTGAGGTGCTTTCTGAAGATAGTGCAGAAAAGAATACTGGTGACAGTGCAGCACAGGAATCAGCACCTCCAAGATGTTTTTTAGATGATGTAACAATTGTAATCGGACAGAAGAAAAGGGAAATTGAAGATGAAGATGAAGAAGAAGAGGAGGAAGATGATGAAGAGGAAGAAGATAATTCTCAAAAGCAGTCAAGGAGTATTCAACCTCTTGCTGATGAAGATCCAAATACTCATAATAGAGGACCATTGCAGAGGCCGCCTGCACCACCTCAATTATTGCCAGAATTAATGAAAGCTGTATTAGAAAGAGAAGGAAATTTGCCAAGATTTGGAGATCGGCTTGATAGCGGTGATATGTATGAATGCCGCCAGTATCTTGCTAATCTTCATCCACAACACCATCTTCCAGGACCAGGGTAATTAACCATGTTTTATATTAATCCCATACATGAGAGGTTGTAGAATATTTATATATAAAGTAAACAGATAAGTTATTTACATGAATATCAATTAGATGGAATTGTCAACAGATATTTTATTATTTTTCAATATAACTCCCTCACTATTAACTCAATCCATGCCACTTTGATTTTAAGACAAGAAATTCTGACAGTTGAAAGTCAAATATGAACTAAAAGCTATTTAGTCACAGTTATACATCAGAGTTATCCAAAAAATACTGACCATATGTTATAAGGAGTTGAAACTACTGAGATGTAGATTAGGATAGGTAAATAGTTTATAATCATTATAACTGTGCTAGACACATTTATGAATTAGTCTTCTTGCTTACACATAGAGGGCAATTGTTCCTTGTGATAAAACAAATTTGTTTATTTTTCTAGAAACAAATATTTTGAAGCATGCACATGGTATAAAAAATGGCTTCAGCATCGGATTTGCAGAAACTCAAGATGTTTGCCACATTATTTGCAAGAGATTCTAGTAGTGAATCAAATGAAGAATAACTTGAAGAATTCTTTTTAGATGTAATTGATGACAGCGATGTTGATGTCTCATTGGAGTTCTGATAGTTTGTCCCAAGCTAGGAGATGGTGCCATATACTGGCTGGATCTTTGTTTATGTCATCCTTGCTTTTCTTTTACAGGAACACTGGTGTTTCTCAGGATATCCCCATAAGTAATTGCTCGTTGGAACTGTTTGAATTATATTTTGATGAAGATATAATGAACATTTTAGTTGAGGAAACGAACAACAAAGCTATGCAGTTCATTGCCACTACAACCCTCAAATGTTTTTCTTATTGTTTTTGTTGGAAAGACACAGGCAGTAGTGAACCGAAGGTGTTTTTAGCATTGTTACTGCTTCAAGGCATGATTCAAAAATAAAATGGTAGTGGTCTAAAAAGGATGATCGAGACACCATTTTTTTCACAAGTGATGTCCGAATGCAGGTATTCCTTGAGAATGAAAATTTTACTTTGAAATTTTTTCTGATTATCCAAAACTAAAAAAAAATAGGCTTTTTTTTTTACCTTCAAAAAAAAGTTCCAAGAAGTTTATACACCAGAACAAGATATTTGTGCTGATGAAAGCCTTATTTTGTACAAGGGCCGACTTAGTTGGAAACAGTACATGCTGCTATAGTGCTCTTGTTTTAGTTCGAAATCCTTGGAACTTTGTGAATCATCTAGGGGATATGTATGTGAATTGATAATTTATAAAGGTGAAGGCACTCAGGTATGCAGTTTACTGCCTAATGCTGCTTTTGGTACACAAATTGTTGTTACCTAAGCATCTTTGCTGCTGAATAAGGAGGTACTGCATTACCTTAGATAATTATTTCAACAGTCCCAAGTTTGCCAACTACTCAGTTACCAAAAAAAACTGATGTTTGTGGAACTGCTAAGACAACCCAAAAAGAAATACCTGAAGAACTCAAATTGAACAAGTTAAGAGAGGAGAAACTTGTGTCTTTCAGTATGGGAAGATTGTTACTTGAAATGGAAAGACAAGAAAGATGTTATTATGCTGAGCATCATCTGGAAACAAAATGGAGAATGTCAGCAAAAAACCAGCTATATTTTGGTACAACAATGCCATGGAAAGTGTTGATTGTTTAGACCAAATGACTTCATATTATCCTGTTACCCAGAACAGACAGAGATACTATGTAAAAATAATTCAGACACTTTTTACATATCTCTGTGTACAATGCTTTTGTATTACACACAAAGTTAGGCGGTAAGCTTGATCACATAGCTTTTAGGCTGGATCTCATAGACAAGGTCATTGAAACCTACTATGCTCCGAGGGCTAACAAGAAAGGCAGAAGACCAGCTAAAGAAGAGAAAAAAATCAGACTGACTGGAAGGTGCTTTCCAGAATACATATCCCCTAATATAAAGCAAGCAGAGCCAAGAAGAAAATGTGCTGTTTGTAGTACAAAATCAGTTTTAAGAAAGAAGTTCATGAAGAAGTGTGTATGTGGTGCCTCCATTGCCAGATATTAGGGTTATGTGTTTCACCATGCTTCAAAATCTACCCTACTATTCGAAACTTCTGAAGAAATGCCAATTTAGTAGCTAAATATATTTTTTTTAGTAAATCATTGACAGTTTTTGTATAAAAATTGTAAATAAATACTCTTATACCTAGTTAATCACATAGTCTTGAAATTTGGAAAAATAAATACTGGGGTAAAGCACCTGAATTTTTTTTTTTTTTTTTTAAATGTTTAGCCCATATACGAGAAGTTGGTTGATCAGCCTATAGTACATTAGTACTGTATATGGGTTGGGAAAGGAAAAACTTGTTTACATTTGATTTAAAAGCCTGTATGTTGTATTCCTTTGGAAATACGTCAGGGGGGGGGGAAGACTGTTCGACAGTACAGCAGTAACAGGGATGAAGGAGGAGAAAAAGAAATTTGTTCTGTGGGTTTGAAGGTGTACTGTGAAAGGATGTCGGGCAGCAGCTGTACGTGTTCCAATGGGCTCGGCACATAGTGGGAGAATTATTGATGCTGTTTCAGATGAACATTTCCCTTGGAAATGTTTATGGAATATACAAATTGCAGAGACCAAACATCTATGTGAGGGGAGCGAGTTGGTAAGAGATGGGTGGTCATTTATCAGTCTAATTGCTTTTCTCTGTATAGTCAAGCATTTTGAGGGACCTTTTAGGAGTCCCAATCCAAATGTGAGAGCAGTATTTGATAGCCGGGCGGATTTGCAATTTGTATAAGGTTAACAGCTGTTTAGAGGTCGAGTAATGTCTTGAGCTAAAGAGAAAAACCTAGTTTTCTGGAATCTGAAGAAGCAATGGTTGTGATGTGTTTATGCCAGGAGAGACTCGATGTCAGGGCAGTTCTGAGAAGAGAAATCTCATCTTGTGTGGGAATTTGAGTATTATCAAAAATAATGCTGGGGGAAAATGGTTCTTTTTTGAGAAATAAGACAGAACTGGGTTTTACTAGCGTTGAAGTTGACGAGGTTATCTGAGTCCCCATTGGAGGATGGCTTGGAGGTCAGAATTAAGGGCAGTGGTGGTTGATGCTTTGTGGGTTGAAGTGAGTTGTGTAGAATAGGGTTTGTCAAATGAAAGAGAGGAGTGTAATGTGCTATCGTCTGCAAAACTGTGTATTGGATTGGAGGTCAACTGAAGTAGGTCATTGATATATAGAAGGAAGAGGGTCTTTGAGAGAACTGAACCTCGTGGGACCCCAGCATTAGTTGGATGGCGAGAGGATAGGGTGCCATCACACATGGTGTTCATTCAGACAGGAAGCTAGCAATCCATCTGCAGAAGTCCTGAGACAGTCCAAATGATGGGGGTTTGCTTAGTAAGCCTTTGTGCCAGACCCTGTCAGAGGCTTTAGGGATATCAAGTGGAACTTAACAAAATTGGAATCTAACAGTCAGCCATTTTAATACAATTTTATTGTATTATAATTAGAATTTTAGAGTTATGACTTCTGAATATACTTAAACTCTATGATTTTTGCATATGTAAATGATGGAACATATTGCAATATGAAGGAACCGTATTCCTTCATATTCAAGCAGTTATTCTGCTCCTCTATGTATCATTTATGTAGAAGTAATGGTTGCCTCTCCTATAGAAAATGCACATGATTTTGAATAGTTTGTCGTGGATACTTTGCTCTAATGAATTTTCTTTAGAGTAGTATATAGTATAGTGTCTATAGGACTTTGCATTAGGTTGCTATAGTAAGAGCCCACTGCATAATTGGATTACCAAGTAGTATAAAATTGTGTAGTTTTCAATATATTACAAATGATTTTGCAGTTTTTTGTTATAATATTTAGATTGAAAAGCTGACAGTGGCTGTTCACACATTTATTACTAAAATAGTGCTCTTAGATATATATATTCTTTCATTGGAATAAATAGTTTATTATATGAATTTAGAACCTTCTTAAAGATCAGCAAATTGCATTATATTTTTATATAAAGAAAAAATATAATTTTCACTCACATATGAAGAGTATTATTATTATTAAGAGAGACCTCCAAGCAGGCAAGGACTCGTTGTGGGAGGTCACTTACTACACTCACCAGCTATCATGCTTATTCTTGAATTCATTCATGTTTCTTGCACATGCAACATCCAATGGCAATCCATTCCAATCATGCACCACTCTATGAGAGAAAAATCTAGATCTCATCCTCTTCTTAGCAACATTCATTCTCAGCTTTCAAGGGTGCCTTCTTGTCCTTTCCCCCACCCTCAATAAATTGAAAATTCCATCAACTGAAATCCTGTATGACCCTTTCAGAAGTTTGTAAGTCTCAGTCATATCACCAATCTTTCTCATGTTTGCTAGTGTCTGTAGTCTACAAATTCTCATCTGTCTTCATAATGCGTATTCCATAAACCTGATATCCTTTTTAACACTCTCCTTTGCTCTCGCTCTCTCTATTTCTGTCTCTCTCCCTGTTGTATCAGAATCACAACGGAACCCAGAAGACCAGATCTGCACACAATAGTCCACATGAGGTCTTATCAAGGCCTTGTAAAGAGGCAAAATGATATTTTCATCTTTACATGTGCAAGTTTGTTTCAGCATTGCAGTTATCTTTTGACTTGTATTTGCAATCTTTGCTACATGGCCCCTGAACTTCAACTTCCTATCTACTAACACTAAGATCCCTAGCCTGATCAGTTTCTTCTAGCATAATCCCACTAATATAATATGACATTGGATATCTAATCACACCAAAGTGCATGACTTTGGATTTACTGACATCCATTTTCCCATGCCCACATTTCCAGCCTATTCAAATCATTCTGCAAGTACTGCATATCAGCAGCATTCTGATTACTCTGCCTATCTTCGCATCATCAGCAAATATGTCGCCTATCAAATCCTTCCCAATGTCATCAATGTTCAGATTGAATAACAGTGGACCAAGGACTGATCCTTGTGGTACACCACTGGTCTTGTACCACAAGATGTCAGTCAGCCATCCTCTTATCCATGCTAATGTTTTATAATCCAAACCTGTATTCTCCAGTCTATGCAACAGTCTTCCATGCTGTATTCTGTCGAATGTCTTAGCAAAATTCAAAAGTATCATGCGGTGTATCCATTCCCCTTGCCTAACTCAGTTATCCTCAGTGTAATTAAATAAATATAAGAAACATGCTAGATTTTAATAATGAGATGTTGGAACTTCATCTTGTTCCTAGAGATTTAATTAGATTCACTATGCTTTCCTATTTCCTATTTTTATCCAAACATACATTTCCTATAGGTATTATTTCTGGGAAAACTCCCATGTTACTCCTCTTAAAAACTATTATTTTTACGGCTATTTTTCCTGCTTTTGTTTAGGAGTGCCTCCGTTTTAGTGTCATTGGCTTTTTACACATATTTGTCTCCAAAATACATCTGCAAGGCCCCAAGAATTCTTGAGTAAAAATCAAGACAGTTTTTTGGATGTTGTTGCCTGTCTTCTTTCTGTGGTGTGCATACTTCTGCTGTTATGGTGTCGAAAGGGGATTGGGGGGGGAGCTTAGGCAATGTGGAAGAATTAATTTGAAAAAAACCTGGATTTTTTGTATAATATATACATATATTATTTTTAAGTGTGGGCTGAGCACTTTTTTTTTTTGTATGGCCTGGGCTGAAAATAGCAACTGTCTTTAGAGGAAGGGGAAGGGTTTATGGGAAAAGGGGGCTGGAGAGAGGGTTGATGGGGTGCGAGCCATTTTTTATTTATACTCCTTTTGTGCAGCTGAAATGGTCGTGATTGCTCTGATTGTTGGCACTTGAATGAATCCATATGATCATACGTTGGGAGAAGAAAAAAATGAAAAATTTAGAAATATGCGCATTTCAAAAGGAAAATGAAATATCACAAGCCAAGAAATTGCATGTCGTGCATTCATTTTTATTTTTTAATTTATGTATAGTTAAAAATTGTTCTCCATTTTCAGTAATATATATATATATATTTTTTTACTTCCAATTTAGGCAACCTGACAACAGTTTTTAAGTTATTGTTGTATAGTTGGAAACAATTTCTAATCATCATGGGAATTAACCACTCTTCCGTGTTATCAATAACAGATATCTTGCATATGGTAATATTTTGTTGGAGATAAAAAGTAGTTGTCTTCTTATAATAGAAGAATTCCCACTATAATTCTTAGTTTCATTTCAATTTCTTATAGGTGGGTACTATGAAACCTTCTCCAGTCATCTGGAATTCAGCCTACTGACCAGGCTTTATAAAATATACAGAACAGCCAGCATGACAGTTTTATACCTCCATATTTGAGCATTTCATACTAACTATGATCCACTCTAGCTGTCTTTCCACATTTCAGGTTTATGGTGTTTTTTTTTTTTCCTAAATCAAGTTTTGCTGCATGCCACAGGACTCTGTGCTTTTCTGTTAGTCTTTGATTTCTACGTTAATAATGCAAAAATGGAATTTTTATGTTTTAAACTTATGTCTGTTGTATAAGACGACCAATTTCCAAAGAACCCTCCCCCCCTCCCCAGATCTGAACTCATGGAGGAAGCAGATGCTATGTTGTGTCGGCTTGGTGTTTCTGCTTTTGAAGTGTTTGTGTTAACGCCTATTGGTCGCAGTTATGAACTAATTTTTATGTTGTGAAGCTTCCAACACTCTGAGATTATGTAGGGTTGGTGGACGTTGATCGAGTTCTCATCACATTTTATGGCTATCATTTCCGATATTCTAAGCATTGTTTCGTTGTCTTGTCTGTCTATTATGATGGCCTTGTCGATTTGTGGAGTATTTTTTTGTTCCAGGGAGTGAACTGCTATTTCTGTTTTCCCTGTACTTTGTATTCTATTTTTCTTTTTGATGTTGCATTTTTTAGTGTTTAAATGTTCTGGAATAGGGATGTTACAGTCACGGAAGTGTTCTTGTAGTCTTGCCCATAAAGACCCTGATGGTAGAACCTGTGTAGGTGATATCACAGTCTTTTTGGCAGGGAAATTTGTAGACTACGTTGTGGTGTTCTAATATTTCTTTGTGTGTGTGAAATTTAGTGGGTTTTAGAAGATTTGCCAATTTTTGGTTTGTGGTGAATACCAGTTTGTAGTCAGTATGTTTGAAGATGTATTTGTAGGCTTTGTATGTGTTCTGGATGTATGGCAGTTTGATAACTTTTTGTGTTGGGAAGTTTGTTTTGGTTGTTGGATTGTTTTGACGGGTTTTTGCTTATTTGCATAATTTATTAGTTGTGTGGGATAGTTGCGATTTTTAAAAATCTGTGTTAGTTTCTTTATTTCTGTGTTGAGATAATTATGGTTAGTTGAAAACTTGTAAGCATTTATGAATTGTGATAGGATAACTGATTTTCTAACAGAATATGGATGGTATGAGTAGAAATGGAGGTAGTTTCCAATATGCATGGGTTTGTGATATATTTTTATGGCTATTTTGTTGTTTTTTCTGATTAATGTCAAGTTTAGAATATTGATGGATTTATTCTGTTCAGTTTCTATGGTGAATTTTAGTCTGTTGCTGTAACTGTTTAGGGGCGCTTGTAAAGTGGTGATGTGTAGGTTCTCCAATGCAAAGAATATCATCCACATATCTGCCATAAAACGTGATACGGGGGGGAGTAGGAGTGATTCTATGTGTGCTAGGAATAATTCTACTAGTTGTCCGCTGATGGTTTGGCCCATAGGGAGTCCGAAAATTTGAATATACATGTTGAACCTGAAGAAGTTTGCCGAGATTATTAGTTTCATTAAGTTTATAATATCATTAGGTGTTAATTTTGTACAAGAGTGTAGGGTGTGATCTTCTGTAGTGTGTGTATGATGTCTAATGTTCTGGGAACGTCCACTTTAGTGTATAATGAAGCTGCATCCAATGAAGCGAGGATGTCTTCCTGGGATAGGAGGTTATGCTATTTATTTTTTTGAAAAGATATCGTCCGTATTTTTTATCATGGAGTTATACATTGTAATTGTAACAAACTTCTCAATGTTGGTAGCCAAACATTGAGAAGTTTGGCCATAAACCTGTTCCCTTCCTCTAAAAAACAGTTGCTATTTTCATCAACCTTTTTCACCTTTTCCCACCATACAAAAAAGTGCCCCTGCCCACCCTTAAATGTATATATTATACAAAAAAAAAAAACCATTTTTTTTTTCAAATTAATTCTCTCACATTACCTGAGGGCCCCCCCTCTCCTTTCAACAACATAACAGCAGAAGTATACACACCATAGAAAGAAGACAGGCAACAACATCCAAGAAAAGGTATGTGCGAATTTTCTTCTATTATGCTACACATATTTGTCTATAAAATATGTGTAGCATATTTTAGAGACAAAAATATGCTCTTAAATAGAGGGAAACATGGAAAACAATTGTATTTTCATTGGAGAATATATAAAGAACAAGTAAACATTTTAGCCAGGTAGGCACCATTTTTAGTGAAGAAAGTGAATTAAATTTGGTGGCCTGGTTGGCCAAGTGATTAGTGTACCCACAACAGGCTGCAGGTTTGAATTTCATTATTGGCATAGATGCCTGTGATTATCTTTATCTAGGAGACCACTACCCTGCTTTATTACAGGCCTGAAGCAGCTTGAAAAGGTTCCATGTGGGGTCACTACAGATGGGTTTCTAGATTATGTAAAAAAATAAATAAAATATATAAAAACAATATAATGAATTTAGTTTACTCCTTCATCCACGTGTAAGGAAACAAAGTTTGTGCCTGAAGTATCTTCAGGACTGAGGCGACTCATGGTAAAGGTAGACCAAGCTCTCATCACTCCTTGCCTCAGTATGTCCCATCATGTAAAGCACATCTCCTTGCAGATATGTATAATGCTATGCATTAAGGGAAGGGTCAGTATCCGGACCAGTTTCGACCTTTATTGAGGTCTCGTCAGTGGGAGCCAGACCCAGAAGTGGTGATACTAAAGTAGAAGCAATGGAGAGGTCATATTTACCTATATGCGTTGCCAAAAAGTGTACCACCTTATTATTAGATTACTCTGGATTTAGAGAAAGATGTAGGAAGTTTATTTTCCACTTGGTTAGACTATAATAAATTTAGTTTAATTCTTTATCCAAGTGTAAGCAAACAAAGTCTGTGCCTGAAGTATCTTCAGGACTGAGGCAACTCGTGGTAAAGGTGAACCAAGCTCTCATGACTCGTTGTCTCAGTATCTCCCATAATAGATAAACGATTAAACTAAATTTATTATAGTCTAACCAAGTGGAAAATAAACTTCCAATAAAAAAAATTAAAAAAACCCTTAGCCCATCCACAGTATCAATGTACTGTAGGCTTATAACTTTCTGTGGATGGAAGCAACATAAAAAGAGTAAAGATACACAGTAATCCCTCAATTAATGTAGTTAATGGACCCTTGATGGAAGATAAATAAAATGTGGAAATTTTGCTGCATTGTGACTATCTTGAACTGCATAATATTCATGTGTTATTTGAATATTATGCAGTTTCTTCACTGTCTGCTTCATTGTCTGCTGTTCCATTTTCTTTCATTGCAATAAGGCATAATGCTTTCATTTTAATGCATGCAGTACTAAGAAGAATTTCTTTTTAAATATAATCTTTGACCTAAATTAATAAAAGACACTCGATTTCAATAATTTCAATGTTTCTATTCCTAGTAGTCTGCAAACTTACTGAAGTTGATGCATCTTTACCTCTTTTCTTATATTTGTCTTTTTTATTCAGATTAGTTCATACTTTTGACTCATTCATTCCCAATTCTCTGCCTGTTTTCTCATTTCTATTTCCATATTAAAATCTATTTATTACTTGACAATTTGCTTCAGAAGTAACAACCTTTCTTTTTCTTTTTTCTTTTTCTTTTTTTTTTTTTAGCAAACTCACTGTTTATTTCATTCTTTCATTTATTCATAGTCAATGAGAGTTATTAATTTTTTAATTTAATATGGTGAGAAACAAGCAACCAGTGTGTATTCATCCAGTGATGTTAGAACAAACTGAGATGTTTCACTGGTGCTTATATGCATTGTTATTCATTGTGCAGACCAATTTCATGCACGTTGTTTAAAAAAAATAAATCTACACCTACCAGACACCATGTTAACTTAATTTTATACCCATGTTTATCAAGACTTGGTATCCGTTTATAAACCACATCAACTTGAGAAGTCTGCTAGTCAAAATTGCATTAAAGACAAAACTTAAATTTACATGAAGTAATTGAAAGTTTATTTTGTCTAAATCTTTCTCTAAATCCAGAGTAATTTATTAAAAAAAGGGTGGCACACCTTTTGGCAACTCCTGTAGGTAGAGATGACCTGCTAATGCTTCTGCCTGGTATCTCCATTTGGGCCTGGCTCCCACTGAAGAGACCTCAATAAAGGTCGAAACTAGTCTGGGTTGTGGCCCTTCCCTTAATGCATAACATTAGACATATCTGCAAGGAGATGTGTTTTGCATTGTGGGAAATACTGAGATAGGAGTGTTGGTAGCTTGCTCCACTTTGCAAGGAGTGTCCTGGTGTTGTACCACCTTACCTCTGTCCTGAAGATACTTTCAGGCGCAAATTTTGTTTGCTCACACTTAGATAAAGGATTAAACTAAATTTATTATTATTACACAAAGTAAATTTATTAGCTTTAAAATTTTCACCTATTAAAGACCTCTTCAGTATGATAACAACAGTGAACACAAAACCAAATATAATAAAAGAATCAATTTCAAAAAGCACCACTGCAGCATAAGTAAGACAACAGGCAATCATTAAATTCCCTATTGCATATGCTGCCCCACATGTATGGTTTCTAAATACAGGTAGTTCCCGCTTTTACAAATTAATTGATTCCTGGTGACCATTCGTAAATTGCAAATTTGTAAAGCCGGAGTTTATTTGCTTTAGAAATAATGCTATATACGACAGTTATGGTCATAAGAAAGTATATATAAAATATAAAATGAATATTAAATGATAAGAAAAGACTTTACTGCCCAAAGATTTACATATTTAAAAAATATCATAAGAAAAATCTTAAATTAAAAAACATTCTTTGAAAAAGAAAATTATCTTATTTCTATATCACCGGGTGAATCAGCAGCCATCGAGGTAGTAGGAGATATATGACGAAGCTTCGGCCTCGAGTGTCACCTGCTTTGTTGACTTTCGATTCTTTTCATTTAAAATAGTTTGATAGCAAGCAGAAGCATTATTAATTTCATGGGAAAATTTACTAAATCGTTCAAAGTCCGAATCTTGTGATTCAAAGATTGCTTGAGCTTTTTTGAGAAGTTTTAATGCTTCTTCTATGCCTTTTTAAGTGAAAACTGAGTTTGAGCTTCGTATTCATTATCCTGTTTGTCTTTTTCTTCTTTGTTTCTTTCTTGTTCCTCTAATTCCTCTAATTCAAAGAGAGCATTGGGTGAGAGTTCCATAGTGTGAGATTGAAGTAGCTCATTAACATCGCCTTCCGAAACTTCCATTTGCAACTGTTTAGCTGTACCTTAGATTGCTTTTGCACTGTTGCTTCTTTTTGACATTGTTGGAAAAGTGAAACAGTTATAGTTAAAAAGAAAACAAAATAAAAAATCAGGTGTAATTAAAGAAAACTATGAATAACACGCTCGTGTTGCCAAGGCTCATGAGTGACAGAGGCTCGTTCTAACTGATCATTACATCATTGCATACTGCGTAATTCCTCATACATCGCCTATGGCTCACACAATTTAAAATAAATCTGATCCAAAAAATTTGTAAAGATAAAAATCCATAAAGTGGAAATTCGTAAAGTAAGAACTTCCTGTACTTGTCTATGTTATTCACTGTAAAATCTGCTTCTCACATCAAAAACCCCTTAGATTTTAAAACAAAAATTTATAATCTTCATTTAGAACCTTCAAATATTATGATTGCTCCTGATATAGTATCTGTTTTCATGAATATTCCTTTGGCAGATACTATTAATTTACTTAAACAAAATTTTCTTCCAGATATTATCAAACCTTTTGATTTTGTAATCTTCTCTGTTTATTTCAGTGTAGTCTTTTATTCCAAAAGATTGAAGGTGCAGCTATGGGTAGTCCTCTCTGTCCTACTCTTGCCAATTATTACATGAACTATTTCAAAGATCATCTCCTTAAAGACATTTCTCTTAAACCTGCAGTGTGGTATAGATATGTGGATGATATTTTTGGATTATGAATGGTTCTCCATCAGATATGAAACTATCATCATCACCGATTTCCTGATATGTACCCTCAAGGGGGTGTTCAGGCTACATTATATGAATAAGCTTACGTTATTAATCTCCTCGTTAATAATCCACTCAGATCTTGGTCTTCCTTTGGGTCTTTTTCCTGCCATCTTGGCATCAAACAGACACCTGTTTTGCTAAACTTTCCCTTCCCATTCTATTTTAAGTGACCATACCACCTTAGGTTAGCCTTGCTCACACATTCTTGAATGCGAACAATGTCAAGTTCCTTCCTAATATCTTCATTTTTAATATGATTCCGCCATTCATGCCATCAGTTTAGGTCCATAATTTTTCTAAGGACTCTCATATCTGTGGCCTCTAATCTTTGATCAGGTGTGTTGTTTCAACCCACCTCTCGTAGACAAGCAAGTACCAACGTATTTGATTATTCATAACTAAATCACTTAAGGAATTGACAACATATATAAGAATATAAATTAAATTACACTTTAATAAATATTTCCGATATTTCGGCAATGTCACATTGCCATTTTCAAAAGGAACTTGCGTAAAAGGCACGTGCACTTAGGCACTACAACACAGTAACTGAGAATGAAGTGAGGAAGCTATTGTTCTCCTAAAAGTCCTGATAGCGCCCCCCCCCCCCCCCGCGCGCGGGCTATGTAGGTGTTCTTAGCCGTTGGGCTGAAGGTATCTGATGTAAGCCTCCCAAATTTGGGGCAGTCTCATGCAACCAAATTTGTTGAGGTTTGGAGAGTTTCTGAGGCTGATTCCATGAATAGTCTTTTGAATTTGAACTTGCTATGGTGTATTATTGTAGCTTTCTTCCACTGGTTCAGCATGTCATCTAGCATTGTTTTTGTTACTCTTCCTTTGGGTCTTTTTCAGTCTATTTCCGAAATATCGGAACTATTTATTAAAATGTAATTTAATTTATATTCTTATATACATTGTCAATTCCTTAAGTGATTTAGTTAACCCAACTCTCTGATCTGTAACTTAAAACTGGTTTGAACACTGTCTTGTATATTGCTATTTTGGTGTTTTTGCTAATTCCTCTCTTATTCCATATAAATCTATTCAACTGGTTGCCCATCATACCAGCTTTGCTTATTCTATTGTCTATATCCAGATTTAACTTCTTTACTAATAACTGTGCCTAAATTGCTGAAAAATTTTCTCTGTAGGCTCTCCATTCAGAATGCAGCTGAAGTCTTCTATGCTCATCTGTATTTTCCATTGTATTTTTATTGCTGATTTTCATGCCAAATTTGCGACAGCTGCTATTCAATTTAGTTAGAGAATCCTGGAGACTTATGCAGATGTGTTTATTTGTTTAGAAGTACATCATCATCATCTGCAGAAAGCAAAGAGCTAAGATTCATTTCTCCAGTTCTAATATTAGATTTCTATCGACTTTCTTTCATGATGTCCATATATGATCCATATAGACCAGGGATGCACAACCTTGTTAAGGCCGAGGGCCGCATAGTTCCACTGTTACTTATGGGAGGGCCGCCAAAAAAAAAACTTGAAAGTTATCTACCATATATGGTTTATTTTATTTATACCTATCATAATTGTTACAAAAAAGGTAATAAAAAGTAAGTGAATTTAATTTGATGCATGACATTGCATTGATTTGACAATTGTTTTGATATTTGGTTTTCGAGTTTTGTAGTAGCCAACCGCAAAATTGATTCTAAATTTTCATCAGTCAAGCAGTTCCTATTTTTCGATTTGTTAATATTCAACTGAAAAAGTTTGTTCACAAATATATATTGAGCCAAAGAGGCTTGCACATTTTAATGCATCATCTAGCAACCATTTATAATTGTTTTTATCGACACAACGATAGAAGTTTAATAAATTGCCTTCGTTAAATTTATTAAACATAACCCATCCGGATTTTTTATGTCAGGGATTTTTGTTTTTTTTTCAGTCATGAAGATTTCAATTTCATCAATTAAATTTAGGAACTGCTCCAATGTTTGTCCACGACTTAGCCACCTCACTTCTGTGTAAAAAATTAAGTTATCATATTGCATTTTTGAAAATTATGGAGACAACTACCGTGTTTGAATAAAAACTTTAGTTTAATATTACTAAAATTTTACAATTCGACGTTTAGACCTTTATGTCAAGGTCATCTTCAGGAGCATACAAATATACACAAGAAACAAGCTATACTACAATCATATTGGTTCGTTAAAGACACTGACTAACCGCTACCACAATTGTTGGCCTGACCTCTGGTGGGGAAAAAAAAAAGAATTATACATCAACGCTAGAGTCCTATTATTTGTGTTGTCTACTATATACATATATTAACATCATTCCAGCCAGTTGGAGTGGAATGGTTTCTAATACTAGCGGATTGGCTAGAGTCCTGACTTATGTTGAATCTTTCATATTAGGTTGGCTGAATGTGTGCCATCCAGATCCTTGGAATTTTCATACCATCTTTATTGTTGATATTTGGGTGGTTTATCAGGATTTCGCAGGATTCTTTAAATTTTCTTTTGTACCATGTTTTTGTGCGGTGTAAGGAGCAGGTGCTTTTCCAGTTGATTTGGTGTAAGGTGTTAAGTGCATGGTCTGAGAGGCCTGCTTCACCATAATGGTTATATTTAATGTGTCTAATGTGTTCTTTCTTGCGTATAGGGATTGTCCGTCCTGTTTCCCCAATGTACGGTAAGTTACAGGTGCAGCGGATGCAATAGACTCCAGGATGTGCTAATGGGAGGAGAGGATCCTTAGAGGAGCTGAATATGGTTTTAAGTTTAGTGGGTGGTTTAAAGGTGGCATTGAGGTTATAATGTTGTAGGATTCTGTTGATTTTTTCTGATAACCCTTTAATGTATGGGATGGCTATGGTTTTACTGTAATCTAGATTCGTTTTTGTTGTGGTTTTATAGAGTATTTTATTGACAGTATTTTTGTTATAGCCATTGTTTATGAATGTGTCACTAATGATTTTTAGTTCTTGTTTCAGGGCTTGCTGGTTAGAGCAAATAGTTGTGGCTCTGTTTTTAAGGGTGTTTATGACTCCATATTTTTGTGCTGGGTGGTGGTATGAATTCGCATGTATGTATTGGCCCGTGTGTGTCGGTTTTCGGTAGACCGTCAAGGATAGACTGCCTGAAGGAAGACGTGTAACTAGTGTGTCTAGGAACGGGAGCGAATTTTGGTTTTCGATTTCGATGGTAAATTCTATGCGTTCGTGTTGTTTGTTTAGGTGGCTGAGGAATGTGTTTAGCGTTTGTTGCCCGTGCGGCCATATCGCGAACACGTCGTCAACGTATCTGAGACAGATTGTCGGTCGAAGCGTGGCGGAATCAAGAGCCCTTTGCTCATTTAGCCCATGGCCGTACCTTCCTTTTGTAGGTAGAATTTGTTTTGCCACACGAAGTAACCGGACTTTAGTACGTGGGTAAATTGTATGCGTTCGTGTTGTTTGTTTAGGTGGCTGAGGAATGTGTTTAGCGTTTGTCGCTCGTGCGGCCAGATCGCGAACACGTCGTCAACGTATCTGAGCCAGATTGTCGGTCGAAGCGTGGCGGAATCAAGAGCCCTTTGCTCAAAGGTTTCCATGTAGAAGTTCGCGATTGGGGGGGATAATGGTGAGCCCATGGCCGTACCTTCCTTTTGTAGGTAGAATTTGTTTTGCCACACGAAGTAACCGGACTTTAGTACGTGGGCAAAGAGGGCCGTAATGTCGGGCGGAAATTTGTTCTGTAGTAGGAGAATTGTGTCATTGATGGGGACATTAGTGAAAAGGGCAGAAACGTCAAAACTGACTAATAAGTCGTCTTTGTCGAGTGTTATGTTTTTGATTTTGTTTATAAAGTGTTGTGTGTTTTTATGTAGGAGGGGGAACGACCTACCAACTCCTTGAGTGTTGCCGCTAATTTCTTGGCTAGGTGGTAATTGGGACTGTCTATTCCTTCCACTATTGGTCGCAGGGGCACATTTTGTTTGTGTATTTTCGGAACCCCATATATTCTGGGGGGGACGGGCATAGTGGGGTTTGAGTTTTTTAACTGTGTCTGGTGGCCAAGAAGTGACGGACTTTAGTAGTTTTTCTGTTTTGTCCTTTATCCTTTTTGTTGGGTTATAATTTACCATTTTGTATGTGTTGTTATCGGCTACTGGTTGGTTCATTTGCAGTATATATGTTGACCTGTCAAGGACAACAGTGGCACTGCCTTTATCTGCTTTCGTTATTATTATGTTTTGTTTGGCTTTTAATGATTTAATTGCTGCTAATTCTGTTTTAGTCAGGTTGTTCTGTATGGTTTTCTTGGTATTTAGGACATTACTGGTTTCTAGTCGTATTTTGTCTGCTATGTTGTTAGGTAGGGATCTGATGCCTCTTTCAATGTGGTAGATAAAATCCAGTTTGTATACCTTTTTCGGCGCTATTGCGTAGTTCAGTCCTTTATTCAGCAGCGAGAGTTCGCCGTTGTTCAGGGTGTGGCTTGATATGTTAATCACATGGTTCTTGCTTGTCGGTGGTTGGTCGCTCCTTGTCTCCCTTGTTTGTTGTTCATTGTTGTTTCTCGGGGAGGAAGTCCTCTGGTTGGCTGCCATATTTTGCCGTTGTTTCAACCTGTGGAATTTTTTCTTGAGTTTTTCTTTGTTCTTTTCCAGGGTATGCTTGGCCGAATTGTCAGTAATTCTTTCAAGTGTTTGTAGAATGTCTGGATTAACATAGTTCGAAAGTTCTGATTGTAATTTAGAAACTAGATTTTGTGTTGTAGCTAGGTTTCGGCTGGCTGTTTGGATCTGTTCTCTAAGCATTGCTTTTTCTGTGCGGTCATAGATCCGGAGTGTCTTAGCGGACATAAATTTCTTTTTTATCCTGATGCAAATCAGAATGAGGTTATTGTCTCTGCATCTTTTTAAAAAGGCCAGCCGATTGATCAGGAGAGAAATACGAATCTTTAGCTTACCATAGCGATTGCAGCGCTTGTGGGTATCATTTCCATGGATGATCTGAATCCTTTCTTTTATGCTTGCACGGTGATCCGAATGCAAATCGAAAACCAAAATTCGCTCCCGTTCCTAGACACACTAGTTACACGTCTTCCTTCAGGCAGTCTATCGTTGACGGTCTACCGAAAACCGACACACACGGGCCAATACATACATGCGAATTCATACCACCACCCAGCACAAAAATATGGAGTCATAAACACCCTTAAAAACAGAGCCACAACTATTTGCTCTAACCAGCAAGCCCTGAAACAAGAACTAAAAATCATTAGTGACACATTCATAAACAATGGCTATAACAAAAATACTGTCAATAAAATACTCTATAAAACCACAACAAAAACGAATCTAGATTACAGTAAAACCATAGCCATCCCATACATTAAAGGGTTATCAGAAAAAATCAACAGAATCCTACAACATTATAACCTCAATGCCACCTTTAAACCACCCACTAAACTTAAAACCATATTCAGCTCCTCTAAGGATCCTCTCCTCCCATTAGCACATCCTGGAGTCTATTGCATCCGCTGCACCTGTAACTTACCGTACATTGGGGAAACAGGACGGACAATCCCTATACGCAAGAAAGAACACATTAGCATTAAATATAACCATCATGGTGAAGCAGGCCTCTCAGACCATGCACTTAACACCTTACACCAAATCAACTGGAAAAGCACCTGCTCCTTACACCGCACAAAAACATGGTACAAAAGAAAATTTAAAGAATCCTGCGAAATCCTGATAAACCACCCAAATATCAACAATAAAGATGGTATGAAAATTCCAAGGATCTGGATGGCACACATTCAGCCAACCTAATATGAAAGATTCAAGATAAGTCAGGACTCTAGCCAATCCGCTATTATTAGAAACCATTCCACTCCAACTGGCTGGAATGATGTTAATATATGTATATAGTAGACAACACAAATAATAGGACTCTAGCGTTGATGTATAATTCTTTTTTTTTTTTCCCCACCAGAGGTCAGGCCAACAATTGTGGTAGCGGTTAGTCAGTGTCTTTAACGAACCAATATGATTGTAGTATAGCTTGTTTCTTGTGTATATTTGTACGCTCCAGAAGATGACCTTGACATAAAGGCCGAAACGTCGAATTGTAAAATTTTAGTAATATTAAACTAAAGTTTTTATTCAAACACGGTAGTTGTCTCCATAATTTCCAAAAATGCATTCGGATCACCGTGCAAGCCTAAAAGATAAGTCATCATATTCATTTTCATTGTCTTTAAGAAACTTTTTAAATTGTCAGTGATTAAGGCCACTGGATTTTATAAAATTAATCATCGAAACGACAACTTTCATGACATGTTCAAATCCAAGTTTCTTAGGGCACAAGCTCTCCTGGTGGATTATACAGTGGAATTGTATCAACTCATCGTCATGCCATCCCAAATGCTTTTTCAATAATGTTACCAATCTAGAATTAGCTCCGTCAGTCCTGATACCTGATAATTTTGACAGATCTAAATCAATTTTGGAACACTGTTCCAAAAGCCCAGTGAACATGTCATTACCTTTCATTTGATCTGACAATGAACTCATTCCAATCAACTACTTACTTACCTCAAACTCTTGCGTTATTCCATGTGCAAATATTAACAACTGGGCTGTGGAAGTAATGTCAGTTGATTCATCAATAGCTAATGAAAAATAGGAAAATTTCTTTGAATAATATGTTAATTGGTCCTTTACATTTTCCGACATTGCAGTAATTCTTCTTTGCACAGTCATCCTGTTTAACTGAAATTTTCTCAACATTTTTGGCTGATTCAGGACAAATTTTTTTAGCAGCTATCTCAAGGCAATCTTTAATGAAATCTCCATCTATAAATAGTCGACACCTTTTTGCTATAAGGCGAGGTATTTCAAAACTTATTTCTGTTGGGATTTTTGAATCTTGAATAGGTTTTGTAAACATCACTTGCTGACCTGTCAATTCTCGTTTCAAAAATGAAATCTTTAGTTCTTCGGGTAGATTTGAAAATGTAGAATGCAGACTTTCATAGTGTCTCTTTATATTGTATTCTTTTGGTATGGCTACAGCACTTTTGCAAATCAAGCACATGATATTATTAAATGACTGCACAAAACCCTATTTTTCAGTCCTATCCTGAAACTGCCATTTTTCATCCTGTAGTTTGCGTTTCCTACTTGGCCCTGATTTACCTGATTTATCCATTGTAGAAATTATTTTTTTACCGTTTCCTAGGGGTGATAATTAATTGTAGCAACCGCACCTACGAAAACAAAATAGTCATATGACAAATAGACAAATTATAAAATTTGTTAACATTATTACTAACCGATTATTGTAAGTACACAGGCAATCATGACGTTACAGCTACTTTGCTTTGCGCATGTACCATTTTTAAAGATTACCTATCATGTAACTTGTTAAAGTTAAAATAATGCACAGTGAGGCGGGCTGCCACAAATCAAAGGAGGGCCGCCTGCTGCGGTCTGTGCATCCCTAATATATACCATGATGAATAAGAGCAGAGATAATGTGCATCCTTGTCTTGCACCTGATTTTACATCAAACCATCTTCCTCTATTCCTTCAATTCTAACTGCTGTCTTACAACTTAAATATAGACTATGTATTGCCTGTATAAAGTTCCATTTACCCCATATAAGTGTAGTGTTTTGAAAAGCTTTTCCCTGGACACCTTGCTGTTTGCCTTTTCCAGATTTACAAAACTTAAGTACAGATCCTTGTGATACTCCCATGATTTCTCAGGTATTTGTCTTAAAGTGAAAATCTGACTCCGACAATCTCTATTTGGCCTGAATCCAGGTTGTTCTACTCCAAGCTTCCCTTCCACAATTTTTCTTAGCTGTTTCTCAAGTAGATTTAAATAAATCTTACCAAGAACAGTCAGTAGGGAAATACCTTTGTAATTCTTACATCAGTTTTGTTTCCCTATTCATAGATGGATGCTATTAGAGCTTTACTCCAAACAGAATTCAGACCTTCGACCAGGCTTCTGAATTGTGTACTGCACTTACCTCATACATTAAGAATATTTTTTATGCTCAGTTTTCATGTCTCCATTATTATCTCTAATTCCTTTCACAGTACTCTTTTCTCCATTTCTGAGCTTTTTCAATAACCTTCAGTTATTTTTTTTTCAATGTTCTTACCAAAGTCTTCCTATGAATTTTTTTTAGCTAGTTTTACACAGTGCTTTGCTTTCTTTCATTTTTCTCTGTATTCTCTAAGAGAACACAAGTGAAAGTAAAAATATGATTTTGATATCCTCTATTTTGCCTGAATCCAGTTTGTTCTTCTCCCCATTTCTCTTCCACAATTTTTCTCAGCCTCTCTCCAAGCAAGCTTGCATAAATTTTACTTAGAACAATTTGTAGAGAAATTTCTTTGTAATTCTGACATTCAGCTTTATTCTCTTTTTTTTAAATATTTTTTTTTTATATAGATGTGTACTATAAGAGCTCTACTCCAATCATCTGGAATTTGACCCTATTACCAGGCACTCTGAATTATGCAGTGTCTTCTTCTTAAGTATTCTGTAATTGAGCAGGTTCTTCTCCTAGTAGCAAAAAACTTTTCTTCCACTCTTCTGTTCTGAGCCTTCTCTTTCAAGGTTGTTTACCTGTCTCATTCAGCATGTCATCTAGCATTGTTTATGTTACTCTTCTTCTGGGTCTTTTTCTGTCTATTTTCCTTTAATGGCATCTCTGATGATTCCATTTCCTCTCAGAATATGTACGATTCAGTTTCCCTTTCTTCTTTTTATCCTCTTAACAGACTTCTTTCTTCTTCTACTCTTTTTAAGACCTCTGCATTAGTTATTTTATCTGTCCATTTGATTTTTTCCATCCTTCTCCAAATCCACATCTCAAAGCTTTCCAAAATCTTAATTTCTTCTTTCTTCAGTGTGCAAGTTTCAGCTGCATAGAGGGCAACACTCCACACATAACATTTTATTAGTCTTTTCTTTAGGTTTCTGTCCATTTTACTTCTGAATAAATTCCATTTTCTATTAAGGGTATCTCTTCCCATCACTATTCTTGCTTTTATGTCACTTTTACATCTTCCATCAATGGAAGATGTAAAAGTGACATAAAAGTGTCTAAAATAATCACACTTCCTAGATATTGAAATGTCTTTACTTGATTCAATTTTCCCCCATTTATTCTGATATCCATATTTGCCTCTTTCCTTGCTACTTTCATTACCTTTGTTTTTCTTATGTTAATTTTCATTCCATAATTGATACAGGCTCCAGTAATCTGTTCAACAGATGTGGTAGTCCTGTTTCAGCATTTGATAATAATGCTTTGTTATCTGTATATCGTATTGCAAATATTTGTCTACCTCCAGTCTTTATTCCTTCTTTTGAATTCTCCAGTGCTTCTTTTAACATTACTTTGGAATACATGTTAAACAAAATTGGTGACAGAGAACAGCCTTGTCTTACTCCTCATCCAATGATACCTGGTTCTGTTGTACTATATATGTCTCTCCCCATGGCAGTTTGTCTCATATATAGTGAAATAATTAGCCTTTTGTCTTTCCAATCTATACCAATCTTCACCAATCTTTTCCATTACTTCCACCATCTTATCCCATTTTACAAACTCAAAAGCTTTTTCAAAATCTATATAACAGATATTAACCTCTTTATTCACTTCCAGACTTCTTTCACTTATTATTCTTAACAGTCCAATCACATCTCTTGTTCCCCTACCTTTCCTGAAACCAAACTGATCTTCTCCAAGAAATTCTTCCACCTTAGATGCAATTCTCCATGTTAGGATTCTCATAAGTATTTTTGATGTATGGGAGATGAGGTTTATTTTTCTAAGCAGTGTAGTTAACTGCAAAATTTTCCAGCCTGGTTGGCTGAGTGGTTTCTGACTACTTTTTTCTGTCTTAAGAATTGATATGTATTCCTGTTTGCATTTTGCTTGAAATTTTTCTACTACAGTTCTGTCACCGATTGTGTTTTAACAGTTTTTCAAAGTTACTAACCCACACATCTAGTATATCCTTATATTCAATTTTTATGTTACCTTTATCATTTTTGATCCCTTTTACAGTGCACTTTCCTCCATTTCTAAGCTTTTTTCAATAGCCTCCAGAACATTTTGCCACATTCCTTGATATTTGTTTTCTATATTCTTGCCACTCTTCCCATGACTTTTATTTAGCTACTTTCGTTGGTAGCTCAGCTCTCTAGGACATCTGCCAACTTATTTGCTAAGAACTTTTGGTATGATTTTTTTTTTCCAGGATTGCTTCTTTAACTTCTTGTGTCCACCATAGTGTTCTTATTTTTCTATCCTTGCAGACAACTTAATTCCGTTCCTCTCTAGCTGAATCAATCAGTGTTTTCTTCAGAGTTTGCCACTGAGACTCCAAGGTTTGGTTCTTGTTTTTGAGCTGTTTCATTCTTTCTTTAATAATGTTTGTATAGTTGTGCCTACAAAGCTACTCAACTTTAATTATTTTTTGAACTTTTTTTACATACTGTTCTTTTCAATGTACTATTCAGTTTTATCCTACTTAAAGCTAAGTGATGGTCAATTTCAAAATCTCTGCATACTCTTGTATTCTGAACCAGCTTGAAGATATCAAAAAGAAAGATGCCTGGGCAGCAAATCTCTTGAAACAAAGTTTACTCGAGGAAGTACAATTAGGATTCATATTCTACCCTAATAACCAACAAACAAATACTGATTCCCATCCCCCCACACACATGTTTTTTGTCATAAAAAAGATTAATTTTAGACATTTCCTCTTGCCGTTTTAATGTAAATGCAATTTAAGACATCAGAGAAACATTCTTTCATATAGATAGTGTGAAAATGATGTCATAATTTAACATTACAATTGCTATATTAGATTTAGGATCCTGGATTACTTATGGTTCTATTTAAAATTAATTCTTAGGGAGAAAGATTAATTGGGTAGAATATGTGCCTTCCATATGTTTGGGATTTTTAGACCATCATTATTGTTAAGATTACTGTGATTGATAAGAATCTCACAGGCCTCCTCAAATTTACGTTCATACCATGTTTTGGTGTGATGTAAACACAGGTGTTTTTCCAGTCAATTCTATGTAAAGTGTTCAGGGACAAAGATCTAGTCAAAACAAGATCTCAACAATTAATTACAGAGTTTGTGATAAAAAAAGTCAACCTTCAGAATTACTGGAAATTAGTGCTAATTTAGTTCCTTTTACTGAAGAAAACATTTTGCCATTGCAGTGTGAACAGGATGGCCAAAGTGTTTCAAGTGATGGAAGTGATTTAATTCCGGTCTCATGCAAAAGAACGAGACTTTTTTCATTTCTTGTGTCTTCTCTCTATGTGAACTTGTGCAATGTTGGAACATGCTGTTAGTAATGACTAGTTCATATGCTGAGCAGAAATCCAGCAGATACTTACTGTTATTATTATTATTATTAGCCTTGATCTTTTCTTAAAACTTTCCCAAAACATTTCTATATGTCCCTGGGATTCATTTCCTACTCTGCTGTTTAGATCTCCATTTATATTTACAACTATATGTGGAAATATGACTTCCACTCAAGATCTCAATGATAGTTAAAACTGGTCTGCCTGATGGCCTTTCTTATAATGCATGGCAGTATGTGCATATGCAGGAAATTGCTGTGCATTTTGGGATAGATGCTAGGACAATTATGTGCATAGTTCATCTGCTTATGTAGACTAATTTTGAAGAGTTACATCACAATCAAGTTTTTTTGCTCACACTTCAGTAAAATAATATAACTTCTTAAGCATAATTTGCTTTCTAATCCAGTGAAAAAATAAAGGATTTGTTTCTTTGCTGATAATTTTTCCAAACACTTTCTCTCCTGAATCAGTTATTAGATTTTGTCAGTTTGTTTCTAACATTTTGTTTTCATATTTTTCTACTTATTCCTTAAGAATATTTGTATATTTGTCTTAAGGTTTTATTAATTTTGTCTTAATTCTTTTTAGGACATGAAGGATGCCTTGTTTTTCTAAGTAGGGCATCCTCTATGCCATAGTTAGAAAAGAATTACTTTGACAGATTGTTCAAGATGTCCTCCGAGATCATTCGCTCAAAGGGCACACTAAATAGAAACCAAGGAATGATCCAACAGACTAAATTTTTTGAAATATTTTAGGGATAAAATAAAAATTCCAAAGAAAATAAACATTCTTCAAAAGCATTGCGGATATATAGAAATGCAAGTTTTGCTCTTTTGTGAGCCAAAATTCAAAAAACTAAACAAAAAGCATATCACCTACATTGCACTGGCTAATTCAATATTCACAAATATATGGAATATCATAAATAGCATGCATTTGAAGGAGGTCTCAAGAATAGAAAAAAGGTGAATATGGACTGTCAGAAAAATTCAAGTATCTGTACAATAGAGTTCACAAAAATGGAACCTTTATGAATTTTAATATAGTTGTATAAATTTTTTAAACTATAATCTTACTAATATAGAAACTTCGGCCCTAAACAAAGGCTTTAATTATTCCATTACTCCAAGACATACTACGAAAGTGGACATTATGACAGGTGTTTGAAACAGCTGTTAAATTTTTACCATCACCTGCAAAAGGCATTATCTATAAGATTACTTAATGCATCAGTTTTATTAAAAGTTGCATGCTAGAAAATAATTTCTCAGCTTCAGAGAAAGATGCTTTAAGAAATTTATGTAACATTATTTGGTGAACTCATTATACTTAAAGCAGACAAATGGAATTGATTAGCCATTATAAATAGTGCAGACTCTGATACCAAAATCATCTCCATGTTAATGGACCCTTCCACACATATAAAAACTAATGATATGATCTCCAGTACTTTTGAATTTACAGAAGACCCTAAAAAAACTGAAGTCCAGATACATGACACTCCAAGATTATATGGCATGCCTAAAGTTCATAAGACAGACATCCTCTACTTCCAGTAGTTGATGGCAGACGCCTTGTAACATATCTTTTCTCTAAACACTTAATAATCTCCTCAAGCATCATATCAGACTTGCAAACTCCTACTTGAAAAACTTGACACATTTTGTTGATAAATTTTCAAACATTCAAATTTCCCCACCAGACATATTAGCTAATTTAGTTGTAGTTTCATTTTACCAATGTCTCTGTGGAAGAATCAATAGATATACATGAAAGCCTATATCCTCTGGACATTTCACATCTCTTCCATCATTGCCTCAAAAGGGAATATATTTCTTCTCTTGGAAAGGAAAATTTTACTCTTGCAATGGGCTCACATCTATTGCCTCTGCTTTCCAACTTATACGTGGAAAAATTTGCAGAATCAGCTATAGCATAGGTGACCTTAAACTGACATCTGTGGTGTAGGTATGTTGATATCTTTATCATTTGGAATCATATCCACAAAGACCTTGAAGATTTTGTATATTTTCTGAATAATCAACATCCAAAAATAAAATTCAGATTAGAAGTAGAAAAGAATAAAAAATTACTATTCCTAGACATCCTATCAACAAAAACATCACTGGAGGATTATCACTAGAAGTCTATAGGAAAGAAACCCTCATAGACAACTACCTACAAGTCATCCTCAACAAAAATTAGATATAATCAAAACCTTGGAAAACAGAGCTTGATACATATTAAAAAATGAAATTTAAAAAAACAAACAAAAACTTCAAATCCTATTTAATCAGTTGCTTCAAAATATCTACTCAAAAAAGTACTAAAGAAACTTTTATTTTCGGATGAACCATCCAGTGATAACCCAGAAATTAATTACAAAGGCATAGTTATCCATACCTACGTTGGCAATGAATGAAGAAAAATATCCTAAATGTTAAAAGCAGTCAACACCTTAAAAAGCTTTTTACATTCCCTAAGACAGAGTTACATTTTATAAACATGTGGGTGTATACAATTGTATACATGTTCCTGTGAAAAGTTGTATGTAGATCAAATTGAGAGAAGTTTTGAAATCTACAATGAAGATCATATATAGGCACTGTTGAAAACAAAAGGGAAGAAAAAAGTAAACTTGCAAAGAATATCACACAACAGATTGGCAAATATCCTTCATGCCCTACTTAAGAGGATTACTTTGACAGGAAGAAGTCTGAGTTAATTCACTCAAAAGGCATAGTTCACAGTACACTAAATAGAAACCAAGAAATGATCCTTCAAAACACTTGGAAATCATTAATTAATATGTGTGACATTTAAGACCTCTCCTGTGCTAGCAGTCATATACAGAGGTTACACAACAATAACATGCCTAATGATACTTTGATTAAACTATCATTCCAGTCTTTTCAATTTATAGTTATAGTGACTTTGGAAAACATTATTTTTCCAAATAACGTTTTCCACCTTCTTGATATTTATTTAGAAAATAAATATCAAGAAGGTGGCAAAATATTCTGGAGGTTGTTGAAGAAGCTTAGAAAAGGAGGAAAGATTGCTGTAAAAAGAGTTAGAGATGATAAAGGTGACATGAAAATGGAAGAAAAAGATATCCTTGAAGTATGGAGTAATTACTTTGAACAACTGCTAAATGAAACAAGTAGTGATGACAGCACAGTGATAAAAAACACTGACCAGGCATGCAGTCAGGAATAAATATCCATACTTGAAGTAGAAAAAGCCATCAAAGGCTTAAAGTGTGGAAAAGCAGCAGTAGTAGATGATATTCGACCGGAAATGCTGATGTATGGTGGTATAAAAGTCTTACAGTAGCTGCACTGCATAGTTCAGAAAACCTGGGCAGAGGGACAAATTCCCAATAATTGGAATAGAGCTCTCATAGTACCCATATATAAAAAGGGAAATAAAACTGAATGTGAGAATTACAGAGATATTTCCCTACTAAGTGTTCCTGGCAAGATCTATGCAAGTATACTTGAGAATCGGTTCAGAAGAATTGTGGAAGAAAAGCTTGGTGAAGAGCAAGCTGGATTCAGGCCAAATAGAGGCTGTCAGATCAGGTCTTCACTTTACGACAAATAGTCGAGAAAGCACAGGAATATAACAAAGATCTGTATTTAAGTTTTGTTGATCTGGAAAAGGCATATGACAAGGTGCCAAGAGAGAAGCTATTCAATACACTACAGTTATATGGTGTCAATGGGGCATTATATCAAGCAATACTTAGTCTTTATTTGAGTTGTAAGTTAGCAGTTAGAATTGAAGGAAGTAGAGGAAGATTGTTTAATGTTAAATCTGGTGTGAGACAAGGATGTACATTATGCCCTCTGTTATTCATTATCTATATGGATCACATTATGAAGGAAAGTGGTATTAAACGTGATATGAAAATTGGAGATGTTAACGTCAGATCTTTGCTTTATGCAGATGATGTTATACTTATCAATAAATCTGCCAAAAGTCTGCAAGATTCTCTGACTAAATTGAATAACTGTTGTAATAGACATGGTTTAAAAAGACAAAGACAATGAAATTAAGCAGAATCATTGAAAATGTGAACTATGTTGTGAATGGAGAACCTGTGGAACAAGTAAAACATTTCAGCTACTTAGGCATGATTTTTAGTGAAGATGGTAAATTCAGTATAGAAATAGACAACAGAATCAGCAAAGCTGGTATGTGGGAAGTCAATTGAATAAAATGATATGGAATAAGATAGAAATTAGTTGGAACACTAAATTAGCTGTATACAAGACAGTAGTCAAACAATTTTAACTTATGGATCTGAGAGCTGGGTCAGAAGTAAAACACTTGACCAAAGAATAGAGACTGCAGATATGAAAATTCTGAGAAATATTAGAGGCATGAACAGATGGCATCAATTGCAATATCGTATTAAAAAATGGAAATTATTAAAGAACTTGACATTGTCAGCATCCAGGATTGTGTTAGCAGAGCTAATCTCAGGTGGTATGGTCACTTAAACAAAATGGGTGAAGAAAGATTAGCAAAACGACCCAGAGGAAGACCAAGATATAGGTGGATTGATACGGTACAGAGTGCCTTAGATGATAGAAATATAAGATCTGATAATGTTGGAGTCTTGACAAGTAACAGACTGATTTGGAGGAAAATTGTAGATAGTAAGTTAGTAATGATGTAAATTTTTTTCATGTAGTACTATCATATCCTGTACACCGCTTGAGGGTACATGGCAGGAATTTGATGATGATGATAATTGATGTCTAGGAACATCATAAATATTAGATGCAATAAAATGTTTATGCATGTGCACGGAGTGACAAGAGGGAAAATAGATGTTCTTGTTCATAAACTACAAGATTCTCCAACTGGTTTTAATGCACTTGATGCAAGGGAAAGGTGTGCCTCTGTAAACAAATTATTAGATGAGCATAATGAAATTAAAGCTTTCATTGAGAAGCATCCAAAACATGTGAGCCACTATTCATGAAGAGATTTATCCAAGAAAATATATCTTTCCAGCCACGTAATGTGCAAATTATGCATGAGTAATATCAGAAAATGAAAAAAAGAGCAACGTGAAAATACTTGTTTTTGCATGATGTCTTCAGAGATATATTAAATGCTCTAGGCTACAAATTTAAGGAGCCATACGCAACCTGTAAAAAGCGTGATGAATTTGAAATGGAAAGGAGGAACTAGAAATACAGAAGGGTGAGAGAATATTTCCGTCCTGCATGATTTTCACATTTTAAAAGCTGAAAGAAGATACAAGAGTAAAATAGCAGATATCAGATGAGCAAAATCCAGATGAAAGAGCACATATTTTTGACTTGTAGCAAGTTCTGCCAGCACTACTTCTTTCAACTGACATTACTTACTATAAAAGAATGTTCTCTACTTGCATTATAACCATATGAGACTGTTTGTCTGTTCTACATGTGACATCAAGCAGTTGGAGGGAGATGTTTTGATGCTGTTTGTGTTTTTAAGAAAATTATGAGTTTTCCAGAGACTGTGAAGCATGTGGAAACCTGTTCCAGCACATGTGGAGGGCAGAATTAGAACATTAACGTGTAATGTTCAGTGCAGTGAGTGCTGCATTGCTTAAAAAAACCATCTCTGGAGACCATTGATCAATAGACTTATTATATCAATAGACTAATTGTACTGTGATCACTATCGCACTCTAGCCTCAAGGAGCAGGAACAGTTGAAAGAGTATAGAAACAAATTGAAGAGGAAATAAAAATTATGATGCCTAGAGATGGATATTAGATGCCTAGTTTGTATGGTTGATGAGAGGTAAAAGGAGGTTCTAAGTCACTGAAATAAAGGAGAATGATTTCCTTGCTTTTTCACAACTTCTCAGTGATGTGCTGGTCAAATGAGACCTCAATGATGAAGGGGGGAAAAGGGCAATGGCACACTTCAGCCTTAGGTAAAATCTAAGGTTGAAGTGTGCCATTCAAGTACAGCCTAGATTCTGAAATGCTTTTAGAACTTTGAATCTGTAGAGAAGAAGGAAAGAGAGACTTATCTCTTATATAACACATCCTTGAGAATTAATGTTCTTAAGAAGCAAAATCTTTAACAGTCTTGAACCTGCTAGATGCAGATTGTCATGATTTCTACAATACTTTACCAACAAGCAGGTAATAGAGTAGGGAATAGTGATGTTCAAATCTTGCGGCACTTGTGCATTAGTCTTATGTTCGGTCCAATAATGAGTTATTTTTCCTGAAGCATTTAATTTCAATTTCACTTCTCTACATTAAGGAAGTGAAATATGAATGACAAAAACTGCAGAATGAATAACATAATAGATAGTGGAGCAATAAAATATCTATTCAGAACAGCAGACTATATTGCCTCCATAACATGCATTCATGTATGCACAAAAAAAAAAAAATAAAAAAATTAATTAATTAAATTTGAAAATAATAAAATTAATTAAATTAAAAAAATAAAATAAATAAAAAACAAATGTGTAAAGAACTTAAATTCAATCAATAATTGATTAAATCTAAAACAATAACAAAAAAGCTAAAATACATTGAAATAATAAACAGTTTGAAAAAATCCTAAAAGATATTCAGATACTGAAATAATAAAGAGTTTGAGAATATCCTAAAAGATGCTCAGATACCGTCTGGCTGGAGAATTAGTAGTTTGGTATGACCATGAAAAAAAGATCAAACTAGAGGCCATTTGGCCTAAAATTTCTGAAAGGATGTGAAAACCAGGACAATTATGTAATACTGGAAATGAGAGTTCTAGTGTACTATGCATTTAAAACTTTTGTAAGTGAGAAACACATAAAAACAGCCTTTATATATATATATATATATATATATATATATATATATATATATAAAGACTGGTAATTATGATAAAAATTACAATTCGTCCATGATCGATTACTGTATTAATAATTCATTTTATATGGTACTCTTTTAGGAAAGATAAAAAATGAATGCAAAGTAAATACTTGTACCTACATTAGTTACTGCACTTTTTTTTTATCAAGAGTTGTTTGAAGAGTTTTAGTTTTTTTCTTATCGGCATGAATTCTACGATAACAAGCAAAATGACTCTCTAGACTTCGGCAAACAAGCATTCTTCGATTAACATCTGGATCCGTATCCATTACTTGCTGCTTAAGATTCTGAACTGCAAAATATTCCATCTAGTTCTTTGATTGTTATCTCCTTTGGAACCTCATCTTCACATTCTATTTGTTCGTTGTCTTCATATGCGTGTTGTTGTTCAATTTCAAGAAGATCGTTGTCATTGAAATTGTTTTGAATTTGAATCCAATAATTCTTTAACATCTTCTGCATCAACACTATCAAAACCAAGGGTTTCACCAATTGCAAAGATTTCTTCAACCACGTTGTTGACAGGATTTTGAAAACCACCTAAGTCATTTGCGCATTCTGGCAAAAGGTTTTTCCAAACAGCTCTCATGCAGCTAGAAGACACTTGCTCCCACGAGTCGTGAATGTTTTCAATTGCGTGCTTAATGTTAAAATTTTTCCAAAATTCTTGGAGCATAATCGCATTTTCTCCCATTCTTGTTTCTACTGCCTTTAAAAATGTCTTTTTAAGAAAATAGGCTTTGAGAAGTTGCAATGACGCCCATGTCCATGGGTTGTAGCAATGATGCCATATTTGGAGGAAAAAATAAAACTTTCACATTCTCACACAGATCATTAAGAGAATTTGGATGAAATTCTTTCTTGGATGAAAAAAATTTACAAAGAATTTAATCTGTAAATACAGAGAAACAATTGGAGCTTGTAATACACCCACTCTTATAATGCTTAATGGAGGGGATGACGTCATCATGCTCACAACTTTCTTTCTCTTGGCCAGGAAACGCTCCTCTAGTCTTGAATATTTTTGCATGCTAAATTTAAAGGCACGTTAATTAAAACTCTTGCCGCATATATAAAGGGATTGTCACAATTAATTTCGCTGCATTAATCAAATTCCACATTAAGCAATGGATACCTGTATACACACACACACTGTATATGTCGGCATATAAGACGACTCTCAAATACTACAGAAAACCCCTCGAAATCATGGGTCGTCTAATACGGTGAGTATAAAAAGAGAAGCTTAATTTCTTGGATGATTTAGGAAGTTACAATACATTGTTATATAAGAAAATAGGCAGTGTTTATAAACAAATCAGATTAATTTTTTTGTTATATAAATTTATTTAAAATATTACAATAAATGTAAATCTTAAAAAACAAATAATAATTATTAACCTCAATTTTCATGTTAATTTTCTTCATCTGTTGAAAATAGTTCTTCAGGTTAATTGTTTAAATGATCGTCATATGGATCCCAGTTTGAATCCGGTGAATCGATTTTGTTTTCATCATCATCATCAGTGTCCCACAACAGATCATCTTCCGTACCCTCCATAAGATTAGAGATACCACACTTTTTAAATGATTTTATTACAATTTCTACTTTTACTTTATTCCATGCTTTGATCACAGAATTGCACAACATATCAACTGATGCAGCATGCATAGATCCACCATTTGTAAATGATTTTTCACCACTCAACATCCAATTATTCCACTCTTCTTGCACGTGATCTTTAAATGTGATCTCTTACCTTCTTCTCAGTTATGTCAAACTTTCTTGCAGCAGCACAGTTATTAGTTTGCTTTGCCATTTCAATTACCCTTATTTTAAATCGAGCTTCATACCTTCTTCGTTTTGTTGCTGGTTCCATGATTTTAAATGATAACAATTTTAATAATCCTAAAATTATTAAAATTGTTATCCTGTACACCTCTTGAGGGTACATGGCAGGAATTTGATCATGATAATGATGATGATGATGATAATCTTAAAATTAGAAAAAAAATGCAAAATTAATAATTAATTAAAATTGGGGCTAATCACTTTCGGGTAATTCGTGTAAATACTAAATCTATGCTATGCAAAAAAATAACGGATATGCATAGATATAAAAATAATGGATGTAACAACAATACCTAATGTTGCATTAATACAAGAAAGAAGAAATTGGGGGGTTGTCTTATACAACTGACCTTAAAATCTAAAAATAGCCTAAAATTTAGGCCTAGTCTTGTATGCTGGTCATCCTATGTACCAACATATATATTTATAAAATATTATAGAATAGAGCATTATTTGCAGTGCTGCAAGATGTAACACTGTATTTGCAAATTATTGGGAGGTATGTACTCAAATGAATTTCTTGTACGCTTATTTACAAACACATTCATATTAATATTCCAAACATGCCTAAATATTTTTTCATTGGTTTTTGGATGTTTTTATCCTCAGAACCATATAATGTGCTTATGATATCTGAGGAACTATGCATAATATTCTTTGTTAATTGATTTTATTAATTTATTTGTAAAAATAAAGTTGTATACTCTCCAGCATGAAATCTGTTGTTTGTAGAAAAAGCGTTAAAAATCTATTGTTTATAGATGATGAAATAATTATAGCAAGAAATGAATCTGAACTCAAAAGATGAATGCATGTTTGAATAAAAACTTTAGTTTAATATAACTAAAATCTACATTCGACGTTTCAACCTTTATGTCAAGGTCATCTTCTGGAGCATACAATTATACACAGAAAACAAGCTACACTACATTCAAACTGGTTTGTTAAAGATACTGACCAACTGCTACAACAATTGTTGGCCTGACCTCTGATGAGAAAAAAAAAATTATACATCAATGCTGGAGTCCCATTATTATGTTATCTATTGGTTGTAGAAATACATTGGGTGCAACAACAAGTATCTATCTATATACATATATATTAACATCATGATTATACTTGTACATTCTAGCCAGTTTGTATGGAATGGTTTCTAATATTAGCTTAAGATTGGCTAGAGTCCTGACTTATGTTGGATTTTATATATTAGGTAGGTTGAATGTGTGACATCCAGATCCTTGGAATTTTCATGCCATCTTTATTGTTGATATTTGGGTGGTTTATCAGGATTTTGCAGGCTTCCTTAAATTTCCTTTCATACCAGGTTTTTGTGTGGTGTAAAGAGCGGGTACTTTTCCAGTTGATTTGGTGTAAGGTGTTGAGCGCATGGTCTGAGAGGCCTGCTTCACCATAATGGTTATATTTAATGTGTCTAATGTGTTCTTTCTTGCTTATAGGGATTGTCCGTCCTGTTTCACCAATGTATGGTAAGTTACAGGTGCAGTGGATGCAATAGACTCCAGGATGTGCTAATGGGAGGAGAGGATCCTTAGAGGAGTTGAATATGGTTTTAAGTTTAGTGGGTAGTTTAAAGGTGGCATTGAGGGTTATAATGTTGTAGGATTCCGTTGATTTTTTCTGATAACCCTTTAATGTATGGGATGGCTATGGTTTTACTGTAATCTAGATTCGTTTTTTTTGTTGTTGTTTTATGGAGTATTTTATCAATAGTATTTTTGTTATAGCCATTATTTATGAATGTGTCACTGATTATTTTTAGTTCTTGTTTCAGGGCTTGCTGGCTGTAGTGTAGTATGTAGTGCAGTGGAGCTTGTTTTCTGTGTATAGTTGTATGCTCCAGAAGATGACCTTGACATAAAGGTCGAAACGTCAAATGTAGATTTTAGTTATATTAATCTAAAGTTTTTATTCACCAGCAAGCCCTGAAACAAGAACTAAAAATAATCAGCGACACATTCATAAATAATGGCTATAACAAAAATACTATTAATAAAATACACCATAAAACAACAACAAAAACGAATCTAGATTACAGTAAAACCATAGCCATCCCATACATTAAAGGGTTATCAGAAAAAATTAACAGAATCCTACAACATTATTACCTCAATGCCACCTTTAAACCACCCACTAAACTTAAAACCATATTCAACTCCTCTAAGGATCCTCTCCTCCCATTAGCACATCCTGGAGTCTATTGCATCCACTACACCTGTAACTTACTACATTGGTGAAACAGGACGGATAATCCTCTATACGCAAGAAAGAACACATTAAATATAACCATTATGGTGAAGCAGGCCTCTCAGACCATGCGCTCAACACCTTACACCAAATCAACTGGAAAAGCACCCGCTCTTTACACCACACAAAAACCTGGTATGAAAGGAAATTTAAGGAAGCCTGCGAAATCCTTATAAACCACCCAAATATCAACAATAAAGATGGTATGAAAATTCCAAGGATCTGGATGGCACACATTCAGCCTACCTAATATATAAGATCCAACATAAGTCAGGATTCTCAATCTTCAGCTAGTATTAGAAACCATTCCATACCAACGGGCTGGAATGTACAAGTATAATCATGATGTTAATATATGTATATAGATAGATACTTGTTAAGTATAGTTTCTGGGAAAATTCCCATGTTATTCCTCTTAAACACTATTAATATAATTACGGCTATTATAGCCTGTTTTTGTTTAGGAGTGTCCCTTATTTTAATACGTTGGCTAACATTACTCAAAAAAGGGGTGTATATATATATTTTAGGACATTATGGGTGAGTATAGAAGGCAATTATGGCAGAATAAAAGAGGTGGAAAAATTTTGTACATACCTTGTTTTTGGTTCTATGATGCCTTCCAATTCCAAGATCCTGCTGAAGGTTGTTTATGGGGGGGGGAAGGAACATAGGGGTGTGTTTTGACGTGGGAAATAAGTTTGGAAACCCGGGTTGCTATTAATAATATATATATATATATTATTTTGTTTAGGGCTGCATTTTTTGTGGGGGGGGACCGAAGGGGAAGGGTATCATGTGGAAACTGGGACAGGGGTTAACGGGGTGTGGACTGCTTCGGTCTTCGTCTGACCGTCATCGGAACCTTGTCGGAATGAGTGTAAGGCTATGTCAAGGCTGCAAGTTGCATCTGCCAAATTAGGGCATTTGTCGTCACTACATGGCCGGAGGCATGGCTGAATTTGTAAGTTCTGGATCGTCCAACATTCGGAAATTAGGTAGGGGCGGTGGACATTGATAGAATTTTCATCGCATTTTATGGCAATAGTTTCGGATATTCTAAGCATTGTTCTGTTGTCTTGTTTGTCTATGATTATGGCCTTGTCGATTTAGGGGATACTTGTTGTTGCGCCCATTTCTACACCCAACAGATAACATTAATAATAGGACTCTAGCATTGATGTATAATTTTTTTTTTCTCACCAGAGGTCAGGCCAACAATTGTTGTAGCGGTTGGTCAGTATCTTTAACAAACCAGTTTGAATGTAGTGTAGCTTGTTTTTTGTGTATAGTTGTATGCTCCAGAAGATGACCTTGACATAAAGGTCGAAACGTCGAATGTAGATTTTAGTTAAACTAAAGTTTTTATTCAAACACGGTAGTTGTCTCCATAATTTTCAAAAATGCATTCGGATCACCATGTAAGCTTAAAAGAAAGGATCAAAAGATTAATATTTTCCTTTTTTTTCCCCTTAGGTCGCCTGTATTCAAGTTATCATTTAATGAAATTTCTTAATTTAACATTTATTGATTCATTAAACATCTCTTTAAACATCATTAAACATCAATTAATATCTCTTCACCACTTTGTTGATTGATGGCATCAAGCTGGTGATGGAACTTATTGTGTTGGTGTTCTGAAGATTTATCATTATTTGTTCATTGTGAATAAGAATAATAGATTGTCAAGAATTCATAGCATGAATCATTGAAATTCTTCACCTTTATTGAGTAGCGTATTCAGGTCTGGTGACTGTTAATGTAACATTTATTGTCTTTTGTATGTAAGAGACATACATAAGACGATAGTTATTCCCTGAGATGTGTAGCCAGTGGTTGTTGTCATCTCTTCCAGTTAATAGTACTTTGCAGTGTTTTAAAAGGTCATTCTTGGTTTATAAATTATAGATAAGAGTCATATTTTCTCTTTGTTTTTCTCATCAATAGAATTATTTGAGTACTACAGTAATCTACCATCTATCCAACCTTCAAAATAATGACCCTTCAATTAACCAACCCTTGTATATCATTTGACTTCTGGTACAACACCACATAATTGTACTTCAGTTATCTGATCGTTCAATTATCAGTATGGCAAATTTCCTTCCTGATGTAGTCAGGCAAATGGTAGATTACTGTATAATTATATAAACGATAGTGCAGTTTTAACATTTTGTCATAAATGGCAAACAATGTCTGCATGAGATATCTTTGATTTTTCAGCATTTTCTTGTTACTCAAATATGATTTTGTAATAGATCAGTTTATTTCTTTTTTCTTTTTTAAATTCTACTAACAACAGAGATTTGGTTGAGGACATTCTGAGTCCAGATGAAGGTAGCTGCAACAGTTCAAGAGTAAGCAACAAATCTGAGAAAAACATGGCAGACTTTGAAGGCGAAGAATCAGGTTGTGAAGAAGAGTTAGCACAGCTAGCTGCCCATGCTCAAGCACAGCTTGGCTCTCATCCTATGACTCAGAGACTAGCTAACATGGCCTGTATGTACACCCCACAACTTCATGGAACTAAAAGTCATCATCATCACCACAGAGGACCAGTTAGAGAGTTGAATGTCACAAACCATTTTGATTTGGAGTCTGTCTGTAAACCTGGCCAAACTTTGTTATGGGATTTACTTCAAGAAGATAAAATTGTATGTGGTAATTTTTTATTATATAGTATAGTAAGAAATAAATACTAAAAAGATAATTTTTTTTTTTTTAGAATATTGTGTTGGAAAAATCTTTATTACTATTTGAAGACAGTTGTTTTTGTATGTTTATGCTAACATTATCTTGCCGTAGCCAGTAATCATTATGGCAAACCTTACAATATTTGCTAATTTATTAGTCATATCATTTCATTTATTAGCAAAGGGATTTATAAATTGAAAATAGATGTATTGAGCAAGCTATGGCAAATGTTTGAAAGCTGTGGTTTTGCAATATGTCATTTGATTGAAAAGCTCTAGTTTCAGATTGTTGATGCATCAGTTGGTGCATGCCAATACAGATTAGAATTGGTATTTAAAGGAGGTCGAACATGGTATTAAATAAAAGTTTCTAATTCAGTGGCCAGTATGTATATATTTAAGTTTTGATCTGGAAACCACATTTGATTTGATTTAAAGAAGCATATGATAATTTTTCGAGAGAAAAGCCGTTTAAAACAGTGTAGTTGCTTTATATAAATGGGATATCATGCAGAGCTATGTTTGTGCATGCACACATGCATCTAGCCTTTACTTGGCATCATTTAGAATTGAAGAATGGGCAGGAAAATATTTTCTAAAGTCAGGAGTAATACAAAGTCGCATATTATCTCCACTGTTATTTGTTATCTGTTCAGAGATAATGGATTAAAGCTGATGTCCAAATCAGAGATACTAGATCTGATTTTTATTTTGTGCAGGTGTTATACTCCTAAATAAATCCACTCTGGGATTCTGTATCTAAATTGAATAACTACTATAACAGATTTTTATGGGGGGGGAAAAAATCCTGAAAATAGCCAGCAATATGGAAAACATTAACTGAATTCTCAGTAGCAGAACTAGAGATCGCTATTTGGACTTATAAAGATGGCAAATTAATAAACAAATCTGTTAATTTGTTAACAAATTGATATGAGAGTCACATTAGAAATAAAATACACTGGTGTCCAAACCTATGAATGAATACTATTTCAGAAGATTACAACTGCAAATTCTTACAAATCAGCTTATGGTAATTTGTATAAATGACAATTTCAAGTAGAAAGCAAGTACACATTCAAATTTTTGAATTGCATGCAAAGGGGTCATATGGCAGTATTCAACAGGTTAAATGCAAAAGGTTGCACTAAGTGAATTGTGTTTGAAGAAAGATCTTTTTGTGAAGGAATAAAGTTAGACTTGGATGACTTGTAATGTCTCAAAGACATCATCTAGATGATTTCATCCTGGGAAGAATTATTGGAAAGCTTGAAGAAGGCCACAAAATTACTGATATTTCCTGAGCGTTTGGAGTCTCACATAGTGCTTCAAACTGTGAGCAGTGTTTCAAGCCAGTGGAATATGTTCCAGACGTTTGCTGACACACTCTACCATGGAGCATTAAGGCAGATTTTTGGTTATGTTTTCAGTGGTGTTATATCCATAAAAACTGGACAAGACATCAATGTGCTTATGTGCTCTTTACAGATAAGAGTTGTTTTAGTCTTTCCTCCGATTCTAGACTACACTTGATTTGGCTTGAAAGCGGTACTGCTTACCATTGCAAGAATGTTCTTGAAAGGGATAGATATGGCAGTGCTGGAGTCATAGTGTTGGGAGGCATATGCTTAATGGATGCACCAAACTACAAATGCTGGAAAAAGGGACTATGACTGGTGAACACTATTCCAATGAAGCTCTTCAACATCATGTTTGATTGTTCTGTGGTGCTGTAGGCAAAGAATTCATCATTACAGATGACAATGCAACACCACATTGTACACAAGCAGTGGAGATATTTCTGGAGACAAAGGATATTAATCGAATTGAGTGGCCAGCACACTTCCCAGATCTCAACCCCCAGAACATGTTTTGGATGCAATAGGGAGACACATTGCTGCACTGTACATTAATTCCTTAACTATGTCCTTAGGAAATGCATACTTTTTTGCCAAAAATGTTATTTCAATTTAATTTGTACAAAATTTCTAACACATTTTTTGAGTAATATAACTTATTAGTATGCTGGCAATAAATTTCATGACTGTAGTCATGAAAATTTTTTCATATACAAGTAAATATGTAGTTTGTCCTTAAATTTTGGACACCAGTTTATTCTACAAAGGATTGAGACCACAGATATGAGAATTCTGAGGAAAAATAAAGGGGAAAAAACATGTTTGGAGATAAGTGGAGAAATGATGCCGTCTATCATTCCTCTGCTTTCTGTTAGGCCTGATAAAACACAAGCAGTACACAACATTCCTTTTCAATCAGACTGCAAAATAAATCAAATCTACTTCTTTTCTTGTCTTCTTGAACATTCCTCCTCATGAAGTGTTCCCAATAACTACAATCTCCAAATCTTCAAAAACAAATTTGTCAATAGAATTCTGTTTTCAAACCTCTGATGTGCTCTAGGTTCTACTTCTTATGTATGTGATACACACACACGAGTATCATGGCAGTGTGTGTGTGTATCGCACACTGCAGGAAAAGTGACACAAGTCGAAATTTTTTTAATTTCATTTTTTGTATGAATTGTGTTCTAAATACATAGGCCTTCAGTCAGGAAGAGCAACATAAATTGAATTCCAATACTTCCTGCATGAATTTGCTAGTATTGCTTTGGTCAGCTCAAATAATGTTCTATAATGAACCAAGAGCAGTGTCACATTTCAGTTGTTTCCAAACGCTGATGAATGATGTTACAATTTTGTTGAGGAAAAGCGACTCATCTTGAGATAAGTTTTTTTCATGTTTTTTCTTGTGTCATTTACAACTCCAGTGGAACAGAAAAGTATTATATTTTGGTTTATGACAGTGTTCCCGTAATAGGTATGTAAAGTAATTTCTTTTATTTTATGAAATGCCAGTTTTTTTTGTCACAATACTGTACTTGTTTCATTTATATTTTCAGTTGTGACTGTTTTCTTGTTATTTTTGTTACAGATGAAATGGATTCATCTTCTCGTGCTGCAAAAATCTTCCACAAGGTGCTAGAACATGTGTACTAGAACATGTGAGCCTGTTGTGGATGCTGTAACTAATATACAAAACACTGAAATTAGTTCAAAACACAGAAACTACTATGTTCACTGGGCATCTATAGATGCCGTATGGTCACTCCGATGCTCGGTGATGTTCCGCACCAGGCCTCGCCATGTAGTCCTGTTGTTTGCTTTTCTGGCAGCCTCAACTCTCTGAAGATCTGTCACTCCACACATGCAATCCATCCACCTCATTGATGGTCTGCCCCTGCCTCTTTTTCCAGGAACTTTACCTTCTATTACTGTTCTGAGAAGTCCTCCTTTCATCCTTTCTATGTGTCCAAAATATTTTAACTTTCTTCTGTCAATATTCTTAAGGAGCTTCTACTAATCTTTTCTAACACCCATTCATTTGCACGCCTTTCAGTATATGATATCTTCAACAGCCTTCTGTAACACCACATCTAAAAAGCAGATATCAGTTTCTTATCTGACTTCTTTAGGTTGCAAGTCTCACATCCATAAGTCGCTGTTGGAAAAACAACTAAAATCCTCAGCTTTGTTCCCATGGAGATAGATCCATCCTTCTAGATTTTAGACAGGTCTCTGACTGTTGTTTTAGCCATTCCTAACCTTTTTCTGACATCTTCTGAACAACAATTCTTCACATTAATAATGGATCCCAGGTACTTAAACTTTCTGACTTCCTCGATTCTTTCTCCATTAAGGTACACTTGTTTCTCAAGAGCTTCTCTGTTTGTTTTTCCTTTGAGAACCATGATCTTTGTCTTGCTAGAATTGAGTTGAAGTCCTCTGTTATTACTGATCTTGTTAACTTTGTCAAGAATTAGTCCTAGTTCTTCCATGTCATTACAAAGGAGTACTGTATCATCAGTATACCTCAGATTACTGATCAACCTACCTCCTATCCTAATTCCTGTCCTAAGTTCATCCACTGCTTCACGCATGATGTCCTCTGCATATATACTAAACAAGTGAGGAGAAAGTAAACATCCTTGCCTAACTCCTTTTCCAACTTGAAGACAGTCAGTCAATCCAACACCTGTTCTTACTGTGGCTTCTTGCTCCTTATACAAGTTGGCTATCAACCTGATAGTGTGTTGAGGAAAACCCATTCTTTTCATTACTTCCCACAGTTTCACATGCTCAACACAGTCAAAAGCTTTAGAGTAGTCTAAGAAACACATTACCAGAGGGAGTCTGAATTCTTTATATTTTTCTATGATCTGTCTAAGGCAAAGGATCTGATCTCTGTTGCCCCTACCTTTCCGAAAACCTGCTTGTTCCGCTGGTATTTCTGTCTCAACTTTGGCCTCAATCCTATTTAGCATGATCTTTAATAAAATTTTGCTTGCATGAGATATCAAACTAATGTTCTATAATTCTTGCATGCCTTCATAACCCCTTTCTTATGTAGTGGTATGAAAACTGACTTCTTCCAGTCTCTAGGCCAGATCCTGTCTCCCATATCCTTGTGATCATTCTATGAAACACTCTTATCCCTCCATCCCCTGTGGCTTTAATTAACTCTGCTGGGATTTCATCTGCACCTGGTGCCTTATTGCTGTTAAGCTGCTTAACTGCTCTTTCAACTTCATGCCTAAGTGGAGTAGGTTCCAAATCAAAATTTTCTTGGTGGGAGGACTCCACATTTTCTTTATCCATTCTGCTGTACAGTTCCTCACAGTATTCTTTCCATCTGTTTTTGATTTCCGACTCTTCTGTTAGTAATGATCCATTCCTGTCTTTGATGACATTCAATTTATGCTTAAACTTGTGATTTAAGTTGCAAACTAAATAAAACATCCTTTTATAATTGTGCCTTCTCATATGGAACTCTATTTCTTCACATTTGTTAGTATAGAACTTTTCCTTGTCCTGCTTAATGACTCCTCTGACTTCTCTATGTAATCTCTTATATTCTTCAGTCCCTGTGTCTCTTTGTTTTTCCAACTGCCTTCTTTTGATTAGTTCCCATGTTGAATCTGATATCCATGGGTCTCTTGGTTTTCTTATTGGGCCAAGATACGTCTTCGCTGTATCCTGTATTATCATATTGACTCCTTCCTAAAGCATTTATGGTGAGATTTCCTCATTGGTCTCCAAAAAATCATCCAACTAAGTTGATGTTTCTTCTGTGAATCCACTAGGAATTAGTCACAATCTTCTCCATTAGTCACAATCTTCTCCAGGACAAGTATGCACATCAGAGATGCTTGTCTTCCATTGCTGGAGAGCCAGGATGTAATCAATCTGGTGCCTTGACCTATCTATGCTAGCTGAAATTAGTGGATTTAATTAAAATGTACCTGCGAATATATTTGATATAGTGGAGGAAAACAATCAATGGATGATGAAACTGAAATTAGAAACAGTGAAGATAGCTGATCTGCAGTAAGGGCCAAGAAAAGAAAAAGATTAGAGTTGCAAAAAGGAAAAAAAAGAGATAGCAAAGTGACTCAGAAATTTGGGAAAAGAATATGTATCTGTGTCAAAATCTGGAAAAGTAATTCAAGTAAGAGAAATGTGCTCTTATGTACAAACAAATGCATACTTTGTTACAACAAATTTTCCAGTGATCAGAGAAGAAACATTTTTGATAATTATTGGAAGTTTGGTGACTTAGAATGACAATTCACATTTATTGCTGGGAATATGGAACCATGCAACTGCATGGTTAGCCAAGTGGCTATGTGCTTCACAACCATATGCCTGGGAAGGGAGTGTCCTGGGTTCGATTCCCATCGCTAACGTTCAGGAGCTTAGGATCTTTCTCAGACATAGCCAAATTGCTGGTCTTGGGCATGGGCAGCGGAGTTTTTTTCATCCCGCAAGCAGGCAAACTGGCCTTGAGAACTCAACACTTCTACAGACATAGGATACACTGGGAGGCATAGGGCTAACCACCTTATCCTTGTGTACAGTTGCAGTTAAATGAATTGCAAGGTAAAAGAAGAAAAAAGGAAGAAGACAACCGAAGTACAGATACATACTCACAGAAAAACAAAGAAAATTGAATTATTTATTCTACTTTCTGTTAGAAGGGAAAAAAAGTGAGAGTTTGCAAATTATTTTTCAAAAACACACTAGGAATTAAGGATAGACCTATTAGAACTATTTTGCAGGAAAAAAGGTGGTTTTGTTCAATCAGAGAGAAGTGGTAAGCATCTAAAACATTATGGAATCAGTACGGCAATACATTAACTCTATTCCTCATATGGAGAGCCACTACCTATCTGCTAATACTTCTAGAGAATATGTAGATGGAAGTCTGGCCGACTTACATAGAGATTATCAGCAAGTACAGGCTGAAAAGAACTATGTGTGAATCTCATGATGTACTCACATATTTTCAATGAGGAATTTAATATTTCATTTTTTTCTCCCTAAAAAAGATTTATGCAACCTGTGTGAAGCTTATAAAAATGCACTTGAGTATGATGAAGACTTAAAAAAAAAGTATGAAAAACATCAGGAGGAAAAGTTGAGTTGTAAAGCTAAAGAACTAGATAAAAAACTTGTTGATAAGAATTTTGTTTTGGCATTGTTCAGTCTTCAAGCTGTGTGTTGCCTTGCCCTAAGGGCAATTTTTCGATATTTTTACTACAAATCTAAGATAAATCGTTACTTTACAAATTGCAAAATTGGCAATGAAAATGTAGGTTGTTTCTTCTGGCATAAAGGTGAAGGCCACTGCAGTGTAAACGAAATAGGCTCATGTGTATTGAAAGATTTGAAAGGGCAGGGGGGAACTACTTTCATTTATGATGACAACTTGGAATTTTTGTTGTACTCAGATGCTGTGGACAAAACAAAAATCATTATATTATTGCAGTATTCTTTTTTGCTGTAAGAAGATAAAACCACTAGATCACAAATTGTTAATGTGTGGCCAAACTCAGTATGAGGTTGATGCTGCACATTTAGTCATCAAGAAAGAGATAAAGAAATCCCTCAAAAGTGGTCCATTTTATTCTACAACAGTATGCCACTATAATGCAGTGAAAAAAAGTTCTCCATACCAGGTAAATGAGTTAGCTCCTTCAGATTTCCAACTAGAAGCACTTGAGACAAATGATGGAATTATCCATAGATGGAAAAAAAAGCTGACTGTTTAGAATTTATTCACTCAAAACACATTTCACAAAGTTATACTGATGTTTTCAAATCACTGTTTTCTTAAGTTTCTTTGTTCCAGTTTATTTAGTTTTTTTTTCTTTTTTAAGTTATTATGCATAGCTATTTTTTATATACAACTCTGAAGAGTTTATAATAAGTTTAATGAGCATAAGGTTTAATAACTATACATTTTCTATTAATATTGTAATATAAATGTTGAAATAAAGTGTAATAAAATGAAAACAATAATTTATTCTATTACCTTTGAAATTGTCATAAATCAAAAAATGAATAGATTGAAAATGGTAAAAATGACACCAATCAAAATAGGGATAATTGTTAGGTGTGTAACGTAACACCATAACAAAATTAATATCTACATTACTTCTAGAGAACTTGCAAAGTACGTTAACTTATGTTTAATAATGCCATAAATAATTAATCTTAAAATACACAAGTTTCTTTCTTCTCTTCTGAACAATTTAATATTTTGACTTGTGTCACTTTTCTTGTGGGGGTGTAATATATGTATATAAGTTGACTTTGCTTGTTTATGAGTATGTGATTAAGAGTTTATAAGACAGAATACTGGAAGAATATGATAACATTTATTTTAATTGACAATATGTTTCATCCTAATTGCACAGGATTTCTTCAGGTATAAACATCCAAAGTAATAAACTAATAACAGCAAGGACTAACAAGAGACCAACATTATTTTAAAATCTCTCTAATTGTATGCTGCATTGTTAAGAACATTATGCGTGTTTACATTCATGTGCACGTTTGGCTAATGAAGGCTAGGATGTATTCAGACAAGTTGGTACTTAGGTTTAGATGCTTTTTTTAGGATCTAATTCCATTTCCAAAGACTTCTCACTGTTTTATCAAAGCAACAATGTAATAGTTCCGATTTATTACATACCACTTGATGTCTCATTTGTGAAGCATTTTGTGTCAGCCGAAGATAGCATATGTGATGAAAAAGATGAGTCTTCACTCCTGTGGTATTCAGAATCTTAAACATGTTCTTCAATATGCTGTTCAATTGATTTTTCTGTCTGTCCATAGTAAGATGAATGGCAATCACAACATCCAGATATTGAAGTGGGCTATGTCGAGCTTTTGTGGATCGGAGTAGTGATCTAATCTTGATAAATGGGGTACCCCCTTTATCAAGATGAGAATAGGGTAAATATTACTTTGATTTTATATTCCTTAAGTATTTTTGCCAGTTTTATGGAAATAGAGCTAATATGTGGAAGCATTATGAATTTTCTGTTTTTCTTCTTTATTAGAAATTTCTAGTCTCATGTTGGTTGATAGTCTGGAAATGATGTAGTCATTACAGCTATTTTGAATGAAAGTGTTTTTTTAGTTGAAGTTCTTTGGTTAGTTCCTCCTTGTGCTCCAAGTGTGGAAATAATACCCAATTTTTGAGGTATATAATGATGGGGAGAGGCATGTAGATATCTATCAGTATGTGTAGGCTTTCAAAATATAGACACTTTTAATTTTTCCAATTCCTTATTTAGTCAAAGGTCCAGAAATGGGAGCAAACAATTAAATACTAATTCATAGGTGAATTTTATGTTAGGGTGTTTGACAGTTCAGACAGACACATGCACATTATTTTGAAAGAAGTCAACAGACAATGTACAAGGGACATCCAGAAAGTAAGTTCTGTTTTTAAAAATTTTCACTGCAGCGCTGTGATCGCAATGGTACTCATGTGTGCTGAGTTGACAATATGTTTCATCCTAATTGCACAGGATTTCTTCTTGGTGTGTGTTTATAATGTCCAAGAAAATCGAATCACTCACCGCGTGTGAAATTAGGTCAGTTATCCGTTTCTTGAATGCAAGGAACGTTAAAACAGCTGAAATTCCTCGGCAAATTATTAAGGTTTATGAATAACACACAATGAGTGATTCAGTAGTGCGAAGATGAGCAAGACTTTTTAATGAAGGAAGGACAGCTGTGCACAATGATGAACAGAACAGGCGACCATCTTTAGTGATTGATGATTTGAAACCCTTAAGAAACTGCGTCATGCGATCCAGAATAAACAATGTGGCATGCTTACCAGGGCGCGTTTTGATTCATGATAACACCCACCCACACACGGCTGGTGTAACACAACTACTTCTTGCCACCTTTGGCTCGGAAAAATTCCATCACCCTCCATATAGTCCTGACCTTGCGCCAAGCGACTTTCACCTGTTCAGACATCTGAAATCGTTCCTTGGTGGCTGGTGGTTTCAAGACGATGATGAAGTCAAAGAAGCAGTCCATATATAGTTGCATCATAGGCAGCAACCTTCTACGACGAAGGTATACAACTCTTGGTGCCCTGTTATGATAAGTGCATGAACGATGGCAGAAATTATGTAGAAAAGTAGTCAAAGATGTCTACTTTAATTTCAGTAAAGTTTGTTTTGTAAGTATACCATATATGTCAGTTCATAGGATGACTGGCGTATAAGACGAGGCCTAAATTTTAGGCTATTTTTAGGTTTTAAGCTTCTTCTTTCTTGTATTAATGCAACTTTAGGTATTATTGTTATATCTGTTATTTTTTTTGCATAGCATAGATTTAGTATTTATGCAAATTACCCTAATTAAAAGTGATTAGCCCCAATTTTATATTAATTATTAATTTTGCTTTTCTTTAAAATTTTAGGATTATTAAAATTGTTATCATTAAAATCATGGAACCGGCAACAAAACAAAGAAAGTTTGAAGCTCAATTTAAAATAAGGGTAATTGAAATGGCAAAGTAATCTAATAACTGTGCTGCTGCAAGAAAGTTTGACATAACCTAGAAGATGGTAAGAGAATGGAAGAAGAAAGAAGATATTTTTAAAAATTTGCCAAAGAAAAAATGTGCTATGAGAACGGGGATTACCTGATGGCCGCAACTGGAAAATCACATTGCAGAATCCCATTCTGCAATGTGATATGCTCTAATCAAATTTCTTGTTACAAGAAATATGATTAGAGCATATGTACTAAAATAGTCAAGATTGAATCCGGATGAAAGTATAGAATTTCAAGCTACTTCATGAAAGTGTAATCGTTTTATGAAGAGACAAAATCTGGTAATACGACAAAAAAAAAAATAATAAAATTGCTCAAAAACTGCCAGCAGATCTTGGCCACAAACTTACCAGTTTCCATAAATTTATTATTCAGTTGAGATAAGAACATAAATTTCTATTGTCAAATATTGGAAATATGGATGAAACTCCTATGAGCTTTGATATGATAAGCAATAAAACAGTGGAGTCTAAAGGTAGTAAGAATATTGCTAGTTCGAAGTACAGGTAATGAAAAAACGGTTGTGTTGTCTTGTTTGGCTGATGGAACCAAGTTAAAACCAATGATCCTCTTCAAACATAAACTAAACCTAAGATAAAATTTCCTTCAAGTGTTTTTGTACATTTTCACAAAAAAGATGGATGAATGAAAATGGGTGTGGAACACTTGACTAAGCGGTATAACGAAGAAACATGGTGTATTAGTATGGGATATGTTTCGTAGTCATTTAACTGAGAATACTAAAAGTCTTCTAGAAAAAAATAATTGCTGTTATACCAAATGGTTTAACTTCTATATTGCAGCCACTAGACGTCTGCTTGAACAAACAATTTAAATTTAAAGATGACATGTGAGAAGAGTGGAATAATTGGATGTTGACTGGTGAAAAAAAATCATTTACAAACAGTGGATCTATATGTGCTGCATCACTTGATATGTACATTTTCACAAATAAGGGATCAAAGTATGGAATAAAGTAAAAGTAGAGACTGTAATAAAATCATTTAAAAAGTGTGGCATCTCTAATCTTATGGATAGTACGGAAGATGATTTGTTGTGGGACACTGATGACGATGAAAACGAAATCAATTCACCAGATTCGAACTGGGATTCATATGACGATTATTTAGTTCTTAGATCATTTAGATCAAAATAGTTCTTCAGATTCATTGAAATGAATCTGAAGAACTATTTTCAACAGATGATGAAAATTAACATGAAAATTGAGGTTAATAATTATTATTTGTTTTTAAGACTTACATCTGTTGTAATATTTTAATTAAATTTATGTAACAAAAAATTAATCTGATTTGTTTATAAACACTGCCTATTTTCTTATATAATGATGTATTGTAACTACCTAAATGTTCATCCAAGAAATTAAGCTTTCTTTTTTATACATGCCATATAAGATGACCCATGATTTCGAGGGTTTTTTTGTAGTATTTAAGAGGCGTCTTATACACCAACATATATGGTATTTTTGTTTCTCTGACATCCCACCAGAACTTACTTTCTGGATCTCCCTCATAGTATGAGGAACAAACAGCCATGGCACCCACTTAATAAGATGTAGGAGCTCCTTTTGCTGCAGTGACTGCAGCAATCCTACAGGGCATACTTTCCACAAGATGTTCTGTAAAATGTTGTGGACTGTTGTGGGGAAGATGTTCCTTGACCTCTCCCAAGCTACAGTGCATCCCACAGATGTTCAATAGGGTTGAGATCAGGTCTCTGTGGAGGCCAGTTAGGTGTGGTGATGTTCACGTCGACAAACTATGCAATTGCAGCAGCACCAGCCTTATGATGTGGTGCATTATCTTGCCAAAAGAGACAATGGCTAGTTCCATAGAAACATCACAAAGAATGAGGAATTGCATCATCCAAAATGTTCAGATACGTTTCAGAGTTCAGTGTTTGTGGCACCATAAATAGAGATCCAAAGCCAGATCTGGAAAAACAGGCCTATAATGCCACCTTTGAATTTCATAGTTGGGGTTACACACACTGTGTAAGAGACATTCACTGGGCCACACCCAACCATCTGTTTCGTAGATGATGTGGCGTGTTTCGTCGCTCTATAACACAGCTTTCCAAGCTTCCACATTCCGCTCTAGATGCTCTTTGCACCACTGAAGATGAACTACATGTTGGTTTGGGTAATATAGGGCTTGCATATTGCGCTCTTCCCATGGAAACTCATGTTGTGAGCCTCGGTTCTGAATGTTTTTGTGCAGATTTGTGTTCCAGTCGATGCCCATTCGATGTGTCGGCTGAGAAATGCTGGTTTTTATATTGAGGGTTGTTGTGGTTATAGCCTTTCAGCTGTTTAGGGACAGCTATATATATATATATATATGCCACCATCTAGGGAAATGACTATGAGCAAGGTGGTTTCCCCATTGTCCTCCTTGCCATACTATATCCTATGGCTGTATCCTGTGTGTTCACAGGGCTGGTTTGCCTGCTTGCAAAATGAAAAAACCCCAGATAAACTGGTGGAAAAAACCATGCTGTCCATATCCAAGACCAGCTAACTTTGCTATGGCTGAGTAAGATCCTTAAGCTCCTCACGTCGTCGACGGGAATCGAATTTAGGACACTCCTTCCCCAGGCATATGGTTGCGAAGCACGTAGCCAGTAGGCTAACCACATGGACTATATTGAGGGTACATAATCAGTAAATTATAAGTATGATTTGAAGGTATGATCATCAAATCATACCTTCAAGTCGGTGAGAAAATTTCGCATACAAAATGAAAGTGGCATATTCAATTTTCAGTTCAACTCTGTTATGAACATTTTGCTTATATATTTGCATAGCACACTATCTACCAAAACTAAAATGAAATGCCTGCTTGTAATTGTTAGCCTCTTTAACAGTGATACTTAAAGTTTTAAGAATTACTTTGTTGATCTGAGACCCTACTCATGAGTTTGTTAAAGAGAATTCATATTGTTTCTGCTCTAAAAATGTTGTTACATAAACCATCTCATAACCTCTTTCATGTTCCATTTTTATTTGAGGATTGATAAGATTAACAAGATTTTAATTGATTTGCTTTTCAACAGTTAATATACAGATAAATCTTTTGTGTGCTAATGTAGAAATGTATTTAATAGGTACAGCTTGGTGAAGGGTTGGCAGTAGAAGCTGAAAAAGTTCTTTGTAATTTAGTATGCTTTTCAACTGATAAGATGATACGAATGAAATTCATAGAAGGATGTTTAGACAATTTAGCTAATAACAGGTATGCAGATCTTTTTTAGGATAGCAGAATTTTCTGTAATCAAATTTTGAACTTTATAATGTTTAAATTAAAGATGCCAAGAAATTATATTCTTGATTTATCCTTTATCCAAGTTTAAGGAAGCAGTTTGCACGTGAAGTATATTCATGACTAAGCTACTTGTATAATAGAGGCTAATAACTTTACATGTTTATAATGTTTAATTTTACACCTTTTTAGAATTGTGAGCTTTCAGTACCATAACTTTGCACATCCACTTGTTACTTCATTGTTAGCAGAAGATTTTCTAAAAATTACATGGAATTCAAGATTACACTTAAACCTTAATATTGTGATTATTTAGTTATTCTGATTATTTTCTGATTTCGATAAAGTTTGTTATATAGCATGGTAGTGATAAAAGTAAATACAGTTAAAGGATTATTATGAGCAACAAATTATGTGCTGTATCAAATTTTTACAATAGCATATAATGGGTAAAAAGTTGTTAGCTTTCCATTGTTCATTATACTTTGCATTGCATTTTGTGTTACATTTTTCATAATTGTCACTTAAAACATGTTTATCTGCATGTACACTTAGTGTATACACAATTCTGTTGATGTTCCCTTGGTTCCCTTGGCACCTTCTTTTAAAAAAATCATAGCAGTGCTGGGTTGTCTCTTGGACTTGTGTGTGTGCGTGCATGCATGCATGCACACTTACACATGCAAAACATACAAAGAAATGTATTATATTCAAAGCTATGTTATATACAATTGTAAAATTATACAAATACAAAATTATATACAATGCATTATATATAAAATATACAAAGACAAGTAATGTTATGATCAATTACTTATTTAAATTCTTGGTCTGACCTGCACCTCAGATTTTTCCTATCACAACCATATTTCAACTATAGCTTCTGCAGCCACCAAAAAACTTGTGTACTTTTTCGCACAAGACACTACTTCACAGCTGCTAACTCTATACAAAGCCAAAATCCACCCAGCCATGGAATATTGCTCCCATATTTGAGGTGGTGCCCCAAAATTATCTCTAAGATTGCATGATTCTATCCAGAAGAGGGCAATCTGGGTAATTAATGATCCCTCTCTCACATACCCACTTCAATTCCTCTCTCATAGATGTTCAGTTTCTGCCTTGTGTCTCTTCTACAGATACTTTCATGGACAGTGCTTTGTTGAATTGGCCACTATTATTCCTCCAATCTCCCCCAAAATCATTAAAACAAGAGCCACTGCTAACTAACACCCCTTTTAGAGTTCATCTTGAAATTCACCAAACCAATTTCACTGCCTCCTCTTTTATTCCATCTACTTCTGTCCTTTAGAACAATCTTTCCCACTCTGCCTTCCCCAAAAATTACAACCCTTGCTGTTCAAGCCAAATGTGAACAGATTCCTCCTTTCCTCTTGCCCACACATGGTACTGGTGTGCTATGGGTCTTTCGTCCCTTCGTGTGTGTGGGCCAGGTAAAGAAGTTTGCTTTTTACTCCTTTTTTTTTAAATATAACGACAGAATGTGTTGATTCAGAATTATTATATACAAGTTATATAAACTAAAACAGTCAGTTCTGCTTTGCGTAGCAGTTAACAAAGCAGAATACAATGAAATGGAATGCAGTTGGAATAAGGGCAACCACATACTGCTGTTCAGGTTGTGTGCAGAGCACAAAGATGTCACACCTAAGGGGCACCATTCATATTGTAGACATCTTTTCTGAAATTTTTCCTATCATGGTCAATGTATCCCTCTTCTTCAACTTATGTGAGAGGAATGAGTTTGATAATCATGCTTTAATTTTTCAACTGCTGTCAAAATATGTTTTACTATACAACTACTTCTGCCTTTAATGAAACATTGGAATGTATTGAAAATGCCGTTACCAAACGTAAATTTGAAACCAATTTGCCTTTGTATCCCTGTCTAAATGCCTTCCTGACAAAGTCATCAGCTCTTTCTCCCAGAGATTTAACAAAAACTGCCTAGAATGTTCATTGAAATAGCTGAGGGATACTGGTTTGTAGCAGAACATTATAGCATAGAGAGGTTATCACACACTAAATCATGAACAGTATATGCAAAGCTTTCTAGATCCATTTTCCCTAAACTTTAGTACTTGGGGGGGGGGGGGGGTGTAGAGAGAGAGAGAAAAGTCCCAATTTTAAACAATGTATTCTGACTTCCAGTAAGTGCATTCTTCAAATTGTTTTCTTCAAGGTACATCATGCATATCTGCCAACCACAATATGGGTTGCTGCAAAAGACTTACTGTTAGATGATCCTGCAACTTGTCACTTTTGTAAAGAACCAGAAATGAACAAAGTGAGGCCTTAATGAATATTCAATATACATAATGCTCGTGAAAGCATACCCCCCATTTATCATAGCACAATATTCTGTCATGGAATTTAATTTAGTGTTGTAATTAAATTCACTTGTCTTTGTCTCTTTAAAGAATTAAAGTCATGTAATTCATTTTGTAAAATATTGTTGCTAAAATGAATTATGACTTTAATTCTAATTGCGCAATCTACTGTGTTATCAGAGCTTGTCTCTGATAACTTGTGTGGCAAGTGGATTTCTAGAACCCTGCTCCTGGGGATGTATGTGCCATTACAGTCTTTTAGCCTGCTTTACTTTTCATAAAATAATGTTTCTATTAATACTATTCCTTTAAATGTTTAGTATTTGTATTATTTCTGTGTTTACTTTTCAAATAAAATTATTTAAAACATAAAGGGATTTTGTTCAAAAATCACTTTCCATGATATGTCAAATCTATCTCATAGAAAAGAACTACTTGTAAGAAGTGATAATAAATATTGCAATGCTATAAATTGAGTTATTATACTTTTGTTAGCAGTATTCTTTGGGAAATAGAGATTATCTAGCAGTATAATATTGAAAACTGTGGCATGCTAAATAGCAATGTGGGAATTGAGTATCAAGATGTTGTGATTAAGCAATGAGGCCCTTCCAGATATAGTAAATGCTTTAAACCTGTTTATGTACGTGGTCTACCTGGAATCCAATCTTGTGATCAAGCCTTCTGAATTATGCAGTGCAGCATTGTAAAATCTTTCTACCTACATATTTGAGCATTTCAGTTGATTGTGATCAGTATCATCTGCCCTCTCCATGTTTTATATTTATGATGACTTTTATCTTTAATCTCTTTATGTTCAGTTTATGCCACCTTTATCATCTTTGATTCCTTTTACAGTACTCTCCTCCACTTCTGAGCTTTTTCATTAGCTTCCAGAATTTGTTATCTTTCTGATATATATTTTTTGCATTCATACCAATCTTTCCATGACTTTTGTTTAACTACTTTTACATATTGCTTCACTTTCTTAATTTTTCTCTGTAAGATTATTTTTTTTTTGAAAATTATGAAGCTGATATGAAATAACATTTATCACTATACTAGAATTGAAGCTTTTCATAATTAGAAAACAAAGACACAGTGTTTTTTTCTTTTAGCAATCCTCTCACTACAGATCAGTCAATCGATTTTCCCAGTCTGCTGGATAGTCAGGAGATTACTGTTTATATTCAGAATGATCCATACAATTTTTGTTTAATTTTTGAAATTAAAAAGGTGTTGGAGTGGCTTATATTGTGTTAGGCCACTCTGAGTCATAGTAGTTTGCGTAATGATATTTTTTTGTCATCAAGGAAAGCGGTTTAAATTAGAAGCATGGTAGGAATGGGGGTAAAGTAAATATTTAAAAATAAATGGAATCATGATTATGCATGTAGTTCTGGACATATAGTATGTTGAAAATATCAAGCATACTAGTTCAAAAATAGAGCTTAAACCAAATTCAAATTGTACGTGACGTCGTTGCATTTTTGTTAGCACATTATGTTGAAATGTTGCACTTCCTGCAATAGATACTTTCATCCAGATAATATACTATTTTGCTACAGAGTTCTCATTATGAAGGTGTATGATACCTGGAACATTTAAGTGACTTCTTTCTGCTTCATTGACTTGCTTATTTTTCTGATTTCAACCATTTGAACACTTATCAAAGGATGTAGAATGAGAAGTCAGATGAATTGATCCACTCCAAGCTGCCCCTAAATTGGAGATGTTATCTTATTATCTGTCAAGTAAAATTTTGGAAGTGGTTTTTGGACATATAAGTAAAGTAGACATGTTGTTGTTTATTTTTTAATGGTATATATTAGAACACAGAAAAATAAGTAAATAATTAATTTATTAATTTATTACTGATATTTCGCTGGTGTTATAACCAGCATCTTCAGAGCACAAAAACACAGTTTGTCACAATATGCGAGACTATAACAACATAGTGTAATCAACGGACTAGTTAAACAAAATTGTAGCAGCAACACAAAGACTAGAGTCCTGATTTTGGTGCCCTCTATCTGGGAAAAAAAAAAAAAAATTTGAAGCTATCATGTTAAAAAATAAACAACATGTACGACGAACACACAAGTCTGTCCACACGTTTAAGGATTCTTCACGGAGAAGATATCCTACGTAAGACATGGCGATATGGTAAGTGGAAGTTAAAATTGGCACGGCAACTGAACAGGTTAGCCTTCTTAAAGATGTGCTGAGACACCAATTTAATACTGAACTGTGTTAAAATCAAAAACAAGTTCTACTCGGCCAAAGCCCAACACATTTATAAACGAGCAAGTGTAGCGCTGTTACGTGAATAGATCAACGCCACTCATCAGGAATTAGCAAAATCAAATTCAACCATCAACGCACTACGTGAATCACTATATAATATTCTGAATATGGAACTATGGGAGATCCTAGATAACATCACCGATGCAACGGTTAAAAAAAAGAATTCAACATAGTCAAAAACCAACACCAAAATAAGTTTGAAAATCTTCAAGAACGCAGCACTATACAACGACCGCAATTACAACGAGACCTCATCGTCGTGAATTTATCTTCGCTCACCTTAAGCAAAGAAGCCACTAGTGCTTTAAGTTGAGGGCACAATTATGCCGTGACTCCCAAACAAGTTCCAAAAGCTGAAATAATGTCATCCATCGAACGGGGAATATACGACCTGCCTCCAACAATAGCCAGCAACATACATTTAGATGTGGCCAACACCCTAATGAAGTCTAAGCCTCCCAAAAATAATATCCCGCATAAGGAAATCATTGCTGTAAAAAAGCAAAGGGAATGCAACCGTGGTGATGGACACAACAGAATATGAAAACAAAATGCACACACTGTTACAAGATCAGTCAACATACAAAATTATAGATCGCAATCCCATCAACACACAAAAAAATAAGGCATGTAAATTATTGAAAAAAAGTCACTTCCTGGCCCAAAGATACAGTAAACAAACTCAAGCCCTTCCATGTTAAAACACCTAGGATTTATGGAGCACCAAAAATTCACAAACAAGGTACACCCTTATGCCCAATTGTGGACAGTATAAATAGTCCCACATACAAACTGGCTAGACATTTAGCTAAGCTTCTAGCCACTCTCACAAACAATTCTCCCTCCTTTGTCAAAAATTCAGCCCACCTAAATAGCTCAGACTTAGTGGTAAGCTTTGATATCACCTCACTATTCACAAATGTACCACTAATAGAAACCCTCAATCTACTGACTGAAGTTACACCCCCCCCCCTCGCGATATATTTGAACTATTCAAATTCACAATACATGCAGGATATTTCACATGGAAAGGGAAAATATACAAACAAATAGATGGGATAGGCATGCCCCCCCCCAGCCAACTTTTACATAGAACACCTGGAAAAACTAGCAATCAATACAGCCACTCTCAAACCAACACTTTGGCTACACTATATTGACGATGTGCTTGCTATTTGGCTACATGGCCCAGAGACATTGAAAACATTCTTAGCACATTTAAATAGCCAACATCCAAAAATCCACTTTACAATGGAACTGGAAGCTATTAACTGTCTGCCCTTCCTGCTGGATACACTTATCACACATCTTCCAGATGGTTCCTTATCATTTTCAGTTTTTAGAAAACCCACACATACAGGGAGATATTTACACAAACAATCATACCATCACCCTTCTCAACAATATGGCATTTTAAAAATGCTAACCCACAGAGTGAGAGCAATCTGTTCTAATGACAATACTCTTGCTGCTGAACTGGCTCACCTATGCCACATTTTCTTGGCCAATGGCTGTAATTCCCACAAGATAAACAAAATACTAAATGCTCCTAAGAAACCCCTCCCACTATCCACCACAGAGAACTACAACAAAACAGTCACAATTCCATACATTAAAGGATAGCATTCCCCCTTTATCACATCCAGGAGCCTACAAAGTACCCTGCTCATGTAATCAAGCTTACTACAGTCAAACAGGAAGAACTGTGAACATCTGCATCAATGAACACAAAAGATACATCCGACATTGTCACTATGGCAAGTCAGGCCTAGCAGACCATACTCTGGATACCCCTGCACACAGGATCAACTGGAAGAACACAAAAGTACTGCACAGAAGCTCTTACAAGTCGGAGAGATTGTTTTTAGAAGAACAATCTCTCCGACTTGTGAGAAGCCCTGAAACACACTCCAAATCTCAACAAATATGGCTGTATAAATTTACCTAAAATCTGGGAGACAGTCATCTTAAGAAAAAACTAGTACTGTTTTTTTTTTTTCCCTCTGTTTAGGACTCTAGTCTTATGCAATAGCTGCAATTGTTTTTTAATCCCCCCCCCCCCCCCCCCCCCCCCCCGATAGAGGGCATCAAAATCAGGACTCTAGTTTTTGTGTTGCTGCTACAATTTTGTTTAACTGGTCCGTTGATTACACCATGTTGTTATAGTCTCGTGTATTGTGACAAACTGTGTTTTTGTGCTCTGAAGATGCTGGTTATAACACCAGCGAAATATCAGCAATAAGTTAATAAAATATATTTACTTATTTTTCTGTGTTCTAATATATACCGTTAAAAATAAACAACATGTACGACGAACACATAAGTCTGTCCACACATTTAAAGTAGACATTAATCACCTTTCTGTAAGATTTATCTGCTGTTTTGCAGATTTATTTATTTATTAATAAAACTCTAGGCAGAACAGCCTAGAGTTTTAGTAGAAAGCATAAATCTGACATTCTAAATAATTTGCATTGATCTTTGTTATGTTTTCATCATTTTTCATATATTTCTCTTAAGATCTACTATAAGCTGTCTTTATGGTGTCAACTTGATAGTCACTATGTATCAACAGTTTTTTTCTGGAAAAATTAATGTGAAATTTCCTCTATAATATTTACATTTTGATTTAATTATGTAGATTACTGCAAGAGCATTAATTGAGTCATCATTTGAGATTAATCTTTTGACCAAGTTTTCTGAATTATGCACATCCCAATTCTGAATTAAAATGATTAAATGATGTAAAGGAAGAAAAAAAAAATCAATTTGATACTATACATTGATGAATAGCATATTACAGAGAATGTTTATATGCAAGTTACTCCATAGGAGAAGAAATGCATAAAGTTAAGATGATTATTAAGTGGAGAACTAATATAGAAGATTGTTGAAGAAAGAGTAAAGTATATTGGAAAAGTGATTAGGATTATCTGTATTCTGGTATACTTGAAAGCTTGCTTGTATTTATTTTTAATGTTTGAATAACATTTGAAACCCATTTTTACATTATAAGAAGATTACATGTTAAAGAAATTAATATATTTATATTGATAGATTTATTTATTTATTTTTTTGAAATATTAGGTCTGTTCTTATATCACTACGTCTTCTTCCAAAGTTATTTGGGTCTTTTCAACAGTTCAGAAGTGGAAGCGACACTCATTCAGTTACAATGTAAGCTTTTACTGAATATTCTTAGCTGCTCTTATTTAATTTTATAAATATATTATTATTATTATTATTACTATTATTACGGGCAACTCCAGGGAGTCATTGGACTCATCGAGGGAGGCCCCAAATCATATTCATCACAACTATTTGACATTCATACAGTATCTATCATACCCCGCCTTAAACTCATTCACTGTCACAGACTCAGGGAGCGCATTCAACTCATTCACTACTCTAAAAGTAAAGAACCCAGCTCTAACACCTTTACTAACCACACTTTTGCCCAGTTTCCATGGATGTCCCCTAGTCCTCCCACAACCAGCCCTGTTCTCAAAAATATCTTCTGAATTAATTTTATAGAAACCCTTCAGTAATTTGAATGTCTCAATCATATCTCCCCTCCTCCGCCTATCAACCAATTTTTGCAACCCACAAATCCTCAACCTGTTCTCATACGGTTCATTCCACAGACCTGCTATCATCTTGGTCACTTGCCTCTGGATCCTCTCCACCTCCTCCCCATCAAGAAGAAACCTAGGTGACCAAATCTGAGCACAGTAGTCTAGATGGGGTCTTATCAAGGCTCGATACAGAGGAACAATAACCTGCTTGTCTCTGCTTGTCATCGTATTCTTCAGCAACCAAGTGATTTGATGAGCTGTTTTGGTCACTTTTGCAATGTTTCCCCTAAATTTCAATTCCTTATCTACCAACACTCCTAAATCTCGTGCCTCATCAATTTCCTGGAGCACGGTTCCACCAATGCAGTAAACTGCCGCCAATCTTTTCACCCCAAAATGCATAACCTTACATTTTGCCACATTAAACTGACATCCATTCTCCTTAGCCCAGACCTCCAATCTATCCAAATCATCCTGCAAAATTTTGACGTCATCTGCATTCACTATTGCCCTACCCAACTTCGCATCATCCGCAAACAAATGAACTGTTCCTCTCAGATCATTTCCTATATCATTTATGAACAAATTAAACAGCAGTGGTCCAAGAACAGATCCTTGTGGCACACCACTAGTCACAGGCCGTCTTGTGGACTCTACTCCCGAGTAAACCACTCTCTGATATCTCTCCGTCAACCACCCTCCTATCCATCTCACCAACCCTATGTCCATTCCCATATGCTGCAATTTACTGATTAGAATTCCATGTGGAATCCTGTCAAAGGCCTTGGCAAGGTCCAGTAGAATCACCGTAAACCCATTACCCTTATCCAGTTCAGCCGTCACTGTGTTATAATACGTGAGCAAGTTACTGAGGCATGACCTACCCTTCACAAAACCATGCTGTCCCCGATACAGTATCCCATTTTCTTCTATCCAATCTTGTATTTTCCTCTTGACTATTTTCTCTAAGACCTTGACAATGATTCCTGATATGCTAATCGGTCGGTAATTTACTACAGCAGTCTTGGAACCACCTTTATGCAGTGGAACTATTTTCCCCTCTTTCCACCCGCTCGGGACTAACCCAGACCCGAGACTCAAATTAAACAAAATGGTCAAGGGTACTGACAATTCTTTAGCTGCTTCTCGTACAACACGAGCTGGTATACCATCCAATCCCACAGATGTATTGACATTGAGGTTATGCAATAGACTACTCACCTCCACTTCATTAACCACAATTCCCGTATAATCTACTGGTTTATTCGTTTCTGCAATGTCACCACCTGGATGATATACTTTTGCAAAGTGCTCACTCAGTAACTCAACTATCTCAACTGATTCAGTTACCTCCCTACCATCGGCATTCTTTAAAATCAATCTGCCATGTACATTTTTCCTTTTACTTGCTACATATCTAAAAAACTGTTTAGGATTCTCTTTAGCCTGCATGGCCAATGTTCTTTCGTAATCCTTTTTTGCTTTTCTTACCACACTTGTCACCCTTCTGGCCTGCGCTTTATACCGTTCATGTGCCTGAGGATCACCCTTCTCCTTAAATTCCCTCCATAGTAGTTTCTTTTTTTGCAACTCAAGCTTAATGGTGTTATTCATCCATTTAACCCCTACTTGATTTATTAATCGGACTCTAGGTATACAATCAGCCATTGCTTCATGCAAGCACTTCTTAACTACCTCCCATGCACTATCAACTTCTAGTCCTTGTGGTTGTACATGCCATGGCACTGAACCAATCAAACTCCTAAGTTTGTCATACTTTCCAGCCCGATAATTCCACATGTACCCTGTCTTAATTGAAAATTCTACACCTTTAGCCACCTCCCAAGTTAAGACCCTATGATCACTCTCACCGATTGGTGGCAATGTGGTCATATTTGTTACAGCCAAATCCTCAGATGTAATTACTAGGTCAAGCACTCTCTGACCCCTAGTATTTTCCATTACATGCTGTCGCAGATAGTTATCCCTTAATAACCGCATAAAATCCAGTTCCTTCCTCCCGTGTGTCCTCTCCTCACTCCAATCAATGCGACCATAGTTGAAATCTCCCATAATAATCACCCTCCTTCCACCCATTTCTTCTATTTGCTTGTGCATACTGTCACCACCATCTTTTCCATCACCTGGTCTATAGCAGCACCCAATTGTATATTTAGTTCTGCTAGCCACAATCTCACACCAAATGGCCTCAAATGTGCTCTTTTCTCTATCCTGCAATTCAACTTCTATTCTCCTTGGCTGGAGCTCATCAGCTATCATCAACAATACTCCTCCCCCCATTTTATTCTCTCTGTCATTCCTGAACTATACCCATCACATTCAATCCCACTAGTTATATCATCTACAGTCAGCCATGTTTCACTAATACCTATAACCTGTGGTCTGGAAGTGCCAACCATGGCCAAAAACTCTTCCTTCTTGTTCCTAATACTCCTAGTATTAGTGTACATGAATTTAAGACCCCCATTAGCCCCAACCCTACCTTGATGCCTTATATTAACTATCCCACTCAGATTTGTTGTCCTTATTTGCTCTGGCATATTATATTCATTCTTACATTCAACTGCCTCCATAAGGACTGTATCTCTACTCCCCCCCCCTAACAAATCTAGTTTCCCTGAATTTGCACATCCACTACATTCAGCAACACTTTCTCAAGTCTTCTTACACCGTAACCATTCAAATGCAAGCCATCCATCTTATATAGATCCTTTCGCCCATCAAACTCACTCCACACATCCACAAATTCCACACCACTCGTCATACATAACCCACGCATAAAGTCATTTGCAATTATAGCCCTCCTTTTAAACATTTCACTGTCATACCGTGGCAAAAGACTAATCATTCTAACTCTCTCACTCTTTTCTTTTGCTACCTCAAACAATTCATTCAGGTCTTCTATCATTTCCATTTTATCTCCTTTCAAATCATTCGTACCTGCCACAACAATCATTTCTTTCACCCTTTCCTTTTGCTCTCTAATAGACGCAGTTACGTCCTTTATGGTCGCACCAGGTTGGTACGATTTTGTCAAATCCTCTACTAACACAGCTCGTACTAACGAGTCTCCATACAGCACTCTATCCTTCATTTTGTTCATGTTCACATTCATACGTCTATTTTTCCTGTCATACCTTTTATTATTGGTTGGTTCATTCAGTCTACTTTTGTTCATGCATTCTAGCTGCTGTTTTGCTCTTTCTATCGCACTATTCAACAACGCGATCTCACTCAATGCATCTATCTCATCTTTTTTGTTCTCTGAGAAACCATTTATACTATCATTCACACTTTCTACATTCACACTCTCACAATTTTCATGTACAACCTTGCCGTTTCCTGTCATATCCCTGTTTCCTTCATTCTGAAGGTTGACAAAAATATCACACTCATGATCCGAAATACACTTCAATTCCGCATTCTCCCTACATTTTCTACACACATTCAATCCTTTATTATCATCTAACCACACTCCGACCGCACTCCGCAAAGCGTACATTTCACAGCTAGTACACTGACTCATTTCTTTTATGCTACTGTTCTTTGATAACGATGGCGAACCTTCATTACTGGCCGCCATTTTCCTTTGCACAGGTGCCATTATTATCTGTGACGTGTTTTGTCAAATTATACCCTAATCTTTAATAATTATTCAATTAATAAATAAGAGGAAAAAAAGTACAAACATCAGAACATTTAAGTACTAAATATAATTAAATAAAATGAAATATAACTAAATACAGTAACTTAGCTTCGTTTTGTCTTCCACCGTTACGCGTTCGATTCCGACGGTACCAAAATATATTGTATCGCGACAGCAACTAACTTCCAAAAAACAACCACTGAAGTACACTCGTATTCAGAGAAACAATTTAGCACTCAAAAACGTAGAAAAACGGGGAAAAAAGCGGACTATTCACCGATTAAAAATCACTTTCTTCTGCACAGCTCAAATTCACCGCCACGTGCTCTATATAAAATGATATAACTGTATAAAACTATATGAAATGAAATAAAAACTTTAGCCTACTTCTGATACCATGACAAACAGGTGACTCCCACCTACAAAAGGGTGGAAACCTATAGTATTAATGTATTGTGGATGGGAGTTACCCAGTTTTAAAAAAAAGATTTCTTTTGGCAAATTTTTTAAAAGATGCAGAACTTTACATTTCTCCACATTAAACTGACACCCATTATTTTTTGCCCATATTTTCATAAACAAAATTATATAAATTAAAAAAAAAAAAAAAAAAAATATATATATATATATATATATATATATATATATATATAAAGTGTTATTAAAAAAACCCTTGAAACAGGACATAATATAACATTTCCAAACTAGGGAAAAGGAAAGAAAAGTACTCGAATACCTCATTATTATCCTTCTGAAAAATGGTCGGGAACATTGTCAAGGGGCTCTTAGGATTTAAAAATAAAACAGAAGAGTGGCATTTCTCTCCTACATATGGTCTGTAATGGATATCAGAGATATTGCATCTCTTTTCATGAGCGTCACTCCAAAGATTGGTTATGGCAGCAGTACATCATAACATTCTGTTTTTTCCCTTTCTTTTTATTTCACAAGCAATTTTCATTGTTCTTTGCTCTAGTTATTATTGTTATAGGAAATTCTTGGTTTCTTTCCTTTCATGGTCCCTTGGATTACTTTTCTAAGCAGTCCTCCATGCCCCAGGTGGTGTCCAGTTAGGCCCCCCCCCTCTCTTGTTGTTGCTGTCGACTGCTTTTCTTGAACCATGTTTTGAACTTCTTCATTAGTCTTTCTTTCTATCCAACTAATTCTCATCATCCTTTTCCAGCACAAATTTTGCTCCAGAGATAGAGATTGATCTATATCCCAGGATGAGAGGTCTCTAATAAATAACATAAAACAGATTTAACTTGCATTCCTATATGGCAAGTTATTTATGAGAAATCTTGTCTAGAGATTGGAGTGTTGAATTAAGACTTGGGAAAAAAAAAAAAGAAAAAAAGTCCTTTCTTCTGTGTATGTGTGTGGGGAGAGAATTAAGTGTTACTAGTATCAAAATTAACATAGTTATCAGAACTCCATTAAAGAATGCATTTAAAATCTCAAAATTATGGAAACAACTACAGTATTGGAGTAATAACTTTAAAATAATTATCTGATGTTTTGACCTTTATATTACGAATTTCATCAGGAGCATATACAGGGTGTTCGGGATAAATTTGACAGTTTCGTAAGGAAAAAGAAAATCTTCTTTGTATCTATTAAATTTAATGAATTGACAAAAAAACATTACAGGCAGAGTTAATTACAATACTATCAACAAGATTTACTCAAAATAACCACCATTAGCATCGATCACAGCTTCAATTCTGCTTCGGAACCTCGAACAAGCTGATGCTACAGTCTCCCTGGGAAGGGCCGCAAAAACTGTTTTAATTTTATCCATTAACTGGGCTTTTGTATTACTGGAAGTGCGATTGGTGTCTTTTTCAACTGCGCCCCATACAAAATAATCCATGGGGTTAAGGTCTGGGGAGTTTGGAGGCCAAACATTTGGACTGGTGAAGTCGTAGAAATTTTCAGACAACCATTTTTGACTTTTCCCAGAGGTGTGGCAAGGGGCCGAATCCTGCTGCCATACATATGGCCTACCATTGGCTACCCTTGTTATCCAGGGCTTGACTACAGTTAGCAACTCCACGAACAGAGCCCGAATTCCAATGCCAGGGTTCTTCAACACCTGTTCCTGCAGATTTGCGAGGAATTCTGCTGTACGAACGCAATCAGATCGTCTGCTAGGGATCTTTCTTCTTGCTACATCCTCGTAGTCACCATTGCAAGTCTCTAGTTCATGCCTGATTGTTTTTACTGTATTCAGGGAGCATTGGGCAGCAGTCGTAATATCCTTATTTTGATGGCGGGCACGAATCATCATGATACAAGTTATTCTCTTCCATGATTCAGGTGGGTTCCAGCTATCCATCCTTTCTGACATCTTGTATATGAATGAAGAAGGGTCCAAACTTTTAAATGAAGAGAAGTGTGTGTTAATACATGTAACTTACGGAAAAATATAATTAATTATAAATATGTCAAATTTATCCCGAACACCCTGTATATCTACACACACACACACACACACACAAAGATCATTATAAAGTCCTTATGCAGTTTTAAAATTTCATAACTTCCATTCTATACACGATAAAATCAATGTGTGAAAAACATTAGAAATATAATTTAGTGAAGTTATTATTATTCTAATCTAATCCAAAGACTCATTGCAGGAGACCCAACCTATCCACACAATCTATCATACCTCTTCTTGAACCTGTTAACAGACAAAGAATTTACAACTGACTCTGACAACCCATTCCACTCATTCACAACTCTCTAAGCAAAAAATCTACTCCTCACATCTTTACTAACCTCATCTTTTTCCCTACTTCAATCCTATAAAACCCTTTCACTAGCTTAAATGTTTTTATCATATCCCTCTTTTTCTCCTATCAACAGATTTCTGCAAGTTACACACTCTCAATTTATCCTCATAGGGAAGTCCACAAAATACTTACCATTTTGGCTGCATGCCGCTGAATCTTCTTCACCACTTCCTCATCTCCAAGAAATCCAGGAGACTAGATCTGAGCACAGCAATTGAGATGTGGACGTGTCAAAGCCTTATAAAGTGGAACAACAACTTCCTTATCTAAACGTTGCAGGGAATTCTCCATCATTCCTAAGTTCCTTATAGTCAGAGGTCATATCAACTCTATATCAGCTAAAAAAATTTATCTACGCACTTCATTGGCGCTTGTTAGAGAAAGGATCCAACACACGGGATACGAACTTAATAAAAGTGATATTAATTGCCACAAGTTCTTTGATGAAATTTCCAACAACGTAGAATACACCATATGGAATCAATTAGATCAAATGATACAACGCAGTTATGAAAAAACTTTCAAACTTTATAAGGACAAACAAATTAGGAAATTCAATGAACTTTACAAGAAAAAATATCGGACACAAAACAACCTCCCGGATGACAAAGTGATTTTCAATTTGTCAAATCATAGCCTCACAAAAAATGAATCTGATATTCTCAAAAAAGGTTTTAATTTCGCGATTATGCCCAAACACATTCCTAAAATGGATTTTATGTGTGGAATTGAAAAAGGCCTATATCCACTACCAAAAAACGTTGCCGACACTATTAGATTCAAAAGTACAATAATCCTAGCCAAAGCCAAACAACCTGTTCTCAACACGTCTCCTTATGATAGAAAGGCAATTCTCAACTTGAAGAAAAATAAAGATATCATTATTACAAAAGCTGATAAAGGAAATTCTACAGTTATCCTCAACTCTAAAGATTATTATGATAAGTTAAACGTATTACTATCAGATACCTCAACTTATAAAATCCTAGACAGAGACCCCACAATAAAAAATCATAATGAAACAAACCAACTAATCAGAAATTGTAACAATTGGCCAGAAGAAGTGAAGAGAACACTAAAATCCTCACATCCTGTCACTCCAAGACTATATGGGACACTTAAAATACATAAACAGGATATACCTTTCCATCCAATAGTTGATGGAAGATCATCACCAACCTACCTTTTGGCAAAGCATCTTGCAAACTTATTAAATAATAAAATAAGATCAGCAGAATCCTATATCAAGAATAGTCAACATTTTGTAAATAAACTCCAAGCCATTAAGATTGCACCAACTGACATGCTAGCCAGCCTAGATGTAGTATCCCTTTTCACCAGTGTTCCAGTAGAAGAGGTAATAAACATCATCGAAGACCTCTTTCCTCTAGACATCACACAGATGTTTAGACACTGCCTTCAATCTAATTTCTTCAAGGTTAACAACACCATATACCAACAATTAGAAGGCCTAGCAATGGGAAGCCCACTATCAACAACTTGTGCAGACCTTTTCATGGAAAAACTTGAAAAAGAAATTCTCTCTGCAATCTCTCCAAGACCATCTACATAGTGGAGATATGTGGATGATATATTCATCATATGGCAAGACAGCTTAGACCTAAAATCGTTCGTGGATAAAATCAACTCAATACATAGCAAGATAAAATTCACTCTGGAAGTAGAAAACAACAACCAACTGCATTTTTTAGATATCTTGATAAAAAAACAACCTAACAGTGTCAAATTATTAATTTACAGAAAGCCCACAGATACTGGAAGATATCTTCACTATACTTCAAACCATCACAAGTCACACAAACTGAGTATTATCCACATGTTGAAACATAGAGCCAAAAAGTTTATATCAGAAGAGGAGGATACACAGAATGAACTCTCACTAATAGCCAACACATTATCACAAAATGGATAGCCTCAAAACATCATCAAAAAATATCTATACAATGACAACCCCAGACAAGAAGAATCCCACCGTCAGCACATTTCTACTGTAGTGATACCTTTCATCAAGTCAATTTCTTATCAAATAGCAAGAATACTAAGAGCCCACAACATCAGAGTGGTCTTCAAATCAACCACCAACATCAGACAAGTTTTAGGATCTCCAAAAGATAAAGTTCCGTTCTACAAATATCCAGGAGTATATTACATTCCCTGCTCCTGTGGGCTTGCCTACATCGGACAAACTTCACGAAGTTTAGAAATTAGACAAAAAGAACATGTTGGTGATGTAAACCACAACAGAAGCATCTCTTCCAGCTTAGCACATCATTTCTGCACGTCTAACCACACGATAGATTAGCAAAACAGCTCCATGCCATATCTCGATGACGACTACAGGCATCGTGTATTTAAGGAAGCCATAATAGTACTAATAACCAGCGGAAACCTCAACAGAAATCAGGGTGTAATTCTAAACAGTTCGTGGAAAAACTTGATCCTCTCTCTCAATCAATCTGAACTACAGCTAGCCAGTAATCATATTACAAGTCTACAACAAACACACATGCGTGATAATGAATAAGAACAATAAGTCATCTCTGTCACGCGAAACGTGTAACCATAGATACTGGTTTGGTTTACAATGTTTTTTATGTTCCTTTTAATTTGCATTTACTAACTTTCATATCTCCGTAATGCCTTGAAAAAGCCAGACAGTTTGCTGGATAAACTGGTAGGTTTGAATAAATGTTTTTATTGTAAAATACTGGTCTGTATTAATAAAATTGTATTTCTAAAGAGGAGAGTGTTTAAGTTAACTGTAGGTGAAAGTTTAATTCCTCGATGTAAATTTTTACTCCATTTTATTATTATTTCATTTAAGTAGATATTAAAAAGAGTTGCTGAGAGGGGACATCCCTGTCGGACCCCTTGGTTTATCTCTCTTGTATATGATAGCTCGTGATTTAATCTTATTTGTATTTGATTATTTTCATATATACTTGTGATAGCTTTTATTATTATTATTATTTTATTTTTTTAGAATTAGGATTGACCAAATGGCTTCATTAGAAGAGAAAGTAAATTGTGTGCTGTGATTGGCTGAGTTTAAGTTCTGTAGTTGCAGTACAAATAAGATTTAGAACCCATTATAACAAAGAGGCACTACACAGGAATTCCATAACTAAATGGATGAAAAAGTTGAAAGAAACAGGTTCTGTCAATGATAAACTACAATCTGAAAAGCCAAATTTGAGTTAGGAAAGTGTGGCATCTGTATAACAATCCTTTATAGCAACTCCACAGAAATCATTAAAAACAGGCATCTTTGGAGCTGAGTATTCCTGACTCACCAATGTGTAAAAATTCTCAGAATGAATCTTCACATGAAAGCCTTAAAAATTTAATTCCACCAAACATTTGCTGATGGAGGATTACCCCCCCCACACACACTCTCACTCTCTCTCTCTTGATTTTCTGTCAGAATTTGAGGAAGGACTTGTCATTAGCTTCACTTGTGGATCATTTAATGTTTTCTAGCAAAGCAACATTTCACATTAGTGGTAAGGTCAAAAGCCATAACTGCAGTATATAGGGCATGGGAAAAAACACTATAAATTGAGGAACATGAAAGAGATTCTCCCCCCCCCCCTAAGGTCAATGTCTGGTGTGCATTAAGGAAAATCTGCATAATTGGAATATTCTTTTTTTGAAGAATGAGTTGAATGTTTAGGACCTATTGGCGATTCAGTGTTTCAACATGATGGTGCACTATGTCACTTTGCTTGTGTTACGTAGTTTCTGAATGAAAATTTTCCAACAGATGGATTGGAAGCGATGGACAGATATCTTGGCCACTGCACTCACCAGATTTGAGGATTTTGGTTTTTTTTTTTTTTTTTTTCTATGAGGGACATGTTAAGAGTTTTGTTTATTCAACAAAACCTTGCTCTTTAGACAATCTACAGACTAGGATAACTAATGTGATTGAGAGTATTACTGAAAATTAACTGCAAAATGTATTTGTAGAACTTCAGAATCATATCTTAGTTTGTATAGTCTGCCGACAGTTGCGAGAACCCTAGCTGGCACAGTGTCAAGAAGAGTCCATTCATGTTGAAGGGGAGAAAGGAATAAGGTGATGTATGAATTCATCACCAACACCCAAAATGATGTGTTTTATACGTAAAATTTTCCAACTGTTATACAAGCAAAATAGTACCAAATATATACATAGTACCAAACTTTAAAAACTAGAATTTCCATAAAATAAAAGCTAATTTTTTAACATGTAATAATAAACAGCCATCCCACGAAATGCATTGATTACCCTATTATCGTAATGGATTTGCCTTCTTCTTCCATGTGCAGAAATGTTGGGGGTGGGGGATCTTGCATCTGTGGTCCAACTATATGTAATGACATTGGATATATTAACAATTAACAATCTCAAGAATAAATGCATGTAAAACTATAATAAATTCTTTCACTTCTTTTTTTCAGATTGGTTATATCATAGAATAGAAATTATGAAAATTTAAAGCTGCACCAGGATTTTATAATGGCCCTGTATTTAACATATCTGAATTTACTTTGGATGAATGTTTATATTGTTCACCAGCATTATCATAGAATTTAAATGAAAAAAAAAAAAATTTTTAATCTATTATTATGAAGAGTAATTTAAACCTATTCCAAATAGTTCTTGGAGCATTAAACTTTTGTATTAATAATTTGTGTGTATTTATCATTCTATTTTTATCCTGCTTTTCAAAGTTTTTTGAAATCAAAAATTTAATTTAACTTCTATATCACAGGTGGGCTGAACGAGAACATAAAATGATGAAACATTTCTTCAACAATCTGATTACATGTTCAACTGCAGTTAAATCTGGGAATGTATCACCTGGTGTTCTGTAAGTACTTAAATAGTTTAATATGACTCTTTTATTATCATAGTTCTTAAAGAATCTTAAATGTACTCAAGTGCATTTCAAATAAGTTGACTCTCACATTAGCAAACATTGTTATAACAAACTCACTCACTGTAACAAACTGCTGAAAAGTTTTGACATTTGGATGGCAGAAGATAGATTACCCAAACAGGAGTTTAATGCCAAGATGTCAAGAAAAAATCCAGACAGAGACTAAGATGTAGGTGGATTGATGCAATTAGAAATGCCTTAGATAACATATTAATTTGGAGAACAATTATTGGTAGGAAGCTATTAAAATTTAAACTTTTCATGAAGAACATTCATACACTGTACACTTGTTTGAGGGTACATGTCAGGAATTTGATAATGATAATGTAGTAATAATGTTACAGTAATGTGAATATAGTGTGCTATATTTATTTATATTTTATATCTGATCCACACACGAAAGGCCACCAGACCTATAGCATATTAGTGCTATGTGTGGGCAAGAGGAATAGTGGAAAGGAGGAATTTGTTCACATTTTGCTTGAACAGCAGAGGGTCGTAATCTTTGGGGATGGCACAGTGTTCCAAAGAACAGCAGTAGATGGAATGAAGGATGCAGTGAAGTTGTTTCGGCGAATTTCAAAATGGACTTAAAAGGATGTTGCTTATCAGTGGCGCTTGTTTTAATGATTTTGGAGGAGCTGAAGGAATAATAGTGGCCAATTCAGCAGAGCACTGTCCATGAAAGTATTTGTAGAAGAGATACAAGGCAGAAACTGAACGTCTGTGAGAGGGATTATAGTGGGTGTGTGAGAGAGAGGGGTCATTAATTAGCTGGATTGCCCTCTTCTGGCAGAATTGAGCAATCTTAGAGAGGATTTTGGTGCACCTCCCAAAATATGGGAGCAATATTCCATGGCTGGGCAGATTTGGACTTTGTATAGAGTTAGCAGCTATGAAGGTGTGAAGTAGTACCTTGTGCGAAAAAGTACATCAAGTTTTTTGGCAGCTGCAGAATCTATAGTTGAAATGTGGTTGTGTGGAAAGATCTGTGATGGAGCCAGACCAAGAAGAGAAATCTGATCGTGCTTAGATATCACAGTATTACTGAAGGTAAGGGATGCGAGGTCTTTCTTGCAAAAGATTCAGAATAGGACTGAGTTTTGATGGCATTGAAGTGTACAAGGTTGTCTTTGCCTCACTGAAATATATAGCTAGGTTCAGGTCGCTGGTCATGAGTATTCTAATACTTGAACACTATAAGGTTTGATGAATGAAAAGGAGGAATGGAGTGTACTGTCATCTTCAAAGCTATGGATTGGATTGGAAGTTTGAGAGCAGGTCATTTATATATAAGAGGAAGAGTGTGGGTGACAGAATAGAATCCTGGGTACTCTTACATTGTTTGGGAAATCCGAGGAGAATAAAGTCCACCATGACACATAGTGAGCAACCAGTGAGAAAATTGGTGATCCAGTTGCAGAGTTAGGAAGGCAGACCATAGGATGGCAGTTTGTTAAGTAGGCCCCTGTGACAAACCTGATTAAATGCCTTTGAAATGTCGAGGGCAACCACACGAGTTTCTCCAAATTTCTCTATGGCTTGAGTCCAGAGGTGGGTTGTCAAGGCAAGAAGATCAGCTGTAGATTGCGATTGGCAGAATCCATACTTCTGGTCACTGATTAGTCAGTATGACGCTAGGTTGTTCAAGAGTTGTTGTTGATGACCTTCTTTATGATTTTAGGGAGAACAGAAATGAGAGCAATTGGACAATAGTTGTCGGTTGATTTTGATCACCTTTCTTTGGGATGGGATGGATGTGGAACTTCTTCCATGTTGTAGGGTACATGCCAGTTGAACAGGTTAGATTGAAGAGGTGAAACAGGATAGATGTTAGTTCTGTGGCACAATTTTTTAACATAATAGGTTTGGTATAGAACTTTTGAGCCAAAGCAGATTAAACAGTGGGAATTCAAGGTTTTGCAGTCTCTGGCATGGTTTGTCACTTCTGATAAATGCCCAAGCGCCACCCTTGTAGTGGAATGAGGTATGTAATGTGTGGTTATGGTGGACAATGGCTGTTCAAGTCGAGTTTATAAACAACTTGCTATCTAAATTTACACATAAATTACTATTAAGGAATTTAAACAAATCATTCTTTATATAGTTGACCCCCCCCTCACTTTTATGACATATTTTGTTCCTGGAAATCCGTTGTTAATTGAGCCATCATAAATTGAACGTTATTTTTCCATAAATTCAGTTTCGTGAATTGGAGTTATATTCTTGGAAATATAGTTTGAATTCTATAATATAATGATAGCATAAAGTAAACTTTTTGCTACTTTCAAACTTGTGTTACTGTGTATACTTTTAAATAAGAACAATATTAAAGGACTTCTAAATTTTTATCTTTTGATTGTCTTTACTATTTAAAAGCAAATAAATACATTTCAGATAAATGTATAGGTCTTAGAATACATTCCTATAACTCTTTCTCCTTTCTAAACTGGAACCCAATTTTCATTCCAAATCCAGAGCCTCTGTAGCTCAGTCAGTATAGACAGGAATCAAACTCAGGTCATTCCCGTGAACACACACAGATTTACAGTCATAAATATATGCTCAATCCCTCATTAGGAAGGCTCAACCTGTCCTAAGGGATGGATGAGGAACGGTGGGAACCCCCATACGAATTAATAAATAAAATAAAATTCCAAATCCCACTGCAAAAATTAAACAAACAGCTGTTGCTTAACTGCTCTGCTGCCTCAATTCATGTACTGGCTTCAAATTCCTGTTAACTTCATATTGCTTTTCTTAAGCAGTAGGGTGAAATGGTGTGTAAAACAGACTTGTGGGTAAGAAAACATTTTTCTATCCGGTTTCACTGTATTAAAGTAAAATGGTACTTTGACATCTGCTGACTGAAATATGGTGTATTTCTTGAACTTAAAAATTGTCACCTCCATGCATTGTCTCATTCCCCATTACAAAATCTTGCCAAAGTTTTTAGATACTTTATAACATAAATTAAACTTACAAAACTGCTTTAATAACAACTACATTTTATAAAATGATTTATTAACATTTTTTTTTTAAGATAATTACAAGTGAATTTAATTATAACACTAAATTAAATACTCAAAATGATGGTACAACATGGTGGAATTTCATCTGGCTGGGTCATCGTCCAATTAACCCCCCCCCCCCCCCCCCTCCCCCCATGTTTTTTCATGGAATCAGGCTGAACAGCAAAAAGTCAGCTACTGGAACAAACCCCAACTCAACATACGAAGCATCAGTGGAAAAGAAATGGGAGTGCTTAAGGGCGAAGACTGGATAACTGGGAGGATACCTCAACATGGTCTTTTGTGGAATGCAGAGAACTGACTAGGGCTTCTGGTCTGATGTCTAATCCTCACCTTCTCATGGTGCACCCTGGTGGGTATCTATCTGGATACTGAATGGATGAGGATGGGCTGGCAGTTTGGGATTTAGTTGACGAAATTGTATTCTTATTGGCTTGAACCATAACTCAAAATGATGATGGTACACTAAATTTTGACAAAGTATTAAAAGAAACTAGTACATCATGGTACGCAGAAGAGGGAGGGAGTGGGGAATATACAGTTAATTATCCCAGTCTCTACAATTTTTTTAAAGATCAATGAATACATAAGGGGGTGCTTAAGGGTCAAAGCTGTATAACTGAGAGGAGACCTCCACATAGCCTTTAAAGGAATGCGGAGAACCGACCAGGGCTTCTGACCTAATGTCCAATCCTCACCTTCTCGTGGTGCACCCTGTTGGGTATCTACTTTGATACTGAACGAACGAGGATGGGCTGGCAATTTGGGATTTAGCCAACCAAATTGTATTCTTATTGGTTAAACCAAAATAAAAAATGATGGTACAACATGACAAAATTTCATGCCGGCTGGGGCGTCGCCCGGTTAATCAAGGCCCCCGTTGTTTTCGCCAGGGAACCAGGGCGAACAGCGAAAAGTCAGCTACTGGAACAAATCTGAAAACAAACCCCAACTCAACATCGCCAGAGTTAAAGATCGGTACTATCAACGTAAGAAGCCTGAATGGCAAAGAAATGGAGCTAGCTGAGGAATTAGATAAGTACCAGATCGACATAATAGGGGTGACTGAAACAAAAAAGACCAAAACTGGTGAGATCTTTCTGAGCAATAAATACAAAATGTTATATTCAGGCAATAACAATCAAGGAAAAGAAGGAGTAGCCATAGTATTCAACACAAAATACGAGGCTAATCTTCTTGAATGGCAGTCAGTCTCAAGTAGAGTAATATGGGCAAATATGAGAATGGGGAACTGGACAATGAGACTTATTTGTGCCTATGGTCCCACAGAAGGTTCTACTAAGGTAGAAGTAGAGGAATTTTTTGAGGCTTTAGAAAAAGCAACTGACACAATGAAAAAGGAAAAGTTGGTCCTTGTTGGGGATCTAAATAGCAGAGTAGGAAATGATTGTGAGACATACAAAAATATTTTGGGAAAATTTGGAGAAAAGAGCAAAGCTAATAATAATGGCAAATATCTGTTGGATTTCTGCTCAGGACATGGACTGGTTATTACTAACACCATGTTCCAACATAAAAATGTGCACAAATTCACATGGAGAGAAGAGGCTAGGAATAAGAAAAGTCTCATTGACTATGTTATTGTTGATAGTGATGTTTTCTCCCTGGTGCAGGACACCAGAGTGTACAGAGGATTTGAAATTGGAAGTGATCACTATTTAGTCTTGAGCAGGATAAAATTGAATTTCATATTGAAAAGAATAACATGTAAGAAAGTTTTAAAGCGAATAAAAGTTGAGCATCTCTCAGATGTAAACTGTAGACTAAAATACAGAAATATTATTGAAAAGAAAATGAAAGAGTTTGAGAACAGGAATCAAACCTTGGAGATTCAGTGGCAAACTCTGAAGGAAACATTGATTGATTCTGCCAGAGAGGCATGTGGTGAGGTTGTGTGCAAAGATAAAAAAAATCAGAACTCCCTGGTGGACACAGGAAGTTAAAGAGGCAGTGAAGGAAAAGAAGAAAGCATATCAAAAGTTCCTGGCAAATAAGTCAGCTTTTACTCTTACAGAATACAGAGACAAATGTAAGAAAGCTAAACAGTGTGTAAAACTAGCTAAACAAAAGTCATGGGAGGACTTTGGCAAGAATATAGAAAATAAATATCAAGAAGGTGGCAAAATATTTTGGAGGTTGTTGAAGAAGCTTAGGAATGGAGGAAAGAGTGCTGTAAAAGGAATTAGAGATGATAAAGGTGAAATGAAAACAGGAGAAAAAGATATCCTTGAAGTATGGAGTAATTACTTTGAAAAATTGCTAAATGAAACAAGCAGTGATGACAGCACAGTGATAAAAAACACTGACCAGGCATGCAGTCAGGAATACATATCCATACTTGAAGTAGAAAAAGCCATCAAAGGCTTGAAATGTGGAAAGGCAGCAGGAGTAGATGATATTCGACCAGAAATGCTGAAGTAGGGTGGTATAAGAGTCTTACAGTGGCTGCACTGCATAGTTCAGAAAGCCTGGACAGAGGGACGAATTCCCGATGATTGAAGTAGAGCTCTCATAGTACCCATATATAAAAAGGGAAATAAAACTGAATGTGAGAATTACAGAGGTATTTCCCTACTGAGTGTTCCTGGCAAGATCTATGCAAGTATACTTGAGAAACGGTTGAGAAGAATTGTGGAAGAAAAGCTTGGTGAAGAACAAGCTGGATTTAGGCCAAATAGAGGCTGTCAGGATCAGATCTTCACTTTACGACAAATTGTCGAGAAAGCATGGGAATATAACAAAGATCTGTATTTAAGTTTTGTCGATTTGAAAAAAGCATATGACAAGGTGCCAAGAGAGAAGCTATTCAATACGCTGCAGTTATATGGTGTCAATGGGGCATTATATCAAGCAATACTTAGTCTTTATTTGAGTTGTGAGTCAGCAGTTAGAATTGAAGGAAGTACAGGAAGATGGTTTAATGTTAAATCTGGTGTGAGACAAGGATGTACATTATCCTCTCTGTTATTCATTATCTATATGGATCACATTATGAAGGAATGTGGTATTAAACCTGATATCAAAATTGGAGATGTTAATGTCAGCTCTTTGCTTTATGCGGATGATGTTATACTTCTAAATAAATCCGCTACAAGTCTGCAAGATTCTCTGACTAAATTGAATAGCTGTTGTAATAGATATGGTATGAAGGTCAGCAATAAAAAGACAAAGACAATGAAAATAGGCAGAATCATTGAAAATGTCAACTGTGTTGTGAATGGAGAACCTGTGGAACAAGTAAAACATTTCAGCTACTTAGGCACAATTTTTACTGAAGATGGTAAACTAAATATAGAAATAGACAACAGAATCAGCAAAGCTGGTATCGTGGGAAGTCAATTGAATAAATTCATATGGAACACTAAATTAGCTGTATACAAGACTGTGTTCAAACCAATTTTAACTTATGGATCTGAGAGCTGGGTCAGAAGTAAAACACTTGACCAAAGACTAGAGACCGCAGATATGAGAGTCCTGAGAAAGATTAGAGGCGTGAACAGATGGCATCAATGGCAATATCATATTAAAAATGAGGATATTAGGAAAGAACTTGACATTGTCAGCATCCAGGAATGCGTTAGCAGAGCTAATCTCAGATGGTATGGTCACTTAAATAGAATGGGAGAGGAAAGATTAGCAAAACAAGTGTTCTCTGCCAGGTTGGCAGGAAAACGACCCAGAGGAAGACCAAGATATAGGTGGATTGATACGGTACAAAGTGCCTTAGACGATAGAAATATAAGATCTGATAATGTTGGAGTCTTGACAAGTAACAGACTGATTTGGAGGAAAATTGTAGATAGGAAGTTAGTAATGATGTAATTTTTTCATGTAGTACTGTCATATCCTGTACACCCCTTGAGGGTACATGGCAGGAATTTGATGATGATGATGATGATGATGATGAATACATAAGTCCCCTAATTTACAAAAAAATAAATAAATAAATAAAAAATAAAATAAAATAAATAAATAAAATGTGGTGTAGCTGAATGAAAGTTCTCATATACTTCATGTAACAGTAATATATAATCTGTCATTCTTAATTTTACTTTTTCATAACTTATTTTAGTGATATTAGTACACCAAATCAACTAAAATATGAAAAAAGATGTTATTAACTGGCTTATATTTCACTGGATTTCAAACCAGCATCTTCAGAGCACATTATATGTTACAGTTAACATGCAATAATGAGTAAATGAAACAATTCAAATTGTAATGAACAAAAGATCTGAAGTCATAAATTGGTATCTCTAATGTTGTAAAAAATAAGTATTACAGCTATGTGGGAGTTGACCTTTTGATAACTTACACACAGGCTAAGGCTATTTGTTCTAATGATGTAGTTCTTTCCATCAGACCTTGCCATGTTTTCTGGCCAATGGCTACAGCTCTCACAAACTAGATAAAATACTACATGGCCTTCTTACTTCTCTCTCTTCAAACACATAAGAACAATACATCCCTATTCCTATTCCTTATGTCCGAGTACATCTGATAAGATAACTAAAGTACAAATAAAATATAACTTTTGCACTGCATTTAAACCACATGTTAAATTAGCAACTCCAATCTGCTCTTCTAAGGATAAATTCCACTCCCAGTATATCCTGGAGTGTATGAAGTTCTATGTGACTGTGACTTGGCATACTATGGGCAGACAGGAAGATCTGTTAAAAAAAATACACTTGCTACTATTATTATGGCAAGTCTGGACTGGCAAACTATGCTTTGGACACTCCCTCCGTCGTTCACACAGGAATAGATGGAAGAAAACAACTGTGCTTTATAGAAGTCATTACAGGTCACAAAGATTATTTTAAAGTCAGCCATTGCTATGACGCATTCTCCTAAACCGAACAAGTATGGTGCATTACTTTTCCAAAAATTTGGGAGAATATTATCTTAAGATTAATTCCTACATAGCTGAAATATTTCTTTTTTTGCAACATTAGAGGGTGCCAAATTAGGACTTTAGATCTTTTGTCCGTTACAAATCGAATTGTTTCTTTCTCATTGTCACATGTTAACTGAAACATATAATGTTCTCTGAAGATACTGGTTTGAAATCCTTGCAAAATATAATCTGTTAATAAACATCTTTTTTATAATTTAGTTCGTTTATTGTTGTAATATTGTTAAAACAAGTTATGAATAATATTCAACATTTAAGCTTGTCTATTAGATTAATTTTATTTAACTAATTAAATGTAAGAATGAAGTTAGTTCAGTCAAGAGACTTTATTGTAATGTATTTATGTTTAATTTAAATAACAGTTTACTCATAAAAATTGTATATAAGATTTGGCTTTTAATAAAACCTGCCATGTAAAGTCAGGCAGTTATATTTTGTTTATATTTCTTAACACCCCTCCCCCATATATATATATATATATATATATATATATATATATATATATATATATATATATATATATATTTATTATTTTATTTATTTTTTTAAGATATAGTCATAAAGAAGAGATTCAGGTTCGGTTGCATTTTCTTACTTGTGTTTTCTCTATGGCAGGATCACCAGAGAGCTTCCGTAAGTATGACCTTTTTAAACTCTTTGCATCATTTACTTTTGAAATGCAATGCCAGTTTCACTGAAAATGTTTTTAATGAAGTACAATAATATTAATCTTACAAATGAAAGGAACAAAATTTTTCATAAAAATCCATCTTAAGTGTGAATTTAGTCTTCGGTTATTACCTGGCACCTTACTGCAATTTTTTAGATATCAGACCATGAAAAGCAAATTATGTGATTCTTTACTAGTCAGGTCACTCTCTCTCTCTCTCTTATCATCTTAAAATGTTTCAGGATCATTTGTCTTTCAGAGGAACAAGTGAAATCCTTTCTCCCATCTACAGTAGATGTTTTCACTAATTCCTGAGTTATTCTGTTTGATATGAAGAAGTTCAGATATCAGACTGAAGTTATAGTCCTATTGCAGTTCAGGTGGTTGATCTGATCTCACCATCAAGTCATTGCAGTTATATGCAGTTTTTTGTTTTTAATACGAGGGATTTGGTTTCTGAAAAGTAAGGGTAAAAAAAAATTTTTTTCTTAATAATGGTGAAAGGGAATGAGATAAAACATGGTGGACAGGTAGACCCGTTAGTAATGTCCCAAAACACCACCATTGCAGTGTGGAACTACTGTCTCCTCACAGCTAATTCCAGTTACAAGGTGGCAGCTACCATGCGAGTGTGGTCCAAGGCATCCATGAAGCTGTTCATTTTTTTGCAAGCAAAAGGGACTTCACCGAGTGATATTTGCCATGAACTGGTTGCTGTATATGGTGAAAAGGTGATGTCAAAGAAGCAGGTGTGTTTTTGATGTAATGAATTTAAGCTCGCTGTGGTGACATCAGGCAGGCAGGCCTTCATCGAGCAAGACAGAAGATTTTGCGCATTAAGGGCATCGTTCTTGAAGAACGGTGAGTGAAACTGTGTGAAATTGCCCAAGTGATGAACTTGAGTAAGTACTGTTTACGAAATTGTTCATGATGTCATTGTCTTTTGAAAGATTTGCTCCTGCTGAATGCCCTGACAATTGTCAGAGTAGCACAAGACCACACTTGTGGGAACGTGTCTGGAGAATTTGTTGCAACACAGCTACAAAGGCAATGATTTTCTCCCTCACTTAGTCACAGGAGATGAAGTGTGGATTCGTCACTTTACCTCAGAGAGCAAATCAATTGAGAGCTTTACTGTGTAATGTTGGACAAACTGAAAGCTAACATTCAACGCAAGTGACCAGGACTCCAGAGAAGCGGCATGATTTTGGTGCATAACAATGCCACTCTACACACTGCATGCACCACTCATGAGTGATTGTGCTCTAATCTTTGGAAACTTTGGCACCTCCCCGCTACAGCTCAGACTTAATGCTTCAGACTTCCATTTGTTTTGCCTCCCTCAAGAAACACCTCTCTGGAAGGCATTTCACTATGGATGAGGAAGGTCATCAGGCGGTGCAATGTTGGTTACTGAGGATGGGCATGGACTTCTTCAGTACTTTGTATTGATAAACTGATCTATTGTTGGGACAAGTGCATCAATAAATTTGGTCCAGACTTTGTGGAGAAGTAGTGCATGTTCACTTATTTCTTGGTGTATAATTTTAGCTTCCTATTATTAAACATCCTTGAGAAAAAATGTGTTACTTTACTTTTTGGAAACATCTTGTGTATGTATCAAAAATACCAGGGTTTTAATTTCTCTGTAACTTCTGTTTTTGATCCAGTTCAAGGCTTTTCTAAATGCTTTTAGAAAATATTGATTTATTATTATTTTTATGGATATTATAGCCTGTTTTTGTTTAGGAGTGTCCCTTATTTTAAATATTTTATTTTAAATTGATGGATTTGTTCCGTTCAGTTTCCATGGTGAATTTTAGTCTGTTGCTGATTCCTTTGGACATCACTGCCTCACGACCCACACAAGACAACTCCATCATAAATCTGTCACATCACACTCTCACACCCGACGAAATCATCATCCTGCACTAAGGACTAAACTTTGCTGTATCCCCAAAATACGTACCGAGAAAAAAAATACATCATTATTGAAGTCCAAGCGAAACTTGAAAATGACCCAAACAGAGATACCATATTCCAGAAAATAAACAACATTATAAATAGCAAAATAATAGTGAAACCCAACATTACTCCCAACTTACAAAAAGCCCTATTATCTTTAAGAATGAACTTGGATATAATGATCACAAAAGCAGACAAAGGGGATACTGTAGTCATCATCAACGAAACTGATTACCACAACAAAATAGCGGCCATCTTAAATGACCAACACACCTACCAAAAAATCCAAAATAATCCCATCCCCGACCTCATAAAACAAATCAACAGCACCCTACACACCTTAAAAAGTCAAAACAAGATAGATAAAACCACAACGAGAAACACAACCCCCCACACCACACGCACCCTCTTATATGTTCGGGAATGTCAAAACCCACAAAGACGGTTACCCAATATGGCCTATAGTCTCCTGCAAGAACACCACCACAGCACCCTTATCAAAATTCGTTGCCAAACTCATAAAACCATTACTTAGAATGTCTAACTCTATGATTAAAAATACGGACGATCTATTCCAGAAAATCAATAACATTATTTCATCCCGAGATGACATCCTCACCTCATTTGATGCAACCTCATTATTCACTAACGTGGATGTCCCCAGAATATTAGACATCATACACACACTACTCACAGAGGACCACACACGCACACAAAATTAACACCTAATGACATCATTAACCTGATCAAACTCACAATATCAGCCAACTTCTTTAAGTTCAACAACAACGCATGTGTTCAAATTTTCGGTCTCCCCATGGGCCAAAACATCAGTGGACAACTAGTGGAATTATTCCTGGCACACATAGAATCATCCCCCCCCCCGCGCATCACCTTTTATGGCAGATATGTGGACGATATTCTATGCATTGGTAAACCCACACACATCACTGCCTTACAAAACATCTCTCAACAATTACAGCAACACACTAAAATTCACCATGGAAATTGAACGGAACAAATCCATCAATTTCTTAAACCTGACACTAATCAGAACTAACAACAAAATAGCCACAAAAATATACCACAAACCCACACGTATCAGAAACTACCTCCATTTCAGTTCATACCACCCATATTCCATTAAAAAATATCACTATTTATAAATGCTTACCAATTCTCAACCAACTGTAATTATCTTAACATGGAATTAAAGAATTTAACACTTTTTTTTAAAAATCGTAACTATCCCACACAACTAATAAATTACGCAAACAGAATGGCAAAAACCTATTATAACAACAACGTATGGTCATCAAACTACCATACATCCAAAACACATACAAAGCCCAAATACATTTTCAAACACACGGACTATCAACTAGTATTCACCACGAACCAAATATTAGCAACTCTCCTAAAACCCACTAAATCACTCACACACAAAGAAATATTTGAACACCACAACGTAGTCTACAAATTTCCTTGCCAAAAAGACTGTGACATGACCTACGCAGGCTCTACCATTAGGTCTTTATGGACTAGACTACAAGAACACTTCTTGTAGTCTAGTCCATCCTTATTCTTCTGGAATAGGAATGACTGTAACATCCCTATTCCTGAACATTTAAACACTAAAAAACAACGCAACATCAAAAAGAAAAATAGAATACAGAGTACAGGGAAGGCAGAAATAGCAGATCACGCCCTTGAACTGAAACATATTCCGCAAATTGACAAGGTCATAATAATAGACAAACATGACAACGAAACAATGCTTAGAATATCCGAAACAATAGCCATAAAATGTGACGAAAATTCAATCAATGTCCACCGCACCTAACTAATTTCCGAATGTTGGAAGCTCCACAACTTACAAATCAGGTCACGCTTCTGACCAATAAGCGACAACAAATGCCCTTTTTTGGCAGATACAACATGCGGTCGTGGCATAGCCCTACACTCATCCCGAAAATGTTCCGATGATGGTCACACGACTGAAATGGCTTGCACCCTGTTAACGCTCTCCCCACCCCAGTTTTCCCATAAAACCCTTCCCCAAAGACGCACCCTTAAGTATAATAATAATATATATATTATTTTAGAAAAACCTGGGTTTTCAAAATTATTCTTCCCGCCTTGTGCTGAACGCCCCCCCCCCCCCCTTTTTTTTTTTTTTAACAGCATAACAGCAGAAATATGGAGAATGAAGTTATCCTAGCATCTAAACAAGATATGTACAAAATTTTCTTCCTCAATTATTCTGCTATAATTTCCTTTAAAATACACTTATAATGCCCTAAAAATTTCTTGAGTAAAAAACCCAATGTATTTAAAATAAGGGACACTCCTAAACAAAAACAGCCTATAATAGCCTGTTTTTGTTTAGGAGTGTCCTAATAGTTTTTAAGAGCAGTAACATGGAAATTTTCCCAGAAATAATATCTATTGAATTATTATGCTAATGTTATACTTGATAAGAAATGATGTTCTTGTTTTCATCTACATTTCACTCAAGCATGAAGTGTCTTCATGTTAGATTTATATGCTTCTGTCGCATAATGCAGTACACACCCCCTTTACAACAAGGCATTTATGATGCCATGCATTATGGTGTGACTCAAGTTGCATTGAGACTTCTGCTATTGGATAGCTCCCACCATGAGAGTTCATTAAGATTTAAACAGGTTGACTACATTAGAGGATACAAATAGCAACTTGATGTGAAGTTAGCTATGCTCTGTATACAAATAACCTAGTTATGTAGATATTTCATGTGCAAACTTTTGTTCATTTGTATCTTTGGCAAAATATGGGTGAAAACATAAATATTATTTCTTGTCAAGTATAATATACTTTTCATTCCAATGAGGGGGGCCAAAACCGCATAACTATCTAACCCAGAATATTATAGTAATGAATATGGTGAATACCATTCTGCTACTTGTATATAAGAAATATGAATTCTACCATGAAGACAGCTCAGTATCTCATTATAAATTTACTCATAAAAGTTGACAAAGAGCACTGATGCAAAGTCAGCTGCTTTCTGCCTAGTTATGATCATCATTTTTTTTTTTTTACATCATCAAATTTCTGATATGTACCTTCAGAGGAAGGGTGCTTAAGGGTCAAAGCTGCATAACTGAGAGGAGACCTCCACATAGCCTTTAAAGGAATGTGGAGAACCGACCAGGGCTTCTGACTTAATATCCAATCCTCGCCTTCTCGTGATGCACCCTGTTAGGTATCTACCTGGATACTGAAAGAACGAAGATGGGCTGGCAGTTTGGGATTTAGCTGACCAAATTGTATTCTTATTGGCTTAAACCCAATATTAAATGATGGTACAACATGATAGAATTTCATGCAGACTGGGGCATCGCCTGGTTAGACAAGGCCCCGGTTGTTTTCGCCAGGGAGCTAGGGTGAACAGCGAAAAGTCGGCTACAGGAACAAATCCTAAAACACACCCCCAACTCAATATCACCAGAATTGAAGATCGGTACCATCAACATAAGAAGCCTGAATGGCAAAGAAATGGAGCTAGCTGAGGAATTAGATAAGTACCAGATCGACATAATATGGGTGGCTGAAACAAAAAAAACCCCAAAACTGATGAGCTCTGTCTGAGCAATAAATACAAAATGTTATATTCAGGCAACGACAATCAAGGAAAAGAAGGAGTAGCCATAGTATTCAACACTAAATGCAAGGCTAATCTTCTTGAATGGCAGGCAATTTCAAGTAGAGTGATGTAGGTAAATACGAGAATGGGGAACTGGACAATGAGACTTATTTGTGCCTATGGTCCCACAGAAGGTTCTCCTAAGGTAGAAGTGGAAGAATTTTTTGAGGCTTTAGAAAAAGCAACTGACACAATGAAAAATGAAAAGTTTGTCCTCTTTGGGGATCTAAATAGCAGAGTAGGAAATGATTGTCAGACATACAAAAATATTTTGGGAAAATTTGGAGAAAAGAACAAAGCTAATAATAATGGCAAATACTTGTTGGATTTCTGCTCAGGACATGGACTGGTTATTACTAACACCATGTTCCAACATAAAAATGTGCACAAATTCACATGGAGAGAAGAGTCAAGAAATAAGAAAAGTCTCATTGATTATATTATTAGTGATAGTGATGTTTTCTCTCTGGTGCAGGACACAAGAGTGTACAGAGGATTTGAAATTGGAAGTGATCACCATTTAGTCTTAAGCAGAATAAAATTGAATTTCATATTGAAAAGAACATGTAAGACAGTTTTAAAACAAATAAAAGTTGAGCTTCCGTCATATGTGAACTGTAGTCTAAAATATACAAACATTATTGAAGAAAAACTGAAAGAGTTTGAGAACAGGAATCAAACCTTGGTGATTCAATGACAAGCTCTGAAGAAAACATTGATTGATTCTGCCAGAGAGGCAAGTGGTGAGGTTATCTGCAAGGATAGAAAAATCAGAACTCCATAGGCGGACACAGGAAGTTAAAGAGGCAGTGAAGGAAAGCATGTCAAAAGTTCCTGGCAAATAAGTCAGCTTGTGCACTTACAGAGACTAATACCGAGACAAATGTAAGAAAGCTAAACAGTGTTTAAAACTAGCTCAACAAAAGTCATGGGAAGACTTTGGTAAGAACAGAAAATAAATATCAAGAAGGTGGCAAGATATTCTGGAGGTTGTTGAAGAAGCTCAGAAATGGAGGAAAGAGTGCTATAAAAGGAATTAGAGATGACAAAGGTGCTATGAAAACTGGAGAAAAAGATATCCTCGAAATATGGAGTAATTACTTCGAAAAATTGCTAAATGAAACTAGCAGTCATGATAGCACAGTGATAAAAAAACACTGACCAGGCATGCAATCAGGAATACATATCCGTGCTTGAAGCAGAAAAAGCCATAAAAAAGTCTGAAATGTGGAAAGGCAGCTGGAATAGATGATATCAGACCAGAAATGCTCACTTATGGAGGTATAAAAGTTTTACAGTGGCTATACTGCATAGTTCAGAGGGCCTGGACAGAAGGACGAATTCCAGATGATTGGAGTAGAGCTCTCATAGTACCCATATATAAAAAGGGAAATAAAACTGTGAGAATTACAGAGGTATTTCCCTACTGTGTTCCTGGTAAGATTTATGCCATTATAATTGAGAAACGGTTGAGAAGGATTGTGGAAGAGACGATTGGTGAAGAACAAGCTGGATTTAGGCCAAATGGAGGCTGTCAGGATCAGATATTCACTTTTAGACAAATGGTTGAAAGTCATGGGAATATAACAAAGATTTGTATTTAAGTTTTGAAGATCTGGAAAAAGCATATGACAATTGCCAAGAGAGAAGCTATTCAAAACGCTACAGTTGTATAGTGTCAGTGGATCATTATATCAAGCAATACTTAGTCTTTATTTGAGTTGTAAGTCAGCAGTTAGAATTGAAGGAAGTACACGAGATGATTTAATATTAAATCTGGTGCAGACTAGGATGTACATCATCCCCTCTGTTATTCATTGTCTATATGGATTACATTATGAAGGAAAGTGGTATTAAACCTGATATTAAAATTGGAGATGTTAATATCAGCTCCTTGCTTTATGCGGATGATGTTATACTTCTAAATATATCTGCTACAAGCCTGCAAGATTCCCTGACTAAATTGAATAACTGTTGTGATAGATATGGTATGAAGGTCAGCAATAACAAGACAAAGATAATGAAAATAGTCAGAAGCATTGAAAATATCAGTGTTCAAACCAATTTTAACTTATGGACCTGAGAGCTGGGTCAGAAGTAAAACACTTGACCAAAGACTAGAGGTCGTAGATATGAGAGTCCTGAGAAAGATTAGGGGCATGAACAGATGGCATCAATGGCAATATCATATTAAAAACGAGGATATTAAGAAAGAACTTGACATCGTCAGCATCCAGGAATGCATTAGTAGAGCTAATCTCAGGTGGTATGGTCATTTAAACATAATGGGCGAGGAAAGATTAGCCAAATAAGTGTTTTCTGCCAGGTTGACAGGAAAAAGACCCAGAAGAAGACCAAGATATAGGTGAATGATACGGTAAAAAGTGCTTTAGAAAAATAGATATATAAATATAAGATTTGACAATGTTGTAGCTTTGACAGGTAACAGATTAATTTGGCAGAAAATTGTAGGTAGGAAGTTAGTAATGATGTAAATTTTTCATGTAGTACTATCATATTCTGTACACCCCTTGAGGGTAAATGTCAGGAATTTGATGATGATGACCCTCAGAGGATGTAGAGGATAATCATGATGGTATTACACGAAAGAAGTTACACCGTTACTAACTTCCAATCAGTAATTTTCCTCCAAATTAATCTGTTGTCTGTTTAAACTCCAATATTATCAGATCTTATATTTCTGTCTTTTAAGGTCCTTTTTACTGTATCAATTCATCTACATCTTGTTCTTCCCCTGGTCTTTTTCGTGCCAACCTGGCGAAGAACACTTGTTTTGCTAATCTTTGCCGTTCTGTTCTGCCTAGTCTTGTATGAAAATAGTGAATTGAAAACTTTTGTTCGCATGTTTGATATGCTTTCTAAGGAAACTTCCTAAGAAAAATATTGATTTTGTGCAATGATAACCACTCGAAAAGGTTTTAGAAAACATGATTTTTGCTTTACTAGTTAATGCTGAGTGGAGAAGATCCACTTCTGATGAGTGACTAATGTGCTATGAAGCTATTTGCAGTGGTATGCAAAAGATATGGGCCTGGTTGATAGATATACTGAAATTGATTTGATGTTTTTAGAGGAATAGCAGTCCATTTCAAAAAGTCGAGGGTATCTATAAAAGTTATTGTACTTTCTGTAAAGCTTTGGTCAAATTTATAATATTAAGGAAGGTGAACATTGTAGAGATATTGCTTATAATAGAAGATGAATGTGAGAATTGTGCCACTCAGAAGAAATGAAAAATCGGGTTCAACTATGTATGCCACACCTCAGACTCTCATCACATATCAAACTATAGATTGGAACACAACTACTGTTCTCTCTGGAAGAATTTTGTATCATTTTATTTCAAGGAACTAGTGAAGTCATTTGCTCAAATTGAAGTCTTACTGAAAGTTGATTTTTGATATGTGGAAGTTTCTTATCAAATTATTAATACTTCATACTCAATTCACTTATTGGAAGGTAATGTGAGAAAACTGATAGCAAATATAGTCTTGAATTTTCTGTAGTTTTCTTTTTCTCTCATTAAGCAGTTGTTAATTGTTCATATAATCTATCTTAGTGTACATTAGTAAGATAGATCATTTCTTTGTATCATTTCATACAAAATAAATTTTTTCCCCCAAATAAGCTATAGATATTTAGGGATAATAAAGAAACTTAGCAGTTTTGCACATTTTTAAAAATTATTGTACTTATTAATTTTTTTGCATATTGTAATAATTGTGCTTTCATTAAAAAAGTTTGCATTTCATTATTATTATTCCTGAGACAAAATATGGTATAAATGCTATTTATGGTTTCATTTATTCATATGAATAATTCATGTTTCCTTTATGTTACCCAAAAAAAGTCAGCATATATAAAAATAGATTTTACTGAACTAATTTTATGAAAACTGTCATCAATTTGTAATACTTGTTTTCAGGTCTTAGTCGGGAGCAAGTTGATATTCTCTGGTCTTGTTTAGCCATGGATCATGAATGTGCAGATGAATTGTTCAGTTGGCTTTTAAATCAGGGAAAAAGCAAAGATCAGCATGCTTTAAATCTGAGTCTCTTTAAGCACATTCTACTGGAGATGGTAAGTAATAAATGTGTTTTCATATTGATTGATATTATGTAGATAAATACCTTTCAAGTACATTACTTATTTTTAGCAGTTTTTATTTGCTTTATATATTCTTATATATTTATATATATTGGATTCTTAAAAACCCCCGCATGTTTTCTTATTTTTTTATGTGGCTACTAACTTTGGTATATGATCTAAGAATATCTGAAAGTAATACAATTAATCCCAAGAGATAAAAAATAATGAATTCAATTATAAAGAATGATTAAATTTCAGTTTTAATAATATATATATTGGAACAGTTTGTCACTCTTTTCATATTCAAAACTAATTTTATGTATACAGTAATACCCCGATTAACGCTCAGGATGTGTGTTCCTAGAAGATAAAACGCTAAATGAAACAGCATTAAACGGGATTGTTTTAACACATAGTAAATAGGGATAAGGGAACATACAACCAAGCATAAACAAGTTTTACTTTAATTTTAAGTTATTTTTATATTAACTTGCAAAATATACATAACACATATACATACGTACACAGAAATTTGTGTACAAAGTTTATTTTGGTGCTTTTGAAGGTTCTGGCTCTTCTGAAATTCTTGATTTTTTAGTGATGAAGTCATCTAATGTCATTTGTCGTTTTCTTTTTCTCTCATTAAGCAGTTGTTGGTAGCAAGTGATCACATCCAAATGCCTTGTCTTGCTTTTGTACTACTTTCAAAATCTGGATCATTTGCTACAAACTGATCAACAATTTCGGTTGTCATATCCCCAAATGCCCTTGAGGGTACAGAGGTCTGACATATTTCAGTTTATAGGCTGAAGTTAACCCTGTGAGAATGACCAGTTCTCAACAGAGTGCCAACAGCAGCATCAAATGATTGGGCCCCTTCCAACTACTAATCTCGCTCGGACTTGCTTAACTTTTTGTGTGCGCCATTAGCGGAGACTCTACAAATTGACCAACCTTTGCTGGCAACGATTTCGGTTATCATCACCAAACTTTTACTGAAGAAATCGGTAGCAAGTTCTTTGGATGTCAATAATATCGATGATTACAGCGTATAAATAACGTTTTACACAGCACTCCAAATCGTATTGATAGTGGACACTGTTTCACTGCTAATGAACAACTACACGACATATGTGGAAAACAAATGCACAGGACAAACATGGGTTTAGGGGGAATTACAGTGCTCCGACGAATCGTCACCTTTCGCTGAGTGGTTCGGGAATAATCATATTATATATAAATCAAGGGAAATACAACGACGATAAATTGCATCAGCGTAAATTTTGCACTTTTTTTTTTTTAGGCTTTGAGTAGAACCACATTATATCAAATCATGGAATATCTATCTAGTGCTTTTTTTAGGGTTTGGAAAAAAACATTAAATCAGGGTCTTACTGTGCATATGAAGTCATTTAAACAGGGTCTTCCTGTTAAACAAGGTCTTACTGTGCATATGAAGTCATTTGAGGTGAATGTGATGTTATGCTTCTACAATGTCGCATCTGATTTAAGATGGTATCTGTTATGATAGATGTGCAATAGTCTAATGAGCTTGATAATAATGTCAATGTAATTTTCCATTTGCCATGGTCCACTGCAGGGTGGTGTGTATGTATACACACACACACACACACACACACACACGCGCATATATATATATATATATATATATATATATATATATGGTAGACTTTCATTGTAGATAATTTGTAGGGACCACAAAATTAGCTTGATGTAGTGAATAGTTTGTTTTAAGGAATTTTCTTTAGAAGAGCATTGTGCCCATAAAACTTTGGTAGCAATTTCAGAATTTTTGTAATAGTGAATAAATTTGTTATAATGGTATTTGTTTTATATATATATATATATATATATATATGTATATATATTGAGGGAGAATTGACTGTAGTCTGTTATCTGTCAGGATGAATCCAGTATTGCCAATCTCACTCAATATATATATATATATTGAGTGAGAATTGACTGTAGTCTGTTATCCGTCAGGATGAATCCAGTATTGCCAGCTCTTATCTTTGGTCTTCTAAGTGCATTAATCAACCTATCTTGGTCTTCTGTGGGTCTCTTTACTACCATCTTGGTATTAAAAATACCAGGGCAGTACATCCTGTTTGGATAACCTTTCTTCTCCTGTTTGGTTTAAATTACCTTAAATTAGCTCTTTATTTATTTTGTTTGTTTATTATTTTTTTTGTTTGTGTGTGCACTTGTAAACATGATGCATCCTCACAGATGCACTTTGCTGTTTTCTCATGACCAAATAAAAATTTATATATTTAATAAAACAAAACATAACTGTATAAAAGATATTGAAAGTTTTTCCACTTGGTTTTATTATAAATTAAAGATGCCAAGAAATTGTATTTTTCATTTCATCCTTTATCCAAACATAAGCAAATAAAGTTTGTGCAAAAAACTGCCTTAGTATCCTAGTGCAACATATATATCCTTACAGACATGCATAATACCATGTGTTATGCGAAGAACCACTACCCAGACCTAGTTTCAACCTTTATTGGGGTCTCTATGGGATACTAAGGCAATTGAGAAGCTTCTATATGCAAGTTGATGCCAAGAATATAATTTCTCGGCATCTTTAATTTATAATATGTCAAAGTGGAAAATCTATCTATCTCCAATCCAGAGTATTTTAGTAATAGGTGCAACACCTTTTGGCTACTTGTATATGGAAATATGACTTCTACATTACTTCAACCTTGCTATGACTTCTCGGTATGGTTCCTAGTGATGAGACCTCAATAAAGGTTGAAACCAGAATTCCTTAACTGAAATTTCCACGTGTTTCACTATTTCTCAAGTCAAGACCACATGATTACTCTCCCTAATTAGAAGCAATGTAGCCACCTTAGTTATGGACAGCTCTTCTAATACTGTAACAAGATTCAGCACTCTCATACCCAAGTCCTCTTCATCACATTCTGATTCAAGTAATTATCTCTCAGTAAATGTATAAATTCCATTTCCTTCCTGGTATGAGATCTTTCCTCCTTCCAATTTATGTCGACAAAATTGAAGTCCCGGATAATAATTACCCGACTTGCATTCGTTGTGCTAATCTGCTGATGCATATCTTCCACATCATCCTTGCTACCCCCCCCCCCCACTCCCCTAGCCCATAGCAGCAACCAGTTTTATATTTTGTTCTATTGCCCTCAATCTCACACCAGATTTACTCAAAAGAAATGCCATCTGCTCAACTGACTCCTACTCACTTTGGTTGCATTTCTTCTGCTGTCATCACTAGTACTCCATCCTCCCAGTCTTGTGTGCTCTATCATCCCTGAAAAAAAATCCATCATCACATCCTATTGCTATAACTACATTATCAGCTGTTAGCCAGGTCCAAAACTTTAATAATGCCTATAACTTTTGGCAAGGTTGCACTAACCAATGCCAAACACCCCTCCATCTTATTCCTGATACTTCTAGCTTTTGTATATGGAAACCCTAGCATTCTCTTATCTTTGACCAAAATCACCTTTGCATCCTGAACTGAATAGCCCATTCAGTATTGTTGCCTGAGAGACTAGATTCCACATTTTTTGTTCATTCACCCACTCACACTCCATAGGTGTCTTCATACAAACTTGTCTGAATCCATCCTAATTTCTTTAGTTTTCCTGACTTCCTCAGTGAACAGAGCTCTCTCTATATACCTAACTCTGAATCCATTTATGTGCAGCTCATCAGCATTGTACAAATCTTTCTGTCCATATAACTCAAGCCATAGGTCCACAGACTGTACATCGTTCCTTCTGCACGACCTGCATATTGATTCATTAGTTATCACATTATAGCATCTCACAAACTTCAATCTCTTGCTCTTTTTTTTGTTTCTTGAAATTACTCTTTCACATCTTCCCATATACAATACTTCTCACCTCTTGGGTCATTGGTTCCTGCCAAAACAAACAATTGTTTCCCCTTCTCTCTCTGCATTCTTGACAGCATTACTAAGATTATTAATTTTTGCATCCTGGAAACAAGATTTTGTAGCACTTTCATGAAGTGCTTCCTTGATCATAGAATCACCATAAAAAATCTGCTTATGCTCTTTCTCCTGTTTATTCCTACAAATTTTCTTTTTAGCTTCTGAAGCCTCTCAATCTCATACTTTTTCCCATGGACTACATGTGAGCTTGCAGTTTCTTTATTCAGGTCTTCCATGTTTTCCTGAACATCTACCACTGCAATTTCAATATTATCATTTATTTATATATATATCTATTATATTTATTTATATATTTACATTTTCTGGTCTTTTATTTTATTATCACATCATTTGTTCTCTCTGCATTCACTTCAAAACATTTATTATACATTTACATCACTAGTTTCTCTCTTTCCTTTAACAAATCTTTCAACTTTTGTGACGAATACACTTCATAAATTTTACATCGGACAACATCATGTAAATTAGCTCATGCAACAAAAATATCACGGTCGTCATTATTCTGTCATGCATAGGTGCCATACCAACAATATATATATCCCAGTGTCCAGATACTAAGGACAGACTACATTTTTACCTGTATATGAAAATATTTTCATGTCTACAGCCAAATGCAGACATAAATTTATTGCCAGCATACTAATAAACTAGATTACACAAAAAATGTGTTATAAATTTTGTACAAATTAAATGGCAATACATTTTTGGCAAAAGTTACAAATTTCCTAAGGACATATTTAAGCATTAATCTACAGTGCTTACAGAAAACTATGTGGAGAGACATTTCAATGTGGAATATGTCCATGCCGAACTGCAATGCAGTTTTCTCACAACGTTATACCATGCTTAGCATCAAGTGATTCAGAGTTTTTGAGGCAAACTGGTCCACTCCTCCATCAAAGAAAGGATAAGGCCTTGTTTGTTTTCTGGAGCGGAATTTCAGGCATCAGTGCATCTCCCTATTGTATCCAAAACATTCTGTGGGTTGAGATCTGGGGAGGGGGGGGGGGGGAGTGTGGTGGCCATTTGATTCATTTAATATCTTCTGTCTCCAGAAGTATCTCAACTGTTCATGTATTCTGTGATATGACATTATCATCCATAAAAATGAAATGAATTATTTGCTTATAGCATCATGGAACAATCAAATATGACATTAAAGAACTTCGTTGCAATGTTGTTCATCAGCCATAGTCCCTCTTTCCAGCACTTGTAGTTCGGTGCGTTCATTAAGCATAATGCCTTCCCACACCATGACCCCGGCACCATTATATCTATTCCATTCAAGAACATTCTTGCAATGGTAAGTAGTACCACCTTGCCAGATCAAGTGTCATCTAGAATTGGAGGAAAGACCCAAAACGACTTTAACATCTGTAAAGAGTACATTAGTCCATTGATGTCTTGTCCAATTTTTATGGATACAACACCTGGATGGGTCCTAACCAGAAAAACAAAAATCAATTTCATTCTATTCTCATAATCATTTCCATGATAATGCCCATTACCATTATTAACATAGTTACATAACATTGTTGCATTTTTATATTGTCACCATTCCTCCCATCATAATTTTGTTTCCCTGACTCCCTGTGTTAGGGCCCCATACCAGTTATTTTTTTCAAGACTTCTGATACCAAATGCATTCAGGTGTGTAGATGTACCTCTTATACAAATCTAATCTTCCCTTAGACTTCACTCCACACATCCAAAAATCTGCATCCATTCCTTCTACACAGACTATGCATTGCCTCGTTTGACATCATAACCCTTCTAATTTATTTTTATCATATCTAGTTAATGTACTTACGGTTTTCACTTTCTCTCTCTTTACTCTCGCTTTTTTCAACAACTCTTTCATATCCTAACCTTTTCAGATATCCTTTTATTATTGTGCACTTGTTGACATCATCAATTTTTCAGGCAAGAGCTTCTCCTTGCTAACATTCCTTTTTGGAATTTCTCTTAAAACATTCTGACTGTCACATTTTCAAATCCTCCTGAAACAGAATTCTCTGGTCTGCATTCTCAAACTTCCATTCTTGTTTTTATTTTGTTGCCCTCTGATCGAACACGCTCTTTTGACTGTCAATCAAAATTGACAGTCAAAAGAGCGTGCAGTTGGGAAGCAAGAGGTCAATAATTGCTGACACATTGCAGTAGCTAAAAGAGTAGGTCTCTATGACAAATTCTAGATATCACTGTACACGTGACATTTGTGAATTAGAATAAAGAAACATTGAAATTATTGCTACTATTAGAATCTGGTAAATACATTAATCTCAAAATACTTTACATTTTTTTTTTTTTTTTTTAAACATATATCAATTTCTTATCAGGCATATCACAAGTCCCAGTTATATGTGGCTACAAAACCAAAACTAATAATAAACCAACATAGAAAAGCAATTGTAAAAAAGATTCATAATTGTAAATTATGATTATTTTTACACCATCACGACATTAAAAACCTGTTTGGATAGCCTGTCTTCTCTCATTCTGTGTACATGACTATTTGACTATATTGACAAGTGGTTTAGCCAGATTTTGCACAGCAGGGTTAGAGTTAGTGACACGGTCCATCCAAGGATCAGTCTGAGACTTAGTTCCAAAGGAGTTAATTAGATCTGTAGTTATTTTGGTGCTTATTGTCCAAGTTTGAGAACCATACAAGAAAATGGAATTGCTAGTTGCATGGTATAGTCTTAATTTTGCTTTAATGGTATTAATGATGATTTGCAGATGGGGCGGAGTTTGTTATGGATGACTAGTTTTCTAATATCATTTTCTGTATTGCTGATGTGCAATCTAAGGTATTGAAACTCCTTTACTGTTTCTAAGGGTTTATTGTTGATATGAAGAATAAAGATTTCAAAACCTATTGAGAATACTTTGGACTTTTGGATGTTGATCTGCAGACCAGGGCTCCTGTTGTCACCTTTCTGGTGACAACAGGAGTCCTGTTGACACCAGGAGTCTCTTTTTGGCCTGAATCCAGCTTGTTCTTCACCAAGCTTTTCTTTCACAATTCTTCTCAACCATTTCTCTTTCTCAGGTATACTCGCATAGATCTTGCAAGGAACACTCAGTAGGGAAATACTTCTGTAATTCTCACATTCAGTTTTATTTCCCTTTTTATATATGGGTACTATTAGAGCTTTACTCCAATCATCGGGAATTCGTCTTTTTGAACTATGCAGTGCAACCACTGTAAGACTTTTATACCACCATACTTCAGCATTTCTGGTCGAATATCATCTACTCCTGCTGCCTTTCCACATTTCAAGCTTTTGATGGCTTTTTCTACTTAATGTATGGATATGCATTCCTGACTGTATGCCTGTTGAGTGTTTTTTTACCACTGTGCTATCATTGCTTGTTTCATTTAGCAATTTTTCAAAGTAATTGCTCCATACTTTAAGGATATCTTTTTCTCCCATTTTCATGTCAACTTTATCATCTCTAACTCCTTTTACAGCACTCTTTCCTCCAATTCTAAGCTTCTTCAACAACCTCCAGAATATCTTACCACCTTCTTGATATTTATTTTCTATGTTCTTGCCAAAGTCCTCCCATGACTTTTGTTTAGCTAGTTTTACACAGTGTTTCGCTTACTTACATTTGTCTCTGTATTCTCTAAGAGCACAAGCTGACATATTTGCCAGAAACTTTTGATATGCATTCTTCCTTTCCTTCACTGCCTCTTTAACTTCCCGTGTCCATCATGGAGTTCTGAGTTTTCTATCCTTGCAGACAACCTCACTACATGCCTCTCTGACTGAATCAATCAAAGTTTTCTTGAAGGCTTGCCACTGAATCTCCAAGATTTGGTTCCTATTCTCAAATTCTTTCATTTTTTCTTCAATAATCTTTGTGTATTTTAGTCTACAGTTTACATCTGAGAGCCGCTCAACTTTTATTCACTTTAAAACTTTCTTACATGTTATTCTTTTGAGTATGAAATTCAATTTTATCCTGCTCAAGAGACTAAATAGTGATCGCTTCCAATTTCAAATCCTCTGTACACTCGGTTGTCCTGCACCAGGGAGAAAACATCACTATGAACAATAACATAGTCGATGAGATGTTTCTTATTCCTTGCTGTTTTTCTTCATGTGAATTTGTGCACATTTTTATGTTGGAACATTGTGTTAGTAATAACCAGTCCATGTCCTGAGCAGAAATCCAACAGGTATTCGCCATTATTATTGGCTTTGCTCTTTTCTCCAAATTTTCCCAAAATATATTTGTATGTCTGACAATCATTTCCTACTCTGCTATTTAGATCCCCAACAAGGACCAACTTTTCGTTTTTCATTGTGTCAGCTGCTTTCTCTAAATCCTCAAAAAATTCCTTCACTTCTACCTTTGTAGAACCTTCTGTGGGACCATAGACAAAAATAAGTCTCATTGTCCAGTTCCCCATTCTGATATTTGCCCACATCACTCTAACCGAGACTGCCTGCCATTCAAGAAGATTAGCCTCGTATTTTGTGTTGAATACCATGGCTACTCCTTCTTTTCCTTGATTGTCATTTCCTGAATGTAATATTTTGTATTTATTGTTCAGAAAGATCTCACCAGTTTTTGTCTTTTTTTGTTTCAGTCACCCCTATTATGTCGATCTGGTACTTATCTAATTCCTCAGCTAGCTCCATTTCTTTGCCATTCAGTCTTCTTATGTTGATAGTACCGATCTTTAACTCTGGTGATGTTGAATTGGGGGTGTGTTTTCAGATTTATTCCAGTAGCTGACTTTTCGCTGTTCGCCCTGGTTCCCTGACGAAAACAATGGGGGCCTTGTTTAACTGGGCGACGCCACAGCCGGCATGACATTTTGTCATGTTATACCATCATTTTCTATATTGTTTTAAGCCAATAAGAATACAATTTGGTCGGCTAAATTTGGTCGGCCAAATTGCCAGCCCATCCTTGTTCATTCAGTATTCAGGTAGATACCCAACAGGGTGCACCACGAGAAGGTGAGGATTGGACATTATGTCAGAAGCCATGGTCGGTTCTCCGCATTCCTTTAAAGGCTATGTGGAGGTCTCCTCTCAGTTATACAGCTTTGACCCTTAAGCACCCCTTCAGTGTTCCTGCCAGTTTCCTTATTCTGTTTTTTTTTATTGTTGATTTTCATAACAAATTTGGTATAGTTTTTATTCATTTTTGTTAAGGGATCCTGAAGACTTGTACTAGATTTATATGGGAGTATGCATTTCATCTGCATAAATTTTTGCAATTAATACTTCCAATTTTGATATCAGGCTTAAGCCACTTTTCTTCATAATGTGGTCCATATAGATGAATAATAGTGGAGATAATCTGCATCTTTTTCTCATAATTGATTCAATATCAAACCATCTTCCTGTACCTTCTTAACTGCTCTCTTTCAACTCAGATATGGACTGTGTGTTTGTCCAGTATAAAGTCATAGTTTCACCATTTAATTGTAGTGTTTTGTAAAGCTTTTGTCTTGACGCCTTGTCATATGCTTTTTCCGGATCTATAAAACTGAAATTCAGATCATTATTATATTCCCATGATTTCTGAACTATTTGTTTTATAGTGGAAATTGAATCTTAACAACCTCTGTTTGGCTGATCCAGTTTGTTCTTTGGTAAGTTTCTCTTCTATAATTTTTTTTTACAAAAATACAGAGCTCTGGCTCTGTGTGTAAGTGTTTTTAAAATGCCATACTGTTGGACTGGATGTTAAAATTTTAAAAACACTTACACACAGATCCAGAGCCATTTGTTCTAATGATACTGCTCTGTCCACATAACTCAAATATCTGTGCCATACTTTCTTGTTCAATGGCTACAATTCCTACAAAATAAATAAAATACTACATAACCCCATTACTTCTTTCTCTTCTAATACACAGGAACACAACATTAACATTTCTGTTCCCTGTGTCAGAGGTACATCAGAAAAGATAGCCAAAGTACTAATGAAACATGGCCTTCACACCACATTCAAACTTCATGTTAAATTAGCAACTCTGATCTGATCGCCAAAGTATAAACTTCACCGTCTAGCACAGGGGTCGCCAAACTTCTTTGACTGTCGACCCCTTCAAGAGTTTCTTGACTTTATCGATCCTCCTCTATTTTACTATTCATCATCATCATCAAATTCCTGCCATGTACCCTCAAGGGGTGTACAGGATATGATAGTACTACATGAAAAAAATTACATCATTATTAATTTCCTATTTACAATTTTCCTCCAAATCAGTCTGTTACTTGTCAAGACTCCAACATTATCAGATCTTATATTTCTATCGTCTAAAGCATTTTGTACCATATCAATCCACCTATATCTTGGTCTTCCTCTGGGTCGTTTTGCTGCCAACCTGGTAGAGAACACTTGTTTTGCTAATCTTTCCTCGCCCATTCTGTTTAAGTGACCATACCACCTAAGATTAGCTCTGCTAACGCATTCCTGGATGCTGACAATGTCAAGTTCTTTCCTAATATCCTCGTTTTTAATATGATATTGCCATTGATGCCATCTGTTCATGCCTATGATCTTTCTCAGGACTCTCATATCTGTGGTCTCTAGTCTTTGGTCAAGTGTTTTACTTCTGACCCAGCTCTCAGATCCATAAGTTAAAACTGGTTTGAACACTGTCTTGTACACAGCTAATTTAGTGTTCCGACTGATTTCTCTCTTATTCCTATTTTACTATTATGTAATTATAATAGGACAAGCAAAAAAGATGCTTATATAAGTTTTTAGATTGTTTATTTTATAGTTATAGTGTTTATTGTATGTATAATATAGTATATATTATTATATTGGCTTAATGTCAAAGGGATACATTTTTGACTTCCTTCTTAACATTACATATTTGATAGGAGGGATAAATAATATATAAAATATAAAATTTCATTTAGATAATAAAATAAAAATAATGCAATCTTCCTTATATATATATATATATATATATATATATATATATATATGAAAATAAGACATTAACTTAGTATACAATTTACTAACGTTGTCAATGTGAAGGGTATGCTTTGTGACTCTTGACAAGATTAGCACTGTTGAGTTCAAAATTAGTAAGTTTCAGCCTTAAATTGCCACGGAATTCTATATCTAGCTTATTTCTTTGTTTTGTTAAAATGGAATTAACATGGCTGAAACCAGCTTCAACCATGTACGAGTTTGGAAATGCAAGCAAAAAGGGGAGTACCACTTCAGAAAGTTTTGGATATTTTTCTACAACATATATATTCGTCCAAAAGTAACTTAAAGTCCTAATTTTAAAAAGCGTCTTAGCTTTTAGATCAACTGACAGTTCAATAAGTTCATCTTGTAAGTTACATTCGATACTTTCAGTATCTGCAGAAAATGGCATGATAACCCAATCTGGAATGTGCATGTTTTCAAAATCTGCAAAGTGCAATTTAAAATCATTGCTCAAGTTTTAAGTTTGTTCACAGTCAAGAAAGGGGCAAGAGATAGGTTTTTCTCTCACAGAGCAGCGAGTGAGTGCATCTAGTGTGAATGAATTTAATGGAAGGTATGATAGCTGGTTTGGGTAATGTATAGCCTCCCTTGATGAGTCCTTGACTCCCTGGAGGACTCAGATAATAATAATAGTCTGTGGATGCTCCCTGTGTCAATAGATTGGTTTGTGGATTGCAGAAGTTAATTGATAGGTGTAAACGAGGGGACATGATAGAAACATTTAAGTTACTAAGAGTATTTTATTTCAAGTAGCTAGCAGTGTTTTTCTTCTGCATCAATCCTATGCAGTGCAAAAATATCCTCTGTATGGGATTGATGCAGAAGAAAATCCCAAGTGCTGAAAATTTTTCAGCACATGACTAAGCGGGAACAGAACAAGGGATCGTTCTTGGAATTTGGAGTATTTTTAGCTTGGACAGTGGCGAATGAGTAGAATGTGTCTGTTGCAAATGCTTTATGGATGAATGCATTTAAAGGGAGGTATGATTGCAATAATATGGTGTACCTTTTGTTAACATTGATTTGTGACGTGGATGTGGTTACATTTAAAATTTTGTGATATTCAGTAATTTTTACATTTAGCTATTATGCAAATAAGCTTAGTTATTTAATGAAATTTACAATTTTCACTACATCTGTTGTTAAGATATTTGCTATATAAAACTTTTTTATTGTATATAAAATTTTTATCAAATATTATTAAATACATTTTACTTATTTTCTATATACTTGTATTATAAGTATATGCTTAATAAACCATACTATATTAATTTGCTGTTCTTATTCCAAAACATTATTTTGCTATGAAGTAAAAACATCCATAAGTAATTTTTTTTAATTACTTATTTAATTTAAGTACTGGCACATTGTTTTACAAAAAAGCACTGGATGCAATAGATATTGTGTGGATAGTGTGTGTTTAATGAGTGTTCAGATTTGATGGAGGGTTCATCAAGTCTGAAATAATATGTATATCTTATTTCCAAATCAGAGTATTTGGAGATGGGTTATTTTCAGATTCACTGTGGTTTCCATGATCACCATCTCTAATTTTTTTTATGATATTATTTTCCCTTCCTTATCTAAAGTAAAAATGTACCAACAGGGATCGTTACACAATAAAATGCGTAAAAGTTCTGTCAGATGGAAAGAATGCATCTTTTTATCTGACAGAACTGAAGGAGGAGGGGAGGACGATTGTAGTTACATATTAAAACCATGTGACTGCAATCCCCCCCTCCTCCTCCAAAATTTATCACCATTCCATATATACAGGCACATCTGAAAAATTAACAAAAATCCTAAACAAATATGACCTTACAACCATTTATAGACCACATAAGAAATTGGCATCTCTTATCTGCTCCACCAAAGACCAGCCACATCCCCTAGACTGACCAGGAGTATACCCTTGCAGCAAACTGTCCTACTATGGCCAGGATAGCCAATATCAGAATATCTGAACACAAAGACTACATCTGGTTCCACCAATACAGCCACTCAGCACTTGCTGACTATGCTTTTGGACACCCACCACAGGATGTGCTGGAAGAAAGCCCACTCTATTACACTACAGCAAATAGTATGAAAGACTATTCATCAAATCTGCCTCAGCTCTGAAGAACTTTCCAAATCTCAACAAATTTGGAAAATTTGAGACTGTCCCAAATGTGGGAAGCATAGGTTTTAAGATCATCAGCTCAATGGCCAAGACAACTCAATTTAGTCCACTGGGGCACTTGAGGACTCTAGGTCCAACTTCTGTTGCCTTTGTTCATCCTCATTGTTCAGCCTTCATGGCCATATCTTTGTTTTTTTGTGATATTGTAAAGTATTGATTAATTTTTTAAAAATTAATATTCTAGTATATGTTGTCATTTCCTGAACAAATAAAAGCTAAGTACATAGAGATGCTGCTCAAAGTGACTGGTGTTGTCCCAGGCTTTTATGAAAGTCAATTTTAACCAAGGATCTGAATATGAAATAATCTCATCATTTGTTCATTTCTTTTTATTTATTTATTTATTCCCCAAAAGCACAGCATCATCAAGTAAAACAGCTTCTATATAATCTGCCCTGTACATTTTTGTGTTTCTGAAGGTAAAAAAAAATTTGAAAGTCCACTGTAATGGCATTAAAGGATGCGAATTAAATTTTGATGACAATGCTTTTGGATATCCTGAAAATGGATTTTAATAAATATTAACAACAGTTGTAGAAATAGCTTATCAAATATAATGCATGTGTGAAGGCTAGTCTTGATCCTGTGAGTCTGTTATACTTTGTGCATTCAAATTAATTTGGATTTTTTTTAAAAATCAGATTTCATATGAGTGATTCCTGCTTGATTCCTGTTATTATATACCATTTATATCAGTCATTGTTTGAGAGAAAGATATTTGTAAAATATTCTAACTGCATTTTAATGGTATAAAATTAGGATTTATATTTATTTCAGATGCCTCAACTTCCTGCTGAAACAACAAGCATGACAGCTTTAAATCTCTTGCAACAGCTTAGTAGTTTAGCACACTTAGCAACAGCATCCTATGATACTCCTACTTCTGAAGCTGATGTAAGTGGTACTGTACATAGCCTACTTTTTAGTTTCTAATTAATAAGTAAAGAGTTCTTTATAATAAATTAGAATAAGCCACATTCCATTAAAATGGTGAAAAACGTAATGCTTGCATATTAAGTTTAGGTAAAAAAATTTGCATTGTTAAATAATGAATATATTTATCTTTTAAAATGATTTTAATTATGACATGCTGATATATGCATTTGTTATGGCACTTGGTTATGTTTGGTTACACTGTGCAGTTACTGTCTCCATTAAAATAGAAACAGTATTTATTCATAATTTATTTATTAGTGTCAGTGTGTGCTTAGATGTTTTCTATTCTTTTTATGATATATATGTGGATATATAACATCTTCATGCAGAAGATGTTATATATCCACATATATCCACTTTCTGACTATTATTGCTAACTAAATTTTACAAAAAAGCATAAAAAAAAATAATATAATCTAATAGGCAAATAACATTTTTATAGTTATAAATTAATAAATTTTGAAAATATTTTCAAAAATTATCATTATAATCCTTTATACTGACCTCCGTATAAAGGAGGTCAGTATAAAGGATACTGACCCTCCGTAACCTTGTGTGATTCAAAAAGGTAACTTCAATTTTTAAGTCATATAAATAATTCTCGGAGTTTATTAAAACTTAATTAACATAACTAAGATGGTACTTTATGTAATAAATATTTTAATCAACCTGCTTATAGGCATGCCATTCTATATATATGCAAGAGACAGCTTACTCTGAAAATTAAATTAAGGATCATGATATATCTGCAAGGGAGAGCATACTCTGAATATTAATTTATATTAAAAACCATGCACTTTCTGCAGATAAAGGTGATACTTGAGGGTGCTTAAGAGTTAAATCTAGATAACTGGTAGAGACTCCATGTAGCCTTTTAAGGAATGTGGAGAACTGCCAGTGCTTCTGACTTAATGTTCAGTCTTCACCTTCTCATGGTGCACCTGGTTAGGGATCTACCCGGATACTCAAACACGGATGGGCTAGCAATTTGGGATTTAGCTGACAAAATTGTATTCTTATTGGCTTCAACCATAATGCAAAATGATACAACATGACAGAATTTCATGCTGGGTGAATCATTATCTGGTTAAACAAGGGCCCTGTTGCTTTGTTAGGGAGCCATTGTGAACAGTGAAAAGTCAGCTACTGGAACAAATCCTGGAACATATCCCAACTCAATGTCAACAGAGTTCAAGATTGGCACAATCAACATAAGAAGCATCAAGAAAAGAAATGGAACTAGCAGAGGAATCGGATCAACATAATAGGTGTTACCAAATAATAAGACAAAAATAGGTGAGCTCGTTCTAAGCAACAAATACAAGATGTTATATTCAGGGAAACGGAGTAGCTATAGTATTTAGCACTAAAATACAAGGATAATCTTCTTGAATGGCAAGCAATATCTAGTAGAGTTATGCGAGCAAATATCAAAATGCGGAACTGGAATAGAATAATAGTAATTATCCTATTTACTAGAATTACTATTATCTGGTTGGCCAAGTGGTTAGCATATCTGGTCACCAGCCAAAAAGGCTGCGGGTTTGAATCCCACCATGGGTATGGATGTTTGTGATTGTCTGTGAAAATACTAGTCGTGGTGGACAGTAGATCGCGTCAGTATAGATGATGCGATTCGCTGTAGTTGGTGGATTGAGTGGTAGAGATGGAGAGTTGTAGTGTCACATAAAATAATAATAATAAAATCCATGGAGATTTCATCACACGCGAGGCCCATCAATATGACAAGCTGAAGTTGAAGATATCCAGACAACTAAATAGATTAGCCTTTTTAAAATGCCTCTGGGATAATAGTGTTATCCCAAATTGTGTGAAAATATGCCAGTTTACTTCACTGAAGGCTCTCCTCATTTGTAGACACACTAGCTTTGCACTTTTATGGGAACAGATTACTGCCACTCACATTATCCTGGCTGATACTAATGAGGCTATCTCTGGTTTAGAAGAGCTTGCTGTAATGCTGAATATCAACCTTTGGATGATCCTTTCCGATGTTCTAATGGTTCGGCAAACAAAAAATTTCATAAAATATGTCAGCACATCAAGAAATATAAAAATTTACTAAAAAAAACTCAGCTTCCAAGCCTCAACTATCACCTAACACAGAGTAAACTTATCATCCTTCACCCTAAAGCAATTGCTCAGCCTTCTGAACCATATTGCCAACAACATCAGACTGGACATTTTCATTTTTATGATTTCACACTCTCCTAGTTCTTTTTTTTTTTTATGTCTCACATATTTTATACTAGCTTAATATCCGTGCTTCGTTATGGTATTTAACTACTATAAATCCATTTTGACTTCAGTAAACTTTCATTTGATTGCAGTGAACAATTTTAAATTTACCACAACTACCCCATGTCGGACAATGCCCTGTAATTATTAAAAGTCATAGTTCCATCGAATGACATGACTACCATCACATTCATGTTTAGGTTGAAATTCCCTTTTATTTGATACCTCACATTATATTTTTAGATAATTGTACATAGAATTCGGAATTTATAGATGTTTGCATGGTGTTCGCAAAAGTAAATGAAAACTAATAAGTATATATAGTTTGAATAAGTGAAGCGTGTTGATGAAGATAACATTTGATGAAGAAATAAAAAAGAGAAGATTGTAGTGAAAAAAATAATACAAAAAATACCTACGACCTTTTTTTCTCTACTTAAGGACTTCTTTGTAGAATACATTGGTGGTTCTCCCCTCAGGTGCCAGGATCACCAGACTGCTGGGTGAGCTCACTCTGGAGCAGGCCACGTAGAACTGCCCATGCGAGAAGCAGTCCTCCCTCAAGTCAATCCCTGCCACCTTCAGCAACTGCCCCTGGGACTTGTTGATGGTCATAGCAAAGCAGACCTTGAGGAGGGGGGACTGCACCTCTTGAACTCGAACACTGACTCTCCCGAGCACAACTGATGAACACTGTGGCCTCGATGATGATGTTCCTTTGGAGGGCCTTAACAGTCTGGTGCCATTGCAGAGTTTGAGCAGGTTGAGGTTCCTCAGCAACATCACTGGAGCCTCCAATTTGAGGAGAAGCTTGTGGATTGGGAAGCCAGGAGGGTTGAGGGTGTTGAGGAACTCCACGGAGTAGTGGACCTCTTCATCCATTTGCACCACTGAGTCCATGGACCTGTGCTCCATTTCTGCCCTTTTGAATGAATTAAGTAGAGTGTCATTAATGATGCCAGCCTTGTCATTCTTGGGGGTCAGGATGGCACGCTGGCACTTCCAGTCTGTGGACTTTTTTCCTTGATATCGGCGATATCAGGGTATATCCTGGCTGTGAGGTCTGCTAGGGTTGTCACTACTGAGCCCAGGCCTGCAGGGATGGTCTCCTTTCCCTTGGACTCAGGACACTCTCCATCCCCTATTTTGATTAGGAGTTCAGAGAATTGCCCAGCAGAGACATTGCCTTTCAAGTGGACCCTCATGTTCTTCCTTAGAGAGAGTTTCCTTGATATTGGCAATATCAGGGTATATCCTGACTGTGAGGCCTGCTGTGGTTGTCACTACTGAGCCCAGGCCTGCAGGGATGGTCTCCTTTCCCTTGGACTCAGGATATTCTCCATCCTCTATTTTGGGTAGGAGTTCAGAGAATTACCCAGCGGAGACATCGCCTCTCAAGTGGACCCTCACGTTCTTCCTGAGCGAGAGTTTCTGGATAAGCGGCCATAGATGCAAAACCTTGATGCACACCTTAACCTTGTCAGCTCGAGTTCCCCTTGGCACTACTGGCAGAATCTGCTGGAAGTTTCCACCCAGGGTTCAGTGTTAGTGCATGAGAGCACCATGGCACACAAGGGGGAGGATTTTGAGATACTGAATATAACCCTCAAAGACATCAGGAGCAATGATGGAGTGATGGGGGGAGTCACTGTACCTGATGTCTTTAAGGGTTATATTCAGTATCTCAAAATCCCCCCCCCCCCCCTTGTGTGCCATGGTACTCTCATCCCAAACAATGAGCTTACAGTCCTGCAGCAGCACTTGGGCAATGTTGCTTTGTTTTGAGATGCTACACAGGGGTGTTCCTGCATGGATGAGGTTGAGGGACAGTTTGAAGGCAACATGGGCCATCTTGCCATCCTGCTGGAGATGATAACATTCAGTGTTATTTGGAGTACACCTTTCTCAGCTCATGGTTGATCTTCACTGGCCAGCCATCGACATCCTTTCCCCTGCTTCCTTCGCGTGAACTTGTTATTCTTCCACACAAAGTAGGAAGGGACCTCAGAGTACAGGAGGGTTTTTGCAAAATCGCCAGTTTTGCATAGCTCGAAGAAAGCCAAGAGTGTTGTCTGAGGAGGGTTGCTGAGCTCTTCAGCCAAGTTGTTGGAGGTGAAGTACACATGCTACCCATTCTTGAGGTGAACAGTGAGATGGAGGACAGTGGGGTACCTCTCATGAATGGGGAACGGCAAGATCCTCCAAACCTCCTTCGAGCTGCTGATGTACTCTACAACTCTCTATCATCACCACTCAGTTCTTCAACCACAACGAACTGCAACTACCATCATCATCTACTCCAATGCCACATACTGCCCACCACCACCACCACTAGTATTTCACCATGGCGGGATTCGAACCCACAGCCTTTTGGCTGGAGAGTGGATATGCTAACTGCTCAGCCAACCTGGCCAGCAATATTCATTCTTCATTCATTGGGAATGTACCTATTCCCAAAGATAAAATATGTTTAATTAAATTTCTCATGTTTTCAGTCATTTTTTTTACTTTCATATTTTAGCATTTCATTATAAATTCCATCAATTCCATATAAATTCATATTTCTCAATTTTGAGATGACCTCATCTATTTAATTATTATTTTCATTCATTTTCATCCATGTTTTCTAGCTTTGGTATTTCAGACTATTTATTTTGTTCTTTGCCTTCATATAATTTGGTGAAATAGTTTTCCCATTGTTCTCTTTCTGTGATTGGTATACTTATGAATTCACAAATTTCTTTTCTTGATTGGATCATTCTCCATACTTGTTTCTGTGCTCTGTAAAAGACATATTCCAGTTGTTTAGAATAACCTTTCCCATATTTTTGGTTTATGAATCTTATTTTGTTACTTATTTAACTTCTTATTCTTTTATATTATCCATATTTGTGTCTATTAGTTTTATCTTGTGAATGTTTATTAAATTGCAGTTTTTTTATTTTATTTTATTTCTGATAGTGCTTTTATTTCTTTAGTATATCAAGGAGTCCATCTTGCTTTGTATGTTCCAGTTTGTTTCTGTCCTAGTGCTTCATATGCTACTTATTTAATGTTCATTTTGAATTTTTCCCCAATGAGAAGCTATATCTTTTTCACTACTGATAATTTTTTTTTGAAATTGTTCTTTTAGTCTGTTTTGGTCAAGTATTCTTATACTGTCTTCTTGTAACATTTCAACCTTAAATTTATTTCCTTGTATTTCGTTATTTTACAAGGTTGCATCCTTTCCACTGAGCTATCTAACATCTGTGGAGATCATATAATGAGGAAAGCTCTAGATGGTTGGGAGGGTGGAATTTCAATTGGGGGAGAAGAAAAGTAAATAATCTTAGATATGTGGACTAAAAATAAACAGTGCTAAGACCAAATATATGGTGATAGGAAAAGAAGAGAACTCACAGTGCAAAATTGATCTCGAAAAGTTGAATAGTTTGTTTATCTGAGCACTAATAAAAACTAAAGAAAGCTGCATATCTGAAATCAAAAGAAGAATTGCTGTGGGGAGAAAGGCAGTGATGCAACTAAAGAAGATCTGGAAAGAAAGAAAGATTTCCCTGACCATCAAAACTATGCTGGTCAATAGCTTTGTGTTTCTAATTGTCCTATATCGTTTAGAGTCATGGACACTAAATCAAATGGATAAAAAAGAACTCCTTTTGAAATGTTGTGTTTGAGAAGGATGCTAAGGATTTCATTGATCTCCCTGACCACTAAAACTATGCTGGTCAACAGCTTTGTATTTCCAATTATCCTATATGGTTTAGAGTCATGGACACTAAATAAAATGGATAAAAAAGACTCAACTCCTTTGAAATGTTGAGTTTGAGAAGGACTGAGGATTTCATTGAACACATTTCACAATCGAACACCAGAAAATGGCTAAGTGATATTGTCAATAAGAAAATACTTCAACACTTTGTGCATATGATTGTCTGTGAAAATACTAGTAGTGGTCGGCTTTAGATAGCATTGGTGTAGATGAAGATAGTTGCGGTTGGTGGAGATGGAGAGTTGTAGAGTAGGTACTCTCCCTCTTGATGAATCTTTGGACTCCCTGGAGGTGTTAGGTAATAATAATAATAATAGTAATATATCTCGAAGGAAGTATGATAATCTGGAGAAGATGATGATGATGCAGGGCAAGGTAGAAGGAAACAAAAAAAAAGAGGATATTCATGGTCAAGATGGCTGAATCAAATCCCAAAAATATCAGGTATTTCACTTGAGAAAGCTTCAGCTGCCGACCAGAAAGAAGATGGAGGAACGTTGTTAACAAGGTAATGGGTCCTCAGACACGAGAAGACTGAAGAAGAAGAATTTCTTTATTTTGCTTTTTTTACTTTATATTTTGTTGCAGTCTAAATTTTCTTATCAATAGTGAATGCTTGATCTCTTATATCCAATATTTCATCTGGTTTTACTGTTCTATTTATTATTGTAGAATATATGGTAGACATTTGCTCTCTGTTATTTCTCCATGTTAATTTGTGTTGACTCTTGTGAATAAAGAAAGTACTATTTATTCTAAATTCGTTATCTGTACAAAACTGAAGCAATCTTATTCCATTTGAGTTTTGAGTTGTTTCGTTGACATATGCTTGGTATGACTGTTTCCAATCCTTGCATTTAAGTCTCTTGCCAGTATTATTAATTCAGCTGATCATATTTTTTTCAGTTTTCTGTTGCATTTCACAGAATTCTTCAATTTCTGTTTTTGGTTTTCCTTATTTAGGGCTATAGCCATAGATTATATTTTAGTTTTATTTAGCAATTTTATTTTTATTCTCAGTATCCTTTAGATATGCATTCCCATTCTTTTGTTTCATTTTGAAAATCGTGTATTATTATTATTCCTACACCTGCTTTAGCTCTCTCTTCTTTCTCTACCTCACTAAAAAAAAAAATGCAATAGTTATTTAATTATATATTATATATAAATAAAGGAATGTATAAATTTATACATTCTTTACCTTTCTTTTTTTTTCTGATATGCAAGCTATTTTATATTTTGCTTATTCAATTAATTCTTCTTGTTCTTGATTTAACGAATGAATGTTCCAACTTTTGATTCTTAATGTGTTCTGTTTCTGATGCTTTTTTTTCTGTTGTTCTTTCCTGGTCAGATCTGTCTGGACAGTCCAGCTGCATCTTGTATTTTGCTATTAGTGTTTAATTTTTACATCATACAAGTGGGTTGCTAGCCCTATTTGTTGATGCCATCTGCTTTTGCCAGGCCTGTTGATGTGGCCTTCATACCTAGGGTTGGCCCTTCTGGTGATATATGCTGGTAGTGTAAGCTACCAGCATATATCACCCACATCAACTGCTCACTCTCTCACCATGTTGAGGTAGCAGGTAGGATTGAGAGAGAGACTTTTATATATATAATATTAATATGATTTTAGTAATACAATGCTTGTTGGAAAACAAAACAAAACAAAAACTTATTATTTGTAGGTGAGTGGTATGCGTCAGCTGTGGGGAATAGCATTGAAAGCTTCAAACACTGATGTCAGTATGGCTGCTATTCAGTACTTAAATAACTACTATATTAATGGTAAGTGTTTATTGTTTATTATTATTATTATTAAGAGAGACCTCCAGAGAGTCAGAGACTCACCGAGGAAGGCCACATACTACACACACACACCACCTATCATACTTATTCTTGAATTCATTCACACTGCTTGTACTCACAACATCCAGTGGCAATCCATTCCAATCATGTACAACCCTCTGAGAGAAAATTCTAGCGCTGACACTCTTCTTGGCCGCCTTCATTCTCATCTTCCAAGGATGCCCTCTTGTTCTTTCCCCACCCTCCATAAATTGAAAAATTCCATCAATTGAAATCTGAAAGTTTGTAAGTCTCAGTCATATCACTTCTCTTTTCTCCTGTTTGCTAGTGTTCAATTATGGAGACAGTTCTCAATCTGTCTTCATAATAAGTATTCCACAATCCTGATATCATTTTTATCACACTCCTTTGTACTCTCTCCAATATATCAGAATCACAATGGAAACCAGGAGACCAGACTGACCTGCACACAATAGTCCAAGTGAGGTCTTATAAAGAGGCAAAATAACCCTTATCTTTACATGTGCATGTTCATTTCAGCATTGTAATTATCTTTTGAGTTGTATTTGCAATCTTTGCCACATGGCCCCTAAACTTCAACTTCCTATCTATTAACTCCAAGATCCCTAGCCTCATCAGTTTCTTCTAGCCTAATCCCACCAATATAATACGATATTGGATATCTAATCATGTCAAAGTGAATGACTTTACATTTACTCATGTTGGACTTACACCCATTTTCCCATGCTCACAATTCCAGCCTATTCAAATCATTCTGCAAGTACTGCATATCAGCAGCATTCCTGATTACTTTACATATCTTTGTATCATCAGCAAATAGCTGTATGTTGCTTGTCAAATCCTTCCCAATATCATTAATGTACAGATTGAATAACAGTGGACCAAGCACTGATCCTTGTGGTACACCACTTGTTACCCTTAAACCTTGCAGATTCAGATCCCCCCCCCATATACTGCTTTCTGATATCTGTCAGTGAGCCATCCTCTTATCTATGCTAATATTGTATAACCCAAGCCCGTTTTCTCCAATTTATGTAACAGTCTACCATATTGTATTCTGTCAAAAGCCTTAGCAAAATCCAAAAGTATCATGGTGTATCCATTCCCCTTGTCTAGTTCAATGGTAACATTGTTATAGAATGTGAGCAGGTTGCTAAGACATGACCTTCCCTTAGTAAACCCATGTCGTTCTTTGCAAAATTATAATTTTGAGAGGGTTTTACGAACAATGCATGCAGGTAAGTACAGCTGTATAATGCTAATCATGATATACTTTATTTATTTTTTATATATATTTAATATAATTTCAGTTTGTTAAAGTTTTCTATTTCTTTTGCATTTAAGTATTGATTATTATTAATAAATACTTAAATTACAAAATACAAGATAATAGAATGTTACAGTGTATTATTTATACACTGTAACATTACAAAATACAAGATAATAGAATGTTACAATGTATTATTTATACACTGTAACATTCTGTTATCTTGTATTTTGTAATTTAAGTATTTATTAATAATAATCAATACTTAAATGCAAAAGAAATAGAAAACTTTAACAAACTGAAATTATATTAAATATATATAAAAATAAATAAAAATAAAGAATATCATGATTAGCATTATACAGCTGTACTTACCTGCATGCATTGTACGTAAAACCCTCTCAAAATTATAACTTTGCAATGAACGACATGGGTTTACTAAGGGAAGGTTTTTACTTACTAAGGGTTTACCAATTTTGTTGAAAAATTCAAATGCTTTTCAAGTATTTCCCACGAACGGTCAAACATATTATGTTGCTAGTGTATGTTCCCACATCATGCTTTCGTAATTGTTGAGGTAATTACCAAGGAACAAAATACTGCATCTTTTATTAACTTAATTGATAATATCCACAGGACACTTAGCATGCACCATTATTTCTGTTTGATGTCTCTGTTGAGCATTTTTCCATGAGCAAGTTTTCCTTGAAGAGGTAGTTTTGTTTTCTGCTCAAGAAGTAACACACATGTCATACAGTTCCAGTTGATATTGTAGATTCTTTCAATTACACATGCCAGAAGTTCTTTTTTTCTATTAAATATGTTCCTGCATCAGTTGACCTTTTATAGCAATGATATTGGTTAACAATGTACAAGTTTAAGAAAAGTACAATAGTGAGACGTCTTCTGTGTTTTGGTGTTTCAAGATAATGGTATGGATGTAGTCTGGTAATATGACTACATCCATACCATTATAGTCTGTTAATTTACAAGGAAATTAACAGACTAGGAAATTACATAATCTATGAAATCAATCAAAGCTATGTATATGCAGTGAGTTAGGCATGCATAAATCACAAATTCAGGAAGGCACTCTTCCTGAATTTAGCCTTCTTTAATTACAGCAATTATCTCTGCTTCTATTAAAGCATAGTTAGTGGAATTTGAAAAAGAGGAGGAGCCAATTAGAATTGTGGACATAAATTTCCAAGGAAGATGACTTGGCTGTTAGCAAATTTGGATTGTATGAAATCAAGCTTCATGGATAAGAAGTTAGAAGTTAGAATAATTTTCAGAATTTGGGGAACAGCAGATCAATGAGACACGGGGTAGGGAAATCTTAAGCCACAGAAGGCTAAAAAAGGGAAGATTCAAGATTAGACATTCTCTGGCAAAGAATGTTTGATCACCCAAAAGCAAAAATATCTTGTGGCAGAAGGAATCACATAGGATGTAGTCTGGACAGTTAAGATAGGCTGTTTGTGCCCATCTTAACTGTCCGCAATAGATTGGGGGGCTTAGTGAAAAACAGATCAAGTTTGGATGTCTACAGGTTATGATGCACATCATTTAAGTTTGTGCTTATACCATGAGTTTTTGTGAAGCGGATGTGATAGAAATTGTTATTATTTTTTGTATGATTTTTTAAGTTAAATTTTTGGGGTGAAATTTTTTGAGTGAGATTTGTTATTTAATTTAACTGCAGTAACATACATTTATTTAGGTTTACTTTCATGTTTGTATTGCAAATGTGAAGAGAAAAAGAGGCAGGATACATACATTGAGGATATAGACTCTTAGGCATGTTGCTCATACAGAGAGCAGCCATAGGAAATCAGGGAGCCTCCAAAATGCATTATGCTGTCTGGCAGCTAGCCTGCAAAACTGCTTTATTGCTCTACTCTCAAAGATCACAAAGGTACTTGGATCGTTACAGTATGACATGCTCTTCAAAATCATGCAATATAAAGAGCTTATAGGAAAATAGGATTAAGGGTCATAACCAAAAACATTACAAAACACAATAAATAATCTTAATCAAATGCTTATGTAGTTGAAAACTGTTACATTCATAATTTTATCATTTAAATTTAAGTTCTTACCTGAAAAATCTAATGGGTTAGCACTTGTGATATTGTTCCCACTAAAAAAAAAACTAAAAAAAAACCCCTTGTTATTTTAAAATTTAATAATTATAAAAAATGTTCAGTACCATTTAATTTATGCTAACATGCACAGTATCAATTGTTCTTTCATATCATGCAGAGTATTTCAGAATTTCATACTTTTCATCTGTCAGTATTACTTTTCTTTTTCTATCTCCACATACAATTTCATCACCAGTACACTTCTTTGTTACAGTTCTTTCACTTGGTTTATTACCCTTTAACTGTTTTTCTTCCAAAAAAAAAAAAGTAAATGGTAGCAAAATACAAAGAGACAGGTTCACACATATAAACAAAGCAGCAGCATGTGTGTGTGTGTGTGTGTGTGTGTGTATATAGAAACAGGTAGTCATTATTGTGTTCAGCTAGTTGGTACTCGCCGCATTCTCCTGCAATTTCTCATTGACACAAAATGGAAACTTGAGGAAAAATCATGTCTAAGGGAATTTGCTTCATGCTATACGTGTCTACATTCTCCTGTTGATCTGTTATATGTGAGCAAATATGTGTTTTATAAATTGCATGTTATATGGGTACTGACTTTATACTTAATTGATGAAAAAAATTAAGACTTAGTTGCAGTCATTACTCTTAAAAGAAATAAGAGTTATATAATCATTAAAGGTAATAATTATATATCATTACCTTTATTTCTTAAGCAACAGTGGATTGATTATAATATTTTTATAACTTAGCCACTCAGTTGTTTTATGGTATTTTAATCATAACTCATTTTTCTCATAAATTCATAATTTTCATAAATCATAAATCCTAGTATGTAATAATAGGTGTATTCTTGAACACTTAAATTATAATTTAAGGAACTTCTTGATTATAAAGAAAAGTGATTTGCATATTTAATTTTTTAAAGTTCATCATGGGACCTTAGAAAAAGAAGAAGAATTTATTCAACGATGTATGGATAGCCTAATCACAGCTTCTCAGAATGTGAGCAAGGTATGATTAAAATGGATAAATCCTGAATTGTATTTGGAATTGCATTGTTCTCTGACAGAAATTGGCATCATTAGTGTTAAGATAATAAAGAGTTTAGGTATGCAGTGTCTGAAGTGATTTTTTTATACATTTCATGAGACCTTAAAAAAGATTACATAGATTTAGACATTAATAACATCCAACATCTGAGTGTTTTAAGCCATATCAAAGAATTAACTTTTTATTTAGTGTAATGTTTTTTTCCCTCTGTGTGTGTCTACTCTCAAAGATTATTGTTGAATCTGTAGGGCTGTAAATACTAGATTGCAATGAAGAAGACATTTATTGTAATTAAATAGGAAATATTCTTTGGAACTATTGCTAGGAGCAATAGTTCCAAAGAATAGATGAAATGAACACACAGAAAGCTTAAATGGGGGAATACCTCATATCCTTCTACCCAATATAAAAGATGTTGATGTTATTTTATGAAACACTGACGGAAAAATCAGAGATTCTGAGTGATGATTGATTTAATTGAATGGTATACCAAATCTTCAAGAAAGTTTTAGGGACACTAGTTGTCAAAGTAGTATTTTCTGTTGGATCAGATGTGGTACATACTTCATGTTTGTTCAGTAGAGTAGACAAGAATGAGCAGAATCAAAAATTGCAAATCCAGCCTTTTACATGCCATGGAGAAGTTAGGATTGCAATTTTTTCCAGTTGGAAAAATCTATTTTGAAGTAGAAAGTAGTAAAACTCAATCTTGGGTTAAGTTTTACTAGTATCGAAGTTAGTTACCATCATGGTTATCTTCTTTCTCCAGTTCATCCAATTTTGATTGTTAAAAAAAGATATAAGGATTGATATAGTATACATTTACCATTAAAACTGCAGACAGTATTTTGTAGCTAGATAGTTGTTGTTTGTTTGGAATGTTGTCCTTAAATAAGTGACTAAGGGGCTATTTAGCCTCTTTTATCTGGATGAAAACCAGAAATTTCCTGCAGGGAAGGCACTGCTACCCAAATTTCAAAAGACATGCTTCACATCAGTGCAGTACAAAAAGACAGACACCTCAGCCAAATGGTAACAAATCATATATAAAAATGGTATCACATACATCAGTCTGTGGCAGTGCTTTATATTTGGCAGGTGGACATAAGAAATATTCTTAACACATGTTTAACTTGTGACATTTCTGATGTCAGAGCAGTGATGAAAAATGGATGGACCAATATATTCTCAACTATAATAGTATTTTGGATTTGATAGGTTCCATCAAATGCAGTTTTTTTTTGGTTATTTTTGTGGATCATGAATTGTCTTCAACTACTCACTGAGATAAAGTTATCTTTTTCTCTAAACAGGACAAAATGAATAATGTTTATTGCTCATTAAGAGTAGCAGAACTCCACTTGATGATCTTTTCATCAAATCAAGTTCCCTGTCATCTTGAAACATCAGAATAATCGTTACTTTTTTCTTCGGGGGGGGGTGGGGTTAATTTTTTGTTAATATGCATCGGTTCAATGTTTATTGGCCATAAGCAGCATATGCAGGCTCATGTCTACTTTACAGACCTACATTTTGCATTACAGTTGTAATGCAAAATGTAGGTCTTGCTGCAGTTGTAACTAAAAGGTACAACTGCAGGAATATCACAAAACATTGGAATATCGCAATGCTTTGTAATATTCCAATTTTGTACAGGGATTTTTTTGGAAATTCCTTGGAGGGAAATTTTGATGTTTTTGTGATCAGTTAGTGACCCTATTTGTTATTTAATTTTTTTCATGTCTGCTGATCATCTTTTCTTATATCATCAGTTTTCTGATATGTGTCCTTAAAGGGTGTACAGGAGTCTGTGACAGTAGTACGTGATTAAGTTTGTTATTACTAATCTCCAAATTAGTATATTTTTCCAAATTTCCTGATTGTTCACACTCCAATATGGCCATATCTTATATTTCTGTCTTCTAGGGCACTTCTGACTGAATCCTTAATTAATCTGAATAAATTCTTCCAGAACTTGCATTGGTAGACCATTTGATTGATGATATGACCAACACTTGGAATCTTAATTGTGATGTTATCTCTTGGACCAGCTAAAGAACTGATTCTTTGTCCTGTTTCAAAATTTGTGATGTGATCAGTGTGTGTGGTATTTTTTGGAGTCATCTATAGCACCTCGTTTCAAATGCCAGCAACTCTTTTCATCTTCTTTTAGGAGGGTCCAAGTTTCACTTCCATATAAAATGAATTATTGAATTAATTAGTATGTTAATATGGTGTAATCTGTTGGTAATTGTAAACTTGTTATCTGTCCAAAGTTTATTTTTCACTTGGTTACAATATAATAAATTTAGTTTAAACTTTCAACATCTTCCTCTAAATCCAGAGTAATTTATTAAAAAGGTGGCACACCAATTGGCAACTCCTATAGGTAGAGATGACCTCGCTAATGCTTCTGACTGGTATCTCCACTTGGGCCTGGCTCCCACTGAAGAGACCTCAATAAAGGTCGAAACTAGTCTGGGTAGTGGCCCTTCCCTTAATGCATAACATTAGACATATCCGCAAGGAGATGTGTTTTGCATTATGGGAGATACTGAGATAGGAGTGTTGGTATCTTGCTCCACCTTTGCAAGGAGTTGCCTGGTGTTGCACCACCTTACCCCAGTCCTGAAGATACTTTCAGGCGCAAACTTTGTTTGCTCACACTTGGATAAAGGATTAAACTAAATTTATTATATTGTTATCTGTCCATAGTGATTTTAGTTTTTGGAATGCTGTTGTTGCTTTTGCAATTTTTGTTCTAATATCCTGTCTTGATCTGCCATCTTTATTAAAGACATTGCCTAGGTATGTAAACTGATCTATGAGTGATTTTTTCAGTTTCTGCTACAACACTTCTTACAGAAACTGCAGGATATCTTACAGAAACTGCAGATATCAAAGAAAGATGGAAAGAGTATATGGAAGCTCTTTACAGAAACGACTCCAAAATTACTGAGAAATTTGAAGAGCAGGATTAAACACAGGAGCCAGTACCACTGGATAGTGAAGTGAGGTGGGCACTTCAACTGCTATCCAGTAAGAAAAATTCAGGAGGGGATGGAATACCTATTGAGCTGCTCAAAGCCCTGGGAGAAGAGGCAGTCAAAATTTTAACAGCTCTATGTCAGCGAATTTGGATCACAACTACATGGTCTAGGGAATGGAAAAAATCAGTTTATATACCTTTATTGAAGAAAGGCAATGCAAGAGAGTGTGAAAATTACAGAACTATAGCACTGATTTCTCATGCAAGTAAAGTCTTACTTAAGATCATTCAGAAAAGACTGGAACCATTCATGAAGAGAGAAATGCCAGATTAACAGGCAGGATTTCAAAAAGGCAGAGGAACAGGAGATCAGATCGCTAATTTGAGATGGATAATAGAAAGAGCACAGGAATATCAAAAGAATGTCTACCTTTATTTCCTTGAAGGGTTTTGACTATGTAGATCATGTGAAAGTGTGGAATGTGTTAAGAACAATGGGAGTACCAGAGCATTTCATTATCCTTCTCAGGAATCTTTATTATAAACAAGAAGCTACTGTCTGAACAGATGTTGGAGAAACCAAGTATTTCACAATAAATAAAGGGGTGTGACAAGGATGTATTTTATCTTCATACCTGTTTAACTTGTACAGCGAATACATTTTAAGAATGGCAGGGCTGTAAGAGTCTTCAGTTGGAATGAAAATTGGTGGAAGAAATAATAATTTGAGGTGTGCAGATGATACCACTTTGCCAGCAGAATGCAAAGAAGATTTGGAGTAACTTATTATGAAAGTTAAAGAAGAAAGTGCTAAATATGGCCTTAAACTTCATTTAAGGCCATATTTAGCACTTTCTGAAGTAGATGGGGGACAAAATGGAAGTAGTTAACAATTTTGTGCTCCTAGGATCCTGAATTGATAAAGATGGGTATTGCACTGAAGAAATTAGAAGAAGATTATTACTCGGAAAGAAAGCAATGACAAATTTAAGCAAGATAAAGATATTAGCCTCGCAACAGAAATCAGAATGGTGAAAGCAATGGTATTCCCTGTGGTACTGTATGGATGTGAAAGTTGGACCATGAGAAAGAGTGAAAGAAGGACGATAGATGCATTTGAATTATGGGTTTGGAGATGCTTACTAAGAATACCATGGACTTCAAAGCAAACCAATAAATCAGTGATAGACAGAATAAAGCCAGATTGCTCCCTCGAAGCTACTGTGATCATCAATCAAAAATCGTCATAATTTTGACATATTATGCAAGCAAATGACAGTCTGGAGAAGATGATGATGATGCTTGCTAAAGTTGATGGAAGCAGGAGAAGAAGAAGACCAAGAATTAGATTGGTGGATGGAGTTAAAGAATTTTCCTCAGGGACAGATCTGAATGGAGAGCGTATGTTCATAGAATCACCACGAGTCAAAAATGACTCGATGGAATATAACACACACATACATACAGGAGCACAGATGTTTGTCGTTGTTTTTGATTTTTGGATATTTATGGTTAAGTCATATTTTTTTAAGAGTATATGCTAATTTTGTGGTGATTTCCTGAAGATCTGATTTGTATTCTGCTGGAAGATCAATATCATCAGCAAAACTTCAGATGGTTTTCTTCTTCCTCCTACTGCCACTCTAATATCACAGTTCTCCAGGGCTTCATTTACAACATATTTGAGGAAGCAATTAAATAACATTGATGATGATTTGCATCCTTGTCTTACTCCATGCTCTATTGGAAAGGGAATGCTATAATTCCCCTTGATTTCAACCATCATTTCAGGAGATGACTACAGGGATTCAATCAGTCATGTTATTTTGTTATCTATTCCGTAATGTTGCAGAATTTTCCAAAGGGCATCATGCCAAATAAAATCAAAGGCTCTCTTGTAGGTCAATAAAATTATGACACATTATTTTATTATGTTCTGCATATTTTTATCCAATGATATGGAGTCCAAATATATGGTCAATTGTACTCCTGTTCTTTCTAAATCCAGCCTGAAAGTCTGGATTCTTCTACAGCTTAAGTGGGTTTGTTGTATTTGGTGAGTTTCCTCCACATAAGCTACTCCAAACCTGTGCTCCCCAGTTTTAACGTTATTGTGAGTGTTTTTTTCATCGAAATTAACCATCAAATGGAAACCTTAAAAGCGGGTGCTGAGTAGTGGAATACTTCAGTACAACCTGTAAGTACTTATAGTGTATTAAATCAGCTATTCCTTCCAAATCTAAATCAGCCACGTGTAAGCGCTCATGATGCCTACCATACGCAACAAAGATGGCAGCATCAAAAGCCAACGGCGAATGAGCACCACATGTCTTGGCAGCACAGTGGCGTCAATCACCGCCGACAAACCTATTATGTGCTGCAGCTGCAAAACTGGTCACAGACAGAAAAAAAGGCATATTCTGCGAGTTCTGTTGCCACTGGTTGCACGCTTCCTGCGCAAAAACAGACGAAGCTGTGCAAAAACTACTTGCCGAACTTAACCCACTGTTCTTCTGTTCACTGTGCCTCCCTTCGGTAAAACAACTTCTGAACATAGGTAAACATGTCGAAAACCTCAAACAGCACATCAATGCTTTAAATGACACTTTTACCTCCAAAATACGTGAAGTCGAAGCTAAGCTAGAACAAATCGAAAACCAGCACAATGCAAGCTCAAATTCGCCAGCAAAAGAACTTCACGATTTTATCGCATCAACGGTAAACGACTTGATGGAGGCCAAACACAAAAAACTCAACTGCATCATTTTTGAACTTCCCGACGGAAAACGGAAAATCATTACAAGAGGACATCAACAAACTAGCTGAAGAATGCAACATCGATCCTAAGAATATCGTCAGGTGCCATCGTTTCGGGCCTATAAATAAAAGGAAGGACGGAATGAACTTTCCACACCTAGTAAAAGTGACTTACGACATGCCGACAAGCACATCAAAAATAATAACAGCGATCAACAACAAGTTCAAAGACACCTGTCCCCAATCGCGTATATGTGAACCAGACTTATCATTTACACAAAGGGAACAAAGACGCCAGCTTCAAAGACAACTTGAAACAAAACATCAAAATGGTGACAACAGTTGGACCATCGACTACAGACAAGATAAACTGGTGAAAAAACCAAGTGATGCCACTAGCAGCCTGCAGGCATAGGAAATGTGCAAGACCCATGTGGTCCAACATATGACTCACAGAACCCTACTCATCCACTTCACCAACATCTGTGGCCTAAACTCCAACCTGAATAGTGTACACTACCACCTACAGTCTACCAGCACGCTTATCTCAAACTTCCACACTATTCACTCTTTAACAACTGTCGTCCTAAGGGTGGTGTCTGTACATACATCTGCTCTGACATACCTTGCCAGAGAGCACCCAACCTAGAATCGCCCAACTTTGACATTCTTTGGTTGAAAATATCCCTTCCCCACTCAGTCCAATTCATCTGCTGTCTCTATCGCTTCCCCAACACAACCAACCACCCTGAGCTCTTTAATTTCCTCTCCCAAAAAATTGACTTTCTTCAATCCCACTTTCCCAACAGCAAAATCATCCTCCTAGGAGATTTTAACATCTTCAACACTAGCTGGCTTTCCTCTTCCAGTTGTACAGATCTTGTAGGCAGAGATGCTGAAACATTTGCCATCACTGACGACCTTACACAACTTCCAGATGCCAACCAGAATACCAGATAACCCAAATCACTCCCCAAACACCCGCCAGGATTTTTTGTGGGCCCCTACCTGTCACTCAAGTTAAGTACAACATATTGATATACGGTCTACAGGGTTTAGGATCAATTAGTTTAAATAATAACACAAAACTAATATTTATTTAAAAAACTACCAACATACATAATACAAACTAATAATATTATTCAAAATTACTTAAAAGTATATTTTCTAGCTTTTGTCGATGCAAATTTATCAGTAAAATCAACTCGCTTAGCCAAATCATTTTCAATGCGCAAAATTGCTAGGTGATTAAATCATTCATGGCTACTTATAAATCTTTTGGAATTCTTGAAAGCTGATAGTTCGTACTATCTCTTGCTGCATGTGGTTTTGAGATGATTCTGGGCCAAGTACTAGGGTCATCACATTTTATATCAGATTTTTCAACAGGGCCTGCAAATGAAGCATCAATTGTATCATATTCTTCTATAGTTACTCCTTATGTAGGTTTTTCACTTGCAGCCTTTTCTTCTGTTGCAAGAGGTTCACATGTAACAGTCGCTTGACTTTTGACTGCCTTATTTGTTTCGATTTGACACTGATATTTGTTTGGATTTCAATGTCACAAACATTATCACCATCTTCACTATGATCAGTACTGGAAACTATGTCCTTTTCGTTTTAAGATTTGAAAAATTTGGTTATGAATTGACAACCTCACAATGCTTTCGATTCTCTCTTGGATTTAAGTTTCCTCTTCTGAGCTCTGTTTGTACTTTGAATCAGACATTGGAATTTCATTTATTTTAACTAGAACGTCTTTGCTTGCTTGAGACCAATTTATTTAAATGCTTTTAATATCTCAAATTTGTATGATCTGAAAAGAAATAATAATTAAGTTTGTTTCATACAAAAAATCATAACTAAAAAGCTTTATATTTTCTTTTACTTACTAACTAGCAAAATTTTAATTCAAATAAGACAAATTCTTCTCAAATAAAGAATTTTGTAGAAAATTTTCAGTTTCTTGAGATCAACTTAGCCAACTAAAACTATCAAATAAAGCTTTCTCTTTTATGAATAAAATAAAATTCTCTCAGCATCTGTTAGCATTACCAGCTAACAGATGCTGAGTTAGCTTTACCAGCACACTACCCTACCGGTGCCTACGCAACGTAGGCACCGGTAGGGTTGTGTGCTAGTAAAGTCGGCATTAAAACGATGGCGTGCATAGAAAGCGAGATCAGAGAACAAACACCAAAAACTAAAGTAAATCCTTTCGAATGGGAAGTTCAGAAGAGTAACCGTCACACATCACACACAAAAAACTCGCCCACTTCAAAGCCAGTATAGAAAACCTCACACTCCAACATAATGAAAAAATGGTCAGTTTTGACGTCTCCTCCTTATTCACAAATGTCCCCCTCAAAGAAACCTTAGAGCTAATCCAAGCTAAATTTCCTCCGATATCTCAGCCCTATTTCAGTTTACAATGAACTCAGGCTATTTCGTTTGGCAGGAAAAATTCTACAAACAAATAGAGAGGACAGCCATGGGTTCACCACTTTCCCCACCCTTGGTTAACTTCTTTATGGAGACTTTTGAAGAGAAAGCCTTAAACTCAGCCCCACAAAAACCTACCATATGGCTTCACTACGTTGATGATGTGTTCGCTATTTGGCCACATGGCCCAGATTCACTCCTCTTCTTCCTAACGCACTTAAACAACCAACACCCTAGAATCAAGTTCACCCTGGAAAAAGAAGCAAACAATAACCTCCCCTTCCTAGACACGCTAGTCACCCGCCAACCTGATGGAACCGTGGTTTTCTCAGTTTATAGAAAACCCACCCATACAGATAGATACATTCACCAACAGCTCCCCCTCCTCACAACAATATGGAGTTATTAAGACACTATTCAACAGGGCAAAAATAATCTTCTAATGATCAAGCCCTAACTACTGAACTAAATCACATCCGTGACACTTTCTCAGCCAATGGCTACCCCCCCCCCCCAAAAAAAAAAAAGAATCCAAAAAATACTTAACCCAGTTATCCACAACCCACCACCCCCTCCCCTTCACAAAAAAGATTATTTTAGATCCATCACCATTCCCTACATCCGAGGCACCTCGGAAAAAATCAACAAAATCTTAAAAAAACATGACTTGACCACCTGTTACAGACCACATAGAAAATTGGCATCCCTTATCCGCTCCACTAAAGACCAACCACTTCCCCTAGACCTACCTGGTGTATACCAGGTTCCTTGCAGCTGTAAACTGTCCTACTTTGGCCAAACAGGCAGGACAGCAAATATCAGAATTTCAGAACACAAGGATTACATCCGATTTCACAAGTACAGCCACTCGGGGCTTACAGACCACACTCTGGATACTCGCCACAGAATAAGATGGAAGAAAGCCACAGTAATATACTGCAGCAAGTTCAAATATGAAAGACTATTCATGGAATCAGCCTCAGCCCTTAGGAACATGCCAAACCTCAACAAATTTGGATGCATGAGACTGCCCCAAATTTGGGAAACATTTATCAGAAGAACTTCAGCCCAAAGGTCAAGAACTACCAATATCCATCAGGGGGCACCATCAGGACTTTAGGAAAACGTTAACTTCCTAGCTTCTGTTCTCATTTGCTGTTATGTAGTACTTGTGTGCACACGTGTCTTTGTAATAAGTTCCCAAGAAGATGGCAACATGACGTTTGCCGAAATATCGGATAGTATATATTAAAGTTTATTTAATTTATATTTCTAGTGTACACTGTCAATTCCTTAATTATTAGTTATCATGTATAACCAGCTTATAAGCCTCTCAACAAGAAGAAGAGTAACCATAAGTCTGAAAAGATGGATAATGGGTTGGAAATGATTGTAAAAGCTAGTAGTCCCTCTCAGCACATATTCATTCATATTTTAGTTTCTTTTTATCTTTTGTTAGTCTCACTTAACTGGCCAACCTGACACGATGGACCTGTTTGGCACTATAACAGTGCCAACTGGAACAGTCTCTGCAACTTCTATACTGCATTCCCATAGTTGGACTATTGCTTCCGGCCTTCCAACCCAAAAATATGCACTGAGCTTATTACCAAAAAGTAATCCTCACCAGTATGAATACATACATACATTCCACATAGCACTCTGAACTACCATTCCTTAACGAAACCCTGGTTCTCCAAAAGATGTGCCAAGGCTGTAGAGATGAAACACCAGACATACCACAACTGGCTGAAATCAAGAACCTCATCCTCCTTCAAAGCTTACACCGAAGCCTGTAATAGATGCAAAAAAAAAAAAAACAATCAATGCTTCCAAAACAGAGTTCGAAAGAGCAAGAAGCAGGAAACTAGCAGCCTGCCCAAACAGCAGCCGAGCCTTTTGGTCTCGCCAAAGCAATTGGCCGTAACTTTTGTCCAACACTATTCCCACCCTTATCATACTTGGATGGCTCTACTGCATCATCATCACCCACAGAAAAAGCCAATCTTCTGGCTTCATACTTTGCTTCAAATGCATGTATAACTGATGATGGTAAATGTCCCCCAACCATTCCAGACACTCAACATGCAATGCCCCCTATATTCTTTTGCCAGGATGAGATCAGAAAAATACTGTCCAAATTAGACACAAAAAAGTCTTCTGGCCCTGATGGGATTCCCCCAATTGTTCTGAAAGTTTGTACTCCAGAACTGACCCCTATCCTATGTCACCTATATATACTCCCTTATTCCACTGGAATCTATCCCACAGACTGGAAATTGGCCTGTATTCAGCCCATTCCCAAGAAGGGTGACAAGTCACTGCCATCCAGTTATTGCCCTATCTTGCTTACCTCAGTCCTGTCAAAAGTAATGGAAAAAATCATCAATTTCCAACTCCTACACTATCTTGAAGACACTCACCAAATAAATGACCACCAGTATGGATTCTGCCACTGACGATCAACAGGAGATCTGCTTACATACGTCACCCATCTCTGGACAAATGCTATGGAGAGGCTTGGCAAATCTCAAGTGGCTGCACTAGATATCTCCAAAGCCTTTGGCCAAGCCTGGCACAAAGGCCTACTAGGCAAACTACCATCATTCGGTCTGACCCAGGACTTCTGTAGTTGAATTGCCAGCTTTCTGTCTGGGGTCCCACAAGGTTCTGTCCTCTCACCAACCTTTTTCCTGCTATATATCAATGACCTACTGCAATTGACCTCCAACCCAATACACAGTTTTACAGACGACAGCACACTACATTCCTCGCTTGCATTTGATAAGCCTTACCCTACACACCTCACCTCAACCTACAGAACATCAACCACCACCACCACCACCCTCAACTCCGATCTCCAAGCCATCCTACAATCGGGTTCAGATAACCTCATAAATTTCAACGCCAATAAAATCCAGTTCTGTACTATTTCCCATAAAAAAGAACCATTTTTTCTCAGTATCCTCTTTGACAATACCCAAATTTCCACAGTTTGAGATCTCGCTTCTTGGAATCACCCTCACATCAAACCTGTCCTGGCATAAACATATCACAACCATTGCATCCTCAGCCTCAAAAAAAGTAGGATTTCTCTTTTCCTCAAGACTTCATCCCTGAACAGCTATTAACATTATACAAATCGCAAAATCCCCCAGCTATTAAATACTGCTCCCACATATGGGGTGGGGCTCCTAAAAGCTCTCTCAAAATGCTCGACTCAGTACAGAGGAGAGCAATTAGACTTATCAATGATCCATCCCTTACCAACTCCCCCCCCACCCCCACTTTCACATAGACGTATAGCCTCTGCAGTATGTATATTCTACAAATATTTTCATGGGAAATGCTCATCCGAAATAACATCAATAATTCCTTCGCTCAATATGAAGCTCATTGGAACACGTGCAGCTGCTGCACAACATCCCTTCACGGTACACCTAGAAACAAACAGAACAAGTTTCTTTTCCCTCTTCCTGCAACTGCTGTACTGTTCCACAGACTCTTGGGAAACACAGTCTCTGCTGTGTTTCCCAAGGAATACAATTTAAAGTCAAATTCAAATCAAATGTAAACAAATTCCTCCTTTCCCAACCCACTATCCATACACGGTACTAATGTACTGTAGGTTGACCAACCAACCTCCTGTGTATGGGCTCAACATTTAAAAAAAAAAAAAAAATCCTCCTCCTTTCTTGGGCTGTAACTACATCCAAGTTCTTCATCCTCAACTCCTCCTCCACCAACTTCCTCCATCTCTTCTTTGGCTGCCTGCGCTTCCTCCTCCCCTACACATCCATCTGCATGATCTTTTTCCCACATATTCGTCTTCCCTCCTCATCACATGACCAAACCATCTCAACCTTGTCTCCTGTGTCTTTGCTTCTAAGTTCATAACTTTTGCTGTTCCCCGCATAGTCATTTCTCAGGCAATCCTTTCTGGTCACACTGCACATCCACCTAAGCATTCTCATCTCATGCTGATGTTATTTTTCCTCAGAGCCACAGTTTCCATAGCATACGTCATAGCTGGTCTCACTACTGTCCTGTAGATTCTGCCTTTTAGATTGATCGGCACCCTCTTATCACATAGCACTCCAACCATCTCTCTCCATTTCCTCCAGTCTGCTTGTATCCTGCATCCCACTTCCTTCTCAACCTCCATCCTCTTCCACTGTTGAACCTAAGTATCTAAAGTCCCAAACCTTCCTGATGACATTTCCTTCCAGGTCCAGATCTGTCTCCTGGCCCCATCCACTTTGCAACACACATACTGTCTTACTTCTGCTCAGTCTCATACCTCTCTCTCTTCCAGTACTTTCCTCCATCTTTCCAGTTTGGCTGTCACTTCTTGAATCTGCACATTATCCAAGGCGTTCTCTCACCTCCTCTGTCACCACCTCCATCACAATATTAAACAGGAACTGACTTAATGCTGACCCTTGATGCAAGCCAACTGTCACTTGAAAATTTTCTGTCTGTCCCAGGCAGGTCTGAACTCTCGTCTTCACATTTCTGTACTTCTCCTGCACCAACCTGACATATTTCTCTGGTACCTTCTTCTTCCTCAGACACCTCCAGACTTCTTGCCTTGGCACTCTATCATACGATTTCTCCAGATCAGTAAACACCAGATGTAGCTCCCATTGTTTCCCTCAAAACTTTTCCATCATCTGCCCTAACCCAAAGATAGCATGAGGAAAAGAGGACTCACAGAGAAGATGGGCAGTCTTATGAGGTGATTGCAGAACATCAGTAGAGATGAAGTGAAGGAGGCCATAAAGAGGATGAAGAATGGAAAATCGGGGCCCTGACAGGATTCCAGTGGAGGCATGGAAGGCACTGGGGGAAGAGGGAATTGACCCGCTCTGGGACCTGTTCATGAAAGTTTGCCAACAGCAAAATATACCTGACGAGTGGAGGGAAAGTATTCTTGTCCCCATCTTCAAGGTTAAAGGGGAGCACAAAACTGTAAGAATTACAGAGGAATAAAGTTGATGTCCCACAATGAAAATCCTAGAATGGGTTCTTGATTGAGGAAGGAGGTGGAGATTGTAAAGGAGCAATTTGGCTTCATGCCTGGTTGATCAATGACGGACTGAAAGTCTGAAAAATGGAATTCCATTTTTGCTTCAATACATGAGAGTAAGATGTCCAAAAATATTTTGCTTGGGCAGCTGATGAGATTCATTGCCCTAAAATGATTGCACTTTTTTTCTGTTTCTTTTCTCTTATTTTTTGGAATGGGAATAAGAATCACTAAGTGCCAGTCTTGTGACCACGTTTCAGTGTTCCACACTTGCTGATAAATTTCGTGGAGTGCACTAACAATAGGTTCTCTATCTTCTTTAAATAGTTCATACGAATATGTACTATTTTTCAATTTGTATTATTTTTCCCAATTTTGATCTCAATATGGCTGTTTCTTCTTCTTCTTCTCCTTCTACTCTAAAGATAGGATGATCATTGTTGTCTGTTATCATTGGGACAATTCCCTCAAACTTTTGTTGGTCTAGGCTAGGGGTGGGCAACCTTTTTAAGTGTGCATACCAAAATTGCCAAATCTCTGATGCAAAATTTTTTCATGTGCCAACCAAAATTTTGGGAAAATATTATTTGGTGTCTTTCAAGTATTGGAAAAACCTTTTTAAATAATCAAATATCACACTAGAGTGGTAAAATCAAAAAATATTGTAAGAGTGATTATTGTAAGTCATGTAAGATTGAATGAATGTAAAAATTAGTGAAGGAATTTTTACTTAAAAGTCCTTCTACCCTGTTGATAGCGTGGATATTTTTTATTTGCCTTTAAGTGTAATTCTAGCTGCCATATACAGCCATACAATTTAAAGATGCACTTTTTAACATCAGCAAAAGAGTAAACAATAATTCTGAATTTTTTGTTTTTTTATAAAGATCAATCAGACAAAAGTTTTTTCAAGTTTTTCCAATATATGTATTTCCTTAGGTTTGGAAAATATCTAAATCTCTTATTGTCTACATCCCTCTTAAAAACTCCTAGTTTCATTTCAAATGCCTCTATGTCATCAAACATAACATCAAGAGTCTTATAAATGCCATGTAATTTAAGGTTCAAGTCATTTAAATGTTTGCAAAAATCTACAAAAAAAACATCAGCTAACAAACCCACATGGTGTCATACATTTCTTTATAGGACATTTGTTGATTAGTCAAAAAGAGATTTATCTTATCCAGGCATTCAACAAATCATTTCAGAACAAGACCTCGACTAAGCCAACTAACATTGTTGTATATTATTAGTCCTTTGTGCACTGAATTCACCTCATTCAATAAATTCTGAAATTGTCTTTTATTCCAAGCACATGCAGAAATGGAATTAACAACCTTGATTACTTATTGCTTAGTATTACCAAAACAGTTGATAGTGTTTGTTCCTTCATTGCATTTTTATTTGCTATTGCTTTACTTAATAAAACTGTATTCTATTAAGTTCAAATATACAGCTCAGTGAAGATGTTGGATATGTATTTATTTATTTAATTATTTTTAAGGTGAGAACTGAGTTGCATGCCGGAATAAAGTCGTTGACGTACCAAGGGTTCCCTACCCCTGGCCTAAGCTATCATCACACTTGAATAATCATGCCTCTTTTCAATATTTTTTCATGATCAGTAATCTTTTTTGCATCCTCATTGCAAACAAATCAAATTAAAATGATATGTAGTTTTTAGTTGTTATTGTCATCATCCATTTCGGAATAAATGACTGTAATGTAAAAATTATTTGTTAAGAGATAACTAGAAGAAACTAGATTCTTTCTTTTTCTTGGGTAAATATTTTGTATGAATTCCCCCCCCCCCCCCATCTCTCTGTCTGTCTCTCTCTCTCTCTCTCTCTCTGGAATCTATAATGATGATGAGTGTAGTGTAGCTTAACAAATGATGAGTAGTTTATTTGTGGTTATTGCTATTTCTATAAAATCAAAATAGATTAAAATATCTAAACTAGCTACATGCACAGATTACTGTTTCATTTCTGCAAGTTAAAATGATGTCTGCTAAACAGGTTTTAAAGACATTTTAAAATATATCTTACATTGAAATGAGAACTAATACAGTTAAGTGCCATTCAGTTGAAATCTTATATGGCTTCTCATTCCTACTTTTTTTTCTATTTCAGTCTGAAGAAAATAACTTGATGATTATTCAAAGAGCATTACTACTTCTAAAAACACATATTGATGCATTTAGAAGGAGGTATGTGTACACACACACACACACACACATATATATATATAGATATATAGATATATACTTGCTTGTATAGAATTACATTTATTAATAATTCACATCTCATTTATTTCCGAAAATGCTACTGATGTAATCAAATGTAATTGTTGAAAACAATTGGTCTTAGAGCAGATAATGTTTGTAGAATATCAGATTATAATTCATTATCAGGATTTCTGAACACAGCATTCAAGGAGCTTTTTTTTTTTTTTTTTTTTTTTTTTTTTTTTTTTTTTTATATATATATATATACAGTAGTTAATATTTGGTTACCAGTGCTTAATGCAACATAGAGCTACAAGGGTGGTCTGAAAAGTTCTTGGCCTAACAATGAAAATATGAATTTATAATTTCAAAATCATTTTTATTTTTCAACATAATCTCCCTTAAGACTAATACATTTATTCCAGTGATGCTCCAGCGCCATTATCCCGTCCCTGTAGTGGTTCTCAGTAAGATCTGCAAAATATCCCTCTACAGCTGCAATCAACTCTTGATTTGAAGAAAAATGCTGACCAGTGAGGAAGAGTTTTAGTTTTGGGAAGAGATAGAAGTCAGAGAGAGCCAAATCTGAAGAATAGGGTGGATGTTCCAACAATTCATAGTGCAGATCCCTTAATTTTCCCATTCCCAAAGCACTTTTGTGGGCAGGTGCATTGTCCTGATGAAAGATGATTTTTTTCTTCTGCAAACTGGGTCTTTTCTCACGAATTTTTTTTGTCTAGTCTGGTTAAAAGATCAGAATAATATTGACCGGTTATTGTTTTACCCTTTTCAAGATAATTAATAAACAAAATGCCTTTAGCATACCAAAACACCGATGCCATGTCTTTTCCTGCTGATGGAACCAACTTTGTCTTGTTTGGCGCTGAACAACCAGCTTCTATCCACTGTTTTGACTGCTGTTTGGATTCTGGTGTGTAATGATGAATCCAACTCTTGTTTATCCATAGTAATAAATCGATGCACAAAATCAGTTTTATTTTTGTTAAAAGAGCTCCAAGCGCTGTTCAGAAATTTTCATGCGAATGCATTTTTGATCTGCTGTGAGTTACCTCGGCACCCATCTTGCTTTTTCATTTACAATTCTTCATACAAAATATATCCTACACGTTCTTTTGAAATGCTTATGGTCAGCAATTTCACTCACTTTGACTCGCTCATCATCCAATACCATATTGTGCACTTGATCAATGATTTCTGGTGGTGTTACACTTTTTGGATGTCCTTCACATGGATTATCTTCAAGGTTGGTACAGCCACCTTTAAACTTGGAAGCCTTTCATGAACTTCGAATGAATTTCTTTTGTCATTAAACCTTCTTTTACAAAAAATTTTATAACTGCACAATACTCAATTTTAATCATTTCAAGGATTACAGACAACACTTTTTCTTAAGACAGCTGTATAAAACAAACTACATGATAGAATGACTTGCAATTTCACTTGGATGCTTATGACAAATGTACCAACTTAGAAAAAAAAAAAATCTTGCCGATAGCGTTTCCATCCATGGTCGAGGCCGAGAACTTTTTAAACCTCCCTCGTATTCCATTATTTATTATCAATATTCATTAATGAATAGGTTAATTAATATTTAATTTTGAAAGATTTATTCATAATGGATATATACCTGAATGTTCTTAGAAGCTGAACACTTTGTTGAATTTTCTAGCTTCTTGATTGATTGAGTCAAAAATCATTGTAAAATGAAATATAATACAGGAGATGAAGAACTAAAATATGTGACAGTTAAACCCTCCTATGATGAGTCTTTGGTCTCCATGGAGGCCTGATGATGATAATTTAGATAAAAAAACTTGGAATAAATAAGAGAAATAAAAATATAGCCTAATGAAGTTTGAAATAAAAGAAGGTATTTCTATTATTTTTATTATTTGTTTTACTATTTCCAATTGAACATTAAAATAATGGAATAAATTTGAAGATAAAAATATGTATAAAAATTTAGAAGATTATTATTATTACGTGGCACCTCCATGGAGTCCAAAGACTCATTGAGGGAGGGCACCTACTCTATAGCTCTCTGTTCTCCACCACTCAATCCACCAATTACACTGAACTGCAACTACCATCATCATCTACACCAATGCCATCTACTGCCCACCAACACCAGTAGTATTTTCACAGACAATCACAAACATCCATACTCACGGTGGGATTTGAACCCGCATCCTTTTGGCTGGAGAGCAGAGACGCTAACCACTCGGCCAACGAGGCCGACAAGATGAAAACATGAAAAGACCTTTAGTATAAATGAGAAGTCAGCATGATCCACAATGGTTTGCTGACTGATAGAAACTACATTTGTGGGGTTTACTCATATATCATCATCAAATTCCTGGTATATACCCTCAATGGGTGTACAGGATATGATAGTACTACATGAAAAATTTACATCATTACTAACTTCCTATCTACAATTTTCCTGCAAATCAATTTGTTACCTGTCAAGAACTCCAATATTATCAGATCTTATATTTCTGTCTTCTAAGGCACTTTTTACTGTATCAATCCACCCATATCTTGGTCTTCCCCTGGGTCTTTTTCCTGCCAACCTGGCAGAGAACCCTTGGTTTGCTAATCTTTCCTCTCTCATTCTGTTTAAGTGACCATACCACCTGAGATTAGCTCTGCTAATGCATTCATGGATACTGACAAGTTCTTTCTTAATATCTTCATTTTTAATATGATATTGCCATTGATGCCATCTGTTCATGCCCCTAATCTTTCTCAGGAATCTCATATTTGTGATCTCTAGTCTTTCAAGTGTTTCATTTCTAACACAGTTCTCAGATCCATAAGTTAAAACTGGTTTGAACACTGTCTTGTATACAGCTAATTTAATGTTTTGTCTAATTTCTCTCTTATTCCTTATAAATTTATTCAGTTGCCTTCCTACCATACCAGCTTTGTTGATCCTGTTGTCTATTTCTATATTTCATTTGCCATCTTCACTAACAATCATGCCTAAGTAGCTGAAATGTTTTACTTGTTCTATGGGTTCTTCATTTACAATGCAGTTGACATTTTCAACAATTCTACCTATTTTCATTGTCTTTGTCTTTTTAATGGTGACCTTTGTTAGATTCTAAATGAAGGAATCTTGCAAAGAAATCATTCATTCAGAATCGAACATATAAAAATTACAAAAAAAGGAGAAATACCTGCACATCAGCTAAAGTTAAAAGTGAAACTTCTTCACTTTATGTATAAAATTTGCGTTATATTGTGTTTCACATGCTTTATAACCTTTAATTAATTTAGAATATGCTAACCTCTTAACTTGAGTTTCATTTAGTATTGAGTCAAATTAAATGCATGATTTTTTTGTGTATTCTGTTTAGATATTCCAATAAACATGTCATTTTTACCCAGATCTGAGTCATGCCTGATTATGATTCCAAACTACCACTTATAAAAATAGAACCTATTTTGGTTCTATAATAACCAAATAACCAAATAATTTTTTGGTTCTATAATAATCAAATAGTATTGTCTCCCTGAGTAGGAACCTTTTCTACTATAGTCATATTTGTAAATTTAGGGACACAAAAACACACGTGTTGAACAGATTATTTTATTAATTACTAATAAAATAAAACTTGACATTTCGACCCCTATATCGAGGTCATCATCGGAAGAATACAACTGTATAAGGAACCAAGCTACATGCTTATGCCCTGTATAGAAAGAAAGAATTTTCTACTATAGGATACTGGCTGGCGCAGCATAATAAAAATTTGCCAGTATCCGAAGAGGAAACAGTCCTACACATAAATAGATGTAAGCATATTAAAGTCCCGATATCTGAAGAAGAAAAATAGCGATAGAAAAATAGAATAGGAAGATATAACGCAGTAAAATATAGAGAAAGCTACGACATAACTATAGAGCAGCTGGTAGGACTTTAATTGAATAGGGTTTTGAATAAGAAAGGATTTAATCAAGTAACAAACTCTTTAAGTATAAATCATATAAATAAAAATTTAACACCTTCATACCATATCTATTACAACAGTTATTCAAGTTAGTCAGGGAATCTTGCAGACTTGTAGCAGATTTATTTAGAAGTATAACATCATCCGCATAAAGCAAAGAACTGACATTAACATCTCTAATTTTGATATCATGTTTAATACCACATTCCTTCATAATGTGATCCATATAGATAATGAATACCAGAGGGGATAATGTACATCCTTGTCTCACACCAGATTTAACATTAAACCACCTTCCTTCAATTCTAACTGCTGACTTACAACTCAAATAAAGACTAAGTATTGCTTGATATAATGCCCCATGACACTATATAACTGTAGTGTTTTGAATAGCTTTTCTCTTGGCACCTTGTCATATGCCTTTTTCAAATCGACAAAACTTAAATACAGATCTTTGTTATATTCCCATGATTTCTCAACTATCAGTCGTAAGGTGAAAATCCGATCCTGACAGCCTCTATTTGGTGAATCCAGCTTGTTCTTCACCAAGCTTCTCTTCCACAATCTTTCTCAACCATTTCTCAAGTATATCCACATATATCTTACCAGAAACACTCAGTAATGAAATACCTCTATAATTTTCACATTTAGTTTTATTTCCCTTTTTATGTTCGAGTACTATGAGAGCTCTACTCCAATCATCTGGAATTTTCCCTCTGTACAGGCCTACTGAACTATGCAGTGCAGACACTGTAAGAATTTTATACCTCCATACTTGAGCATTTCTAGTCGAATGTCATCTACTCCTGCTGCCTTTCCACATTTCAGGACTTTGATGGTTTTTTCTATTTCAGTATGGATATGTATTCTTGACTGCATGTCTGGTCAATGTTTTTTCCACTGTGCTGTCATCACTGCTTGTTTAATTTAGCAATCTTTCGAAGTAATTACTCCATACCTCAAGGATATCTTTTTCTCCAGTTTTCATGTCACCTTTACCATCTCTAATTCCCTTTACAGCACTCTTTTCTACATATCTCAGCTTCTTCAACCTCCAGAATATCTTGCCACCTTCTTGATATTTATTTTCTATGTTCTTACCAAAGTCTTCCCATGACTTTTGTTTAGCTAGTTTTACACAGTGTTTAGCTTTCTTACATTTGTATATGTACTTTTGGTAAATAGTAAAGTTAATTTTTACTATTTACCTTTTACTGTTTGTCTCTGTCTCTTTACTCATACATTTATTATAATAAACTATTTATTATAATAATAAACAAGTGCTGTTTACATAAGGAAGATAAATGTGTCAGATAATATACGAACAAAATCTGAAAAAATGGAGATCTGATAGGTTACCTAAATATATAAAAGTGTTCCAAATGCCAGGAAGAATAAGGCTCTGATTTCTGTTTAATTTGCCATGAGATCATATCACATCTGAAGACAGTGTCCTTAAAAAAATTCTTACAGATAAAAAGTATCGAGAGAGAGAGGATTAGTCCATTTCATGATGATTTGAGAAAACATGTGCAGTGAGCCTTCTTTTATACTCAGCATTGTTCAGGTGTTCTTTTAACTGATCTCAAAACATCGAGTCTGTCTGATGTAAATTACCACAGTACTTGGAAACTTGTTTAATCCAGGATGATTTTTAAAAGGAACTCTGTATTTGGGCACATGCAGAAAATTCTGCAGGATATGCACAAGTTTAAAGGCTATTCTAATATTAACTTTAGAAATTGGGCTGTATATTTTGTCCATGTAACCTAAAGAAATTGTATCTTTATAATCTCTCTTTTTTTTGCAATTGTACACGGTTTTTTTATGTATTTAATTTTATTTTTATATTGTGCTATTTTGAAGAAACTGGTTGAAAAGAAGATTTAAGTTCATCTGTTTTTATTTTTTTATTTATTTTTCATATTATTATTGTAGTTTGGTTTTTTAGTCTGAAATGTCATAGCCAGAAAACACAGATTAAATGGGATCAAATAATAGTTCAATAGAATTGGTCATTTCAAATCTGAAACTGATGAAATGCTCAAAATACGGGGATAAACAAATGACTGAAAACATGAGAAATTTAACTAAACATATATTTGAGAAAAGACAGATTCCTAGTTGATGGAGAATAAATATTATTATGCCAGTATTTTTTTTAAAAAAAAGGGAACAAACTCTGAACCAAAAAAACTATCAAGAAGTAAACTTACTGTGTGGCACTCTAAAAATATATCAAAGAATTAGAGTCAAGACTAGACTATATTGATGAACAACAATGAGGGAAGATCATATACTATGCTATATTTCTTATAAAGCAAATAACAGAAAAAGCAGTAGAATTTAATAAACCGATATTTATCTGTTTCATTGACTTAGAGATAAAGGCTATTGACAGAATGAGATTACAGGATGTCTTGAAAGTATTAGCATTAAAAAAGGCCACTGAAAATCATTGAAATGAACAAAGACACACACTCGCACACATCCACCCCAATAAGATAAAAAAAATCCCTATAAGGAAAGGGATCAGACAAGGAGATCCTTTAAGTCCATGTTTATTTAACATATTCATGGACATAATAATAGAATTTAAGAAACAGAAATTAAATGGAATAAAAATTATAAAAGAAAATTTAAATTTGATTGGATATGCAGATGGTGTTCCAATTCACCACTAGGAGAACCATAAACACCAAATGCATTTAATTTGCATATTACACAACTTGGCAGGTGCCAGGAGGATTTAAAAGGATCTACATGCCCCCCCCCCCCCCTCATTCTGGTTGTTAATACCGTTCACAGTAATGGCACTAACTTTTCTCCAGTGTGCTTTGCTTGTGAAGCTGTACTACCTAAACAAATGCAATGCTGTTGCTGGATTCTGCAAATTTTGTCACCCAAACAAATGTTGACAAGGTCTACTATCTCCATGTGCTCTGCGACGAAAGATTAGTTGATTTGAAGAAACAGGATTGTTGCGAGTTAGACCTGGCAGAGGTCTCACACCAATCAGTTCACAACAAGTGAATGAATTTGCTACTGCCATTGTGGTGCAGGCCATGAATAACAGCACTGGTTCCTGCAGTGCATGTTCTGCATCAGGACACATGGATGTACCTTACACAATTGTCTGAAAAAATTCTGCATTTTGTGCAGTTCAAGATAACCTTGACAAAGTCCTATAGGACTTAAAAAGTCCACTAACATTCGTTGCTCAAGTGGTGTTGAACGCTGCATGGCTGTATATGATTTTGTGGGGGGATGATGATCACTTTCAACTGAATGCAGCTGTGAATACCTAACGCTTGCCAGGTATGTGCTAACGCAAAACCCACATGCAATCCAACAAATTCCTTTACATTCACCCAAAGTTACTGTCTGGTGTGGGTTTACAGCTTCATTTATTATTGGATCATTCTTCTTTGAGGAAATTTGCCAATCAGGTCCTGTGACCTGCACAGTTACTGCCAAGAGGTATTGCGATATGATAAACGATTTTGTTGTGCCATAGCTACAGCAGCACCTGTGCATGGATTCGGTTATTTTCATGCAGGATGAGGTACCTCCACACTTCACTCAATCCATATAGAAGGTTCTTCAAGAACTCGTCACAGAAGTCAGAGTGATCAGTCGTGTTTCTTTGTTTTATCAGGATAAAAGTTTATACCTGATAAAACAAATAAACTTATCAGGATAAGTTTATTTGTTTTATCAGGATCAATAACAAGTTTTATCAGGATCAATTTGATAACTTTACCAACACCGAAAGACAGAATAATGCAACATTTTCACGACATCAGTCCCATCAATCTTTTCTCCAGTGTTATTATGTATTGGCCACTTTTCATCATACTGGCAACAGGCACAAGTGATCCTGGACTGTCATGCGTAAAACAACCCAAAACCTTTTTTAAGCTGGGTATTTAGGAGCTTGTTGAAGGTGGGCAGGAGAAGTCTTCTCATTTGCTGATTTGAGAACATAGGGTACTCACTCTCATTGGATAAAGAAATGGTTCTTATCTAAGAATATGACCATCTTCCAATTCTCAACAGTCCAATCTTTGCACACTTTCGCCCTCTAACATAGCCTTCGTCAACAATTGTTTCCTTTTTTGGTCTATAGGCAGTCCTTCCTTCTCCCAATGTTCATTGATGGACTGTCATATCAGAAACATTAATCCTACTAGCTGCCATCTCTTTCTAAGTCTATAGCAGATAATCTTGGATTCATTTTGCTTTTCCTAAATAGTAAATGATCTTGAGTAAGTAAAGCTTTCCATTTTTGCCCACATTTTCCTTTTCTGTCAGGAGAAAAGGTATCTGTTTCCATAAACCTCTTTAAAATCGCATTAACAGTACTCAAACCAACACCACACTCATTGGCAATTTGTCTTTGAGTCATGGATGTGTGCTGAGAAAGAGTACATATTTTTGAATGCTTTCTTGTATTTATATATATATATATATATATCCATTTTATATTACATAAAATGAATAAAATACTACAAACGTCAAATTGTTTATACCAGTACAAATGCACCAGACTAATAAACAGCATAGAGACAGTTAAAACATTTAAAACATGCAGCACTCAACCAAAATAGTGAACTAACACCAAAACTGAAAATAGAAAACGAAACCAAAACCAAAAATTCATCTTGTTCACATTCATTTGTCCCCCTCCCCTCTCTTTCTCTCTCTCATCATCATCATCATCATCAAATTCCTGACATGTATTCTCAAGAGGTGTACAGGATATGATAGTACTACATGAAAAATTTACATCATTACTAACTTCCTATCTACAGTTTTCCTCCAAATTAATCTGTTACTTGTCAAGACTCCAACATTATCAGATCTTATATTTCTATCGTCTAAGGCACTTTGTACCGTATCAATCCACCTATATCTTGGTCTTCCTCTGGGTCGTTTTGCTGTCAACCTGGAAGAAGACTTGTTTTGCTAATCTTTCCTTGCCCATTCTGTTTAAGTGACCATACCACCTGAGATTAGCTCTGCTAATGCATTCCTGAATGCTGACAATGTCAAGTTCTTTCCTAATATCCTTGTTTTTAATATGATATTGCCATTGATGCCATCTGTTCACGCCTCTGATCTTTCTCAGGACTCTCATATCTGTGGTCTCTAGTCTTTGTAAAGTGTTTTACTTCTGATCCATCTCTCATATCCATAAGTTAAAACTGGTTTGAACACCGTCTTGTATACAGCTAATTTAGTGTTCTGACTAATTTCTCTCTTATTCCATATGAATTTATTCAATTGACTTCCTACCATACTAGCTTTGTTGATTCTGTTGTCTATTTCCATATTTAATTTACCATCTTCAGTAAAAATCATGCCTAAGTAGTGAAATGTTTTATTTGTTCCACAGGTTCCCCATTCAAAACCCAGTGGACATTTTCAATGATTCTAGCTATTTTCATTGTCCTTGTCTTTTTTATTGCTGACCTTCATACCATATCTATTACAACAGTTATTCAATTATTCAGAGAATCTCGCAGACTTGTAGCAGATTTATTTAGAAGTATAACATCATCCGCATTAAGCAAAGAGCTGACATTAACATCTCCAATTTTGATATCATGTTTAATACCACTTTCCTTCATAATGTGATCCATATAGGTAATGAATAACAGAGGGGATAATGTACATCCTTGTCTCACATCAGATTTAACATTAAACCATCATCCTGTACTTCCTTCAGTTCTAACTGCTGACTTGCAACTCAAATAAAGACTAAGTATTTCTTGATATAATGCCTCATTGACACCATATAACTGTAGTGTATTGAATAGCTTCTCTCTTGGCACCTTGTGATATGCCTTTTCCAGATCAACAAAACTTAAATACAGATCTTTGCTATATTCGTATGCTTTCTCAACTATTTGTTGTAAAGTGAAGATCTGATCAGACAGCCTCTATTTGGCCTGAATCCAGCTTGCTCTTCACCATGCTTTTCTTCCACTATTCTTCTCAACTGTTTCACAAGTACCGGCATAAATCTTACCCAGAACACTCAGTAGGGAAATACTTCTGTAATTCTCACATTCAGTTTTATTTCCCTTTTTATATATGGGTACTATTAGAGTTCTACTCCAATCATCAGGAATTCGTCAATCTGTCCAGGCCTTCTGAACTATGCGGTTCAGCCACTGTAAGACTTTTATACCACCATACTTCAGCATTTCTGGTCGAATATCATCTATTCCTGCTGCCTTTCCACATTTCAAGCCTTTGATGGCTTTTTCTACTTCAAGTATGGATATGTATTCTGACTGCATGCCTGTTGAGTGTTTTTTTACCACTGTGCTATCATTGCTTGTTTCATTTAGCAATTTTTCAAAGTAATTACTCCATACTTCAAGGATGTCTGTTTCTCCCATTTTCATGTCACCTTTTACAGCACTCTTTCCTCCATTTCTAAGCTTCTTCAACAATCTTCAGAATATCTTACCACTTTCTTGATATTTATTTTCTATGTTCTTGCCAAAGTTCTCCCATATCATACCAACCTGGTGCGACCATAAAGGATGTAACTGAGTCTATTAGAGAGCAAAAGGAAAGGGTGAAAGAAATGATTGTTGTGGCAGGTACAAATGATTTGAAAGGAGATAAAATGGAAATGATAGAAGACCTGAACGAATTGTTTGAGGTAGCAAAAGAAAAGAGTGAGAGAGTTAGAATGATTAGTGTTTTGCCACGGTATGACAGTGAAATGTTTAAAAGGAGGGCCATAATTGCGAATGACTTTATGCGTGGATTATGTAGACAAGTGGTGTGGAATTTGTGGATGTATGGAGTGAGTTCGATGGGCGAAAGGATCTATATAAGATAGATGGCTTGCATTTGAATGGTTACGGTGTAAGGATACTTGAGAAAGTGTTGCTGAATGTAGTGGATGTGCAAATTCAGGGAAACTAGATTTATTTAGGGGGGGAGGGTAGTTATACAGTCCTTAGGGAGGCAGTTCAATGTATGAATGAATATAATATGCCCGAGCGAATAAGGACAACAAATCAGAGTGGGATAGTTAATATAAGGCATCGAGGTAGGGTTGGGGCTAATGGTGGTCTTAAATTCATGTACACTAATGCTAGCAGTATTAGGAACAAGAAGGAAGAGTTTTTGGCCATGGTTGGCACTTCCAGACCACAGGTTATTGGTATGTGAATCATGGCTGACTGTAGATGATATAGCTAGTGGGATTGAATGTGATGGGTATACTGTGTTCAGGAATGACAGAGAGAATAAAATGGGGGGAGGAGTATTGTTGATGATAGCTGATGAGCTCCAGCCAAGGAGAATAGAAGTTGAATTGCAGGATAGAGAAAAGAGCACATTTGAGGCCATTTGGTGTGAGATTGTGGCTAGCAGAACTAAAGATGCAATTGGGTGCTGCTATAGACCAGGTGATGGAAAAGATGGTGGTGACAGTATGCATAAGCAAATAGAAGAAATTAGTGGAAGGAGGGTAATTATTATGGGAGATTTCAACTATGGTCCCATTGATTGGAGTGAGGAGAGGACACACGGGAGGAAGGAATTGGATTTTATGTGGTTATTAAGGGATAACTATCTGCGACAGCATGTAATGGAAAATACTAGGGGTCAGAGAGTGCTTGACCTAGTAATTACATCTGAGGATTTGGCTGTAACAAATATGACCACATTGCCACCAATTGGTGAGAGTGATCATAGGGTCTTGACTTGGGAGGTGGCTAAAGGTGTGAAATTTTCAATTAAGACAGGGTACATGTGGAATTATCGGGCTGGAAAGTATGACAAGCTTAGGAGTTTGATTGGGTCAGTGCCATGGCATGTACAACTGCAAGGACTAGAAGTTGGTAGTGCATGGGAGGCAGTTAAGAAGTGTTTGCATGAAGCAATGGGTGACTGTATACCTAGAGTCCGAATAATAAATCAAGTAGGGGTTAAATGGATGAATAACACCATTAAGCTTGAGCTGCAAAAAAAGAAACAACTATGGAAGGAATTTAAGGAGAAAGGTGACCGGCAGGCACATGAACGGTATAAAGCGCAGGCCAGAAGGGTAACGAGTGTGGTAAGAAAAGCAAAAAAGGATTACGAAAGAACATTGGCCATGCAGGCTAAAGAGAATCCTAAACAGTTTTTTAGATATGTAGCAAGTAAAAGGAAAAACGTACATGGCAGAATGATTTTAAAGAATGCCGATGGTAGGGAGGTAACTGAATCAGTTGATATAGTTGAGTTTATTGAGTGAGCACTTTGCAAGTATATATCATCCAGGTGGACATTGCAGAAACGAATAAACCAGTAGATTATACGGGAATTGTGGTGAATGAAATGGAGGTGAGTAGTCTATTGCATAACCTCAATGTCAATACATCCGTGGGATTGGATGGTATACCAGCTCATGTCGTACGAGAAGCAGCTAAAGAATTGACAGTACCTTTGACCATTTTGTTTAATTTGAGTCTCGGGTCTGGGTTAGTCCCGAGGGGGTGGAAAGAGGGGAAAATAATTCCACTGCATAAAGGTGGTTCCAAGACTGCTGTTGTAAATTACCGACCGATTAGCATATCAGGAATCATTGTCAAGGTCGTAGAGAAATTAGTCAAGAAAAGAATACAGGATTGGATAGATGAAAATGGGATATTGTATGGGGGACAACATGGTTTTGTGAAGGGTTGATCATGCCTCAGTAACTTGCTCACGTTTTATGACACAGTGACGGCTGAACTGGATAGGGGTAATGGGTTTACAGTGATACTCCTGGACCTTGCCAAGGCCTTTGACAGGATACTGCATGGAACCCTAATGAGTAAACTGGAGCAGATGGGGATAGATATAGGGTTGGTGAGATGGATAGGAGGGTGGTTGAAGGAGAGATATCAGAGAGTGCTTTATTAAGGAGTGGAGTCTAAAAGACGGCTTGTGACTAGTGGTGTGCTGCAGGGCTCTGTTCTTGGACCACTGTTTTTCAATTTGTTCATCAATGATATAGGAAAGGATTTGAGAGTAAGTGTTCACTTGTTTGCTGATGATGCAAAGTTGGGTAGAGCAATTGTGAGTGCACAGGATGTCAAAATTTTACAGGATGATTTGGATAGTTTGGAGGACTGGGCTAGGAAAAATGGATGTCAATTTAATGTGCCAAAGTGTAAGGTTATGCACTTTGGGGGTGAAAAGAATAGCAGCAGTATATCGCATTGGTGGAATCATACTCCAGGAGATTGATGAGGCCAAGGATTTGGGAGTGTTGGTGGATAGGGAATTGAAGTTTAGGGGGCACATTGCAAAAGTGACTAAATCAGCTCATCAAATCACTTGGCTTCTGAAAAATGCTTTAACATGCAGAGACAAACAAGTTGTTGTTGCTCTGTATCGAGCCTTGATAAGATCCCATCTGGACTACTGTGCCCAGTTATGGGCACCAGGGTTTCTTCGTGATGGGGAGGAAGTGGAGAGGATCCAGAGACGAGTGACCAAGATGATAGCAGGTCTGTGGAATGAACCTTATGAGAATAGGTTGAAAATTTGTGGGTTGCAGAGATTGGACGATAGGCGAAGGAGGAGTGATATGATTGAGACATTCAAATTACTGAAGGGTTTCTATAAGATTGATCCAGAAGATATTTTTGAAAATATGACTGGTGGTGGGAGGACTAGGGGCTATGCATGGACGCTGGGCAAGGGTCTGGTTGACATGGGTGTTAGAGCTAGGTTTTTTACTTGGAGAGTGGTGAATGAGTGGAATAAGCTTCCAGAGTCTGTTGTGGGTGCTACGACTGTGAATGAGTTCAAGGCAAGGTATAATAGATACTGTGTCAATGTCGAATAGTTGTTCTTGACATGATGTTAGGGCCTCCCTCGATGAGTCTGTCGACTCCTTGGAGTTGCCCAGAACAACAACAACAATAATAATAATAATAATTCTCTAAGAGCACAAGCTGACTTATTTGACAGGAACTTTTGATATGCTCTATTCTTTTCCTTCACTGCCTCTTTAACTTCTTGTGTCCACCATGGAGCTCTGATTTTTCTATCCTTGCAGACAACTTCACCACATGCCTCTCTAGCTGAATCAGTTAGGGCTTTCTTCAAAGCTTGCCACTGAATCTCCAAGGTTTGATTCCTGTTCTCAAACTCTTTCATTTTTTCTTCAATGATCTTTGTGTATTTTAGTCTACAGTTGACATCTGAGAGCTGCTCAACTTTTATTCGCTTTAAAACTTTGTTACATGTCATTCTTTTCAATATGAAATTCAATTTTATCATGCTCAAGACTAAATAGTGATCGCTTCCAATTTCAAATCCTCTGTACACTCTGGTGTCCTGCACCAGGGAGAAAACATCACTATCAACAATAACATAGTCAGTGAGACTTTTCTTATTCCCCGCCTCTTCTCTCCATGTGAATTTGTGCACATTTTTATGTTGGAACATGGTGTTAGTAATAACCAGTCCTTGTCCTGAGCAGAAATCCAACAGATATTTGTCATTATTATTAGCTTTGCTCTTTTCTCCAAATTTTCCCAAAATATTTTTGTATGTCTCACAAGCATTTCCTACTCTGCTATTTAGATCCCCAACAAGGACCAACTTTTCCTTTTTCATTGTGTCAGTAGCTTTCTCTAGAGCCTCAAAAAATTCCTCCACTTCTACCTTAGTAGATCCTTCTGTGGGACCATAGTCACAAATAAGTCTCATTGTCCAGTTATCCATTCTAATATTTGCTTACATCACTCTACTTGAGACTGCCTGCCATTCAAGAAGATTAGCCTTGTATTTAGTGTTGAATACTATGGCTACTCCTTCTTTTCCTTGATTGTCATTGCCTGAATATAAAATTTTGTATTTACTGCTCAGAAAGATCTCACCAGTTTTTGTCTTTTTTTGTTTCCGTCGACCCTATTATGTCGATCTGGTACTTATCTAATTTCTCAGCTAGCTCCATTTCTTTGCCAGTCAGGCTTCTTATGTTGATAGTACCGATCTTTAACTCTGGTGATGTTGAGTTGGGGTGTGTTTTCAAGTTTGTTCCAGTAGCTGACTTTTCGCTGTTCACCCTGGTTCCCTGGCGAAAACAACGGGTTTAACCGGGCGACGCCCCAGCCGGCATGAAATTTTGTAATGTTGTACCATCAGTATATTGGTATATATTTTTTTAGTGTATATTTTTGATGGTAGGGAAGCCTGAAATAACAAGATATATCTAGCTGTAATTGATCAGTTAGTTACTTGTTAGCAACATAGTAGTATGAACAAAAACCAAATGAAAACTTTACAAAAATTCGGCTTGTTCAGATTAATTTGTTCATTACCGTATATCCTGAGTGAGCCAAGGATTTATGTTCCGTTTTTATTAATTTTATATATATTTTAATTGATTTTTTACATAATCTGAAAATCCTACTCTAGAGCAAAGAATGGTATCTTTTGAGCCTCTTCATGCCTTCAGTATGTGGCTGTTATATCACACCTAAAGTCAATTAAAAACATCCCTGCCCATGCCAATGTTTGAACCCATAGCTTGTTGGTTGGAGAGTAGATATGGTAACTATTTGGCCAATCAGTCTGGTAAGAACTTCCTGACCAGTTAAAGTCTCCTTTTCCCATTTCATTTCATGAAACAATAGTACATGCTGTTGGGGGGGGGGGGGGTGAGAGAAAGCCTGTAAGAAAAAAGAAACACAAGGAGAAGGGAAAAATCATTAAAAAATGCTTATCTATAGATTCCTCTCCCCCCAAATATTTTAAAATATTGATATAATGACTAAAAATAAGTCTGTGTAGACTTCTTTCTATTCCATAAAATTTTGTTGGATTACTTCTCCAATACAGTTGACTCTCATTATAGCAAACTCATAGGGGAACACCCTGATAGGTTGATATAATGAATTTCGTTTAGCATAGTGTTGTACTTATGAGATTTGTTGGGAATTTTCAATAGTTTGTTACAGTGATGTTTGCTGTCACTAATAGCAGTATATAGCAAACTGTAATAGAGTCATCTCTATTACCATATGTGGACAAGCATATAATCTTCCATATTTCCAGATGTGTCTTTTAGATGGAGTTCTTCTGGAAATTTCAGTTTTTATCTGCTAAACACAAATTGAAGAACATAATCTACAATCCTTATGGTCTTAGTAGCCTTGACATTAATCTTAAACAGTCAAATCTTTTTATTTTTATTTTTAAATAAGTTTGGATCAGTTATTTGTAAATAATGCATTTGATATGATTAAGGATTCATAGTAGATTCATTTAATAATTAGATAAATTTAGGAAATTGATTATTGCAAACTGATTAAAACTTATTTTTATAACATATGTGGTCTGCTTTTAAAGGATATATTAGTTTTTTTATTTTATTTTATTTAATAGAATTTTCTTCATTTGTTGGTTAATCGGTACTGTATCATTTTCAGATATGCTTATCACCTAAGAAGGTGGCAGTTAACAGGAGAAGGAGTGAATAGCCACAAAGCTAGTGTTGGAGAAAGGCAGGCTCAACCTTTAAGAATTGTTTGCCAACCAGCTGGGCTTTCAGAGAAAGTAAGGAGATATTTAATTATACATTATGGACAGTCTGATTTATCTTCGGTATTGTCAGGTTATATTTCCTAGGTCTAGTTAATTAATTTCTTTCAAAACTAGGTTATATTTTCTAGTTTTGAAAGAAATTAATGTAATCAATGAAGGCAAATAAATTTAATTACATGAACAGCTAAGTTACTTGCTTTGGGATAGAATCATTGTGATATAAATATAATATAATACCAAGGGATATTGTAGTTAGCAATTGTGCCACAAATATGTGTGAATATCTTTATATGTAGATTTTGATTATCCTACGTTTATAAACTCCAATTACTGGAAACCTTAACTGCCATAAAAAAGTTATACATTTGGTCTCCAGAGCAGGATTTTCAGATTTTGTACTCATTAGCTCATCCACAGTTCTAATGTATTATAGATTTTTCAGCCTTTTGTGGCAGGAGGGATTAAAACTTTCTAATTTTTGCTCTTAATTAATTAGTTATGTATCACCATAGATGGTGAGGCAACATTAAAAAAAAAAGGGGGGGGGGAGATGGCTGCTGCATATAAAGATTGATAAAAGCATGAAATGGAAGTCCTAGAGAATATGTAATGCAGATGAGGAAACTCTAGTTACCATTATTATTCAAATTAAGTGGATATTGAATCCAACATTATTTCAAAGCCAAATAGAGAAACTACAAGCGTTTCGTGCTGAATATAGAAACTATAAAAGTTTTGGCAGTTCCAAGTGCAAGCTAACTTTTCATGACGGGCAACTCGTGGTAAAGGTGGAGTAAGCTCTGATCGTAGTGATGTGATGCAGAAGTTATACTTTTTATCATACGAGTTGCCAAAAGATGTCACATAACAAAAGGCACCAAGAATTACTAAGGAAAGTGATCAGAGCTTACTCCACCTCTACCACAAGTTGCTCCTGTTATGAACGCTTTGCTTGCGCTTGGATCTGCCGAAACTTTTATAGTGTCTATATTCGGCACGAAACTCTTGTAGTTTCTCTATTCTGCTTTGAAATAATATTGGATTCAATATCTACTTAATTTGAATAATTTTGCATCACCGAAGTGAAGCCATTTGGCTCTTTATTTCAGTAATTCTTGATGCTTTTCATGATGTGACACCTTTTGGCAACTCGTATGGTAAAGCATAACTTCTGCATCACTTCAACCTGGGTATTTACATCTGGGTCTACCTATCCACTGATGAGACCTCAACAAAGGTCGAAACCAGTCTTGGTAGTGACCCCCCCCCCCCCCCCCCCCCAATAATGTATAGCATCATAAATGTCTGCAAGGAGATGTGCTTTACATTATGGGAAATACTAAGGAAAGTGATCAAAAAGCTTACTCCACCTTTATCACAAGTTGTCTCTGTCATGAACGGTTTGCTTGCACTTGGATCTGCCGAAACTTTTATAGTTTCTATATTCGGCACGAAACTCTTGTAGTTTCTCTATTCCACTTTGAAATAATATTGGATTCAATATCCACTTAATTTGAATAATTTTGTATCGCCAAAGTGAAGCCTTTTTGCTCTTTATTTCAGTAGCTGTAGTTACCATTTTTACATACATTGCATAATATGCCTTAATTCATCCTTTTTTAATAAGGAAAACAATTAATAAAAAGTTGTAAAGATAATATTTGTAAGTTAATTTAAGAGGAAATTGTATACCAGATTATTGGTTTTCCTTGGGAATGGCCATCTAAATCTTTGTTTCTTTATGTTATAAAAAGAAGCTGCACATTGAATGGTGATGATGTGGTACTTGTTATTGAATTAGAATTTCCACGTTTGTTTTCACTCTCTATATGTATGAGTTTTCTTGTACTTATTTCTTTTGGTAAAGGTTATTTTTTATCTAATTTAAAATTAATATATAATAAAATATGATTGATTAGTCTGATTAGATTAGTTGTAATTAGTCTGATTAATATAAATACATTTTATATTGGATGAACTAATGGTTAGATGATCCATAAACCTTACTCTATAAAACAAATGTGACTAGGCACTTTATTATGCCACTGTGGAGCTTCAGTATGTAAGGTGGTGGTCATGCAATAGGCATTTATTACATAAAGACATTCAATGACATCCATTTGATAGACGATAGCAAAATAGAAAAGCAAGTTCATTACTTCAACCTGAAGAATCTAATCTATTTCATATGAAAAACCCATCCTCACAATTAATAATGCAAAACCCCCATTAGATCATGTTACTATTGTAGAATGCCAAGCTATGAAAAATCTACAGAAAAATAAGAATATTACGATTCTCCCTGCAGACAAAGGTAACTTGAGTATCATCCTAGATACTGAAGATTACAACAACAAAATGTTACAACTACTACAAACAGACACACATTCAATTCTTAAAAGGGATCCAACTCATGAACTTCATAATCATATAAACCATCTCTTGAGAACTACCATGGAATTTCCTAGTGACTTAAGATTATCTCTTCATTCCCTTCATCCACTTATCCCTCAACTATGTGGCTTGCCTAAAATACATAAGGAAAACACTCCACTAAGAACTGTCGTAAAAAGCATTGATTCTCCCACATACAAGCTTTTCAAAACATTTGACTATGGTTTTAGAAAGTTTAACAGGTTTGTCCACCTCCTTTCCTCAAGAATTCAGAACACTTTACTTTGTTGTTAAATACATGCAACTTCAAAAAGATGAAATTATGTCAAGTTGCTATGTTATTTACACAATGATAGTTCTTACTACCATTGTGTAAATTTTGGTTACTTTATTTTTAAAAAATATTACTTACAAACAGAACTTAGCTTGGCCATGGGCAACCTGTTATCTCCTATATTAGCAAATTTATATTTAGAAAACTTTAAGAAAAAAGCAATCAGTTCCTTCCCATTAAGGCCATGGTTATCGAAAAGATAAATAGATGGTGATTTCTTAATTTGAAGTCATGGACCAGATTCTTTAAAGGAGTTTCTGAACCATCTGTACAACCAACACCCAAGAGTACAGTTTACCTCAGAATTGGAAGTTAACAGTTCTATCCCATTCTTGGATGTAAAACTGTCATGTGTCAGACAAGCTGAAGATCTCTATTTATAGAAAACCCACATATACCAACAGATATCTTCATGCCAATCACATTATCTGGCCCAGAAGCTTAATGGCATTTCTACTTTGGAAAAACGTGTGTACACCCAATCGGTCTTTACTCTACTCTTGTAGAATGGGATTACCATACATTCTTTCCACTTCTGTGGAATCTTCACTGTTCTGAGACTCATATTATATAGTAGGTTAAGGGAATAGATAGGTCAGGTGAATACTCTTTTAGCATCTGTGCTAATATCCCATCAGTTCCTATTGCAGAATTCTTATTCGGTTTGTGCAGCAGCTCTAGTACAGTGAAACCTCAGTTGTCGAACGACTCTTATCTCGAACAAATCAGTTCCCGAACATATTTTCCGAACAAAAAATACCCCCGTTTCCAAACAGAATCTCGATTCCCGAACAGACAAACCGGCAACCATGTGCTCTGCATGCTGAGCTGTAAGGCTGGAAAGCATCAGTTACGCAGCAGCTTCCGCTCAGTTCAGACACCTGCTTGGATTTGTAGTGTGAGTTTTGTTGATTTTCTTTGTGTTTTGTTGTTTTTTCATAAATTATTATTAAATAAACTACCATGGGCCGAAGAAGAATAGTGATAGCAGCAAAATGAAAAGAAAAGTTGTTAGAACCACGATAGAGATGAAAAAGAAATCATATCCAAACACAAAAATGGTGTTCGTGTCTTGAATCTTGCTATGCAGTTCAGTATGGCAAAATCAACGATCTGTAAGTTACTCAAAAATAAAGAAGCAATCAAGGGAGCTGATGTTGCAAAAGGAGTGAAAGTTCTTCCTACACAAAGAGCACAGATGATTGAAGAAGTGGAAAAATTGTTGCTGATTTGGATAAACGAGAACCAGTTAGCTGGTGATAGTGTTTCTGAGGCTATAATTTGTGAAAAAGCGAGGTGCTTACATAATGACCTGCTAAAGAAAAACCTGGTACGAGTACTGATACTGATGTGTTTAAAGCTAGTAGAGGGTGGTTCAAGAAATTTAAGAGGAGAAGTGGCATATGTAGTGTGGTTAGGCATGGGGAGTCTGTGAGTTCAAACCAAGAAACTGCTGAGAAAAGAAACATGTGCAAGAATTTAGTGACTATGTAAAGGCTGAGGTTTTCTTACCCAACAAGTGTTCAGCCGTGATGAAACTGGCCTATTTTGGGAAAAATTGCCAAAGAGGACCTACATCACTCAGGAGGAAAAAGCATTGGCAGGACACAAACCAATGAAGGATAGGTTGACTCTTTTGCTATGTGGAAACACAAGTGGGGACTTCGAGTTCAAGCCATTGTTTGTGTACCACTCTGAAATCCGAGGGTGTTTAAGAAAAATAACGTGATGAAAAGTAAATTGTCTGTTATGTGGAAGGCTAATAGCAAGGCTTGGGTAAGCAGGCAATTGCTTATTGAATGGATCCATGAAGTCTTTGCTCCAAGTGTGAGAAAATAACTTCAAGAAAAAAAATTGCCAATTAAATGCCTTCTTGTGATGGACAGTGCTCCTGTTAGTGGAGGAGTTTGATTTTATCACAGTGAAGTTCCTGCCCCCTAACACAACTTCTGTAATCCAGCTCATGGACCAGCAGGTCATTTCGAACTTTAAGAAACTCTACCAAAGCACTGTTTCAAAGGTGTTTTGAAGTAACCTCTGACACAAAATTAACACTCAGAGAATTCTGGAAAAATCGCTTCAACATCCTCCATTGCTTAAGTATCCTTGGCAAAGCCTGGGTGCAAGTGACTTACAGGACCATGAACTCGGCCTGGAGAAAATTGTGGCCAAACTGTATAGCAGATAGAGACATTGAGGCTGAGCATGTTACTCTTGTCAATGATATTGTGTCTCTGGGCAAAAGCATAGGCTTGGAAGTTGACAATGCTGAGTGGAGGAAGTGGAAGATCACAGGAATGAGCTCACCACGGAAGAACAGGAACACCTTCAGAAGGAGCAGCAAAAGAAGGAGGTGGAAGAAATGTCTTCAGACATAGAGGAAGGGAGGGAGGATATTCCTAGTTCTTTGATCAAAGAAATGTGTGCGAAATGAGGTGAGGTGAGGTGCAAAGTTTTGTGGAAAGATGTCACCCTCACAAAGCTGTAGCAAACATCATAAACCTTTTTAATGACAGTGCCATGTGTCACTTCAGAAACATTTTAAAATGCAGGCAAAAACAAATCTCATTGGACAGGTTTTTAGTGAGACAGAGGCCCAGTGTGTCTCAAGCAGAGTCAAGTGGTGCCAAGAGACAGAACAGAGAAAGAGAAAAAACCCATAAGGAAAGTTACCTGATGTTTTTATGAAAGAGGACTCCCCTTCCTCACCTCCTTCCGTTTATGCCATCAACTCTTCTCCATATAGATAAAGTGAAGTTAAATTTTCATCTATATTTTATCTATTTATTGTCATCATCATCAAATTCCTGCCATGTACCCTCAATGGGTGTACAGGATATGATAGTACTACATGAAAAAAATTACATCATTACTAACTTCCTATCTAAAATTTTCTTCCAAATCAGTTTGTTACTTGTCAAGACTCCAACATTATCAGATCTTATATTTCTATCGTATAAGACCCTTTGTACCGTATCAATCCACCTATATCTTGGTCTTCCTCTGGGTCGTTTTGCTGCCAACCTGGCAGAGAACACTTGTTTTGCTAATCTTTCTTCGCCCATTCTGTTTAAGATCATATCACCTGAGATTAGGTGATATGGTCTTAAACAGATCTGCTAATGCATTCCTGGATGCTGACAATGTCAAGTTCTTTCCTAATATCCTTGTTTTTAATATGATATTGCCATCGATGCCATCTGTTCACGGCAATAATCTTTCTCAGGACTCGTATCTGCAGTCTCTAGTCTTTGGTCAAGTGTTTTACTTCTGACCCAGCTCTCAGATCCATAAGTTAAAACTGGTTCGAACACTGTCTTGTATACAGCTAATTTAGTGTTCCGACTAATTTCTCTCTTATTCCATATGAATTTATTCAATTGACTTCCCACCATACCAGCTTTGCTGATTCTGTTGTCTATTTCTATATTTAATTTACCATCTTCACTAAAAAGTGTGCATCAGTAGCTGAAATGTTTTACTTGTTCCACAGGTTCTCCATTCACAACACAGTTGACATTTTCAATGATTCTGCCTATTTTCATTGTGTTTGTCTTTTTATTGCTGACCTGCATACCATATCTATTACAACAGATATTCAATTTAGTCAGAGAATCTTGCAAACTTGTAGCAGATTTATTTAGAAGTATAACATCATCTGCATAAAGCAAAGAGCTGACATTAACATCTCCAATTTTGATATCACGTTTAATACCACTTTCCTTCATAATGTGATCCATATAGATAATGAATAACAGAGGGCATAATGTACATCCTTGTCTCACACCAGATTTAACATTAAACAATCTTCCTCTACTTCCTTCAATTCTAACTGCTGACTTACAACTCAAATAAAGACTAAGTATTGCTTGATATAATGCCCCATTGACACCATATAACTGTAGCTTATTGAATAGCTTCTCTCTTGGCACCTTGTCATATGCCTTTTCCAGATCAACAAAACTTAAATACAGATCTTTGTTATATTCCTGTGCTTTCTCAACTATTTGTCGTAAAGTGAAGATCTGATCTGACAGCCTCTATTTGGCCTGAATCCAGCTTGCTCTTCACCAAGCTTTTCTTCCACAATTCTTCTGAACCGATTCTCAAGTATACTTGCATAGATCTTGCCAGGAACACTCATTAGGGAAATACCTCTGTAATTCTCACATTCAGTTTTATTTTCTTTTTTATATATGGGTACTATGAGAGCTCTACTCCAATCATCGAGAATTCGTCCCTCTGTCCAGGCTTTCTGAGCTATGCAGTGCAGCCACTGTAAGACTCTTATACCACCATACTTCAGCATTTCTGGTCGAATATCATCTACTCCTGCTGCCTTTCCACATTTCATGCCTTTGATGGCTTTTTCTACTTCAAGTATGGATATGTATTCCTGACTGCATGCCTGGTCAGTGTGCTGTTATCACTGCTTGTTTCATTTAGCAGTTTTTCAAAGTAATTACTCCATAATTTGTAATTTGTTTCAGTCACCATTATTATGTCGATCTGCTACTTATCTTTCCTCATTCTTAAGCTTCTTCAACAACCTCCAGAATATTTTGCCACTTTCTTGATATTTATTTTCTATATTCTTGTCAAAGTCCTCCCATTACTTTTGTCTAGCTAGTTTTACACTGTGTTTAGCATTCTTGCATTTGTCCCTGTATTCTCTAAGAGCACAAGCTGACTTATTTGCCAGGAACTTTTGATATGCTTTCTTCTTTTCCTTCACTGCCTCTTTAACTTCCTGTTTCCACCATGGAGTTTTAATTTTTCTATCCTTGCAGACAACTTCACCACATGCATCTCTAGCTGAATCAATCAGGGCTTTCTTCAAGTGTTGCCACTGAATCTCCAAGGTTTGATTCCTGTTCTGAAACTCTTTCATTTTTTTCTTTAATAATCTTTGTGTATTTTAGTCTACAGTTGACATCTGAGAGCTGCTTAAATTTTATTTGCTTTAAAACTTTCTTACATGTTATTCTTTTCGATATGAAATTCAATTTTATCCTACTCAAGACTAAATAGTGATCAGTTCCAGTTTCAAATCCTCTGTACACTCTGGTGTCCTGCACCAGGCAGAAAACATCACTATCAACAATAACATAGTCAATGAGACTTTTTCTTATTCCTTGCATCTTCTCTCCATGTGAATTTGTGCACATTTTTATGTTGGAGCATGGTGTTATTAATAACCAATCCATGTCCCAAGCAGAAATTTAACAGATATTTGCCATTATTATTAGCTTTGCTCTTTTTTCCAAATTTTCCCAAAATATTTTTGTATATCTGACTATCATTTCCTACTCTGCTATTTAGATCCCCAACAAGGACCAACTTTTCATTTTTCAATATGTCAGTTGCTGTTTCTAAAGCCTCAAAAAATTCCTCCACTTCTACCTTAGTAGAACCTTCTGTGGGACCATAGGCACAAATAAGTCTCATTGTCCAGTTCCCCATTCTCATATTTGTCCACATTGGTCTACTTGAGACTGACTGCCATTCAAGAAGATTATCCTCATATTTTGTGTTGAATACTATGGCTACTCTTTCTTTTCCTTGATTGTCATTTCCTGAATATAACATTTTGTATTTATTGCTCAGAAAGATCTCACCAGTTTTTGTCTTTTTTGTTTCAGTCACTCCTATTATGTCTATCTGGTACTTATCTAATTCCTCAGCTAGCTCCATTTCTTTGCCATTCAGGCTTCTTATGTTGATAGTACCGATCTTTAACTCTGGTGATGTTGAGTTTGGGTGTGTTTTCAGATTTGTTCCAGTAGCTGACTTTTCGCTGTTCGCCCTGGTTCCCTGACGAAAACAACTGGGACCTTGTTTAACCGGGCGATGCCCCAGCCGGCATGAAATTTTGTCATGCTGTACGATGATTTTTTATTTTGGTTTAACCAGTAAGAATACAATTTGGTTGGCTAAATCCCAAATTGCCAGCCCCTCCTTGTTCATTCAGTATCCAAGTAGATACCCAACAGGGTGCACCAGGAGAAGGTGAGGATTGGACATTAGGTCATAAGCCCTGGTCGGTTCTCTGCATTCCTTTAAAGGCTCTGTGGTGGTCACCTCTCAGTTATACAGCTTTGACCCTTAATCACCCCCCTTAAGGTGTGCTTATGCTTTTTCATTGTTTTTGTATATGATTTTATGCATGAAGTACTCTTATAAAGGTTTAAATAAACAATCATCTGTCGTTCAGGAACCGATTAATCCATTTTACATTAATTCTTGTGGGAAAATGGTTTCAGTTTTCAAACAAATCAGTTCCCGAACAGCCTTTAGGAATGAATTATGTTCGACAACCGAGGTTCCACTGTACTTCCTTCTCATCCACATGAATTTCCTCGTATGGTGAAGGGGTAACAGTGAGTTCAATGTTACATATACCAGATTGATAGCGTTTAGCAAAATGGCTGTTCATTAGTTGGGCAATCACTTCTGAATCAGTTCCCCCCACCATATGCATTCAGTAGAGTTATTCTTTCATATTCATTCTTTCTTTTACTTACAGCATAAATAGAATTCTTTTGAGTTGTCTTTAACTTGTAGAGCCAGTTTCTTTTCGAACTTGGACTTAGCTTTCTGTACAACGCTTATGACTCTTCTGGCCTGCTGCTGCTTATAATTCCTTTCTCGAGAATTTAGTTTCCTTGACTCTCTGTGTTAGGTCTTATATCAAACTCCTGATTCCAAGCACATTGAAGTGTAGGCTGCCCCTCTTATAGAAATTCAGTCTTCCCTCAGACTCTCTACACATCCAAAAATTTGCATCCATCCTACACACCCATCATGGGTATTGAATTGTTTGCCATCATATCCCTTCTTCATAATTCATTTCCATCATATCTAGGTAATTACTAATGATTTTTACTTTCCCTCTCTTCAAGAGGAGTAACAATTGGAAAGGTTTTGGCCAAGGTTGACATTAAGGTGAACAGCATTTAGTGCAATTTCTGTTGATTCTAAGATTTTTCTTTGAAGTTCATCATAGTATTTGTAAATGATTTCAGATCTATCTCAGTTTACTGAGTGTATAGTAGATTGATGGTTATTGGGATCAGAAAAATTAAGAGCATGATTGGAGAAGATGGCCCTGATTCTGTATGCTTTTTTTCTTTCTTACTTTTGTGAACACTTTAATATCTAGATGAGATATTTCATCTTGGGATTACCCTGTTCTCCAGTCTCTCTCTCTCTCTCTCTCTCTCTCTCTCTCTCTCTGGCATACAAATATTACATATATCCCTTCCTCAGAATCCAGAAAATTATTTTTTGTTGCCTGATGCATTTCTTTATGCCTGACCAGCTTCTCCAACAATTAATACAGTTTGCACATTTTGGGTGGTGACCCCGAAGAGCATTACTTAAAAAAAATAAAAAATATAAAAAAATATAAAAAAAAACCTTTCTCAGTACAGATGGGGAGCAGATACGTAGATAAATAACTCATTTCTCATCAGTTCATTTACTCTCTTTGATAAAAAAAAAACATTGCTTTCTATTGCTTTCCATTTTCTGCAATGATTTCTGTTGTCACTGAAAAAATGTACCCTCACCAGAAGGTGAGGGTACATTTTTTCAGTTTTGGGAAGATTCTTTTTTGTTACATTCACTGCATCAGTGAGTTTAACATATATTGCAGTATTATTTGAATTTATAATACAAATATTATAAATATGAATTTAACCTCCTGTTTTATTATGTGCTTGTAAACTATTTCTTAAATGGCATATAAAAAATCCCTGAAACTTAGAAAAAATTTTGCTAAAAATATTCAGCAAGTGTATTCATTCATTTTCCTTTGTGTTCTTTCTTAGATATCAGTTTGTTTTCCTATTCTCAGCACATTCATGAAGAAAAGAAAAAGATTGTATAATGATAATTTTGCTCTTAAATATTATTAATTACATTAATTTGATGCTTAACTCTTTAAATTAATAATAAAATGAAGAAAATATGGTGAATTATAATAAGTTATACTGCACTTTCATTAGGCAACGATGGAGCTGCAGACAACAGATTATGTGGCTGATCTGAGAGCTGAAGTCACTCAGTGGTGGGAGCACCTTCAAGATAAAAATAAGAAAGAACATCAGGTTAGCGTAAATGGATCACTGTATGTGTGTGTGTGTGTGTATATATATATATATATATATTAATTAGCACATTAATTAATTTATATGGATTAGAATAACTTATTTAATATTTCTTATATTTTGACAAATTGTCATCATCATTAGGGAACAATGAGCAAATTTGAATACCTTTCCTGTCTGCTAGGGTGAAGTACAGTAGATGCTGCTTATTGTAATCGCTTTGGGACAGTCACTTTTTGATAATAATTGGCTGATAACATTAGGCAAAGGATATAAAAAAATTGCATCATTTATTTCAATTTATTGTTATGAACAACTTTTTAATAAGCAACAACATAAAATTTATTTAAAAAACTTTTCTAGTGTTGTCTGTCATGTGTTTGAATATAGTAGTTCATGAATAAATTGCTAATACTCATAATGCCTTTCAAAGTTTGTTGCTCTATGTTGCACACTGCGATGAAGGATTCGTAGAACTCTTTGCATCTAGGCATTGGTTGGAGGAGCTTCTAAAATTTCTTTTTCTGTACTTTAGATTCACTTTCTTCTACTAGTTTAAAGTTCTCATCAGAAGCAGCTTGACATATTTCCGACACTGTTCATTGTAGCTACCACTTCAACATCGTTATCAATATCCAACCAATTTTCAAATTCTTCTTTTGAATACTGTCTGAGGTTTTATCAAAACTTTCATTTGTAAGATATTCAAATTCTTTGGAAGAAGGAATTTAAGAGTTTGTTTTAAAAAATCTACCTTTTTGGAAGCAGTTTTCAATAGTCTTCTCTGAGACTTGCTTCCATGACGTTGCTACTAAATGCAGTGTCATGCAAAAATGATTTCCCATCAAGAAGGGAAATCTTTTTTTTCCAGTTGTACTTGCATCAGACTGGTCTTTTAGATAATCAAGTTCAGCTGTAATTCTTGCACAAACTTCATTGCGTTAATAAGCTTTAAAAGCTCGTATGATGCCTTGTTCACATGGTTGAATTAATGGTGTAGTGTTTGAAGGCAAGAAGGTTACTTTGATGTTCTTTAATGATAAATTGTGTGTGCGTGCGTGTGTGTGCGTGCGTGCAGTGCAGTTGTCTATTAACAAGACAATTTTTCGCTTTAATTTAAGATCCCACTTAACTAACCCATTGTTGAAAATGGCATTAGTCATCCAAGCATTCGCACTAGAACTGGAGTCAACAGGCAAACGTTTGACCTTTAAAGCACTAAGGATTTTTTACTTTGTCCAATCACTAGGAGCTCTCGTTTCTCATCTTTCATATTAGCACAACAAAGAATTGTCACTCGCTCTTTTAAAGATTTAAATCCTTTAGTACTTTCATTTTTCAACAAATAAGTATGCTCAGGCATCGCATGAAAATAGACTCCTGTTTCATCTGCATTAAATATCCTTGGGAGAATATTCAGCGATCATTTTTGGCCACTCGGTGTTAATCCATGCATCAGCTGATAAAAAATTATCACTTTTTTCTCTTCACTATGAATATGCTTGTGCACAATATTTTCTCTCTTTTTCTACCTGTTAAACCATCCATCAGTTGCGGTGAAATTTTCTTTGCCCATTGTTTTTGCAAGTTCTGCTTTTTGATGGATCAAAGAACATTAATTGAAGTATTCTTTTCACAAACATTTACGAAATCAAATTTTTAATGCTGATTCACCTTGAGTATCCTTACAGATCGGGTTCTCTTCCAATCCATGTTCTCATTAGTAAAAACTGACGTTTCAATGTTTGATCTGTTTTTTAAGATCTTACACAAGAGTGGTTGTGAAATTTTTAAATGTACTTCCACCACCTTACACTGACTCATTTTGGGCAATTTATCATAGCACTCAAAAATTCTTTGCTTTTCTTGGAAAGATAAATCTTTACATATTTTACTTGCTTCTGCCATAAAGTTAAGGGCTCTTTTAACGAGCACTTAAAGTCAAATTCACTTACTGAAAGAGAACATGAAAATCAAATCAAAAAATCTCAATTTAACTGTATTTATACCCACCTGCATTTGCCTGGAAGATTTAAGATTTATGGAAGATTAAAAGAAGATTAACACAAAACAGATTTTGACAAATATTCTTTGTCAAATTTTTTCCTGATTAACCTTAAAGTTCTTAATTCTGAGATGCAAAAAGGCTGAATATTTAGGACTTTGATAACAATAACTAGAACTTTGATTATAATAGACGAATTATTTTTAATTCATTTTAAATGGTGTGTTTTGGGACCGACTGATTTTAATAACAATAGCTGATTGATATTATTATCTGCAATCACAATAAGAAGATTGTACTGTATTTAGAAATTTAGGCTTGCCTTTGTTACTCTGTTTTGGGCATATGTACATGGTGTAGTGCCTACATGCATATATCGGTTTGTTCACTGTTCCCCGATGATGGCAATTTGACTTTGCAAAATATCGAAAATATTAATTAAAAGTTATTCACTTAATATATAGTCTATGTTTTAATTTCGTTAAATAATATCTGTATGATCAACCAACATAAAAGCATTATAACTACAAGTGTCATGTTTTAATATTTAAAGGTTTATTATTATTATTATTTTTTCCCATAGTTTTTAGGCCATTTTGATATGTATACATACATCTTATACAGTACATTAACCACCTTACAGGCCATTATAGATCAAATACACATCCTCATATGCTTCGTATCCATCATATATTTCACTGTAATAGCAATGGTATTACAATTTTAATATGCACTTTGCATCCATGATAACCATGATGTCTATAGACATCTTGGCCAGTAGCGTAGTTAAAATGAATTTCATCTTGTTGTACCGTACAAGCTATTTCTGTAATAGCAATAAAAAAAAAATAATAATAACGGCTATCTTCATTTGTTGTAATGAATGAATGAATGAATGAATGAATGAATGATATATAAGAATGTTTTGCAAATTTATGTTGGAGGCTTAATGGAAGTAAAACTGCAGTGGGAAAGGATTGAAAACACTATTTAATTCTTCCACTATTTCATCTTATTCACAGAGATATCTTCAGGAAGTAGAATATAAACTTGTAACACACACACACACACACACACACACACACACACACAAACACACAAAGGCAACACAAAATCAAATGAAATCTGTAGACAAAAGACTAGAGTCCTAAACTAGGTGAGGCACCTGTTGAGAAGCCTCGGTCATATATATGGGATTTAAGAGGATTAATGTTACCCATATTTTGGGATGTTTTAAACAGCCATGTTTATTCTGATTAGGCTGAATTTTGAGGGTAGCTGCAGATGCTAAAAAAAAAATCTTTCACACATGTAAACTTCTTGTGATGGAGTGGTTTTTTTTTCTTCTCCCCAAATTGATTCTATATATAATATCTAAAACCTGGTCTACAAGACCTGTTTGACCCTGGTCATGATTACGGTTGTAATTTTTGTGTTCTATGCAGATGGTGGCTGGTCTTCTTGTCTGTACACAGTAGGACAACACACAGGAACAGGTAACCCTGTATACAAGGAATGGAGAGAGAGAGAGAGGCGGGGGAGGGAGGGGAAGAGTTGGTCCATAGGGGAATGGATAAGGGTAGCCATTCCTCTAATGACTACCCCCCCTTCCATACTCTATAGGGGAATGGATAAGGGTAGCCAGTTTTAAGTGAGGATTGAATGCTGGTAGAGAGCATGTTTTTTATCATCATCATTATCATCAACAAATTCCTGCCATGTACCCTCAAGGGGTGTACAGGATATGACAGTACTACATGAAAAAATTACATCATTACTAACTTCCTATCTACAATTTTCCTCCAAATCAGTCTGTTACTTGTCAAGACTCCAACATTATCAGATCTTATATTTCTATCGTCTAAGGCACTTTGTACCGTATCAATCCACCTATATCTTGGTCTTCCTCTGGGTCGTTTTCCTGCCAACCTGGCAGAGAACACTTGTTTTGCTAATCTTTCCTCTCCCATTCTATTTAAGTGACCATACCATCTGAGACTAGCTCTGCTAACGCATTCCTGGATGCTGACAATGTCAAGTTCTTTCCTAATATCCTCATTTTTAATATAATATTGCCATTGATGCCATCTGTTCACGCCTCTAATCTTTCTCAGGACTCTCATATCTGCGGTCTCTAGTCTTTAGTCAAGTGTTTTACTTTTGACCCAGCTCTCAGATCCATAAGTTAAAATTGGTTTGAACACAGTCTTGTATACAGCTAATTTAGTGTTCCGACTAATTTCTTTCTTATTCCATATGAATTTATTCAATTGACTTCCCACGATACCAGCTTTGCTGATTCTGTTGTCTATTTCTATATTTAGTTTACCATCTTCAGTAAAAATTGTGCCTAAGTAGCTGAAATGTTTTACTTGTTCCACAGGTTCTCCATTCACAACACAGTTGACATTTTCAATGATTCTGCCTATTTTCATTGTCTTTGTCTTTTTATTGCTGACCTTCATACCATATCTATTACAACAGCTATTCAATTTAGTCAGAGAATCTTGCAGACTTGTAGCGGATTTATTTAGAAGTATAACATCATCCGCATAAAGCAAAGAGCTGACATTAACATCTCCAATTTTGATATCAGGTTTAATACCACATTCCTTCATAATGTGATCCATATAGATAATGAATAACAGAGGGGATAATGTACATCCTTGTCTCACACCAGATTTAACATTAAACCATCTTCCTGTACTTCCTTCAATTCTAACTGCTGACTCACAACTCAAATAAAGACTAAGTATTGCTTGATATAATGCCCCATTGACACCATATAACTGCAGCGTATTGAATAGCTTCTCTCTTGGCACCTTGTCATATGCCTTTTCCAAATCGACAAAACTTAAATACAGATCTTTGTTATATTCCCATGATTTCTCGACTATTTGTCGTAAAGTGAAGATCTGATCCTGACAGCCTCTATTTGGCCTAAATCCAGCTTGTTCTTCACCAAGCTTTTCTTCCACAATTCTTCTCAACCGTTTCTCAAGTATACTTGCATAGATCTTGCCAGGAACACTCAGTAGGGAAATACCTCTGTAATTCTCATATTCAGTTTTATTTCCCTTTTTATATATGGGTACTATGAGAGCTCTACTCCAATCATCGGGAATTCGTCCCTCTGTCCAGGCTTTCTGAACTATGCAGTGCAGCCACTGTAAGACTCTTATACCACCATACTTCAGCATTTCTGGTCGAATATCATCTACTCCTGCTGCCTTTCCACATTTCAAGCCTTTGATGGCTTTTTCTACTTCAAGTATGGATATGTATTCCTGACTGCATGCCTGGTCAGTGTTTTTTATCACTGTGCTGTCATCACTGCTTGTTTCATTTAGCAATTTTTCAAAGTAATTACTCCATACTTCAAGGATATCTTTTTCTCCTGTTTTCATTTCACCTTTATCATCTCTAATTCCTTTTACAGCACTCTTTCCTCCATTCCTAAGCTTCAACAACCTCCAAAATATTTTGCCACCTTCTTGATATTTATTTTCTATATTCTTGCCAAAGTCCTCCCATGACTTTTGTTTAGCTAGTTTTACACACTGTTTAGCTTTCTTACATTTGTCTCTGTATTCTGTAAGAGTAAAAGCTGACTTATTTGCCAGGAACTTTTGATATGCTTTCTTCTTTTCCTTCACTGCCTCTTTAACTTCCTGTGTCCACCAGGGAGTTCTGATTTTTTTATCTTTGCACACAACCTCACCACATGCCTCTCTGGCAGAATCAATCAATGTTTCCTTCAGAGTTTGCCACTGAATCTCCAAGGTTTGATTCCTGTTCTCAAACTCTTTCATTTTCTTTTCAATAATATTTCTGTATTTTAGTCTACAGTTTACATCTGAGAGCTGCTCAACTTTTATTCGCTTTAAAACTTTCTTACATGTTATTCTTTTCAATATGGAATTCAATTTTATCCTGCTCAAGACTAAATAGTGATCACTTCCAATTTCAAATCCTCTGTACACTCTGGTGTCCTGCACCAGGGAGAAAACATCACTATCAACAATAACATAGTCAATGAGACTTTTCTTATTCCTAGCCTCTTCTCTCCATGTGAATTTGTGCCATTTTTATGTTGGAACATGGTGTTAGTAATAACCAGTCCATGTCCTGAGCAGAAATCCAACAGATATTTGCCATTATTATTAGCTTTGCTCTTTTCTCCAAATTTTCCCAAAATATTTTTGTATGTCTCACAATCATTTCCTACTCTACTATTTAGATCCCCAACAAGGACCAACTTTTCCTTTTTCATTGTGTCAGTTGCTTTTTCTAAAGCCTCAAAAAATTCCTCCACTTCTACCTTAGTAGAAGTGGAGGAATTCTGTGGGACCATAGGCACAAATAAGTCTCATTGTCCAGTTCCCCATTCTCATATTTGCCCACATTACTCTACTTGAGACTGACTGCCATTCAAGAAGATTAGCCTCGTATTTTGTGTTGAATACTATGGCTACTCCTTCTTTTCCTTGATTGTTATTGCCTGAATATAACATTTTGTATTTATTGCTCAGAAAGATCTCACCAGTTTTGGTCTTTTTTGTTTCAGTCACCCCTATTATGTCGATCTGGTACTTATCTAATTCCTCAGCTAGCTCCATTTCTTTGCCATTCAGGCTTCTTACGTTGATAGCACCGATCTTTAACTCTGGTGATGTTGAGTTGGGGTTTGTTTTCTGATTTGTTCCAGTAGCTGACTTTTCGCTGTTCGCCCTGGTTCCCTGGCAAAAACAACGGGGGCCTTGTTTAACCGGGCGACGCCCCAGCCGGCATGAAATTTTGTCATGTTGTACCATCATTTTTTATTTTGGTTTAACCAATAAGAATACAATTTGGTCGGCTAAATCTCAAATTGCCAGCCCATCCTCGTTCGTTCAGTATCAAAGTAGATACCCAACAGGGTGCCCCACGAGAAGGTGAGGATTGGACATTAGGTCAGAAGCCCTGGTCGGTTCTCCGCATTCCTTTAAAGGCTATGTGGAGGTCTCCTCTCAGTTATACAGCTTTGACCCTTAAGCACCCCCATGTTTTTTATTTATTTATTTATTTATTTTTTATTTTTATTTTATTTATTTTTTATTTTTTTCCCAGATGTGCCCTGGAAATTGGGAAAGGCAGTAGCATTACTAAAATTCTTCTGAATGGGAGAAAGATTGATATATACCCCCAACTAGTGATCCTTTATTTTATATAAAATTTTTTAAGTATTTAATCCAGCATTTATCTTTTCACAGTGCTGATATCATGGTTGGTTTTGTCATCACTTCTTTATTCACTGATATCCCCGCCCCCCACCTTTCTGATAAGTTTGTTGTGTTCTCCATTTGGCCACATGGCTCGGTCACATTAGACTTTCTCATCCTCTGCCTCTACACCAGGCACCCAAAAATCCAGTATATTCATATTCACTTTGGTCAGTCATATTCCTAATACTACTTTTTCTTTCTCAGTTTACAGAAAACTTATCCATACATTTATATCTCTCCCCTACCCCAGTAGTGTGGTATTATAAAATCTCTAGTTACTAACCTTTGTTCCAACCAGATTTCTTTCACAGTTGAACTCAATTTATCAAACGTTCATGGCCAGTGGAAGAGCTGTTACATATGGTTTTGTTTGGTTTTGAAGCATCGTGTTATGGATTTTCAGTGTGGTAAGTAGTAGTGTGATTCCTCTGTAATTTTCTGAGTAGTTTAGATTCCCATAAAATCATTAAACTGATTATTTGCTCATTTTACTGTTTTCACTCTATTAAACCCTAGCATCATTATAAAATGATTCTTTCTTTTTAAGGTTACATGGTGATCAGCATTCATATTTATGAATTTAGGGACACAAAACACACAACAATAAGTAAAATGATTATTTTAGTTATTATTAATAAAATAACAATTGACGTTTCAACACCCCTGTATTGAGATCATCATCAGAAAGATACATGTGTATATGAAAAAGCTACATGCTCTTGCATTCTACAGAGGTAAATTAAATCTATGCTGTTCATTGATCTTTTACTTAGCCTGACCTCTAGTGGTATATAAAAAAAAAAAAAAAAGACAATAAACTCTGATAAAGTCCTCCCATACTAAGATTTTCTTCTGGATTTGTACAGTTCAGGTTGCTGTTGAATGTTTAAAAAAAAAAAAAAAAAAAAAAAAAAAAAAAAAAAAAAAAACACTTCACAATGTCTTCTTTTATTGAGATTTTTCTTTGGCTTGTTCAGGTTGCTATAATGGTTGCAAATGGGTCCTCAACATTATTGGAATGATTAGACTGTCATTTTTGTTCAGGTTAGGATTGTGTTTGAACATTTCACATGCTTCTTTAAATTTCCTCTCAAACCATGTTTTGGTGCGGTGTGGGGGACTTGGTAAATTTCCAATCAATTCTCTGGTATATCTGGAGTGTGTGGTCTGAAAGGCAGGTTTTTCCAAAATGAAGGTATTTAATGTGTCGTTTGTGTTCGTCATTCCTAATTGGGATGGTTCACCCTGTTTCCCCTATGTATGGTAGATTACATGTGTATTGTATTTTGTAAAACCCTGGATAGGCGAGGTGTTGAAGAGGATCTTTGGATGAACTGTGTAGGTGTCTTAATTTTGTCGGGGGTTTAAGGTGGTTTTGATGTTGTATTTGTGTAGTATTCTGTCTATTTTCTCCAAAATGCCTCTAACATAAGGTATGGCAATAGCATTCTTGAAATCTTTTTTGGTTTTAGTGGTGTCTCTGTGGAGGATCTTGTGAATGGTTATTTTACTGTATCCATGTTTTCTAAATCTATGGTTGATGATCTTGTATTCCTGGTTTAGAGCTTGCTCTATTGAACAAGTAGTTCTAATGGGCTACAGCATTGCCATTCATCTCCCAAGCTTCCAACCAGTTTTGACCTTTATTGAGGTCTCGTCAGTGGGAGCCAGACCTAGAAGTGGTGATACTAAGGCAGAAGCAATGGAGAAGTCATATTTACCTATACGAGTTACCAAAAGGTGTACCACCTTATTATAAATTACTCTGGATTTAGAGAAAGATATTGGAATTTTTTTTTTTCCCACTTGGTTATACTATAATAAATTTAGTTTAATCCTTTATCCAAGTGTAAGCAAACAAAGTTTGCACCTGATGTATCTTCAGGACTGAGGGAACTCGTGGTAAAGGTGGAATTCACCACCTTTACCTTTCCCCCTCATCTACCTTTACCATGAGTTTCCTCAGTCCTGAAGATACTTCAGGTGGTGCACCTTTTGGCAAATCATATAGGTAAATATGACTTGTCCATTGCTTCTACCTTTTGAGGGCTCCCACTACCCAGACCAGTTACGACCTTTATTGAGGTCTCATCAGTGGGAGCCCTCAAAAAGGCAGAAGCAATGGACAAGTTAAGGGAAGGCATAGCATTATACATGTCTCCAAGGAGATGTGCTTTGCATTATGGGAGATACTGAGTGATACGAGCTTGGTCCACCTTTATCATGAGTTGCCTCAGTCCTGAAGATACTTCAGGTGCAAACTTTGTTTGCTTACACTTGGATAAAGGATTAAACTAAATTTATTATAGTCTAACCAAGTGGAGAAAAAAAAAACTTCCAACATCTTTTGGTGGTAATGAATATAATTACTGGTGTGAGACCATCACTTCGTTTATTGGAGTCTTGAAGTGCCTTTTAGCAGCTTTGTTTGGTATCACCAGCAATATTTCTAGATTATCTTGTACTTTGCCCACCTAAATGGCCATGGCCATGAAAAGGTTTCATAGCCTTTCATGGGTAAGATTCACATATAAAAAAAATAATAAAATAAAATTATAATTACATAAAAATTTATGTCATTTACAGTGAATGGGTATAAATGAGGTATTTACACTAAAACAAATAATAGACAAAAAAAAAGGGAATTCAATTTACAGATTCACTTAGTAACTATATATTATGAAAAAAGCCTTTGAATCAATAGATATAAATTATGCAATATAATAGAAAACTGAGCTATCCAAAACAGTTATTAATGCAATTAAGAGCAAATTTTTAATACTAATTGTAAATATTCATAAATGTATTATTAAGGCAAAAATATACAGATGATGTGATTAGGCAGTAAAAATTTATAGTAAATCTAGAAATAAATACAACAATCAAAAATGCAACAGTAAACACAATGCTTTTTTTTTTGCAGATGATCATATAATTATACAAAAATAAGATGACCAAGAAGACCTTTAAATATCTATTTACCATCTATTTTTTTATATGTTTACTGAGTACTGAATACAATAAAAATGCTGTGGCATTCTGATATAAACATTCTATACAAACTAAAATAGTAATTAAAAAAAAAACAACCCAACTCCAGAAAGTAACACATTTTCAATAATTAGGATATGATATAGCATTTGGTATTGATAATGATATAGGTATAATAAATTGCACTATTTTTAAGCAGCGTGTGTGTGTGTGCGCGCGCGCCCGTGCATGCATGCGTGTGTGTGAGAGAGAGAGAAAAAGGGACTATAATAAGATGAACAGCAAAAATGCAAACAAAAGAGAAAATAGTTAAATGTTGTGAGATCATTGCAAGAGCTTACAATTTAATCGATTAAGTGATTCAGAATGAGAGAAAAAAAAATGAAAAAAAAATAGAATAAAAATAGCTGAAATGAAATTTCTTGGCGCATTTAAATAATGTACAAGAAAGTATAGAATAAAAAATTACAAAATAAGAAATAAATTACACATGCATGCAATAAATGAGAATATCAACAGAATTGAGAGAACGTATACAACAAATGAAAGATGGAAGACCACCTGAGAAAATGATTAAATATAAACCTAAAGTGAAAAGAGATATAGGATGACATTTTTATTGTCTTTGATAACAACACAAGTAATAGAATATAAGATGCCATTAAAGGTCAACTTTTTCTGTCTATCTTTCCCTGTAACTTGAATGCTGTCATTGACAAACATGGCAAATGATGATTTTTCAGGATAATTTCTTATATGGAATAACAATAATATTCAGCAAGTGTAGCTCAAGTTTACTAGTTGATTTTTGATGCTTCTTGATCAGACTATTCAAATTTGTTCAAATGGAAAGTAAACTTGTGCCCACACATTCAAATGACTTAGCATGCACTTAGTATGTTATTACACTATTTTGATTCTTGATAAACTGTAGGCTGATTTTAAGATCATATTCCAGTTTCAGCACATCAAAATTAATTGGACTCCTAGTTTCACTTCAAAGTGAAACAAAAATGTTTGATTTGTCATAATTAATACTTATTTTTAAAGGGACCTGTGGCATAGTATAATTATTAAAAACAACACGTAAGTCCACAGTAATAACTTTAATTAATAAATAAGGTAGATATTTCATACTAAAAATAATAGTACATCTTCAGTGTTACAAACAGATAGGAATAGAATACAAGTAACGAATACTCGGTGGATCACCTATTAAAATACATTGTTGTCGCGAGCTAGGAAATGAAAGAAATTAATAAATAATTAATATTTAAGATAATTAGTTTTTTAATGAACACCTCTTTAAAGAAAGTTGTGAAGCTTTTTTTACACTGACTGAATTTAAATCGAAATGATTGCCTCTCTCTCTCTCGAATATCTGGGAGACTTTTATTTTATGTAATCATTAAAAAACTAATTATCTTAAATATTAATTATTTATTAATTTCTTTCATTTCCTAGCTTGCGACAACATTGTATTTTAATAGGTGATCCACCGAATATTCGTTACTTGTATTCTATTCCTATCTGTTTGTTACACTGAAGATGTACTATTATTTTTAGTACGAAATATCTACCTTATTTATTCATTAAAGTTATTACTGTGGATTTATGTGTTGTTTTTAATAATTGTCATAATTAAATTCCTGATGTGTATCCTCAAGGGATGTATAGGATACTATGATAATGCAACTTAAAACGCTTACATTATTATTAATTCCCTATCAACACAGTTTATCTGTCAGGTTTGTCATATGTTATATAATCTTCAAAGGCACTGCTAACTGCATTAATCTATCTAGTTGTTGGTCTTACTCTGAGTTCTTTTTCTTGCCATCCTGGCATCAAACATCTGTTTTACTAACTTTCCTATTCTGTTTATGTGACTCTTCTTTCCTCATGCATTCCTGAATGCTAGTAATGTCATATTCCTTCCTAATATCTTCATTTTTAATACGATTCTTCCAAAAATGCCCATGTTCGCTCACCTATGTTTCCTTAGAACTCTCATATCACTTGATCAAGTATTTTATTTGAAACCTCCAAAGCCATAAGTTAAAATGGATTTGAATGCTGTCTTGTATACAACTACTTTAGTGTTGTGATTGATTTCTCTTTTATTCCATACGAATTTATTCAGTTCACTTCCTACCATACCAGATTTACTTATTCTGTTGTGTATTTCAATATTTAACTGAAAACTGTGCATAACCTGAAAATTTTATACTTGTCCTTTTTCAATTTTCAATCTTTGTCCTTTTATAATTATGGCTGTTTTGTACCAAATTTGTTACAGCAGTTATTCAATTTAGTTAAGGAATCCTGTAGACTTGATCTGGATTTTTGTTGTTTGATTTAAAGCTTAAGTTTCTGTACCTTTGCTATAACATAATGTGATCTTGCTACTATAATTACCGACCAAGGAGTGATAAGATAGGTGTCTGAACGTGCCATCCCTTAATTAGTCTTTGGGTTCCCCTGGAGGAACATTTGTAATAATAATTAGCATTTGTTTGAGACTTCTTAGAGGAAGTATGGATTTGCATCAGTGTATGTAAGTGTGTCTTATATTGTTTGCAGGTAAAGGCATTTTCAGTTTGCTTTTCAAAGAATAAGTAGACTGTCTTCAATTTTAAATGTCCATCTTATTAATTAAAAATTATAATAATGGAATTAACTCATGTAAATTATTATTTATTAGTATAAAGCTAATTAAACAATAACTGACAATTCCAAAAGACACCACCTAAGTAGCTAATGTAAAATAACTAAGGTCAATAAATTTCCTAACTTAAAAAAAAAAAAAAAATGTAATCCTTTTTCCCAAGTAAGCAAACAGACAAGTAAATCAAGTTTGCGCCTGCACGTAGTGCAAGTCTGAGGCAACTTGTGGTAAAGGTGGAGTAAGCACTGATCACTTTCCTTAGTATTTTCCCCTAATGCAAAGCACATCCCCTTGTGGAGATGTATGATGCTATGCATTAAAGGCAAGAGTCACTACCAAGACCGGTTTCGACCTTTAGCATTATACATCTCCGCAAGGGGATGTGCTTTGCATTAGGGGAAAATACTAAGGAAAGTGATGATCGGAGCTTACTCCATCTTTACCACAAGTTGCCTCAGACTTGCACTACGTGCAGGCGCAAACTTGACTTACTTGTCTGTTTGCTTACTTGGGAAAAAGGATTAAAACCTAGCTTATAAAATTGCTTGGTATCTTAAGTATAGTATATACCCAAGGTAAAAAACTTTCTACATCTTACTCTCATCCTGAGATTTTTATTTAATAAGGTCAAAGCATCTTGTGGCAACTTGTTTAGGTAAATTTATAAGCTCTGCATTACTTCAACCTTGGCATATTTAGGTCTGGCTCCCACTGACGAGACCTCAATAAAGGTTTTAACCGGTCTGGGTAGTGACCATTGCCTTTAATGCATAGCATCATACATCTCCGCAAGGGGATATGCTTTGCATTAGAGGAAAATATTAAGGAAAGTGATCGGAGCTTACTCCACCTTTACCACAAGTTGCCTCACACTTGCACTACTTGCAGGCGCAAACTTGACTTACTTGTCTGTTTGCTTACTTAGGAAAAAGGATTAAAGCCTAGTTTATAAAATTGCTTGGTATCTTAAACACACACACACACAATTAAAAAGTTAGGAAAGATTAGCTGATTTATAAAGTACTATCTCCCATAAAGGGGTTAGATGTAAATCATCGGATCTGTTTAAGTTAGGAGAGTGAAGTAAAGTTTCACATGAGGCAGATCATCCTGTTTGTCCGAAATAAGATAATCCACAAGAGCACGGAATCTGGTAGACACCTGGATAACTAAGATGTGGAGTAGTTTTAATGTCTTCCTCTTCAAATACAGAAGAAATAACGTGCATTCCTATCCCTTATGTGCAAGGCAATAGTGAACGCATAGCAAAAGTTTTAAAACCTAAATATTTTTGTTGCCTTTCCACCTTTCAAAAAAATCTCCACCTTTCTTACTTCTCCAAAGGACAAGCTTCCACATCTTATTTCGGACAAACAGGAAGATCTGCCTCTATTTGGCTAGAAGAACACCAGTCTTATAGGCAATACCTTGAACTGAACAGTCTGGACTTGCAGAACATGCCATCATCACTAGACATAGAGTTCATTGGAACAAGACAAGAGTCGTTCACAAAAGTCGGTTCCTCATGGAACGGCTTTATAAAGAAACATGTGAAACTTTACTTCACTCTCCTAACTTAAACAGATCCGATGGTTTACGAATGGAGATAGTACTTTATAAATCAGCTAATCTTTTCTAACTTTTTAATTGTGTGTATATATTATTGAACATTATTTACTTGGTAGAAAATGTATATAAAAATAAATTTAAATGACTCTATACCGAGAAAGAAGAGTTTAATGTTAAGATACGACTAGTTTCGTTGAAATTCAACTTCTTCAGGTATCACAGGCAAAGAATAAAATAAAAAAAATCCTGAAGATGGCAACGTGACGTTGCCAAAATATAGAAGTTATTCATTAAAGTTGCCTTTAATTAATATACTTTATATGCGTTGTTAATTCCGTAAGCTAATTACCAGTTATGTATGACCAACGTATAAGCCTTGCTACTAGAGACATGATAACATACATTAACAGATCTAGTATAAAACACACAAGTACATTTAAAAACAGGAATGTGTGCTTGATTCCAACTGAAGTTGACTACGTGCGTGAGCTGGCATGAGTGCAGCAGTACTGGACAGTTGCAATGTGTGCATCAGAAATATTGTAGCTAAGTCTGTTATTAATATGAGATGAATCAAGCTATACATACATAATAGATTCAATTATTCTTCTTTCAAGTTCATCATAGCACACATGGATATTAGAAGTTTGTGGCCAGTCTACGAGGTGTTGGTGGCCTTCATCCGAGTTGATGGAGAAGAGAACGTGGCTAGAGAGAGCGCTGGCTCTGGTTCTGTTGTAGGAAATGTCTCCTTGGTGTTCTTCCATGCGTAAAAGGATGGATTTAGCTGTCTGGCCGTAGTATGGTTTGCCACAATCACACAAAATCTTATAGACTCCCGGATACTGAGTAGGAAGATGTTTAATTTTAAGTCTACTTAGTATGGAGCGAAGTTTAGGAAACGTAGTGAAGCAAGTTCTGATGTTGAATTTCTGAAGCATTTTGACTAGTTTTGGTCAAAATGCTTCAGAGAGAGAAAGAGCTTTGGGGAGAGAGAGAGAGAGCTGATGTATGGTAATGAAATAAAAGCTCTTGGTGTAGAGGAATCTTCAAAAGCAGATGAGCGGTGGACAGAGAGAAATTTGCAGGCGTAGACTTCTGTGGCTGTTCAAAAGATATATTTCGGTGATTACACCATATTTTTTATTATTTAGTTATACAAAATACTGCAATAATAGTTCCCGACAAGTTTCGTAAATCCTAGGATTTACATCTTCAGGGGATAAATAGTATAACTTAAAGTTTAAACAAGAGAATAAATACAAATCATAACTGTCTGGCTATTCATAAACTCAAATAACAGAATGCAGATATAAAACGTTATTGACGTTGAACAATACTGGACGATGTCACGTGTTCTTGTTCTCGTTCATACAGTCCGAGCTCAGATTAAGGTAGATTTTTTTTAGAGCTGACCACACTTGATGGAGAATTAAACCTTGATTTTTATTGCACTGGGTTTGGTTTTTTAGGATATTAGCAGCTTCTTTAAATTTTCTTATATAACTGTTGTTTTCTATGTATAGCATCATCTTTTTTTGCCAGAGTACATTGTGTCCAGTGGAAGTGGTATGGAAAGCAAGACCCGTTTTTTGTTCTCTTTTGTATTGTACATCTTTTTGGTGTTCAGCCATGCATATTTCTCCAGATCTTCCTGGCTGTCCTACGTAGCAAATCTCGCAAGAGCAATGGATTTTGTAGACTTCTGGTTTTTTTAAGAGGATGATGAGCTGGTTTTGGTGGATGTAGGAATCTTGAGATTTTTTCCATAGGAAGGAAGGCTACTTTTATGTTATGTTTGTTCATTAATTTGGCTAGCTTATCTGTAACATTTTTGATATAAGGAAGCGAGATTGCATTTTTGTAATCCTGTTTTATTGTGTTGTTAGTTAGAGGCATTTTAAGGATTCTCTTGATGGTTTTTGTTTCATATCTATTCTGTTGGAGGATTTGTGTTACCATAAAAAACCAAATATATGGCTATGCTATGTGGACGATATTTTCATCATATTCAATGGAACAACAGATGAACTTATCAATTTCAAAGATTATCTCAACAATTTGCACAACACCATAAAATTTACTTTAGAACAAGAAGAAAATAAAAAACTTCCTTTTCTGAATATTCTATTAGAAGTTAATGAAGAAAGTAAACTCTCCTTCTCAGTATATAGGAAGCCAACAAACACTGGAAGATTTCTAAATGCAACTTCACACCACCATCCTTCACAAAAAATAAACTTAATTAAAACTCTTCGAGACAGAGCATACAATATCTCCAGCACACAAGAAAGATGTAATGAAGAACTAAAATCAAATCCTCCAACAGAATGGATGTGAAACAAAAACCATCAAGAGAATCCTTAAAATGCCTCCAACTAACAACACAATAAAACAGGATTACAAAAATGCAATTTCGCTTCCTTATATCAAAAATGTTACAGATAAGCTAGCCAAATTAATGAACAAACACAACATAAAAGTAGCCTTCCTTCTTATGGAAAAAATCTCAAGATTCCTACATCCACCAAAACCAACTCATCATCCTCTTAAAAAACCAGGAGTCTACAAAATCCATTGCTCTTGCGGGACTTGCTATGTAGGACAGACAGGAAGAAATACGCATGGCTGAACACCAAAAAGACGTACAATACAAAAGAAAACAAAAAACGGGTCTTGCTTTCCATACCACTTCCACTTGACACGATGTACTCTGGCAAAAAATGCCGATGTCATACATAGAAAAACCAGTAGATTATACGGGAATTGTGGTTAATGAAGTGGAGGTGAGTAGTCTATTGCATAACCTCAATGTCAATACATCTGTGGGATTGGATGGTATACCAGCTCGTGTTGTACGAGAAGCAGCTAAAGAATTGTCAGTACCCTTGACCATTTTGTTTAATTTGAGTCTCGGGTCTGGGTTAGTCCCGAGCGGGTGGAAAGAGGGGAAAATAGTTCCACTGCATAAAGGTGGTTCCAAGACTGCTGGTGTAAATTACCGACCGATTAGCATATCAGGAATCATTGTCAAGGTCTTAGAGAAATTAGTCAAGAAAAGAATACAGGATTGGATAGATGAAAATGGGATATTGTATGGGGGACAACATGGTTTTGTGAAGGGTAGATCGTGCCTCAGTAACTTGCTCACGTTTTATAACACAGTGACGGCTGAACTGGATAGGGGTAATGGGTTTACAGTGATACTACTGGACCTTGCCAAGGCCTTTGATAGGATACCACATGGAACCCTAATCAGTAAACTGGAGCAGATGGGTATAGATATAGGGTTGGTGAGATGGATAGGAGGGTGGTTGAAGGAGAGATATCAAAGAGTGGTTTATTCAGGAGTGGAGTCTAAAAGACATCTTGTGACTAGTGGAGTGCCACAGGGCTCTGTTCTTGGACCACTGCTTTTCAATTTGTTCATCAATGATATTGGAAAGGATCTGAGAGGAAGTGTTCACTTGTTTGCTGATGATGCAAAGTTGGGTAGAGCAATTGTGAGTGCACAAGATGTCAAAATTTTACAGGATGATTTGGATAGTTTGGAGGACTGGGCTAGGAAAAATGGATGTCAATTTAATGTGGCAAAGTGTAAGGTTATGCACTTTGGGGTGAAAAGAATAGCAGCAGTATATCGCATTGGTGGAATCATACTCCAGGAGATTGATGAGGCCAGGGATTTGGGAGTGTTGGTGGATAGGGAGTTGAAATTTAGGGGGCACATTGCAAAAGTAACTAAAACAGCTCACCAAATCACTTGGCTTCTGAAAAATACTTTAACATGCAGAGACGAACAAGTTGTTGTTCCTCTGTATCGAGCCTTGATAAGACCCCATCTGGACTTCTGTGCCCAGCTATGGGCACCAGGGTTTCTTCGTGATGGGGAGGAAGTGGGCAGGGTCCAGAGACGAGTGACCAAGATGATAGCAGGTCTGTGGAATGAACCTTATGAGAATAGGTTGAAGATTTGTGGGTTGCAGAAATTGGACGATAGGCGAAGGAGGGGTGATATGATTGAGACATTCAAATTACTGAAGGATTTTTATAAGATTGATCCAGAAGATGTTTTTGAAAATATGACTGGTGGTGGGAGGACTAGGGGCCATGCATGGAAGCTGGGCAAGAGCGTGGTTGACAAGGGTGTTAGAGCTAGGTTTTTTACTTGGAGAGTGGTAAATGAGTGGAATAAGCTTCCAGAGTCTGTTGTGGGTGCTACGACCATGAATGAGTTCAAGGCAGGGTATGATAGATACTGTGTGAATGTTGAATAGTTGTTCTTGACATGATGTTAGGGCCTCCCTCGATGAGCCTGTCGACTCCTTAGAGTTTCCCGGAATAATAATAATAATAATAATAGAAAACAACAGTTATATAAGAAAATTTAAAGAAGCTGCTAATATGCTAAAAAACCCAACCCAGTGCAATAAAAATCAAGGTTTAATTCTCCATCAAGTGTGGTCAGCTCTAATAAAAAATCTACCTCAATCTGAGCTTGGACTGTATGAATGAGAACAAGAACACGTGACATCGTCCAGTATTGTTCAATGTCAATAATGTTTTATATCTGCATTCTGTTATTTGAGTTTATGAATAACCAGATTTTTATGATTTGTATTTATTAATTCTCTTGTTTAAACTTTAAGTTATACTATTTACCCCCTGAAGATGTAAATCCTAGGATTTACGAAACTTGTCAGGAACTATTATTTCAGTATGTTGTATAACTGAATAATAAAAAATGTGGTGTAATCCCCAAAATATATCTTTTGAGAGAAATTTATTAATCTTTTTTAAGAGAGAATCCATTGTTAATTATGACTAATCCTCCACAAAAGTTTGGTATTATTTCACCCTTGGCACATCGAGCCAGATCTTTATTAACAGATGAAACAGAAATTGAATATGAACTCAATTTTCTTAAAACGTCTTTCGTTAACAATAGATTCTCTCTTAAAAAAATTAATAAATTTCTCTCTGTCCACTGTTCAACTGCTTTTGAAGATTCCTCTCCTCCAAGAGCTTTTATTTCGTTACCATACATCAGCTCTCTCTCTCTCTCTCTCTCTCCCCAAAACTAACCAAAATGCTTCAGAAATTCAACATTAGAACTTGCTTCACTATGTTTTCTAAACTTCGCTCCATACTAAGTAGACCTAAAATGAAACATCCTACTCAGTATCTGGGAGTCTACAAGATTTTGTGTGATTGTGGCAAACCATACTACGGCCAGACAGCTAAATCCATCCTTTTACGCATGAAAGAACACCAAAGAGACATTTCCTACAACAGAACCAGAGCCAGCGCTCTCTCTAGCCACTTTCTCTTCTCCATCAACTCGGATGAAGGCCACCAACACCTCGTAGACTGGCCACAAACTTCTAATATCCATGTGTGCTATGATGAACTTGAAAGAAGAATAATTGAATCTAGAGAAATATTGCTTGATTCATCTCTTATTAATAACAGCCTTAGCTACAATGTTTCTGATGCACACATTGCAACTGTCCAGTACTGCCGCACTCGTGCCAGCTCACGCACGTAGTCAACTTCAGTTGGAATCAAGCACACATTCCTGTTTTTAAATGTACTTGTGTGTTTTATACTAGATCTGTTAATGTATGTTATCATGTCTCTAGTAGCAAGGCTTATACGTTGGTCATACATAACTGGTAATTAGCTTACGGAATTAACAACGCATATAAAGTATATTAATTAAAGGCAACTTTAATGAATAACTTCTATATTTTGGCAACGTCACGTTGCCATCTTCAGGATTTTTTTTATTTTATTCTTTGCCTGTGATACCTGAAGAAGTTGAATTTCTTCATACATATATATATACAGAAGTATGTATATATATATACATACACATATATACAGGGTGTTCGGGATAAATTTGACATATTTATAATTAATTATATTTTTCCGTAAGTTACATGTATTAACACACACTTCTCTTCATTTAAAAGTTTGGACCCTTCTTCATTCATGTACAAGATGTCAGAAAGGATGGATAGCTGGAACCCACCTGAATCATGGAAGAGAATAACTTGTATCATGATGATTCGTGCCCGCCATCAAAATAAGGATATTACGACTGCTGCCCAATGCTCCCTGAATACAGTAAAAACAATCAGGCATGAACTAGAGACTTGCAATGGTGACTACGAGGATGTAGCAAGAAGAAAGATCCCTAGCAGACGATCTGATTGCGTTCGTACAGCAGAATTCCTCGCAAATCTGCAGGAACAGGTGTTGAAGAACCCTGGCATTGGAATTCGGGCTTTGTTCGTGGAGTTGCTAACTGTAGTCAAGCCCTGGATAACAAGGGTAGCCAATGGTAGGCCGTATGTATGGCAGCAGGATTCAGCCCCTTGCCACACCTCTGGGAAAAGTCAAAAATGGTTGTCTGAAAATTTCTACGACTTCACCAGTCCAAATGTTTGGCCTCCAAACTCCCCAGACCTTAACCCCATGGATTATTTTGTATGGGGCGCAGTTGAAAAAGACACCAATCGCACTTCCAGTAATACAAAAGCCCAGTTAATGGATAAAATTAAAACAGTTTTTGCGGCCCTTCCCAGGGAGACTGTAGCATCAGCTTGTTCGAGGTTCCGAAGCAGAATTGAAGCTGTGATCGATGCTAATGGTGGTTATTTTGAGTAAATCTTGTTGATAGTATTGTAATTAACTCTGCCTGTAATGTTTTTTTGTCAATTCATTAAATTTAATAGATACAAAGAAGATTTTCTTTTTCCTTACGAAACTGTCAAATTTATCCCGAACACCCTGTATATATTTTTTTTAGTTACGAAATTTATTGACCTTTATAGTTATCTTACATTAGCTACTTAGGTAGCGCCTTTTGGAATTGTCAGTTATTGTTTAATTAGCTTTATAAATGTACTGAAGATGCCTGTGATACTCAGGTGAAAAATATACTAATAAATAATATTTTACGTGAGCTAATACCGTTATTATAATTTTTAATTCATATGGTCAACTCATGATATTTCCTTATTGAAACATGTCCATCTTATTCTTTCTATTAATGTTCTGTTGTTCTTTCTAGATTAGTCTATCATTCATTCATTCATTCATTTATTTAAAAATATAATTACCATGTTGTAATAAAAATTTAGTGACCACTGATTAGTGAAAAATTGTTCAGATTATCAGGTTATTTATTTTATTGAATTTTTAGGAAAAGGAATCTAGTGCTAGCAGTTCGGGAAGAAACAACTCAACAATGTCTCCTATCTTGGGTACTATGCTAGCTGAAGGACCTATTCGTATGATTTCCCAGGGACAAGAGCTAACATGTGATTTGGATGAAAAGACTTTAGCTGAAATGGGTTTTAAAGATTTGCAGGTTAAATAACTTTTTGAATTAGCATAATTAATTTTTTGTTTATCATTTTCATTGCTAAGTGTATAAACATTTCTGTTTTGGTGCATATCATCGTGAACAGCATTGAGTATATTTTTTTGAAACTCAGTGCACATTTCATATTTTTCCATATAGATTGTATTTGTATCAGTTGGAGCTGCAAGACCATCCAGAAGAAGAGAAGGATTAGAGCCAGCTTCTTCCCTTCCACCACCACCTAGAGAAAGACTTCCTATAATTCTTCTACTTCAAGAACCATATTTTGAACAGCTATTTAGTCTTATGCAGCAGCTGGGATCCTTTCAGACTGTTAATCGGGCAGGGGTATGTAATATTCAAGGTTGTGAAATAAGTGTTGTAAAAGTTTTTGTCTCTTTCTGTATGATAAAATAGTTTTGTTTGTTTCAATGATACAAATGTGGGATAATGCTTCCCTATTTCTTTGGCAAGAGCAAATTCTGCTTACATAGCAAAAGTAATTAGTGTTCTTCATTTTAAAGAAAGAAATAGGTGAGACATTTGTAGACAATTCAGATGCTTACTACTACTACTACTTCCAGATAATTCAGATATGAGGTATTATATATATATATTTTTTTTTTTAATTTTTTTTTTGTTTAAACAGAAAGTTAAGTAAAACACTTTCGTTTTCTCCTGTTAACATCGTTAGTGCAAATTTGAACAACAGCAATTAGAAAGTACAATGAAAACTGTGAAATATAATAAAAATCACTAGTAAAAAAATAACAGCAGGATATGTTTTTTTGAGCAAAGTAACATTTCAGAGTTGGAAGCAGCATATTGCATACCAATTCATTGGTTCATATTGCTCATAAGTTGTTGACTTAATATCATTAAGGTGTTAAAGATTTTCCAGACACCAGTTCTAATGAGCCCATGGTTTAAAGTATTGGCTATTATCTGAGTTCCTTCAGTAAACATTGCACAGTGATAAGACAGGAAGTTATTTTTGAGATAAGGCATTAAAACCGAGAACTGGCCAGATTTCATGAGCAGTGAGACTTTATACACCCTCTGTCCAAAAAGAAACCGAACTTTTGATAGAAAATAAAACACAGGCCAATTATAATTATTCAAATCATTTATTTCAATCAATATACTCTCCCTCAGCTTCGATACAGCATTTGGCATGGTTAATTAATTTGTTAAATGAGTTTTTTGATATTGGTTTTTGGGATACTGTTGAGGGTCGCAGTAACTGTTGCTTGAACATTTTCGATGGTGTCGTATCACTTTCCTTTCATCGGCAAATGAAGTCAGGGGAAGAGAAAGAAGTCACAGGGTGCTAAATCAGCTGAATACGGCGAGTGATCTAACACACAAACTTAGTTTTTGCTCAAAAAGTATCTCACAATGTTCGAACGATGAGATGGTGCATTATCGTGCAAAAGTGACCAGCTGTCTGCATAATGATATTCATGCTGTACATGATAAATTCTTGATAACAATCGCTTCAAAACTTCGAGATAAAACTCACTATTGACCGTTTTGCCAAGCGGAACGAATTCTTTGTGGATAATGCCCTTAGAATCGTAGAAACAAATCAGCATTGTCTTTACTTTTGACTTCTCCAAGCAACTTTTTTTCGGATGCCCCTCTTCTGGTGGTCTCCACTCAGCACTCAGGCACTTTGTTTTGGGCTTATACTCAAAATAAGCCTAAAACAAAGTAATGTTTCTTCACCAGTAATGATCATTTCAAGGAAGTTTGAGTCCTTACTAACGGTTTTAATGAGGTCCTTGCAATGTTCAATTCGATACATTTTTTGTTTATCAGTCAACTTGTGGGATCAATTTGCGAATTCACTTTATGAAGACCCAAACTCTCGGTCAAAATGTTGTACACAGTTGATTAGAAATCCCCCAATTCATCTTCAATCAATCTCATGGACGATTTCGTTTTTTTTTTTGGATGCTAACTTCGCTCAGTCCAGTTTTAGGATGGCCCGGCTTTTTGTCATCCTCAAGCATCTCACGACCACATTGAAATCACTTAAACCACTCGTAAACTTGAGTACAGTTTAAGCATTCATCACCGTATGCTTTTTGAAGCATTTGATGCGTTTCGGTAAAACTTTTACCAAGTTTAACACAAAAGCCCATTGCAGCTCTCTGCTTGAAACTCATTTTCCGACCGTTCGCTAAAACACACTGTCACTCTTGGCATTATAACTCGGCTTCTAACGAAACAAATGTCATAAGCAGTTGACACAACACTAATGAAGATTGATGCTTTTGAGAACAAAAAGATTCAACAGGTAGCACCACTAGTTTCTTCTAATTTCGAAAAGTTCAGTTTCTTTTTGGACAGAGGGTGTATGAATCCCACTCGTGAAACACTGCTAAACCATGTACCATGGGTGAGATGAGGGTTAGTTAATTTGGAAACTCTTATCTGGAACCCAAACGTGCTGCTTTTCAAGCACTTCAGACCTCCATTAAACAGGTTATCTCTCTGAACGTGTGATGTAACAGTGGTGTACATGGTATTCTATCTTCTTCTTCTTCTCTTCCGTCTAAGACGGGTTGAGTCTTCTCTTGAGCAGGATCTTCCAGTCTTCTCTATTCCTTGCTGTTCGAAAAAGTTTCTTGTATGTTCTGCATCCCGAGATGTTCTTTATTAATTTCAGCCAGGTAATTCTTGGTCTTCCAGGTCTTCTTTTTTCAGTTGGAAAAGTATTGATTAGGACGTTAGGAAGCCTGTCTGCATCCATGCGTACAGTGTGTCCAAACCATCTCAGTTATTGTTTTCTAATTTTTTCTATTATTGTCTTTTTATACAATAGTTCTTGTCTGACTGTGATGTTTGTTTTCTTTTCTATCCAACTTGTTCTATTTATTTTTCTTAAGCATTTCATTTCAAATGCAGAAGTTTTTTCTCCTCTCTTTTTTTAACTGTCCGCGCTTCTGCTCCATAGATGACTGTTGATATAATTATTGCTTCATATAATTTGATTTTGGCTTGTTTAGATATCTTGTTTGTTTTCCAGATTTTCTGTAATTTTCCCATGTTGGTCCATCCTATCACTATTCTGTGTTTGATTGTTTTGCGTTCATCTATTGTTTCTGTTAGTTTTGATCCAAGGTATATGAAGTTGTCTACTTGTTCTATTTGTTCTCCGTTTAGGGTGGCTGAGATGGTAGTTCCGTTCCTCCCTATTTTCATCACTTTTGTTTTTGTATATTTATTGTTATGTCATATGTTTTACAGGTTTCGTTTAGCTCGTTGATCAACTTTTGGGGTTCTTGCAAGAAGGACGAGATCATCTGCATATTTGATATTATTTATGTTTAAACCATTGACATTGATTTCAGGCTCATTGTATATTGCCTTCTTTACAATTTCTAGATATATGTTGAATAGGCATGGGGATAATGGGCATCCTTGCATTACTCCTTTTTGGATCTCTATAGGTTCTGTTGTGAGTGTGTCCTTTTTAATTATTGCATTTGTCTTAGAGTAATATTTTATCAGAAACTATATTATATATTTGTCTATTGCTTTTTCTATTAGAATTTTAAGAAGAATTTCTCTGTTGATGTTATGGAAAGCTTGTTTAAAGTCCACAAAACAACAATGTAGTTCTTTATGGTCTTCCCAGCTGAGCTCTGCTAGTTGGTGCAGTGTGAAAATTTGGTCTATTGTTGAATAGTTTCCTCGGAAACCAGCTTGTTCTATGCCTGTCATTTCTTCATAGGTGTTTTTAATCTATTTTGTATAATTCTTATGAATTTTATAGGTGTGAGGGAGTAAATTGATTGGTCTGTAATTTCTGCAATCTCTTTTGTCTCCTTTCTTGTATATTGGGATGATCTTTCCAGTTCTCCAGTCATCTGGGATCTCTCCTGTTTGTAGTATTTTATTGAATAGGGTTGTTAAATATTCTATTGATATGCTGCCTCCATATGACCACAGTTCAGTTGGGATAGTATCAATGCCTGGTGCTTTATTGTTTTTCATCTGTTTTATTGTGTATCTAACTTCTTCTTCTTGTAAAATTTTTGGGTGATCATTATTTTCTTCTATTGTTGGCATTGTAGTTTTGTTTCCTTGGTGGAAGATAGTCTTTAAATGGTTTGGCCAGATTTTTCTTATATATTCAATATTCCCAGTTTCAGTCATCTTGTTGTTTATCATTGTTACTGCTTTTGCTGAGAATTCCTTTGTAATTTCTCTTACACATGGAAGACTTTTAGGTTGTTTTGTTGGTATGCTTCTTGGCATTTCTTAGCTTTTTCTTCTAACCATTTTTCTTTGACTTTTTTTGCATAGGTTATCAACTTTATTTTTTAGTGCTCTGTATTTTTCTCTATTCTCTTCATTGTTTTGTTGGTTTACAAGTATCTTGGCCTCTCTTTTCTCTTCTATGGTAGCTATGATTTCTTGGGTTATCCACTGTTTGTTTATTTTGGGTTTGGAACCTAGAGTGTCTTTTGCAATTGATAACACTATTTCTTTTCCTTCTTCCCAGAATTTTCCGCTGTTCTGTAAGATGGAGGGTTTTAATTTCAAGCACATCTGTTCTAAAAATCGACTTCTGCTTGAGCTATCTTTTAGTTTTGATAGGTTGATGTTTTCTTCTTTTCTGATATTATTGTTCCTGTTGAATTTTATCTTCACTTTGGCAGTTAATATTTCGTGGTCAGTGTCAAAATCAAAACTTCTTAATGTTCGTACATTATTATTTACTGATCTTTTTCATTGTTTGTTTATGATGATATAGTCTATGCAGTTCTTTATATTACCATCTGGGGATGCCCATGTGTATTTATTATTAGGGCATTGATAGAACAATGTGTTTGTAATCATTAGATCATTTGCTTTACAGAAGTGGAGTAATTGTTCTCCTCTGTCGTTAAGCTCTCCTTATCCAAATTTCCCCATCACATCTTTCTTGTCTGCTGTGAACTGTCCTATTTTAGCATTAAAATCTCCCATCACTATCATGAGTTCTCTATTTTTGGGATTATCTATTTCCTGTTGTAGTTCTTCATAGAAATTTTCTATTTCTTCCTCTGAATGGTTACTGTCTGGTGCATATATTTTGATTATTTTAATTGTTGTATTCTATTGCATGTGTAAATTTTTATGTGGTTCAAAAGTGCATCAAATATTAATATAATCTCTTCATTTGAGTTGTAGATATTTGTAAATTTTTAATTAATAGATGTTTTCAGTGATAATAATGTGCTATAGGCTAACACCCTTTTGTGGGTGGCATTCACATTAAAAGAGAAGGGAAGAAAAAACTATCAATTTTAGTTGCTGTATTGACTTACTCTGATGATGATGTTCAGAAAAAAAAGGGGAGAGAGGGGAAAGCAGCAAAAGTATATTAATCATAGTTCACTTTTTGTGAACTGTGAGATGTTGTATTTGTTACAAGTTCTTCAAAGTATCAATACAGTTGAAGACGCACCAAAAAAGAATTAAGAAAAGCATTAGAAATATTCACAAAGAGAAACATATTATTTAGAAAAACTTGCAATTCCTGTGATGGAAATGCATGGAATAAATTATATAGAAATAAAATCATAGTAAAACATAGCTATTTTTATTAACTTAATTTTCACAGTGATAGATAATTTTATCTCTGTAATCTGCTACCTGCCAATATATGTGCTCGCTAGCCAGTTTGTCTGTTCTGCAGGAATGCAACCCTTGTTTCTGGGAAAGAAAACTCTTACATCTCTGTGTGAGACTGGCTAATTGACCTTTATAAATGTTATAAAAAACTTAATGGTCGTAGTAAGGAAAAACATATTTTGACTGTGTGAGAGAAAGGAGTCATTTCACATGTCAAGTAACTGTATATTTGATTTGGTTCAGTTGTTTCTTAATACTTTCTTCAGTTATTAAGTCAGCTCCAGAGATGCTAAGGGTAATCATACTAACATTTTAATTCTTGTTTCAGTCTGTAAAGTTTATTATAATAATGTTATGGAAAACATGTAAAATCTAAAATGAATAAATGTCACTTCTTTCTAGATGGTCGATAAATCCATTTTTTTTCAGAGACCATTATTATCACTGACAGCATGGTGCAGAGTGGTTTCTTTAAACCCTGAATGTCCTTAAAAGAAATATGATAATGAAATTATTATTATAATTTTTATCAGCCATCCATCAGGAGACTTAAATCCTGGTATAAACTGGAATTACCTAAATATATACTCTTTATCTTCACAGTACCTGTTATCAGATGCATTTTATGTTTGCAAGGGTAAAAGTGAAGTATCTGACACAGTGCATGATTACCTAACTTTGGAGAAAAAAAAGAAACAAGAGAAAAGTAGATTAGCCATGAACTGAATCCAGCACCATGGCTAAATCCATACAGTGCAACATAAGATTATAGGTTGACTTGTACATACAGTAGAATATGATTAATTACGGCAATGGTTTATTTGGGACAAATCTGAAAAAACAAAACCAAATCGAGAAAATTTGCCAGAGTTTTCTTTGCTTATTTGGGACAGCAAGCTGTTTATTTCAGACAGGAGACTGCAGCACTCATCCCTTTGAGGTTATTGCCTGTAAACTGTTGATGGTTTAAGGATTATTGACAAAAGGAGAGAAAAACATCATTCTGTGCCAAATTACAGCTTGTAAATGGCTCATCAGCTTTGTTCCATGTGTGTTTTAGATGATACATGAATGACTCAAAATTCTGCTCACCAACTCAGATTATGTTGCAATACTACCTTCTAAGGGGGGGAACAGGTGGTAACTAACTTCAGTTGTGTGCACTTTGTCATCTTTCATGCTGAGTGTACACCAAATCAGAAAAATTTAGATTTTTTAGTTCTGCTCTGTTTTTAATTTTAATTTTTCACTGTATCGATCCACCTATATCTTGGTCTTCCTCTGGGTCTTTTTCCTGCCAACCTGGCAGAGAACACTTTTTTGCTAATCTTTCATTTTCCATTCTGTTTAAGTGACCATACCACCTGAGATTAACTCTGCTAACACATTCTTGGATGCTAACAATGTCAAGTTCTTTCCTGGTATCCTCTTTTTAATATTATATTGCCACTGATGCCATCTGTTCACACCCTTTCTCAGGACTCTCATATCTGTGGTTTCTAGTCTCTGGTCAAGTGGTTTATTTCTAACTCAGCTTTCAGATTCATAAGTTAAAATTGATTTGAATTGGTTAAAATTTGAACACTGTCTTGTATACAACTAATTTAGTGTTTTGACTAATTTCTCTCTTATTCCATATAAATTTATTCAGTTGACTTCCTACCATATCAGCTTTATTGATTCTGTTGTCTATTTCCATGTTTTGTTTACAATTTTCATTAAAAATTGTGGCTAAGTAGCTGAAATGTTTTACTTGTTCTATAGGTTCTCCATTCACAATGCATTTGATATTTTCATTGTTTCTGCCTATTTTCATTGTCTTTGTCTTGCTATTGCTGATTTTCATAGCAAATTTATTACAACAGTTATTCAATTTAGTCAGTGAATCTTGCGGGCTTGCACTGGATTTATTTAAAAGTATAACATTATCCATATAAAGTAAAGAGCTGAGATTGACATCTCCAATTTTGATATCAGGTTTATTACTACTTTTCTTCATAATGTGATCCATATAGATTATCGGTTCCCAACTGGTGCTACACGTACCCCCGGGGGTACGTGCTGGACCAATCATGGGTATACGAAAAATAATCAGTAATGTGGAAAAAACAAGTAAAGTAAACAATTTTACATTAAGATAGGCACTGAACAAAAGTATCAGTATTTAAAAACAGCTATTTTAAAAACAAGGAGAACAATTTATAGAAATGGGTTTAAAAGGGATACACAAGTGGAAAAAGGTTGGGAACCACTGATGTAGATAATAAATAACAGAGGGGGTAATCTCTGACACCAGATTTCACATAAAATCATCTTCCTGTACTTCATTCAATTCTTACTGCTGACTTACAACTCAAATAAAGACTAAGTATTGCTTGATATAATGCTCTATTGACACCATACAACCGTAGTATATTAAATAGCATTTCTCTTAGCACCTTGTCATATGCCTTTTCCAGATCTACAAAACTTAAATACAGATCTTTGTTATATTCCCATGATTTCTCAACTATTTGTTGTAAAGCAAAAATCTGATCCTGACAGCCTCTATTTGGCCTGAATCCAGCTTGTTCTTCACCAAGCTTTTCTTCCACAATCCTTCTCAACCGTTTCTCAAGAATACTTGCATAAATTTTACCAGGCACACTAAATAGGGAAATACCTCTGTAATTCTCACATTCAGTTTTATTTCCCTTTTTATATATATATATATAAGTACTAAGAGCTCTACTCCAATCATCTGGTATTCGTCCCTCTGTTCAAGCCTTCTGAACTATGCAGTGCAGCCACTGTAAGACTTTTATACCTCCATAATTGAGCATTACCCATTGCCTTTCCACATTTCAGGCCTTTGATGGTTTTTTCTACTTCAAGTATGGATATGTATTCCTGACTTCATCCCTGTTGATTTTTTTTTTACTACTGTGCTCTCATCACTACTTGTTTCATTTAGCAATTTTTTGAAGTAATTATTCCATACTTCAAGGATATCTTTTCTCATGTTTTCGTGTCACCTTTATCATCTATAATTCCTTTTACAGCACTCTTTCCTACATTTCTGAGCTTCTTCAACAACCTCCAGAATATCTTGCTACTTCTTGATATTTATTTTCTTATTCTTATCAAAGTTCTTATTAAAATTCTTATCAAAGTCCTCCCATGACCTTTGTTTAGCTAGTTTTACACACAGTGTTTAGCTTTCTTGCATTTTCCTCTGTATTCTCTAAGAGCACAAGCTGACTTATTTAACAAAAACTTTTGATATGCTTTCTTCTTTTCTTTCACTGCCTCTTTAACTTCTTGTGTCCACCGTGGAGTTCTGAGCACTGTCAGTGTCAGGTTATTTTGCATCCTAGGCAAAGTTTACAAGTGTGCCGCTTATTTCATAAACTAAAATGTTTCTAATTGACATTGAACAAAATAAAATTGTTTTTCAGGTTAAGTTAATAGGACTTTCTTTTATTTTCTTTTTTAATTAATTTGAAAATTCTCTGTTATAATTCATTTACAAAAAAAAAGTTATAAAATACCGAAATTTAATATTTTAAAATGTTAACGTTTTAAAATATTTATCGTAACTGAATTTTAAATAGCGATAAGTAGAATCATTTAGGTAAGGAACAAAAAAGAACCAAGAGTTAAATAGTAAAATAGTGTGATGTGTGAGGGATAAGGAAAAAGAATCGATACCTAAATCATATATCACTATTTAATTTTGATATTTTAGTAAAGTGTGAATAAAGCATAGCTTGAAGTTTTGCACCCCTTCATGGCTTGCGTCCTAGGTGGTTGCCTAGTTTGCCTAAATGGTAGCGCCGGCTCTGGTTCTGAGTTTTATATCCTTACAGACGACAAGCTCACCACATGCCTCTCTGGCTGAATCAATCAGTGTTTTCTTCAAGGCTTACTACTGAATCTCAGGTTTGGTTCCTGTTCTCAAACTCTTTAATTTTTTCTTGAATATTGTTTGTGTATTTTAGTCTACAGTTCACATTTGAGAGCTTTTATTTGCTTTATATCCTTCTTACATGTTAATCTTTTCAATATGAAATTCAATTGTATCCTGCTCATGACTAAATGGTGATCACTTCCTATTTCAAATCCTCTGTATACCCTAGTGTCCTGCACCAATAAGAAAACATCATTATCAACAATAACATAGTCAGTGAGATTTTTCTTATTTTTGCCTCTTCTCGTAATGTGAATTTGTGCACTTTTATGTTGGAACATGGTGTTAGTAAAAACCAGTAGATGTCCTGAGCAGAAATCCAACAGGTATTTGCCATTTTTTTTTTTATTTCCCAAAATGTTTTTATATGTCTGACAATTATTTCCTACTCTGCAGGACATTTGCTACAAATTCCCTAAGAAAGTTTAGAAGTGTAAGAAAAAAATACTATAAAAGGCAAAGCTCACTATCGTGATATGAAAACTGATGATAAGGATATTCTGGATGTAAATAATTGGCAAAGTTATTAAATGAGATTACAAATGATTGTACAGTACAATCATTTGCTTGTACTGTACAAAATCTCCATTGAAAATGCAATTGGTACATATGATACTTGAAGTTGAAAAAGCTAGCAGATATAGGAAATGTAGAAAGGTAGCTAGAGTAGATGATATTCAACCTGAAATAGGCCAGTTTAAAGATTTCTAATGGTACCATGTAATTTATAGTCTTGATCAAGAGAGATTAAATCCTAGGCAATTGGAATGAGATCTTGAGTTCTTGTAACAATTTATGAAAATAGAAATAAAATAATGCAAGAATTATAAAGGAATTTCTTTAATGAGTGTTCTAGGAAAAATTTATACAAGCTTTCTTAAGAAAAATATATTTATAAATACAGTGCATTCTGGTTAATTTGGCCATGTTGGGAACAGCATAATTGGCCCAATTATGCAGCTACTTCAATTAAAAGAAGTTATATGTCAAGAGTTTAAGTGCTATACGTATGTGCATTAGACAAAATACAGTGCACAGCCTGTTGTTTTTATTGACTGCAATTAAAGAAAATCAGCACAGGTGTCTAGTGCAGATATATAGCAATGCTTTCCTGCATAAAATATAATTGTGATTCAGTAAGAATTTGGGTGGTTACTCCCCTAGTGACTACCTAGAAGCTTAGAAGTGTCATCCTCATCATTTTCTGGTTCTAATGTTTTGCTGCAATTTCTTCCTGAAAATCTTTATTTTCATTATAATATTGAAGACTGCCATTATAATGGAAGTAAACTCTTCATAGTTTCTGATATGGTTCAGGTCTAATGGGAAGTCATTTTTACTCTTGACCATATTTGGCATATCCATGACCGAATGCTAAAAACCACAGTGGTCTTGTTGCTTATTCCTCACCAATTACTGGTCATAGACTATTGCTCGTAAAAGATGAACTTTTACGAGCAATACAGTGCTCGTAAAAGTACTGACCTCCTAAGCAATTGTCAAGAACCAGAAAAGGTTTTCTTGATTTCCATTATAATTGCATGTCCCAACTCATAAGTTATTTCTTAAAAACATCTAACATCATCCTCATATTTTTGTTCACCTGGTACTGAACTGGTAAACTCTCTGTTCTAATCCCTTTAAAGCATCGTGGTCTGGCCCTTTTTCCAAAATTAATAGCTTTGATTTACTAATTCCTGACATATTTGAACAGCATAACACTGTTATACAATTTATTGCTTTCAATGATCTAAACCAGTGTTTCTCAAACTTCAGATAGCTGCGTACCCCTTCTTAAATTTTCATTATTACGAAGTACCCCCTTCTCAAATAATAAATAAATAAAACATATTTCATTGTAAATGTCTATTTTATTTGAATTTATATGTTCATGTAAACAAAAAATATGATTTATTTTTAATAGAACAAAATTTGGAATCGATTCCTCTTCATTTCCCATCCATGAAAATCCACATTTCATGTAATTCATATACTTACAAAGATTTTTCATCTTCTTCCTAGTTGATTCTCTAGAGATGTCAGATGACACATCCTTATCAATTTCATTTGATCCAGATGCAATATCGTTTTCTTGTTGCTTACAGCTACTTATATTTGCTATATTGCTCTCTTTTGCGGGTTTTATAAATCCAATCTTTAACCAATGATCCATACTTTAAGAATTTGAAAGGGAAAAAAAAAAATTGCCATATTTACTCGATTATATAACTTGCACTTTTTTTTCCAAAAATTAAACCCAAAAAATCGTAATGTGAGATATATGTGGGGCTTTTCGGAAACTAAAGTTTTTCAGAAAATAAACTGCAAATGGTGTGACTTGCCAAGAAGCTCCTACTCGCTCCAAGAAGCTCCTACTCGCTATCGATACTCTTGGCATCGAGAGCAGTTTCCTTGTGTACATCATCAAAGTCATCTACCCAAATAGCTTTATCTTCTTTCCCATTATTTCAAGCAAAAATTACCAGTAATTTACAAGACTTTAGATACATAGAGCAGCTATGAACAAGTGCATATGATTGGTGCGGTATTAACAAAAGATCGTGCGAACCAAAGACAAATTAGCATTTCAAGAGTTGAGTTGAAATGTTAATTCTCTTCAACCAAATTCCATAATATCTGAAACACATTCACTATTATATTTTTAGTTTTAACACATTCACGACGGGGTGGTGTCAAGCGAAACCATATGCTGCACTGGAAAAATATGGTTTTTTGCGCGAGTCTATATAGCAGTTTCTGTTGGACGGAAGATGTGATTCGTTAGTTAGTGCCCACAAGCAGGCTAACCAGTCCAGTGAACACACACGGATTACAGTCAGAAATCCTAACCCAGCCATAGATCTGATTCATCAGCTATACCGGTTCTGGAGCCCGGATAAAATTTGGGGGGACTAAAATGATGCTGTACCTCCCCGTAAAGGGGACTCACGGCTGTGTATCATCATACAATTAGTAGTAGTTGAGAAATATAACGATTCCATGCGTTAATGATGCATAGCTGAAAATTGCCATGTACCCCCTGAAGACCTTTCGTGTACCCCCAGGGGTATACATACCACACTTTGAGAAACACTGATCTAAACAGTGTATTGTGTCTATAATACAGGGAATCATCCAACCTGGCATGATCAAAAAGCCATGATTCATCAGTATTTCAGATATCACAAGCTCATTGCTCATAATAATTAAAATTTTTGAAAGAAGATTATGTAATATTTGCAACCTTTCATGGCTGGCCCAGTTAAATAGCATAGTGTTTGAAATAAACAAAGAAAATTCTTGTTATATTCTCATTTTGTTTTTGTTCTTCTAGATTTGTCCCAATAAAACAGCAGTTTCAATTAACCAGTGGGGCAATTCACTGGAATCTACTATGTTTGTGTATGTGTTACTCAATGGTCAAAACCAGATAATTGGGAAGAGACCTTCACGTCATCTTAAGAAATGCAGAGAACAGGCTGGGATTCTGACCTAATGTTCTATCTTCACCTTCCTGTGGTGCACCCCATTAGTAGGTATCCACTGAGTACTGAACTCACAAGATGGGCTTGCAATTTGCGCCTAAGCTGACCAAATTGTACTGACTATTAGCTTAAACCAGAAATACACATGATGGTACAATATGATGATATTTCATGCTGGCTGAGACATCATCTGGTTAAACAAGGCCCCTTGCTGTTTTCGTCAGGAAACTAGAATGAACAATGAAGAGTCTGTTACTAGAACAAACTCCAACTCAACATCTAGAAGAAGAACAATAACAAAAACAAACCTTATGTCGATAGAAAACATCAACCATCATAGTATAGCATGTTATATTCAGGTAGTTATCGATGATATATTTATAAGCTGATGAAATAACATTGCTATGATGTATATAAACTTCTAATAATCACCTTCACATTAGAATGTGAAAGTGATTGTTAGAAATATTTTAGAATTAAATCAAAATAGAATAGAAGGAAAGACCAAAAAATTCAATAAAAGAAAAAAACTGAAGATATGGGATGATATAATCAAAGAAATAATCATAAAGAAAAAAGAAGCCTATCATAAATGGTTAAGCATTAAAAGATTAGAAGATGAAATAGAATATAAAAGAATAAGAGCCATAGCTAAAACAGAAGTCAGAAAAAGACGTAGAGAATAATGGAACAAATTAGTTTCTAATTTAGAACATGATTTATATAAAATAAGACCCAATGTGTATAAGATTTTGAAACATTTAAATACAGATACTAATCATCATCATCATCATCATCATCATCAAATTCCTGCCATGTACCCTCAAGGGGTGTACAGGATATGACAGTACTACATGAAAAAATTACATCATTACTAACTTCCTATCTACAATTTTCCTCCAAATCAGTCTGTTACTTGTCAACACTCCAACATTATCAGATCTTATATTTCTATTGTCTAAAGCACTTTGTACCGTATCAATCCACCTATATCTTGGTCTTCCTCTGGGTCGTTTTGCTGCCAACCTGGCAGAGAACACTTGTTTTGCTGATCTTTCTTCGCCCATTCTGTTTAAGTGACCATACCACCTGAGATTAGCTCTGCTAACGCATTCCTGGATGCTGACAATGTCAAGTTCTTTCCTAATATCCTTGTTTTTAATATGATACTGCCATTGATGCCATCTGTTCATGCCTATAATCTTTCTCAGGACTCTCATATCTGTGGTCTCTAGTCTTTGGTCAAGTGTTTTACTTCTGAACCCAGCTCTCGGATCCATAAGTTAAAACTGGTTTGAATACTGTCTTGTATACAGCTAATTTAGTGTTCCGACTAATTTCTCTCTTATTCCATATGAATTTATTCAATTGACTTCCCACCATACCAGCTTTGCTGATTCTGTTGTCTATTTCTATATTTAATTTACCATCTTCAGTAAAAATCGTGCCTAAGTAGCTGAAATGTTTTACTTGTTCCACAGGTTCTCCATTCACAACACAGTTGACATTTTCAATGATTCTGCCTATTTTCATTGTCTTTGTCTTTTTATTGCTGACCTTCATACCATATCTATTACAACAGCTATTCAATTTAGTCAGAGAATCTTGCAGACTTGTAGCGGATTTATTTAGAAGTATAACATCATCCACATAAAGCAAAGAGCTGACATTAACATCTCCAATTTTGATATCATGTTTAATACCACTTTCCTTCATAATGTGATCCATATAGATAATGAATAACAGAGGGGATAATGTACATCCTTGTCTCACACCAGATTTAACATTAAACCATCTTCCTGTACTTCCTTCAATTCTAACTGCTGACTTACAACTCAAATAAAGACTAAGTATTGCTTGATATAATGCCCCATTGACACCATAAACTGCAGCGTATTGAATAACTTCTCTCTTGGCACCTTGTAATATGCCTTTTCCAGATCGACAAAACTTAAATACAGATCTTTGTTATAATCCCATGCTTTCTCGACTATTTGTCGTAAAGTGAAGATCTGATCCTGACAGCCTCTATTTGGCCTGAATCCAGCTTGTTCTTCACCAAGCTTTTCTTCCACAATTCTTCTCAACCGTTTCTCAAGTATACTTGCATAGATCTTGCCAGGAACACTCAGTAGGGGAAATACCTCTGTAATTCTCACATTCAGTTTTATTTCCCTTTTTATATATGGGTACTATGAGAGCTCTACTCCAATCATCGGGAATTCGTCCCTCTGTCCAGGCTTTCTGAACTATGCAGTGCAGCCACTGTAAGACTCTTATACCACCATACTTCAGCATTTCTGGTCGAATATCATCTACTCCTGCTGCCTTTCCACATTTCAAGCCTTTGATGGCTTTTTCTACTTCAAGTATGGATATGTGTTCCTGACTGCATGCCTGGTCAGTGTTTTATACCACTGTGCTGTCATCACTGCTTGTTTCATTTAGCAATTTTTCAAAGTAACTCCATACTTCAAGGATATCTTTTTCTCCCATTTTCATGTCGCCTTTATCACCTCTAATTCCTTTTATAGCACTCTTTCCTCCATTCTTAAGCTTCTTCAACAACCTCCAGAATATTTTGCCACCTTCTTGATATTTATTTTCTATATTCTTGCCAAAGTCCTCCCATGACTTTTGTTTAGCTAGTTTTACACAGTGTTTAGCATTCTTGCATTTGTCTCTGTATTCTCTAAGAGCACAAGCTGACTTATTTGACAGGAACTTTTGGTATGCTTTCTTCTTTTCCTTCACTGCCTCTTTAACTTCCTGTGTCCACCAGGGAGTTCTGATTTTTTTATCCTTATACAGATACTAAAGAAAACAAAATTATACACGGAATTGAAATTAGAAGAATTTCTCAATTTCTATACAGAATTGTGGACAGATAAATATTTTAAAAAAGATAATTGGCAAACATTTAATGAAAATGAAAAGGAAATAACAGAAGAAGAATTAGAAATCGGTCTGAAAGAAACAAGAAATGAAAATCACCTGGAGAAGATAAACTAGGTTCAGAACTATATAAATATGCAGGGACAAGGTTCAAAGAAAGGCTCCTATTATTTTTAAATAAAATCTATTCAACTGGTAACCCCCCAATAGAATGGAAAAAAGCAATTGTGATTCCTCTCTTTAATAAAGGTAGTAGAGATGACCCTAAAAACTACTATAGAGGTATAACTATACTAAATTCCTGTTATAATAAATTTAGTTCAATCCTTTATCCAAGTGTATGCAAACAAAGTTTGCACCTGAAGTATCTTCAGGTGCAAACTTTGTTTGCATACACTTGGATAAAGGATTAAACTAAATTTATTATAGTCTACCGAAGTGGAAAATAAACTTCCAACATCTTTCTCTAAATCCAGAGTAATTTAATAATAAGGTGGTACACCTTTTGGCAACTCATATAAGTAAATATGACCTCTCCATTACTTCTGCCTTAGTATCACCACTTCTGGGTCTGGCTCCCACTGACGAGAACTCAATAAAGGTCAAAATTAGACCTTTCTGGGTAGCCGGTCTGGGTAATGGCCCTTCCCTTAATGCATAGCATTATACATGTCCACAAGGAGATGTGCATTGCATTATGGGAGATACTGAGACAAGGAGTGATGAGAGCTTGGTCCACTTTTATTATGAGTTGCCTCAGTCCTGAAGATACTTCAGGTGCAAACTTTGTTTGCATACACTTGGATAAAGGATTAAACTAAATTTATTATAGTCTAACCAAGTGGAAAATAAACTTCCAATAAATTCCTGTTACAAAATATATAGCAGAATTTTAAATAACTGACTAATAATATATTCTGAAAACTTTATATTAGAAGTACAGAATGGATTTAGAAAAGGATGATCATGTATAGACCCAGCCTTTTGCCTAAAATTAATCATAGAGAAAAGAAGAGAATACAATTTAGAAACACATATTACATTTATTGACTTTGAAAAAGCATTTTACAAAGTAAAAGAAGCATTTTATTTAACATATTAAAAGAAAGACAAATACCAAATAATATCCTAAAAGCTGTCATAAGTATATATGAAAATTATCAAATACAAATAAGATTAAATCACGAGTATCATATACGAGAGAGATAAACCCAGGAGTCCGACAGGGTTGTCCCCTCTCAGCAACTCTTTTTAATATTTACCTAAATGAAATAATAATATATAATAAAATTTTCCATCAAGGTATTAAACTTTCTCCCACTGTGAACTTAAACACTCTCCTTTTTGCCGATGACCAAATAATAATGACAAATTCTGAAAATAATTTACAGAAAACTATTTTAAATCTAAATGCGATATCCAAAGATTATGGCATGATAATATTAACAGAAAAATCAAAAACTATTGCCTTTAAATGACAAGATCCAGTAAGAACTAAATTAGTAATAGATAACAAGATTTTAGAACAGGAGAATTCATTTAACTACCTAGGTTGTATGATTACATATGAAAATGAAAAAGATATAAACCTAAAAATCGCAAAATATTTAAAAATAACAGGTGTGATTAACTCAATAATTAAACCAAACCTACTTCAAAGATAAACCAGACTAAAAGACAACACATTAGAAATACTAGTTGTAATGTATGGAAGTGAAATCTGGACAATAAAACAAAAACACAAACAAAGATTAATAACTGCCGAAATGGAGTTTATGAGAAAAATTGATTGCAAAGTATACTCTATTTGATCACAAAAGAAATGAAGAAATTATTAAAAACACTAAAGCAGGAATCAGTAATAGAAAAAAATAAAAAAATATAAACATAAATGGATGGAACATGTTCAAAGAATGATAACAGAAAGATTACCAAAACAAGCCTTAAAGTACATGCCATTAGGAAAAAGAAAACTGGGATGTCTTCTTAAAAGATTCAATGATAACTTCTAAGGCCAGAACAGGCCACTCTAGACCTAAATCCTTGATAAGCATGATAATGATGATCAAAATTAAATACAAAGATATTCTACGTTGATTTAATTCTTTTAATTTGTACTTCATTTCCAATTATATTGTCTAGTTTTGTTGAAATCTAAGTTTTAATATCTGTTTTAAAACTACTAATCTGAAATTTGATTTTTGTGTCCCTCTTATCATACAAGTGCAAGAATAATCACAATTTAAAATAATGAATATTTTTACAAATTGTTTATGTTAATATATTATTAGTTTTGATTTCATAACATATATCGACTAGCGATGTACCAGTTGTTATTATTCCTGTCAAAATGAAATGTAAACTATTTGAAATTGATGTACTTATTAGAATCTGATAATTTGTAAAATTTGAGTTTTTTTTTATTGTAAAATTGTCAAGTGTTGAAATATTTGTTGCATTTTGTGAATGCATTTTCTTGTTACTAATGAGACAACATGTCAGCCATTATGCATAACTTGTTTCTTGCAATTTACGTGGAATGTGCATGCTCGTTGAGGAGTTTGATGGGCGATTGACAGCTGACAGAGAGAGCGTTTGGTATCGAGGTAATGAGGAAAATAAGAGAGTTAATGGAAGTTTAAGAACGCAGACTGGAGAAATTTTGTTCTTAGGAAGTTTTGAAGTTTTACATGACAGTAGAGAGAATATTAATAGAAGATTCTGAAAAGGAATCATGGAACTGTGAGTCTTTAAACTGGAGGAGTTGAGACTGTTAACAAGTATTTAGTTAAACAAACGAAGATATTGCAGTCGGCATTTTAATTGAATGTTCGAGGAAACATTGATTGGAAAGTTTCATCTGTCTTAAGGACGCTGGATCTATTTGTTATTTCTACTGAAAAAGGCGATGGAATTAGCTCAACTTAGATATCTAGTAGAAGAAACTCCTCCCTCTGGTACAGTAAATTGTGCATCAAATAGAACTGCAAGAGGTGAGAAATATTTATACTTCAGGGATAGAGGAGAAATAATATTGTATGCTACATAATGGAGATAAAAAAAAAAGGATCACATAGAAAAGAAGAAAAAAAAAAGTATATTTTCAGAAGGGCCCTAACAAAGAAACTGACTCTGATGAACATTTTTGTTGTTGTGAAAACAAGGTGTTTAGTCTGATAGACATGATTAAGTATTTGTCAAACAATCCAATAATAGAATGAGTCAGAGAAAGAATGATTTTGATATTTTTGGATAAGAAAATCTCTAAAGTATAGATTTATTTTAAGAAGGCCTTAGATCCAGTTAATTTTGTAGTTATTCATGTAATGTTATTTAAATGTATATATTGTTTTAGTTTTATGAAATTTCATATTTTTTTATTTGGTTTTAGAAATTATAGACTTTATAACCGTGTTATAAATAACTATTTTAATTTCCCGACGTTTTGACTTTCATATTAAGGTCATCATCTGGAGTATGTACAGGTACAAGCTGAGTCACATTTCACACAAGTAAGCTAAAGAAACAATGATTTGATCAACAGTTATTCTACTGACATCACCTCTAGTGAAAAAAAAAATACAAATAAAATTAAAAATTAATTAATTATTTAGAAACTACATCAAAGCTAAATCAATTTAAAATAACATGAGAGAAAGATTCTTTCATATATATATAGTTTTCTTACAGTAACAACGATGTCCTATTTTTAACATGACAATTATTATATTAGATTTAGGATTCTGGATTATCTGTAGTCCTGTTTATAGTTAAGTTAACTCTTAGGGAAAAAGGTTCCATGGGTAGAATATGTGCTTTCCACATGCTTGGGATTTTTAGACCATCATTATTGTTCAGATTGGGGTGGTTGATAAGAATCTCACAGGCTTCCTTAAATTTGCATTCATACCATGTTTTGGTGTGATGTAAACAACTGGTGCTTTTCCAGTTAGTTCTATGTAAACTGTTCAGGGCATGATCAGAAAGGCCAGCTTAACCACAGTTATTATATTTAACGTGTCGTTTATGTTTCTTTTGTCTGATAGGACTAGTGTGTTCTGTTTCCCATATATATGGTAGATTACAGGCGCAATAAATACTGTATACTCCAGGGTAGGCCAGCAGAGGGAGTGGGTCTTTGGATGAGTTGAGTAAGCTTTTTAATTTTACAGTTGGTTTAAAGGTGATTTGAGATTGTATTTCTGTAATATTCTGTTTATTTTATCTGATGTTCCTTTAATGTGAGGAATGGTTATAGTTTTATTGTAGTCTGGTTTATCTTTGTTTTTTATTGAGGTCTTGTAGAGAATTTTATTAATACTGTTTTGGCTGTAACCATTTTTTAGAAAAGTATTGCTGATAACTTTAAATTCGTCTTTTAGTGCTTGTTCATTGAAGCAGATCTTCAAAGCCCTGTTTTTTAGAGTATTAATGACAGTTTTTGTGTTGGGGTGGTGATAGGAGTTTGTGTGTGTATATTGGCCAGTATGTGTTGGTTTCCAGTAAACAGTGAAGGAAAGACTGCCAGAAGGAAGATGTATGACAAGTGTATCTAGAAACGGAAGTGTGTTCTGTTTTTCAATCTCGGTTGTGAACTCTATGCATTTGTGTTGTTTCTTTAGGTTGCTAAAGAAAGTGTCTAGTGTCTAGCAGCCATGGGGCCAGATCACGAAAACATCGTCAACATTTCTCAGCCAGACATTGGGTTTTAAAGGAGAGGATTTTTGAGCATGTTGCTCAAAATGTTCCATGTAAAAGTTAGCAGTGGGGGGGATAATGGCTAGCCCATGGCTGTGCCTTTTTTTTTTTTTTGCAGGTAGAAAGTGTTTTGCCATACAAAATAACTAGAACGTAATACATGCGCAGAGAGTGCCATGATATCTGGAGGGAATTTGTTCTGTAAAAGAAGGATTGTGTCTTTGATTGGGACATTTGTAAAGAGGGCAGAGACATCGCATTGACTAATAAATCTTCTTTTTCTAGTGTAATGTCTTTAATTGTTTATGAAGTGTTGTGTGTTTGTCATATAGGAGGAGGAATGACCTACCAACTCCTTGAGTGTTGCCGCTAATTTCTTGTTTAGGTGATAATTCGGGCTGTCTATACCGTCGACTATCGGCTGGAGTGGTGTGTTTTGTTATCTTTGGTAGACTGTAAATTCTTGGGGAATGAGCATTGTGCAGAAGTAATTTTTTGACTGTATCTTCGTTCCATGCAGTAATTGATTTAAGTAGTTGATTTAACAAGTTGGTATGTACTATTGTTTGAGACTAGTAAAATGTAAAATCTGAACTTTCAACTTACTTGAATGCAGATATCTTATCCTCGAAAAGATTACGGAGAACACTGCAAACCATATCCTTCAAACTAAGAAAGAAAATCTCATATCCAAATTTCATAGACTAAAAGATCGACAAAACCGACAGACATATTTGAATTTCTCCACAGTGAACGTTAACAACCAACCAGAAGCAAGAAACAACAGGAGCCACCAATCACCTGCAGGTAACAGTAACATAGTTAACCTATCCAACCATGCCTTACACAAAAATGAACTTTCGCTACTCAGCAAAGGTCTCAATTTTGCCATAGCACCCAGATTGATGAACAAATTGGATTTTATTTGTAATATTGAAAGAGGCTTAAGATTCATCCCAAATACCATAGCAGATAAAATACGTTTAGAAACCGCCAACATTTTAAATATAAATTATAAGAAAACAATAAAAAGCAACTTAACAAAACATGAATTAACAGCGGTGAAGTCATTAAAATCAAATCCGAACATCGTAATAACTAGAGGCAATAAAAGAAGTACCACTTATTCTAAGCCGAAACACATATTTAGAAAAAATGAATCTGCTAGTTTCGGACAATAATACATACCAACTTGTTAACTACGACCCAACCAATGGGGGGGGGGGGACAAACAAACAGAGAAACCACTTAAACCAATTACTACATGGCCCGAATATGCAGTCAAAAGGTTACTTCTGCACTACGCTCGTTCCCCGACAATTTATGGTCTACCAAAGATACACAAACAAAACACACCACTCTAGCAGATAGTCGAAGGTGTAGACAGCCCGAATTATCACCTAGCCAAGAAATTAGTGGCAGCACTCAAGGAGTTGGTAGGGGGTAGGTCATTCCCTCCTCCTATATGACAAACACACAACACTTCATAAACATAATCAAAGACATTACATTACATTACATTACATTAGAAAAAGATGATTTATTAGTCAGTTTTGACGTCTCTGCCCTCATTACGAATGTTCCAATCAATGACACAATCTTCTATTACAGAACACATTCCTTCCAGATATCATGGCACTCTTTGCACATGTATTACGTTCTGGTTATTTTATATAGCAAAACGCTTTCTACCTACAAAAAGAAGGCACGGCCATGGGCTTGCCATTATCTCCCCCCCCCCCCCCCCATTGCTAACTTTTATGTGGAACATTTTGAGCAACATGCTCTAGATTCCTCTCCTTTAAAACCCAAAGTCTGGCTGAGATACATTGACGATGTTTTTGCAATCAGGCCCCATGGGCGTCAGACACCAGACACTTTCCTTAGCCACCTATAAAAAACAACACACATACAGTTCACAATTGAGATTGAAAAACAGGACACACTTTCCTTTCTAGATACACTTGTCAGACATCTTCCTTCTGGCAGTCTTTCCTTCGCTGCTTACTGGAAACCGACACATACTGGCCAATATATGCACATAAACTCCTACCACGACCCCAACACAAAAACTAGGTGTCATTAATACTCTAAAAAACAGGGCTTTGAAGATCTGCTCCAATGAACAAGCACTGAAAGACGAATTTAAAGTTATCAGCAATACTTTTCTAAAAAATGGTTACAGCCAAAACACTATTAGCAAAATTCTCTACAAGACCTCAATAAAAAATCAAGATAAACCAGACATTAAAGGGACATTAAAATAAACAGAATACTATAGAAATACAACCTCAAAGCCACCTTTAAACCTCCTGCAAAATTAAAAAGCTTACTCAACTCATTCAAAGACCCACTCCCTCCACTGGCTCACCCTGGAGTATACCATATTTATTGCACCTGTAATCTACCATGTATAGGGGATTCAGTACACTTAATTCCTATTAGACAAAAGGAACATAAACGACACATTAAATATAATAACTATGGTGAAGCTGGCCTTTCTGATCATGCCCTGAACACTTTATGTAGAATTGACTGGAAAAGCACCAGTTGTTTACATCATAACAAAACATGGTCTGAACGCAAATTTAAGGAATCCTGTGAGATTCTTATCAACCACCCCAATCTGAACAATAACGATGGTCTAAAAATCCCAATCATGTGGAAGGCACATATTCTATCCATGGAATCTTTCTCCCTAAGAGTTAACTATAAACAGGACTGTAGATAATCCAGAATCCTAAATCTAATATAACAATTGTCGTGCTAAAAATAGGACATCATTGTTATTGTAAGAAAACTATATATATGAAAGAATGTTTCTCTCATGTTATCTTAAATAGAATTTAGCTTTGATGTAGTTTCTAAATAATTAATTAATTTTTAATTTTATCTGTATTTTTTTTTTTTTTTTTTTTCACTAGAGGAGATGTCAGTAAGAATAACTGGTGATCAAATCATTATTTCTTTAGCTTACGTGTATGAAATGTAACTCAGCTTGTCCTTGTATATTTGTATATACTCCAGATAATGACCTTAATATGAAGGTCGAAATGTCGGGAAATTAAAATAGTTATTTATAACACGGTTGTAAAGTCCATAATTTCTGAAATTATTAATTATTATTATTATTAAGAGAGATCTCCAGGGAGTCAGAGACTCATCGACGGAGGCCACATACTACACACACACACACACCAGTTATCATACGTATTCTTTTATTCATTCACACTGCTTGCACTCAAAACATCCAATGACAATCCATTCCAATCACGCACCACCCTCTGAGAGAAAAATCTAGCCCTTACACCCTTCTTGGCAGCCTTCATTCTCAGCTTCCAAGGATGTCCTCTTGTCCTTTCCTCACCCTCCATAAATTGAAAAATCCTATCAATTGAAATCCTGAATGACCCTTTCAGCAGTTTGTAAGTCTCAATCATATCACTCCTCTTTCTCCTGTTTGCTTCTGTCTGCAATCGACAAATTCTCAACCTGTCTTCATAATCAGTATTCCACAATCCTGATATCGTTCACCTTTGTACTCTCTCCAATATATCAGAATCACATTGGAAACCAGGAGACCAGACCTGCACACAATAATCCAAGTGAGTTCTTATCAAGGCCTTGTGAAGAGGCAAATAGCATCCTTATCTTTGCATGAGAACGTTCGTTTGAGCATTGTAATTATCTTTTGAGTTGTATTTGCAATCTTTGCCACATGGCCCCTGAACTTCAACTTCCTATCTATTAACACTCCATGATCTCTAGTCTCATCAGTTTCTTCTAGCCTAATCCCACCAATATAATACGACATTGGATAGGTAATCATGCCGAAGTGAAAGACTTTACATTTACTGACATTGAACTGACACCCATTTTCCCATCCCCACAATTCCAGCTTATTCAAATCATTCTGCAAGGACTGTATATCAGCAGCATTCATGATTACCCTGCCTAATCTTGCATCATCAGCTAATAACTGTATGTCACTTGTCAAATCCTTCCCAATATTTTTATTGTACAGATTGAATAACAGTGGACCAAGCACTGATCCTTGTGGTACACCACTTGTTACCTTGCAGATTCAGATCCCCCGTATACCACTTTCTGATATCTGTCAGTCAGCCATCCTCTTATCCATGCTAATGTTGTATAACCCAAACCCACTTTCTCCAATTTATGCAGCAGTCTGTCATGTTGTATTCTATCAAAAGCCTTAGCAAAATCCAAAAGTGTCATGATGTATCTATTCCCCTTGTCTAGTTCAATGGTAAAGTTGCTAAAACATGACCTTCCCTTAGTAAACCCATGTTGTTCATTGCAAAGTAGAGATTCACTGTCAACTCATTTCTGAATGCGGGCTCTAACTAATTTTTCTAAAATCTTCACCACCACTCCTGAGATATTAATTGGTCGATAGTTTGATACATCGGTCTTTGCACCACTCTTATGCAATGGAATTACCATACATTCCTTCCATTTCTGTGGAATCTTCCCTGTTCTGAAACTCATATTAAACATTCTGGTCAAAGGAATGATCAATTTAGCTGAACACTCTTTTTTAGCACATATGCTGATATTCCATCAGTCCCTATTGTTGAATTCTTATTCAGTTTGTGTAACAGCTCTAATACCTCAGCCTCACACCTGCATTTCTTCATCTAGTCAAGAGGTAACAGTGAACTCAATGTTGTGTTCACTAGGTTGATATCTTTTAACAAAATGGGCACTCATTAACTGAACAACCTCATCTGCATCAGTAACCCTCACTTCATCTGGATTTAGAAGAGTTGTTCTTTCATATTCATTCTTTCTTTTACTTGCAACATATCGATAGAATTTTTGTGGGTTGTCTTTCGCATGCAGAGCCAGTTTCGTTTCATAATCAGACTTTGCTTTCCATACAACAGTTGCGACTATTCTAGCCTGCTGCTTATAACGTTCATAATGGACATCATCCTTATGCAAACAGTATTCCTTCCACATTGTCCTTTTCTTATGATCTTGCTTAATAAGATTACACATCCATTTGACTCCTACGCTATTTATTCTTTGAACTCTCGGGACACATTCTGATATCGCATCATTTAAATATTGTTTAAATGCTTCTCATACACTGTCGATATCCTTTCCATCCAGCAACCGATCCCATTCCATTGAACTCAGTATACGCCTCAGTTGGTCATAATTTCCTGCTTTGTAGTTCGACATGTAACCTTTTTTTGAATGGAACATTCATAAACTTAGTCACTTCCCAAGTGAGTACCACATGATCACTGTCACCAACTGAAGGCAGAATAGTTACGTCTTTAACTGAAATGCCCTCCGATACTATAATCAAATCTAGCACTCTTTGACCTCGAGTTCTTTCTGTCACATGCTGCATGAGGAAGTTGTCCTGCAACAGCTCAATAAATGCATTTTCATTCTTCTCATGAGATTCTACTGCTTCCCAGTCAATATTTGTATAATTAAAGTCTCCCATTATGATTACTCTTTTCGTGCTCACCTTTTCTATTTGGTGATGCATTTCTTCATCACCAGCAACCCATCCACCAGGTCTGTAACAACATCCCACTGTGTAATTTGTCTTATTAAGATTTCACTTCGCACCAGATGGCTTCAAACTCACTGCCATGTGAAATATTGTTAGTAGTATTACTACATTCATAGGTCTCAACCCAAACTGGATTTAAGTCATCCGATATCATTAGCAGCACGCCCCCTCCTCTCCTATCCACTCTATCCTTCCTAAAAATACTGTACCCATGACACTCGATACCAGTTAATAGGTCTGATTCTGATAGCTAGGTCTCACTAATTCCTACAATCTGAGGTCGCAACAAACTGTATCCCCTTTGTTTCTGATACTCCTAGCATTCGTGTACAGACATAATAATCTACCTCCATGTTCTTTAGTATACCCTTGTTTGCAGTCTGCCTGACCCAATTTGAACAACTTGCACACATATGAGCAGAACAGAAACCCAAAATCGTTCTCACCTCGCCAACATTCCCATCACTGACATAGTTATATGCCATTTTTGCTCTTACACTCACATTCACATCATTCCTCCCTTTATAATTTAGTTTTCCTGACTCTCTGTGTTAGGCCTCATACCAGTTAATAGTTTTTCCAGACTCCTGATACCAAACGAATAAAATGAACTCTGATCACCATGCAACACTAAAAGAAAGGATTTTTTTTATTTTGTCTCGAGTCAGTGATTTTCTGGATCTTAAAAGAAATAGTTAAAAGTCATTGCACCAATTGGAATTGAACCCTTGTGTAAATACTAAACACTCGGAGTAAAAAATCTCTTTATGGAAGCAATCTCTAACAAGTATAATAGAGGAATAATCTTAATTTTGCTTAAATATGTTAATTAATTTATTATCTGTGTTATTAGTATTATGTATTTATTTATATTTAATTTTCTTATCTGCACAGGAGCCTGTTGCCCATACTAAAGCTCAGGTACTATCACGTCGAGTCTGGGAAATACTTATGATGTTACCTACATCACCTGTAATGCTACAAGGATTTAAGGACATAGCAAAAGTAATTACTCAAACTTTCATGTTACAGCTTTTAATTTCTTATGTGCAATATGTAACTCCTTGATCTGAAGTGGTGAACATTATCTTTATTGATCACATTCACAAGTGGTGATTATTCATTAATAATCAGCTAGTCTTTTACAAACGCTGAAACATACAAACACCAGAGGTTTAATAATACTTTATTAAGACAGATATTTTGATTGATGAAATTTTTTTGTTATTGTTTATTATTTTGTGATGCCTCCAAGGAGTTCGAGGACTCATTGAGGGGAGGACACCCACTCTACAACTCTTCATCTCCATCCACCAGCTACATGAACCTCTACTATTATCATCTACATCAACACCATCTACTGCCCGCCTTCACCACTAGTATTTTTTGTCTATAAATTACTCGTGTTCTGAAGTGCTGATTTGTCTGCTTGCAGGATGAAAAACCCAAGTTTCTTGGAGAAAAAACCCCTGCTACCTCCATATGAAATTGGCTAATTCACCTTCAACTGAAAAAGCCCATATAAAGATTCCTCCCATCATGAAGAGAATCGATCTTAGACTTTTTCCAAAATCAAAGGGCGCAACAGAAGGGATAGGACAATCAAAGCATCTGTGGTGGAAGCTAAGTTTATGTGCAGTGAGGAGATAAGAGCTTGATTTTTCTCTCACAGAGAAGTGAGCGGAACAGTTTCCCTGTTGAAGTGGCAACAAGTACATCTAGTGTGAATGAGTTTAAGAGATGTATGAAGACTGCCCAATGAGTCCTTAACTCCCTGAAGAATTCTGATAATAATAATAATAATGACTGTATTTCTTTACCTTTATTTCAGAGTGGCTTATCCATAATCACAACTAGCTGCAAGCAGTTTTTTTTTTAAATCACACCTTGCATTTTACTGCACTGCACAGTATGTATTTTACAGTACGGTATTACTTTCACATATCTTTTGAAATCTATTGCTGCTATTCTACCTTATTGATGTTTGTGTTTGCTCTTTCAGAAATTTATGGACTTATATATCATTTATCTTTTTATTCTTTTCTGTCTACTAGTGTCTGGAATCCACATTACATAATCCCAACATCATCTTTTTAAATTCTCTGCAGTCTTTTCACAGTTTCTTTATCCGTTCAGAATCTAGGAGACCAAATCCTGCAGTGTAATCCAGGTGTAATCATATAAAGTCTTGGTAAAGAGGGCTTCATTATCCTTATATGTCAGTGTTTATATTCAACATCATAATTAACCACCTGCTTTCACTAAACATATTCTTTAAATTAAGGCAATCACAAGGAATTGGGTTAACACCTGAGAGGGACAGAGGAGACCATTTATCCTTAGGGAGAAGCAACAAGTATGTGAGTTTATTAACAGGAAAAGCAAGCAGTTTTTTTTTAATCACACCTTGCATTTTACTGCACTGCACAGTAGTCAACAATGGTCTAATGTTAGACTATTGTTGACATAATTGGCTCTTCTACTGACCATTTCAACACTTAAGTGTTCTTATTAGCTGTTTTGCTCAAAAATTTGTGAAAAATGAATCTGATTTCTTGAAAAAAGCAACTTATTTTTACAACTGACTACCATCATTGTCAGTTTTGACATTCAGTCCTTTTTTTGTAAATGCTACTACTTGCTGCTCTTCAGTTATCACAGCATTTCTTTCAGACATAGATTGATTTTGTCTGTAAAGACATGAGGAGCTCTCTTTCTCTGGCCATAGGTACTTTCTACCTTGAGTATGTACAGGATGTCTGCTTTCCTCCATATATCAGCCATCACTTTAAATACAATATATGGATGCTATTTATGCCATATGACCTCACCCTGAAGATAATGAACTCTCATTCCTAACCAGAATCAACATCTTACTTTCCCTCAATAGAAACTTCACCATGAAGATAAAAAAAATAAACCTTATAGACATCCTTCATTCCTGCTTTCTTTCTGGTGTGCTTGACTACCTTAGTTTATAATCTTTAAAGGTACCTGTGGCATGACTATAAACAACAAATTACATGATAACCACAGTAATTAACTTTAATGAAATAAAAGTACAGATATTTCGTACTGAAAATAACAGTACATCATCGGTGCATAGAAACAAGCAAATCAAAGAAACGGGAATACAAGGTATACATGCAATTGGTTTACCAATTAAAAACTGTTGCTGCATGCTAGAAATTAATATATTAATAAATAATATTATTAAAACTATTTTTGATGGTTACATGAAATGAGAATCTCCCAAACTTTTGGGTGAGAGAGGCAATCGTTCCAATTTAGATGACTTTTAAAGTTTCATGTATTCAATATAATATTGGATGTTCATTAATTCTTTTTTCACAGAACAGTCTGTTTACCCAAAGTATGTCAGATTACATTCACAAGATATCTGGTAAATGCCAGCTAATGATAGCGGTGACAGTTGTCTTTTGTAGATGGCAACAGATGAGAAATTTTGTTGATAGGAAAATATGTGGGAATAAGGTGATACTTCTTTAAAAAAATTCTACCAATAAGTTTAGAGATACCAGAAATATAAGGGATTGGAACCCTGTGGTCTGTTGAAGAATAATGAGGTGTTGGGAACATAGGAGTCTATTATCTGCTGGATTTGCTTAGGGTTGTAACCATTAAATTTCATTAAAGTTTTGATAGCGAGAAGTTCTTGCTCTAAGCTTGAGGGAGAGGAGCATACATTATGTGCTGTAGTAATTAAAGACTTGATAACACCAATTTTTCGAGAGGTGTGATGAGCAGACTTTTGATGAATGTATCTGCCAGTAATGGTAGGTTTTGATAAACACTTGTTGATAAATTACTGGAGGCTGTATGCATAAGAAGGATGTCCAAGAATGGTAAACTACCAGCCTTTTCTTTTTCCATGGTGAATTAAATGCGTGGATGAATGCTATTCATCTGTTGTAGGAAAGTGGTGAGTTCATTTTCAGAATGAGGCCAAACAGCAAAAACATCATCAACATAACAAAACCAATGAGAGGGTTTGGAGATGAATGTATGAGAACAAGGTATCTTCCAGATGGTTCAAAAAATAGTGTGCCAAAGGTGGAGATAGAGGCCTACCCATGGCAGTGCCTTCAACCTGTCAATAGATCGTGTTTTTCCAGCTGAAATATTCTGATTCTATAACAAATTCAAACATCCTTGCAATATCAGGAGGGGACAATCAGCATACAGTAAATTAATAGTGTCAAATAATGGAATGCTAGTAAAGAGTGAAACAATATCAAAGCTAACTAACAAATCCGACTCTTGTATTTGAATATCTGTGATTTTCTCAAGAACATTTTGAGTGATCTTTGCCTTGTTAAGTGGAACTTGTCTTGATAATTGATCTGGATTGTCCAGTATGGGCAGTTAATAAATGTGCCAGAAATTTAGCAATTCTATAGGTGGGAGAGTCATTACAATTCATGATGGGTCTTACGGGATAACCTTCTTTATGAATTTTTGGGAGATCATATAAATGAGGAGCGCTTCCAAAATAAGTGCACATCTTGTCCAAAGTATTTTGATTCCAACTAACAACTTCATCAAGTAGCTTGTTTAATTTGTGTTTTTGTAGAGTTATAACTAATATCTTGATAGGTGGAGGTATCCTGTAAAAGGCAGTCTATCTTTTAAAGATAGACAGACCTATAGACCAAGTAATGACAGCTCAAGCCAGATGAGCCCAGGTTGTTTATAGAAGTCTGTTCCTCTGAAGATTCTTCTGCACATTTCACCTTTGGGATATGAATCCCCCTTCTGCTGATTTGTCCGTTGTTCTTCACAGATGTCCATTAGCATCCTTGTAGGGAGTGTACCCTATAGAAGGTCCCAAGGAGTGTAGCAGGGACATGGACTTGCTTTACTCCCCCTTGGTTAATTCACTTGGTCACTCATGGATAATAATAAATGAAAGTAATGTATTGTGCCTTTCTGAATCAGTTTAGTTCTGAGTTGATATATATATATATATATATATATATATATATATACTTGAAGTAGAAAAAGCCATCAAAATCCAGAAATGCAAAAAGGCAGTGGAAGTAGATAATATTTGACCAGAAATGCTCATGTATGGAGGTATAAAAGTCTTACAGTGGCTGCATTGCATAGTTCAGAAGGCCTGGACGGAGGGATGAATTCCAGATGATTGGAGTGGAGCTCTCATAGTACCCATATATAAAAAGGAAAATAAAACTGAATGTGAAAATTATAGAGGTATTTCTCTGCTGAGTGTTCCTGGCAAGATTTATGTAAGTATACTTGAGAAATGGACAAGAAGGATTGTGGAAGGGAAGCTTGGTGAAGAACAAGCTAGATTAAGGCCAAATAGATGCTGTCAAGGATCAGATTTTCGCTTTACGACAAATAGTTGAGAAATCATGGGAATATAACAAATATCTGTATTTAAGTTTTGTAGATCTGGAAAAGGCATATGACAAGGTGCTAAAAGAAAAGCTATTCAAAACATTACAGTTATGTGGTGTCAATGGAGCATTATATCAAGCAATACTTAATGTTTATTTGAGTTGTTAGTCAGCAGTTAGAATTGAAGGAAGTAGAGGAAGATAGTTTTATGTTAAATCTGGTATCAGACAAGGATGTACATTATCCTCTCTGTTATTTATAATCTATATGGATCACATTATGAAGAAAAGTGACGTTTAACCTGATATCAAAATTGAAAATGTTAATCTCAGTTCTTTACTTTATGCAGGTGATATTATACTTCTAAATAAATCCACTACAAGTCTGCAAGATTCCCTGACTAAATTGAATAACTGTTGTGATAGATATGGTATGAAGGTCAGCAATAGCAAGACAATGATAATGAAAATAGGCAGAAACATTGAAAATATCAATTGCATTGTGAATGGAGAACGTATAGAACAAGTAAAACATTTCAGCTACTTAGGCATGATTTTTAGTGAAGATGGTAAATTAAATATGGAAATAGACAACAGAATCAACAAAGATGGTATGGTAGGAAGTCAGCTGAATAAATTTATATGGAATAAGAGAGAAATTAGCCAAAACACTAAATTAGCTGTATTACAAGACAGTTTCAAACCAATTTTAACTTATGGATCTGAGAGCTGTGTTAGAAATGAAACATTTGATCAAAGACTAGAGACCACAGATATGAGAATCCTGAGAAAGATTAAAGGCATGAACATATGACATCAATGGCAGTATCATGTTAAGAACGAAGATATTAGAAAAAAACTTAACATTGTTAGCATCCAGTGACCATTGGTATGGTCACTTAAACAGAATGGGAAAGGAAAAGTTACCAAAACAAGTGTTCTTTGCCAGGTTGGCAGGAAAAAGGACTCAGATATAGGTGGATTGATACAGTAAAAAGTGCCTTTCAAGATAGGAATATAAGATCTGATAATGTTGAAGGCTTGACATGTAATAGATTGATTTGGAGGAAAATTGTAGATAGGAAGTTTGTAATGGATTTGTAAGTTTTTCATGTAGTACTAACATAGCCTGTACACCCCTTCAGGGTACATATCTGGAATTTGATGATGACGATGTATATATATATATATATATATATATATATATGTAGGTTTTTAAGAATATTATATATTAATATAAGAAAACAAAGTCTTTATTATACTGATAAAATAAGACCCTAGTTTCATGGCCATCTGTGCAAATAAATAGATTATCCTGATGGTATAATAAGCAAAGTTGGATGGGACATTTTGTTTCATATGGGACATTAAACATCATGATATAAGTTGCACGATATTATTTCAAGTACTGAAATGCTATTTGGAGTCTGAAATGCTGTACTGAAATGCTATTTGGAGTCTGATAGGAATATAAGAAGAATAATGATGAGCGTCTATACATATTACTTCCCAAAATTGAGGAAGTTTAACATAAATATTTCTAATTAAATTCAGTCAGTGTACCTCACAGAAGTCATTAAAAAAATTGCCTGCTGAGAAGACTGGTAGATTGTTAGACATGTTGCACTATTGTAGTCTAATGTTATTCTAAACAGACTAACCTCAATATTCCCATATGATGATTCAAGTGTGATAGGTCATGTGAGTAGGGCAGCATACAGTTAGTTAGTACCTTCATGGTATAATGGATCTGACTTGTCTTTTAGGAAGAAATAAAAAAAAAGAATCTAATTTTTGTATCATGCAAAAGGTGACTAGCAAATTTTTACATTATAAATGTCTGTCTTCTCTCAGGTAGATCGGATATATGATATAACAGAGACTGTGGATGGTCACTGTCAAAATCACTTGAACAAAACATGAAACACTGGGAAATTATTACTAAGATCTATACTGTTTATTAATATAAATTTTATCAAATGCACTCATGCTTTATTTATTTTTAAATCTCTCTCTCTCTCTCTCTCTCTCACATACACACACTCATCCACCCATTCACCCTCCCAGTAGGATTGGTTTTTACCTGTTTGTCTCTCTGCTGCATATTAAGAGAAATTCCAATCTCTGTCTACTTTCATTGTTATTTATTTTTTTAATTTCCACTGATGGTACACAATATGTGAATTGAAATATTTGTAGTTATTCTCTATCTTAATTAAATTATTTTTTCTGCTGTGGCTGTGCATAACTTTAGTAGAATTAATAAACATATAAAGACACCCATTAGGTGCATTTTGCAAAATAGGTATTAGATTTCCTTCTTCCTTCCATCCTGTGCAGTTTCTGAACTCCAGCTTGAAACATTTTATTGAAATATGGTATTTGAAATCCTGAACAAAATTTGAACTATCATAATTTTTGTTTCATTTGTACTATTTGCAGGGATACACATATATCAGAATTAGATATTGGTAATACTCTTGCTGGATGAAAATTGCCTCTTCTCTTCGAAAATCCACAAACAGTTGATTTTGATGTTTGATGTTGATGCATGTACTTTCTTCTTTATTATTATAAAACAACATAAAATGATTTTGATGTTCATGTTAAACATTCAAAACACTCTTGGTACTATGAATTTACTGTTTTACAACACTACATGTCTATTACAAGTGCTAAATTTGAACAAAGATTTGTGTGTGTGTGTGTGTTCTCTGTTGAGTCACTATATATATATATATATATATCATCATCATCATCATCAAATTCCTGCCATGTACCCTCAAGGGGTGTACAGGATTTGACAGTACTACATGAAAAAATCACATCATTACTAACTTCCTATCTACAATTTTCCTCCAAATCAGTCTGTTACTTGTCAAGACTCCAACATTATCAGATCTTATATTTCTATCGTCTAAGGCACTTTGTACCGTATCAATCCACCTATATCTTGGTCTTCCTCTGGGTCGTTTTCCTGCCAACCTGGCAGAGAACACTTGTTTTGTTAAACTTTCCTCTCCCATTCTATTTAAGTGACCATACCACCTGAGATTAGCTCTGCTAACGCATTCGTGGATGCTGACAATGTCAAGTTCTTTCCTAATATCCTCATTTTTAATATGATATTGCCATTGATGCCATCTGTTCATGCCTCTAATCTTTCTCAGGACTCTCATATCTGTGGTCTCTAGTCTTTGGTCAAGTATTTTACTTCTGACCCGGCTCTCAGATCCATAAGTTAAAACTGGTTTGAATACTGTCTTGTATACAGCTAATTTAGTGTTCCGACTAATTTCTCTCTTATTCCATATGAATTTATTCAATTGACTTCCCACCATACCAGCTTTGCTGATTCTGTTGTCTATTTCTATATTTAATTTACCATCTTCAGTAAAAATCGTGCCTATGTAGCTGAAATGTTTTACTTGTTCCACAGGTTCTCCATTCACAACACAGTTGACATTTTCAATGATTCTGCCTATTTTCATTGTCTTTGTCTTTTTATTGCTGACCTTCATACCATATCTATTACAACAGCAATTGAATTTAGTCAGAGAATCTTGCAGACTTGTAGCGGATTTATTTAGAAGTATAACGTCATCCGCATAATGCAAAGAGCTGACATTAACATCTCCAATTTTGATATCAGGTTTAATACCACTTTCCTTCATAACGTGATCCATATATATAATGAATAACAGAGGGGATAATGTACATCCTTGTCTCACACCAGATTTAACATTAAACCATCTTCCTGTACTTCCTTCAATTCTAACTGCTGACTTACAACTTAAATAAAGACTAAGTATTGCTTGATATAATGCCCCATTGACACCATATAACTGCAGCGTATTGAATAGTTTCTCTCTTGGCACCTTGTCATATGCCTTTTCCAAATCGACAAAACTTAAATACAGATCTTTGTTATATTCCCATGCTTTCTCGACTATTTGTCGTAAAGTGGAGATCTGATCCTGACAGCCTCTAGTTGCCAGAATTCAGCTTGTTCTTCACCAAGCTTTTCTTCCACAATTCTTCTCAACCGTTTCTCAGGTATACTTGCATAGATCTTGCCAGGAACACTCAGTAGCGAAATACCTCTGTAATTCTCACATTCAGTTTTATTTCCCTTTTTATATATGGGTACTATGAGAGCTCTATTCCAATCATCGGTTTTACGTCCCTCTGTCCAGGCTTTCTGAACTATGCAGTGCAGCCACTGTAAGACTTTTATACCACCATACTTCAGCATTTCTGGTCGAATATCATCTACTCCTGCTGCCTTTCCACATTTCAAGCCTTTGATGGCTTTTTCTACTTCAAGTATGGATATGTATTCCTGACTGCATGCCTGGTCAATGTTTTTTATCACTGTGCTGTCATCACTGCTTGTTTCATTTAGCAGTTTTTCAAAGTAATTACTCTATACTTCAAGGATATCTTTTTCTCCTGTTTTCATGTCACCTTTATGATCTCTAACTCCTTTTACAGCACTCTTTTCTCCATTCCTAAGCTTCTTCAACACCCTCCAGAATATTTTGCCACCTTCTTGATATTTATTTTCTATATTCTTGCCAAAGTCCTCCCATGACTTTTGTTTAGCTAGTTTTACACACTGTTTAGCTTTCTTACATTTGTCTCTATATTCTGTAAGAATAAAAGCTGACTTATTTGCCAGGAACTTTTGATATGCTTTCTTCTTTTCCTTCACTGCCTCTTTAACTTCCTGTGTCCACCAGGGAGTTCTGATTTTTTTATCCTTGCAGACAACCTCACCACATGCCTCTCTGGCAGAATCAATCAATGTTTTTTTCAGAGTTTGCTACTGAATCTCCAAGGCTTGATTCCTGTTCTCAAACTCTTTCATTTTCTTTTCAATAATCTTTCTGTATTTTAGTCTACAGTTCACATCTGAGAGCTGCTCAACTTATATATATATATATTAAACAGAGACTATTACTTATTCTAAGTATTTCTTACAGAAGAATGAGTTTCCACTTCTTTTATCCAAGGAATAGATTACATAGTTTTATGTATAATCCATATTATTTGTGTATTGTTTAGGGCACTGAATTAACTAGAGCTGCTGTTACCAATACACTGCAGTCTGTATTAAATCCTGAAATTCCGCAGAAGTTAATGTATTCTCTACAGATAGTGGAATCTTTAAGAAGACAAACAACTAAATCACCAGGAAAACCATCTCTTCACAATCAGGTTTTTATTTTCTTTATATTTTAAGTGCCTTCTTGTTTTTATTATTATGCTAATCAGAAGAGAAAAACTTATGACAAAAGTACATTAGTTGTTTTAAACATACTAAAATCATTCTTATTTTTAGAGGTACCTTGGCATAATATAATTATTAAAAGAACACGTAAGACCACAGTAATAACTTTTAATTAATAAGGTACAGATATTTCATACTAAAACTAATAGTACATCTTCAGTGTTACAAACAGTTATAGGAATAGAATACAAGTAACGAACATTCGGTGGATCATCTATTAAAATGAATTGTTGCCATGCACTAGGAAATGATAGAAAATAATAATTAATATTTAAGATGCAGGTTCAAATATGAATGCCTTTTTAAAGAACGTTGTGAAGCTATTTTACACCGTCAGAATTTAAATTGAAATGACTGTCTCTCTCTCTTGAAGATCTGGAAGACTTTTATTTTATGTAATCATTAAAAAACAAAGGGGTGCTTAAGGGTCAAAGCTGTATAACTGAGAGGAGACCTCCACATAGCCTTTAAAGGAATGCAGAGAACCGACCAGGGCTTCTGACCTAATTTCCAGTCCTCACCTTCTCGTGGTGCACCCTGTTAGGTATCTACCTGGATACTGAACGAACGAGGATGAGCTGGGATTTAACTGACTAAATTATTTTCTTATCGGCTTAAACCAGTATACAAAATGATGGTACAACATGATAAAATTTCATGCCGGGTGGAGTATTGCTCGGTTACACAAGCCTCCCCCCTCCCCCCCCATTGTTTTCTCCAGGGAACCAGGGCGAACAGCGAAAAGTCAGCTATAAATACAAAATGTTATATTCAGGCAATAACAATCAAGGAAAAGGAGTAGCCATAGTATTCAACACAAAATACGAGGCTAATCTTCTTGAATGGCAGTCAGCCTCAAGTAGAGTAATGTGGGCAAATATGAGAATGGGGAACTGGACAATGAGACTTATTTGTGCCTATGGTCTCACAGAAGGTTCTACTAAGGTAGAAGTGGAGGAATTTTTTGACGCTTTAGAAAAAGCAACTGACACAATGAAAAAGGAAAAGTTGGTCCTTGTTGGTGATCTAAATAGCAGAGTAGGAAATGCTTGTGAGACATATAAAAATATTTTGGGAAAATTTGGAGAAAAGAGCAAAGCTAATAATAATGGCAAATATCTGTTGGATTTCTTCTCAGGACATGGACTGGTTATTACTAACACCATGTTCCAACATAAAAGTGTACACAAATTCACATGGAGAGAAGAGGCAAGGAATAAGAAAAGTCTCATTGACTATGTTATTGTTGATAGTGATGTTTTCTCCCTGGTGCAGACACTAGAGTGTACAGAGGATTTAAAATTGGAAGTGTTATGTCATTGCATTTCCTTATTTTTATACTTTATTGTGTTCTCCTATTTATATCACTTATCTTAGATTGTCGCTGTTTAGTATTATTACTTTAACTATATATTTCTATGCTCTATACACACGAGACTATCAGAACTCTGTACTCTCTTATCTACAGTTAAATCTATCCACAGGGGTACTTTAGGATCAAAGCTGTATAACTCAGAGGAGACCTCCACATGACCTTTAAAGGAATGCGGAGAACTGACCAGGGCTTCTGACCTAATGTCCTATCCTCCCTTCTCGTGGTGCACCCTGTTGGGTATCTACTTGGATACTGCACAAATGAGGATGGGCTGCAATTTGGTATTTAACCAATCAAATTGTATTCTTATTGGTGAAACCAAAATACAAAATGATGGTACAACATGACAAAATTTCATGCCGGCTGAAGCATCGCCAGGTTAAACAAGGCCCCCATTGTTTTCGCCAGGGAACCAGGGCAAACAGCGAAAAGTTAGCTACTGGAACAAATCTGAAAACACACCCAAACTCAACATCACCAGAGTTAAAGATCGGTACTATCAACATAAGAAGCCTGAATGGCAAAGAAATGGAGCTAGCTGAGGAATTACATAAGTACCAGATCGATAATAGGGGTGACTGAAACAAAAAAGATAAAAACTGCTGAGATCTTTCTGAGCAATAAATACAAAATGTAATATTCAGGCAATGACAATCAAGGAAAACAAGGAGTAGCCATAGTATTCAACACAAAATACGAGGCTAATCTTCTTGAATGGCAGGCAGTCTCAAGTAGAGTAATGTTTGCAAATATGAGAATGAGGAACTGGACAATGAGACTTATTTGTGCCTATGGGCCCACAGAAGGTTTTACTAAGGTAGAAGTGGAGGAATTTTTTGAGGCTTTAATAAAAGCAACTGACACAATGAAAAAGGAAAAGTTGGTCCTTGTTGGGGATCTAAATAGCAGAGTAGGAAATGATTGTGAGACATAAAAAAATATTTTGGGAAAATTTGGAGAAAAGAGCAAAGCTAATAATAATGGCAAATATCTGTTGGATTTCTGCTCAGGACAAGGACTGGTTATTACTAACACCATGTTCCAACATAAAAATGTGCAGAAATTCACATGGAGAGAAGATGCAAGGAATAAGAAAAGTCTCATTGAGTATGTTATGGTTGATAGTGATTTTCTATCTGGTGCAGGACACCAGAGTGTACAGAGGATTTGAAATTGGAAGTGATCACTGTTTAATCCTGAGCAGGATAAAATTGAATTTCATATTGAAAATAATAACATGTAAGAAAGTTTTAAAGCGAATAAAAGTTGAGCAGCTCTCAGATGTGAACTGTAGACTAAAATACACAAAGATTATTGAAGAAAAAATGAAAGAGTTCGAGAACAGGAATCAAACTTTGGAGATTAAGTGGCAAGCCTTGAAAAAGTCCTGATTGATTCAGCTAGAGATGCATGTGGTGAAGTTGTCTGCAAGGATAGAAAAATTAAAACTCCATGGTGGAAACAGGAAGTTAAAGAGGCAGTGAAGGAAAAGAAGAAAGCATATCAAAAGTTTCTGTGAAATAAGACAGCTTTTGCTCTTAGAGAATATAGAGACAAATGCAAGAATGCTAAACACTGTGTAAAACTAACTCAGCAAAAGTCATGGGAGGACTTTGGCAAGAATATAGAAAATAAATATCAAGATGGTAGCAAAATATTCTAGGAGTTAGAGATGATAAAGGTGATGTAAAAATGGAAGAAAAATATATCCTTGAAGTAAGGATTAATTACTTTGAAAAACTGCTGAATGAAACAAGCAGTGATGACAGCACAGTGATAAAAACACTGACCAGGCATGCAGTCAGGAATACATATCCATGCATACTTGAAGTAGAAAAAGCCATCAAAGGCCTCTAATGTGGAAAGGCAGCAGGAGTAGATGATATTCGACCAGAAATGCTGAAGTATGGTGGTATAAGAGTCTTACAGTGACTGCACTGCATAGTTCAGAAAGCCTACACAGAGGGACGAATTCTCGATGATTGGAGTAGAGCTCTCATAGTACCCATATATAAAAAGGAAAAGAAAACTGAATGTGAGAATTACAGAGGTAGTTCCCTACTGAGTGTTCCTGGCAAGATCTATGCAAGTATACTTGAGAAACGGTTGAGGCATATGACAAGGTGTCAAGAGAGAAGCTATTCAATATGCTACAGTTATATGGTGTCAATGGGGCATTATATCAGCAATACTTAGTCTTTATTTTAGTTTTTAGTCAGCAGTTAGAATTGAAGGAAGTAGAGGAAGATTGTTTAATGTTAAATCTGGTGTGAGACAAGGATGTACATTATCCCCTCTGTTATTCATTATCTATATGAATCACATTATGAAGGAAAGTGGTATTAAACATGATATCAAAATTGGAGATGTTAATGTCAGCTCTTTGCTTTATGTGGATGATGTTATACTTCTAAATAAATCCACTACAAGTCTGCAAGATTCTCTGACTAAATTGAATAACTGTTGTTATAAATATGGTATGAAGGTCAGCAATAAAAAGACAGAGACAATGAAAATAGGCAGAATCATTGAAAATGTCCACTGTGTTGTGAATGGAGAACCTGTGGAACAAGTAAAACATTTCAGCTACATAGGCACGATTTTTACTGAAGATGGTAAATTAAATATAGAAATAGACAACAGAATCAGCAAAGCTGGTATGGTGGGAAGTCAATTGAATAAATTCATATGGAATAAGAGAGAAATTAGTCGGAACACTAAATTAGGTGTTACAAGACAGTGTTCAAAATCTGGGTGAGAAGTAAAACACTTGACCAAAGACTAGAGACCATAGATATGAGATTTCTGAGAAAGATTAGAGGCGTGAACAGATGGCATCAATGGCAATATCATATTAAAAACGAGGATATTAATAAAGAACTTGACATTGTCAGCATCCAGGAATGCATTAGCAGAGCTAATCTCAGGTGGTATGTTACTTAAACAGAATGAGTGAAGAAAGAATAGCAAGACAAGTGTTCTCTGCCAAGTTGGCAGCAAAACAACCCAGAGGAATACCAAGATATAGGTGGATTGATACAGTACAAAGTGCCTTAGACGATAGAAATATAAGATCTGATAATGTTGGAATCTTGACAAGTAACAGACTGATTCGGAGGAAGATTCTAGATAGGAAGTTAGTAATGATGTAATTATTTTCATGTAGTACTATCATATCCTGTACACCCCTTGAGGGTACATGACAGGAATTTGATGATGATGATGAAATCTATCTACACAGTTCGCCGATTCCTAGAAAGATTGAGTATATTAAATAAATTAACAAAGGGTAGACTTCTGAGTAGAGTCCGATCCTCAGCAATAACGGTCTGGAGTCACCTCCTAATCAGGTTCTGGCAACATTTATTTGTACAAGCTGCGCCAGCCAGATCCCTAGGTTAGAAATTCCTCTTAACCAAGGAGTAACCCTCAGAAAATATACTATGTAAATCAATCTATTAATTACTCTTGCTCTCAATTTTATCTCTCTCTCTTAAAATACTTTAGTTTGCAGTCATGGTCTCTGTCATATAATTCTTTCCAGCTCAGATTCAGATATTAGCAAGCGGTGCATTGGATTCAATTCAAGGCACAAAACAGGTTAAGGTAGTCAAGATACATTTATTAAATTCCTAAGATCACACATTTACAAGAATATACTCAATTTTAATGGAGGTATCCTAAGTTATAAAGTTAAACATAGCAACTGTAATTCTCACAACATATCCAATCATAGGTTAATTTCAAATACAAAGTTTTGTTTGCATCTTCTAAATATCCTTACTAGTCTACACATACTCTCAAGACTATCACATCGGTAACTTTATAGATCATTACTCATAACAGTTCAAACTACAATTCATTCAATTAATTATTTGAGAAATAGTCCTGAAACTTAAAACACTGCTATCCAATATTCACTGAAGTCCTTTTCCTTCAAGTATAGAGTTCTGAAACATAACATCTCTTTTCTTCTATATTACAATATTCCTCTCTTTCTTAATAAAGAATTACAAAAGGTTTTAACATTACCATATTTCTGGAAGTATATTCGTTCTGTCATCTTATCCTTACTTCATCCCACGGAATGTCCGGCCTTCTTCTAGATGATTGCCTCACAGGCTAGGCTTGGACTTCATTGTTCTGCCTTTCTTTCCCATCATGGACTAGAAATATCATGGCTCAGACCGATCCACTTGGACGTATATGACGGTCAGTTCCTTCAAGCTTGCTCGGAATGCTGCCGATTATCTCCTCATTGAATCTTTCCGTATGACATCTCGAAACGATGGCAGTTAATAGCTACACGCTATCGATACGAACTCGAACTCTCTCTGACTTCACAAGAAAATCCCTAGTAGACCACAGACCTCAAGAAGAAAAACCTCTCGAAAGGGGGGCAAACCCCTTTTATACCTTCTGCCCTCAGCACCCTCTTTTGCGCACGTGTTGTATATTCTATTCGGGTCTTCCTGGAGAACTCCTTGCTCATGCTGCATCTTCCTGGAAAACATCGAGCGCATGCCATTCCACACATAAACAGTTTGCTGTAGGCTACGCAATTCACCCGAGGTTTTCGTTAGTGGACTTTGAACTTCTGTTACATGCCTTGGCATATATCTTACAATGAATACCTTTTCCAATATAAATTCTTACAAAAATTGACATCGTTTACCCCTAAGTAATAGTACATAAAATAGCACTAGCATATGATTCATTAAACAATTTGTATCTTTACCTATGTACTAGCATTTTTGTTGTTGTTTAGCTAAAACTTCTTGAATCCTGAATAAATTATTACTTTAAAGGAAATCTTTTCATTCAAGATCCAACAAATATGCAAAATTGTGTATAGAAGGATTTTTTATACAAAAATACCTTATGTACCAATTTTACTGGTAAACAAAATTCACTAAAAATTCTTGTGGGTTAATAGAGAAACTTTCATATTTTTTAATTATGGAAATAATAAAATTTGTATATTACTGAATATTGTCACCTCAAAGGGTTTTGTAAAAGAACAGAAAAATAAGTGTAAGATTAATTGTGCCTTAAGAAACCTCTTAGTCACCAGTAATTCCAGACCGATTAAGGTATTAACTAATGACTTGTGCGGCGTAGGAAGCAGCTGCTGCATAGTCTCAATGGCTGCCTCGATGCTTCCATTCTAGTGGCCTCATCGCCAGAGCGATCGCACCGTGACGATACGAAAGCAACTCCGGCTAGCACTGCCTTTTAACGCGTGAGGCACGAATGGTATCGTTGCAGTGGGCTAGACGGAATTCTGACTTAGAAGCGTTCAGTCATAATCCCACGGATGGTAGCTTCACACCACTGGTCACTCTACCAAGCATGTTTCATTCAAAATATCACAAATCTTCATTCTATATATTCTTTCAGATTCTTTCTATATATTCATTTAGAGTTTTTCATAATTTGATGTGTCTACTCAGCGAGTTTTATAATCCACAATCCACTGAGAAACCCAATGGCAATGAGGTTGGGATAAGACAGATTCCCTACGTTATATGCTCATAGGGGGAGCAGCGAGAGTCTTTAAGGCACTCTCACCTCTTCCCAACCCAAGACAATGGGAGTCAGATAGTCAAATTTCCTACAAAAAATCTCGTCTGCGTAGGTGTACGGGTGGGATGGCAGTTCCCCACGTTAAGAGCAGCACATAGGGCATACTCCTTCGGGGCCTCTCTCTGAGGCCAGCCGGACCTGATATATCGCGTTAGCGTCATCAGGTATTACCATGTGTACTATATGCACTCACCAGGCTTCCCCTGGTGATTTCCAGCAGCTATCAATGGACTCACCCCAATGACTTGTGCTATTGATAAAGAAAAAATCAACATGATGCCTTTTCAGGACATCTGGAGGCCACTTCTCCACATCATGTGTTGCTCTAATAGCAAACACCTTCGGGACCTCTCTTTGAGGCCAGCCAGACCCGGTGTGGGGTGAGCTGTCTCCTGGAATTATCACTTGTGCATTATGCATTCTCCTGTCACACAATAATCAATTGAAATTTGGCTAGGTAAACTTCATTCAAATATAATCCTGTTAGATATTTATAAAACTTCTCACAAACAAACAATAAGTCACTATCCACCTCAATGACAGTCATGTTTACTCCCACCGATTACCCACAAACTTGATTGATATTCTTTCACTTAAACAGTCATAGCACTGGGCAGAAATCACATTGCGTCAACACCTCTCAACAACCAATTCGCAGTATGCTTTGTTTTAATTAGACAGTCGGATTCACCTGGTCCGTGCCAATTCTGAGTCGGCTGTTAGTTGCCAGCCGAAACGGTCACTCCAGACGGGCCATCTGGCGCACTGCGCAGCTGCGCCATTTCACGAAAAGGCCCCGATGCTGGTCCAGACTCAACCGTTCCATCACTGGACAGTTTCGCCCGGTCCCAGTGCAGTGCCATACCCGCTTCGGACCCTAGCCCGACCGGTTTAGTCCTCAGAGCCAATCCTTGTACCGAGGTTACGGATCCGTCTTGCCGACTTCCCTTACCTGCATTATTCCATCGACTAGAGGCTGTTCACCTTGGAGACCTGCTGCAGATATGGGTATGGTCCGGCGCGAAAATCACATTCTCTCCCTCGGATTTTCAAGGGCCGACAGGAGCACTCCGGACACCGCAGGAGGTGCAGTGCTTTATTTATTAGTTCTCCTGACTAATTGCACCGATCGCCGAGGGTGACGGGTGCAAACCACCAAAGTACGAGGAGGGGGGCAACGATGTCATAAGCATAAATGAAGGTAATTGGGACCGTATAAATAACAGTTCGCTACGTCGAAAAGGAGGTCTTGTCTTGCCTTTTATTGGAGTTCGAGTACGTCCGGTCCCGTTCCCGTGTCAGCAAGAAGTTTCGAGGTGATGTGGAGTTCCGACCTGAAGTTACGTTGTATGCTACAGCAGCAGCAGAGTTTTGATAACATCGTGGGAGATAATTTGTAATCGCCATCGGAGAACTGCATTCCAGATAGTAAATGCCGAGAAAGCGATATGACTAAGATAAACGTTTTTGAAGAAATTAGATGCCGAGTTTTCATGTCTAAGATCCAAATGTTTGCTGATATCATCTCCGGGATTTCGTGAGATCTCCTCTTAAACTGCAGTACTAAAGTCAGATGGTAATAGAAGGGATCATTCAAAAAAGACTAGACATCTGTTCAAAGTAAGATTTTTCCTTTGTTTAGCTAGAAATAAGAAGATTGTGACGGTGATTTAATTAAGGGACTTGTTTTTTAGTGATACTTAGGACTTTAGGCCTTATGCTGATATCTGAAGTATTTTGTTATATGTGAGAGAAGGTTTGGCTAAAATTTAAGGTGAAACATCATGTATTTAATGTTATAGCAATTGGCTACACATGCAGAATGTTACGTAAAATTGATCTGAGTATAACCAAGTTTAACGAGAGAAAATTATAGACACGTGGTCTTACTAGAGTTGATTATGATAAGGAACTAAATTGTAAACGTAGTCATTAGTTGTGATTTGAAGCATAGATGCTAATTTACTTAGTATTTAAAATTGAACCATTGTGCATTTCATTGATGTTAAATAAATTGTTTTCTTGTTTAAATAACTTGCCTGATTTCTATTTCGAATGCACTACTCATAAATTCAAATCTGTGTGTGCCTAAAAGTAGGCATTGTCATCACTGCATAACAGAAAAATTAAGTTGCTAGATTTAATTAGAATTAAGAGAGAGAGGTTCCGTGTGTTTTACTGTGTTTATTCTTTTGGAGGGAGATTCAACTCCTACCCACGAATTTGGTGGCACAGCTGGAAACTAAATAAATTTTCCAAATTAAGTTGTGAAAACCAGTAGGTCAGACAAAGAGATTGGCTCCAGCCTAGGCGATTTCTTTGTTCTGTAAGTTTTGCACATGTGAGCTTTATTATTTGCGGCCATAAGTCAGATGTATAATAAAGGTTGAGAAGAAAGGTTTAAACGAGATAATTATAGTTTTTTCAAAGGTGCAGAAGACAAGATATATTTGAATATTTGATAACATTTAAAATAACATTTTAACAGAAGTGATCACTATTTACTCTTGAGCAGGATAAAACTGAATTTCATATTGAAAAGAATAACATATAAGAAAGTTTTAAAGCGAATAAAAGTTGAACACCTCTCAGATGTGAACTGTAAACTAAAATACACAAAACTTATTGAAGAAAAAATGAAAGAGTTTGAGAACTGGAACCCAACTTTGGAGATTCAGTGGAAAACCTTGAAGAAAACCCTGATTGATTCAGCCAGCGAGGTATGTGGGGAGGTTGTCTGCAAGGATATAAAAATTAGAACTCCATGGTGGACACGGGAAGTTAAAGAGGCAGTGAAGGAAAAGAAGAAAGCATATCAAAAGTTCATGGCAAATAAGTCAGCTTGTGCTCTTAGAGAATACAGAGACAAATGTAAGAAAGCTAAACACTGTGTAAAATTAGCTAAACAAAAGTTATGGGAGGACTTTGGCAAGAACATAGAAAATAAATATCAAGAAGGTGGCAAAATATTCTGGAGGTTGTTGAAGAAGCTTAGAAATGGAAGAAAGAGTACTGTAAAAGGAGTTAGAGATCATAAAGATGACATTAAAATGGGAGAAAAAAATATCCTTGAAATATGGAGTAACTACTTCAAAAGATTGCTAAATGAAACAAGCAGTGATAGCACAGTGGTAAAAAACACTCAATAGGCACACAGTCAGGAATACATATCCATACTTGAAGTAGAAAAAGCCATCAAAGGCTTGAAATGTGATAAGGCAGCAAGAGTAGATGATATTCGACCAGAAATGCTGAAGTATGGTGGTATAAAAGTCTTACAGTGGCTGCACTGCATAGTTCAGAATGCCTGGACAGAGAGATGAATTCCAGATGATTGGAGTAGAGCTCGCATAGTACCCATATATAAAATGGGAAATAAAACTGAATGTGAGAATTACAAAGGGATTACCATACTGAGTGTTCCTGGCAAGATCTATGCAAGTATACTTGAGAAACGGTTGATAAGAATTGTGGAAGAAAAGCTTGGTGAAGACAAGCTGGATTCAGGACAAATAGAGGCTGTCAGGATCAGATCTTCATTTTACGACAAATAGTCGAGAAATCATGGGAATATAACAAATATCTGTATTTAAGTTTTGTAGATCTGGAAAAGGCATATGACAAGGTGCTAAAAGAAATGCTATTCAAAACATTACAGTTATGTGGTGTCAATGGGGCATTATATCAAGCAATACTTAGTCTTTATTTGAGTTGTAAGTCAGCAGTTAGAATTGAAGGAAGTACAAGAAGATGGTTTAATGTTAAATCTGGTGTGAGACAAGGATGTACATTATCCCCTCTCTTATTCATTATCTATATGGATCACATTATGAAGGAAAGTGGTATTAAAATGATAACAGAATTGGAGATGTTAATGTCAGCTCTTTGCTTTATGCAGGCGATGTTATACTTCTAAATAAATCTGCTACAAGTCTGCAAGATTCTCTGACTAAATTGAATAACTGTTGTAATAGATATGGTATGAAGGTCAGCAATAAAAAGACAAAGACAATGAAAATAGCAGAATCGTTGAAAATGTCAACTGTGTTGTGAACGGAAAATCTGTGGAACAAGTAAAACATTTCAGCTACTTAGGCACGATTTTTAGTGAAGATGGTTAATTAAATATGGAAATAGATAACAGAATCATCAAAGCTGGTATCGTAGGAAGTCAATTGAATAAATTCATATGGAAGCAGAGAGAAATTAGTGAACACTAAATTAGTTATATACAAGACAGTGTCCAAAAAAGTTTTAACTTATGGATCTGAGAGCTCGATCAGAAGTAAAACACTTGACCAAAGACTAGAGTCCACAGATATGAGAGTCCTGAGAAAGATTAGAGGCGTGAACAGATGCATCAATGGCAATATCATATAAATAAACGAGTATATTAGGAAAGAACTTGACATTGTCAGCATCCAGGAATGCGTTAGCAGAGCTCATCTCAGGTGGTATGGTCACTTAAACAGAATGGGCAAGGAAAGATTAGCAAAACAAGTCTTCTTCCAGTTTGGCAGGAAAACGACCCATAGGAAGACCAAGATATAGGTGGATTGATACGGTACAAAGTGCCTTAGACGATAGAAATATAAGATCTGATAATGTTGGAGTCTTGACAAGTAACAGATTGATTTGGAGGAAAATTGCAGATAGGAAGTTAGTAATGATGTAAATTTTTCATGTAGTACTATCATATCCTGTACACCCCATTGAGGGTACTTGTCAGGAATTTGATGGCGATGATGATAAAAAAAAAAATTAAAAAACCGATTAACTTAAATATTAATTAATTATTATTTTCTATCATTTTCTAGCGCACAGCAGCAATGTATTTTAATAGGTGATCCACCTAATGTTCGTTACTGGTATTCCGTTCCTATAATTGTTTGTAACACTGAAGATGTGCTATTAGTTTTAGTATGAAATATGTGTACCTTATTAATTAAAAGTTATTACTGTGTCTTACGTGTTCTTTTAATAATACTAAAATCATAAAATTGAACTTATTTATCTGTAGCATCCTGATTAGAATGTGTCTTTATCAAGTTTATATAATTGTCATTGAGCTCTGCTGTTCTTCCTCACTTAGCATATTCTGAAGTGTCATCGTGCTTCTGGATTTTTTCTGATACAGAAAAGTCAGGAAAAATCATCATCATTTGTTGATTGCACAGAATATTTTATAAGATTCAGTCAGACTAAAACAATTAAGTAGTCTCAATAGAATATAGGCACATTTTGTCCTGCTTTTGCACTAGATTATATATATGAGGTAGTATCAAAATGTTTCTAGACTAGCTCTGTTTATGAGAAATTACTTTATCTATCTACATTTACACACTATCACCTTCAAAATAGTCCCCTTGCATATCAATACAGCGCTTCCAGCATTCTTGCCTCTTCTGGAATGTGTCCTGGAAGTCTTCTTTTCGAAGCATGTCAGCACCTTCTGCAATTTGCGCTGGATGTCCGCAATGGTGTCAAAACAGTGACCTTTGAGCTGGATCTTCATCTTCGGGGAGAGGGCGAAGTCTGCAGGAGCCAAATCTGGCAAGTAAGGTGGTTGCGGAAGTGAGAACATGTTGTTTCTGGCAAGAACCTCGTGTGAGGAGAGCTCAGTGACAGGGTGCATTGTCATCGTACAGCATCCAGTTTTTTGCGCGCCACAGATCTGGTCGCTTTCGCCATGTCCTCTCTCAGACGCCTTAAAACCTGGCAGTAGACCTCGTTATTGACAGTCTGGCCCCTGAGGACAAATTCTCGATGCATAATGCCGTGAATGTCAAAAAAGATGACGAGCATGCACTTGGTCGAGCTGCGGACCTGCCTCACCATTTTTCGGTCGTGGAGATGGTGGGCTCCTCCACTGTGAAGACTGTTGCTTCATCTCAGGGTCGTATCCATACTCAAGTTTCGTCACCGGTAATAATCCTCATGATCCTCAACATGAAGGATGAGTCATCCACGGTATGCTGACAGAGTTCTTTGCAGACTTCAATGCAGTGTTCCTTCTGCTCCTGGGTCAGCAGCCTGGGGAAGAACTTGACAGCAACACGGTGCATGTTCAAATCACTCGTGAGGATTGCCTAGACTGTTCCCTATGACACACCGACAATGACAGCAATGTTGTGGAGTATTCTCCGATGATCTTCTTGCACAAGTTGCCGAATGGTTTTGATATTTTTGGGAATTGAGCTCATTGAAGGTCTTCCTGATCTTTCATTGGCTTCCAATGATGTTCTTCTGCTCTTGAAGCACGCATGCCACTCAAAACACCTCAAACGACTCATTGCAGCATCGCCGTAAACGTGCTGAATCACGTCAAACGTCTCTGTGGCAGATTTACCGAGTTTCATTCAGAATTTTACTTTTGCTCTTTGTTCTAACTTCTGTCCATGATGAAATCGCAGATGTGGTAACGCAGGTGGTCAGAATAGCATCAGTCACAGATCCCGATGTACACAGGATGATGTCTTTTGGCACTGCTCCCTGTGACTGTGCATGCAGCCTTGTGCTGCCATCTGTTGGCTTGTTACAAACGTAGTCTCGAAACGTTTTGATACCACCTCATATATATATATATATATATATATTATATAAGTTGCATCATTACTAACTTCTCATTGACAACTTTCTCCCAATGTCAAGACTCCAATATTATCAGATGTTATATTTCTGTCTTTTAAGGCACTATTTATTGTATCAATCCAGGTCTTCCTTTTTTTTTTTTTTTTCCTCTGCCATCTTGGCAAAGACACTTGTTTTTCTAACCTTCTAACCTTTCCTCTCCAGCCTGTACATGTGGTCATATTGACTGAGATTGCTTCTGCCAACACATTCCGGAATGTTAACAATGTCATATTCTTTTCTAATATCCTCATGTTTAATATGATTCTGCCGTCGATGCCATAGGAAAGTCAAAGTGCGTGAAATTGCTGAGACTATAGGCATTTCAAAAGAACGTGTAGGCTATATTTTGCATGAAGAATTGCAAATGAACCCCCCCCCCCCCCCCAATCTTTCTCAGACCTTTTATATATATAAATGATGGTACAACATGAAAAATTTCATGCCGGCTGGGGCGTCGCTTGGTTAAACAAGGCCCCCATTGTTTTTGCCAGGGAACCAGGGCGAACAGCGAAAAGTCAGCTACTGGAACACATCTGAAAACAAACCCCAACTCAACATCACCAGAGTTAAAGATCGGTACTATCAATGTAAGAAGCCTGAATGGCAAAGAAATGGAGCTAGCTGAGGAATTAGATAAGTACCAGATCGACATAATAGGGGTGACTGAAACAAAAAAGACCAAAACTGGTGAGATCTTTCTGAGCAATAAATACAAAATGTTATATTCAGGCAATGACAATCAAGGAAAAGAAGGAGTAGCCATTGTATTCAACACAAAATATGAGAATAATCTTCTTGAATGGCAGTCAGTCTCAAGTAGACAATGTGGACAAATATGAGAATGGGGAACTGGACAACGAGACTTATTTGTGCCTATGGTCCCACAGAAGGATCTACTAAGGTAGAAGTGGAGGAATTTTTTGAGGTTTTAGAAAAAGCAACTGACACAATGAAAAAGGAAAAGTTGGTCCTTGTTGGGGATCTAAATAGCAGAGTAGGAAATGCTTGTGAGACATATAAAAATATTTTGGGAAAATTTGGGGAAAAGAGCAAAGCTAATAATAATGGCAAATATCTGTTGGATTTCTTCTCAGGACATGGACTGGCTATTACTACACCATGTTCCAACATAAAAATGTGCACAAATTCACATGGAGAGAAGAGGCTAGGAATAAGAAAAGTCTCATTGACTATGTTATTTTTGATAGTGATGTTTTCTCCCTGGTGGAGGACACCAGAGTGTACAGAGGATTTGAAATTGGAAGTGATCACTATTTAGTCTTGAGCAGGATAAAATTGAATTTCATACTGAAAAGAGTAACATGTAAGAAAGTTTTAAAGCGAATAAAAGTTGAGCAGCTCTCAGATGTGAACTGTAGACTAAAATACAGCAAGATTATTGAAAAGAAAATGAAAGAGTTTGAGAACTGGAATCAAACCTTGGAGATTCAGTTGCAAACTCTGAAGAAAACATTGATTGATTCTGCCAGAGAGGCATGTGGTGAGGTTGTGTGCAAGGATAAAAAAATCAGAACTCCCTGGTGGACACAGGAAGTTAAAGAGGCAGTGAAGGAAAAGAAGAAAGCATATCAAAAGTTACTGGCAAATAAGTCAGCTTTTGCTCTTAGAGAATACAGAGACAAATGTAAGAAAGTGAAACACTGTAAAACTAGTTAAACAAAAAGTCATGGGAGGACTTTGGCAAGAATATAGAAAATAAATATCAAGAAGGTGGTAAGATATTCTGGAGTTTGTTGAAGAAGCTTAGAAATGGAGGAAAGAGTGCTGTAAAAGGAGTTAGAGATGATAAAGGTGACATGAAAACAGGAGAAAAAGATATCCTTGAAGTATGGAGTATTTACTTTGAAAAACTGCTAAATGAAACAAGCAGTGATGACAGCACTGTGATAAAAATTCCTGACTGCATGCCTGGTCAGTGTTTTTTATCACTGTGCTGTCATCACTGCTTGTTTCATTTAGCAGTTTTTCAAAGTAATTACTCCAGGAGTAGATGATATTCGACCAGAAATGCTGAAGTATGGTGGTATTAAAGTCTTACAGTGGCTGCACTGCATAGTTCAAAAAGCCTGGACTGAGGGATGAATTCCCGATGATTGGAGTAGAGCTCTCATAGTACCCATATATAAAAAGGGAAATAAAACTGAATGTGAGAATTACAGAGGTATTTCCCTACTGAGTGTTCCTGGCAAGATTTATGCCAGTATACTTGAGAAAGGGTTGAGAAGAATTGTGGAAGAAAAGCTTGGTAAAGAACAAGCTGGATTCACGCCAAATAGAGGCTGTCAGGATCAGATCTTCACTTTACGACAAATAGTCGAGAAAGCATGGGAATATAACAAAGATCTGTATTTAAGTTTTGTCGATTTTAAAAAGGCATATGACAAGGTGCCAAGAGAGAAGCTATTCAACACGCTGCAGTTATATGGTGTCAATGGGGCATTATATCAAGCAATGCTTAGTCTTTATTTGAGTTGTAAGTCAGCAGTTAGAAATGAAGGAAGTACAGGAAGATGGTTTAATGTTAAATCTGGTGTGAGACAAGGATGTACACATTATCCCCTCTGTTATTCATTATATATATGGATCACGTTATGAAGAAAAGTGGTATTAAACCTGATATCAAAATTGGAGATGTTAATGTCAGCTCTTTGCTTTAACGGATGATGTTATACTTCTAAATAAATCCGCTACAAGTCTGCAAGATTCTCTGACTAAATTGAATAGCTGTTGTAATAGATATGGTATGAAGGTCAGCAATAAAAAGACAAAGACAATGAAAATAGGCAGAATCATTGAAAATGTCAACTGTGTTGTGAATGGAGAACCTGTGGAACAAGTAAAACATTTCAGCTACTTAGGCACGATTTTTACTGAAGATGTTAAATTAAATATAGAAATAGGCAACAGAATCAGCAAAGCTGGTATGGTGGGAAGTCAATTGAATAAATTCATATGGAATAAGAGAGAAATTAGTCAGAACACTAAATTAGCTGTATACACGACAGTGTTCAAACCAGTTTTAACTTATGGATCTGAGAGATGGGTCAGAAGTAAAACACTTGACCAAAGACTAGAGACTGCAGATATGAGAGTCCTGAGAAAGATTAGAGGCATGAACAGATGGCATCAATGGCAATATCATATTAAAAATGAGGATATTAGGAAAGAACTTGACATTGTCAGCATCCAGGAATGCGTTAGCAGAGCTAATCTCAGGTGGTATGGTCACTTAAATAGAATGGGAGAGGAAAGATTAGCAAAACAAGTGTTCTCTGCCAGGTTGGCAGGAAAACGACCCAGAGGAAGACCAAGATATAGGTGGATTGATACGGTACAAAGTGCCTTAGATGATAGAAATATAAGATCTGATAATGTTGGAGTCTTGACAAGTAACAGACTGATTTGGAGGAAAATTGTAGATAGGAAGTTAGTAATGATGTAAATTTTTCATGTAGTACTGTCATATCCTGTACTTGATATTGATAGTATGATAGTCTCTGGTCTTTGATCAAGGATTTTATTTCTAACCCAGCTCTTAGACCCATAAGTTAATATTGATTTGAACACTGTCTATGGTATTTAGTGGTTTAGTGTTTTGACTAATTTCTCTCTTATTCTGTATAAATTTATTTTTAATTTATCTTCACTAAAAATTGTGCCTAAATAAACGAAATGTTTTACTTTTTCTATAGATTCTCCATTCAGATTGCAGTTGATATTCACAGCATTTCTGCCTATTTTTATTATGTTTTTCTTTCTATTGTGGATTTTCATACTAAATTTATTATAGCAGTTATTCAATTAATTCAGGGAATCCTGCAGACTTGTACCAGATTAATTTAGAAGTATAAAGTATAACATCATCTTTTATGTCACTTTCTTTCATGATGTGATCCACATAGATGATGAATAACAGTGAAGATAACACTCTTTTTTCATACCTTATTTAACAGCTATAATTATGGCTGGTCTCATCTGATGATCACATATATTCAACATTAAATGTGAAATAATCAAGCCTTCTGATTGATGTTTCTTGAATCATAGTCATGGTAATTCTTGAGTGTGACAAAACTGGGATGGTAAATCTCTTTTTAAAGGTGATTTATTTTATCAATACAACTCATCATTGAACTTTTTGACTATTTGTTTCAGTGTGAAGATCATCAAATCCTAGAATATGTAATCTTGAATTAATAACTGAGTATTGCATTTGTTTAGATAAGTTGAAGCATGACATGAGATTCCAAACAATATAGTTTATTTAATGCTATCTACCTGTTGTGATCTTTCATCATATGAATGATGAAAGATCACGACAGGACGATATTTACCTTGGATGAAAACATCCAAGGTAAATATCGTCCTCCACAACTTCAATACAATTTATCTGTTTTTATCATTTCATCTTTACTGAAGACAATAAAATGAAGTCTTCATAGGCAGATTGACTATGAAGATTTGAATTACTTAACAGTAAAGCATTTTATCATCAAAATTGATGCTTGAAATGAGGTCTGTTAATATTTAATGCTAATTATACTGAGAATGATAACATAAACACATGAAATTTTAGTTATTCAGACAAGCACATCACAGCATTATTCTCTTTCAATCAACTGATACAATATTGTAGTAATAATGATACTCAGAATTCTGGTATGTGGCATTGTGGATAAACCAGTAAAATCTAGAAATGTTCCATTTGAGGAATGTTTCTAGATCTCAATTAATCAAATTACATTTGTGGTATGGACAGTAATCTTTTGAAACGTATAATGTGCTGCATCATAATGGGAGCTAATAGTATTAGATATAATATTTATAAAAAGAAAAAAAAATACTCAAATGGCAGAACTAATAAATGGTTGGAAATATTCTGATATCAACTAGAAATAATTAACAGGTACTTTATTAATTAGTTAAACATTCTTTATCCTTTTTTACAAAGTAGATCATAGATTGCTAATAGTGGATATTGCACTTTTTTATTTACAAATGAAACTAAAATTTACTTATAGGCAGGAAATCAGAAAGCTATGCCTGAGAACCACTCTGAGGAGATTGAACTGGAAAATGGTATTGAAGTTAATTGGACACAAAAGGTAATTTTAATTTTTACAGTACAAACATCCATTCTGTCTGTCTCTTTCCCTCTAATAGAATTTTTAAAACATGTTTGGGATTCTTCCAACTGAAGATAAGGAATTTAGAATGTTTCTTTTCATACTTAATTTGATCTATCAGCGTAAAAATGATTTCTTTTGAAATTAAAAAAAAAATTATAATATATATATATATATATATATATATGTTAAAGATACCAAGCTATTTTAAACCTGGTTTTAATCCATTTCCCAAGTAAGCAAACAGACAAGTAAGTCAAGTTTGCACCTGCAAGTAGTGCAAGTCTTAGGCAACTCGTGGGAAAGGTGGAATAAGCTCTGATCACTATTCTTAATATTTACGCTTAATGCAAAGCACATCTCCTTGAAGAGATGTATGATGTTATGCATTAAAGGCAAGGGCCACTACCCAGACCGGTTTTGACCTTTAAACCAGGTTTAAAACAGCTTGGTATCTTTAACGTATTTTACCCAAGGTAAAAAACTTTCTATATATATATATATATATATATATATATATATCCTAACACATACTGAATATATATTCAGTATGTGCTGGGTGTGGTAAACACCCATGGAATAGCAATATCACCAATATTATATTTAACATTTATTCCTGTTCAAGACTCCCCTAATTGTTTTCTGGCTTCATGATTCCTAAAATTAAACACAATATAGTAATGCTCCATAAAGAGGACACTTTTTGATGTGCAAACATTGCATCACATGCTGCCACCTTTGACTGCTTTATAGATTATATAATCTACAAAGATTATAGATTTTTATGTGTTATTAAAAATGTAATATAAATTATAATTTGTTATTTGAATATAAATTATATATGTTATTTGAATATAAATTATTTGAAAACATTCACAAAATAAGAATAATTTTTAATGTGGTTCAAAATATTAGAATATTCCAAATTTTTCCAATTGGCTTTGAGAAGAGAATAGAAATAGTATATATTTCAGTAGCTGCAGGATTGACTCATGTGTGAGGAATTGTTTGCACATGTATTTCAGTTAATAAATTGCTAAACATGGGTTGAACGAGTGACATATTGGAAGCTAAGAAGTTTTGTACGATGTCTCTATACAAAGAAGGCCAAACTCAGTGTTTATATCTAAGGAATTGAAATGTTCTCAAGCATGTGTGAGTAGAGTATTCTAATGACCAGAGATTTCAAAATAATTTCTGCAATAGCAGTCGAAACAAAGTTTCAGTTTAAGCAGGCTAGCACATATGCAGTTGTGGTTACCAGGTTACCATTATGGTTTTAGACTCTGCTACTTCAGTCTGCATGTGCTTATCTTCATATGTGCTTGTGCTACTGCCTCCATAATAATGATAGTTTTTATGATTTATTTTAATCATTTTAAGTAGAATCTTTAACAAAATTGACAAAAGGAAGATTCCTTCAGACAAAAACAGAGTGGCTGGTCATTACATTAGAGCAAAAATTTGATGTGATTGAATGACATAACATGATCATAGCAACTCTAAAATAGGATGAAATGTCAGAATGCCTGAATCTATGTTATGGGATATTTTAAAACACATAGAGAAAATAAAAGAAAAAAGGAAAGTTGCATTAGCTTTTTATAGTTTGCAAACATCCACAAGTAGTGATAGAAATAGAGCATCTTTTAACTGGTTTTTTTTTTCTTCCCCTTCATTCTCTTAAATAAATATAAAGCTTTTGTTTGAATGGCTGCTCTACTAAGGGATATCCATTTCTGATTGAAGATTGCAATCAGAAATGGATCACCCTTAGTAGAGCAGCCATTCAGACAAAAGCTATATATTTATTTAAGAGAATGAAAGAAAAAATACTAATGAAATAGAAGAAATGTATAATACAGGTTTCAGTGATTATTGCCAAATCAACTTCTGCCTCCAAACATTCCAGGTAGTAACTCTGATTTTCCATTTATCTGTTTTTGGAAATCATTATCTGGTCCTGGGTAATCCAAATGGGATGTCTGTTGAGATTTCCTTGGAGACTTTCAAGTAACATGATTTCCCTCAAGTTTGTTACCAGCCAAAATGTGTTAAGTCTGGTGGTGAGGTCACTACCTTGTCCAAATTTTTGACAAGGTGGCAACCTTCTGCATTTTCTTCAATCAAGATGTTACGGTTATACTGTATTCTGTTATCAGAGCCCCATTTGTTTATTCCATTCTACCCTATCTGGAGGTGGAAGTGACATTTGGTTGGGAGATGCTATATTAGTAAATGAGTATTTAGACTTAGGTGCTGTTTTACACTCATCTTACACTTTATTTTAGATGTTCTTGCAACTTATATTATGGTCAGACTGGGAGATCTGCCAACATCTGACTAGAAGAACACACACACACGCAAAAAAAAAAAAAAAAAAAAAAAAAAAAAAAAAAAAAAAAAAAAAGCCCTGCCACCAGATTTAACATTGTATTCCTATGGTCAGTCTGGTGTATCAGACCATGTTTTGGATACCTTGCGCAGAATCAGATGGAAGAAACTATCATTCTCCATTGCAGTAAATACAAACTTGAAAGACTCTTTTTAGAATCAATAGCAGATTTAGAAAAAATAGCCTAATCTTAATAAATATGGTTGTATTAAGCTTCTCAAGATTTGGGAAACCTTAATTCTTAGGCTCCCTGCCCAATACCTAATGCCAGCCAACAGGCACCCATAGAGGGCACTCCTCGTAGAACTTCAGCCTTTATTTTATTTCTTCCATTCAGTGTTTTTTTGTGTGTTATAATTTTAACATTGTATTCCTGAACCTGTCTTTGTGACTGAGACGAAATATTGAAATGATTAAACCTGCTGTTTAATTATTTCTCTCTCTCTCTCTGCTGTAATTGTTCCATTCTCTCTGCTGTAATTGTTCCATTGAAGTGTAACATGATGGAGAGGCTATATGCTGTGTGTTATTAACCCATTAACAGCCCAGTATATATATGTAAACAGTAATATTACATCCAGACCAGCTAAAATATCTTATAAGTTAAGGTTTCTGCCAGATGAAGCAAATTTTTAATGAGAATGTCAGAAACTTAGCTATGATGAGGTACATATGAGAATGCATGCCATTTCCTGTCAAACAAGTGGTGGAGGAAGTGGCTGTAAAATTTTTGAATTTTTGGTAGAACATTTGAGGTTGACCAAATTAGTGATTGCATTGTAATGTAGCCTATCTGTCTTTGTATATATAAGTGTATTCCAGATCAAGATCAAAAGGTCGAGTAATTATCTTGGTTCATATTCAATTGAAGTTATTATTCTAACATAGTAATTGTCTCCATAACTTTATTATGATGGATACTGATCACTATGTAACTGTGAAAGGAAAAATAAATAAAGCTATATTTTTTATAAAACTACTTTGGGGATCATGTCCATTAATAATTCTTTGATTTGTTTTAGTTTGTGGAGAGAGGCGGATTGAGACATTTGTTCGACATATTTATGTCTAGTGTTCTTCAGTCACGAGATGGAGAAGAATGGAACGAGGTTAGAAAAATGCATTGAAATTGCTATTTTTATATTTTTTAATTTTTTAAATATGTTTTTATAAATGGTTATCTAAAGGTAATTTGAGCTGATTCATTTCCTTATATGCAGTATCTGCTCATCTTTGTTTGCTCATACACTAGCAAATTCTGTATGCATAATACAAATTCTTGACTGCTAATGAATTTTCTCGCTGTAACAAATTACCAAATAATAATAATAAATAAAAGTCTCAACCAAAGCTTCATAGTATTGATTTAATGCTAAATGAAATTCAGTATAACAAAATATCCACTACAGTGGTGTTTGTTATAGTACAGTCAAATTTATATTATTCTATATGCATAATACAAATTCTTGACTTTACTATAATAAACATGACTGTAGCAAATTTTTTTGGTAGAACAAATTACCAAATAATAATAAATATAAAAGTCTCAACCAAAGCTTCACAACATTGATGTAATGCTAAATGAAATTCACAATATCAAAATATCCACTATATCATATTGTTGGTCCCCAGGAATTTACTGGAGTGATAGTCAACTGTCTGTAATATCTTTCAGTACCAGAGATGCTTGAGTGAGATCATTTGTTGATTACACTAGTCTCCAAAACTAAGGACAATCATTATTTCTGAAGATTACAACCTACCATTTGTTTAATCATTCTACTGCAGTCATTGTCCCTCTTACTTTCTATAATGAAAAAAACTTTTTTAGGGTTTACTTTGGCCTGTTTGGCTAATTCTCTCTCATGGTCTGATTTGGCCTTCCTTACCATACTAGTCACCTTTCTTCCTTGTACTTTGTACTGCTCACAAGTATGCTGATTACATTTTTCTTTATATTTCCTCCAAAATACTTTCATTTTTTTGCAGCTCTTGCTTTATATCCCTACTTATAGACTTAATTCAAACTTGATTTTTTTCCTCCTGACCTTGACTATGCAGTCCTAGATATTATTATTACCTAGATATATGACAGAACTGAGTTAGGAGAGCTGTGATAGCAAATTCAATGTGGAGTCTTAGAAGAAATGGATGTTAGTTTTTGGATGTGTGAGGTGAGTTTGATAGTAGAAATCATTTGTATAAGAGGGATAGCTTGCTTAAATGGATTTGGCATGAGAAGCCCAAAGAAATTATTAATTGCATTGAGATCTAATGCACAGAGTTGGGGAAACGAGATCATCATGATGGGAACAGTGAGAATGTGTGTGCAATTGCTATGATTGCAAATGTGAAAATGTTATGAATTTCATTGAGTGTTTTTTTATGAATCTGATGAAGGGGTGGAATTTATGCTTTGGGTTCAGACATTTTGAATATGTCTGTGACTATAAAAGAGAAAGTTGACCAAGCAGACTATAGATGTACTTATACAAAAGCAAAGAAGATTGGCATATTTATACACTAATGCCTGGAGCATCAGAAACAAAAGAGGAAAGTTCATTGCCTTAGTGAATATGTTTTGGCTTAAGATTATTGGCATTAGTGAAACCTGGTTATCAGTTGGATGTAGTAACCGGCATTAAACATAAAGGATAGAACTTTTAGGAAGGACAGAGGAGATAGAAGAGTGGGTTTATTACTAATGATATCAGATGATTTTTGTCCAGTTAGGATAGAAACTCACAAAAGCAATATTAATATCTTATGTAACAGAGTTTGAGGCCATCTGGTGAAGTTGAGGCTACCAGGATAAAATATATAGTGGGATGTTGCTACAGACCTGGTATATCAGCTGCTTGGGATAATGAAATGTATTGCCAGTTTAGCAAGATGGGCTCTACTTGAGTAATCATTATGGTTGATTATCCAAACATAGATTGAGTAGAAGAGAAATCTCCTGATAAGAATGAAGGAGAATATATGGAGCTCTTGTGAGACAACTTTCTCAAGCAGCATGTGACAGAAGGAACTCGAAGTCAAAGAGTGTTATCTTTGATCATAGGATCAGAAGTGGTCTCAGTTAGTATAGAAACTCATGAAAGCAATAATAATGAATGTGACAACACTAGTTAGTGACAGTGATTGTGCCATACTGTCCTGTTATGGAGCTAACTGTATGAATGTTTTAATTCGGACAGGTTACATGGTGAACTAAAAGCAGCAGTCAGCTAATTCACTTAATGCCTTTTATTCCCTTATAGGGAGTAGGCAAGGCCTTTTAACCCTATCTAGCTTTTGGAGACTGAGCACTCCAGTCTTCACTGGTAGCCAATCAGAGATAGCTGACCCAAGATTAACACTAATTATAAGTTACATCCGATGAAGGGACTGGCAAAAAGGTGCTGCCATCTCTTTGTACTTAACCCTAACAGGATATGTTATTATCTGATGTGGGTTCTAAAGTCGATTTTCTTGAGTTTACAGGATGAAAAACTTGAGTTTCCATAAATTATGACAAACTCAGAAGAATGCCATCTTTGTTCCCATGGTGTCAGTTACTGAATGGAAAGGATATCAGCAGTGCATGGGAAACTGAAAAGTGCTTAAAAGAGGCAGTATCTGAATGTTTCCCTAGAGCTCAGAAAACAAATAGGGTGGGAGTGAAATAGATATACTTTAATAAGAAAGAGATTCATAAGAAGATGATGATGTGGGAAGAATATCATGAGAATAAAAGTGAGAGATGTTATGAAATATATAAAGTCCAGGCCAGAAAGTGTCAGAAGCAGATGAGATTGATCAAATGATGAGTGCTTATTTCCTTCAACCAGGTTGATGTAGCATGGTCCACTACACTGGATGAAGAGATAGCAGTGCATAAGAATTAGTTTCAAGAACTGTTGCATAGCCTAGATATCAATTCAGCAGTAGGGTTGAATGGAATATCAACATGTGTGCTAAAGGAATGTTATTGTCACACATTATTTCAAGCCATACAAACCTGTTCAATTGGTTGAACAACGATGGGTGCACAAACTGATATATCTGACTACTGGCCTATTAGTATTTCTGAATGGTGGTAAAGATTTTAGACAAGTTGGTAAGAACTCGCAATTGAAATTGATTGATACTTATACTTTGCAGAGAATAGCATGGGTTTACTAAAGGGAAGTCATGTTTTAGCAATTTTTTCATATTTTATAATATTAATATGGCTGAATTGGATAACTGAAATGAATATGCTATGATAGATGTGCTATGATGATGAGCTATGTATACTGTTAGATTTTGCTAAGGCTGATGATGATGATGCTACATGAAGAGATTGTATAAACTGGAGAATATAAGATTGGAATATAAACTGATGACTTGGATAATTGGCTTGCTGACTGATATGTATCAGAGAGTGGTATATGCTATGTGTGAATCTACCAGCTTTAATGTGATCAGTGGTGTTCTCCAAGGATCAGTCCTTGGACCATTATTATTCAGCCTGTACATTAGCATACAGATTGAACAGCAATGGAATGTTAACCCAAAAAAGGTGATGGTGTGGTGCTGCTGATGATGATGCAAAGATAGGCAGGGCAATCATTTTGTAAGTGCTACTGATATGCAGCACTTACAGAATGATTTGAATAACTTGGAACAGTGGGTAAATGATAATGACTGTTAATTCATTGTTAGTAAGTGCAAAGCTATGCTCTTTGGCAATAATATCCAACAGCATATTATATTGGAGGGATTATGCTTGGAGAAGATTTTTGTAAGAGTACAATAGTTATTCACTTCAGTTAAAAAGACATATGCAAGCATATAGAGTTGAGGAAATTATGTAAAGTATGAAAAAGTGGCTGTACAAGAACTTGATCATATGCACTGAGGTGAGAAATTTTATTTCTCAACTCAGTGCATATGAGGTGAGAAATTAAAATTGTTATTGCAGAGAATGATAGTATATGGAAGGGATGAGTCCCCCTGTGAATAGTGGGACTTGTTTTGTCATACAAAAATAGCAGAGAGTGTAGTAATGAGTAAGGAGTTTGGTTGATGAATCAATTCAGTCTTTTTTGAACCAGTCAGGTTTTAAAATTTACCTGAGTATGTATCAACCTAGTGATTAATTGTTATGTGTGTTCACTAATGTTGGAAGCATTCAAAGTGATGAATTGTTTTTAGCATTGGAAAATAACAAAAATTCCAGTCACTCCAATCAGATTTGAGCAATGTAGTTGTACTTTGGCACTCTCTTTGAATTAAGCATCCAAATTTAAAACAGCATCGATGTGAAAGTGTCATGTTTTTGGAAAGAAGATTTTGCCAGTGTTGACTCTATGCTGAATTAGACAAAACTTTTGGGAATTTTCATAGTTAATATAGGATTAATATTCTTGCATTATCTTCTCAACAGAATATCCTGTTTGTCCAAACTATAAAAGAAGACAACAAGATCCTGCTTCTAGGTGAAGAGGAGACTGTTTATTGTTGGTGAAAGGTAAAAGGAAGAAACTGAGTTATTTCAGAAAAGAATGTAGATGTAAGTTATATTTTTTAGGATTGTTGAAATTGGTTCAGAGATTCTAGCAGCATATGGTATTCCTAAGAACTCCAGCTGTCTGCGTATATGTTGGAGTTCTTAGAAATAGGCCTGTTCATAATATGCTGCATTTTCTTTAGGCTGAAGTTATTCTGATGAATAATTCCTTGAATAATGTTAAGTTCTAGTTTAATGTCATAGAAGTTGGAGTAAACTGTGTACTCTATTAAGAAGCATTTTGATGATGCCTATATTTTGAGATAGTTGGTTTTCAAAGTGTTGTTGTATTTATCAACCTGTGAAGGTAGATTTATAATATGCTGAAGTTGTCAGTAATTCCAGATGGAGAGCAGGGGAGGAGATGGAGGTTGTCCAGGAATGCTAATTTTCCATCCTTTTCTTTCTCTGTTATGGAATTTGATAAGAGGGTCTAAGCTGTTGACTTTGGTAAGGAAGGAAGGTAGAGCAGCTTCATCATTTGGCCAGATAATGAAGACATTATCCACATAGCATATCCAGAATGGTGACTGAAGGTATGGAGGCAAATAATGAGTTGAAAGATGCTTCGGGGAATAATTGCTGGGAAAGAGGATTCCCATTAATGGCATCTTTGCTGCTGTTTTTCAGGTAAAGTAGCCTGAATGTGTGATGAAATAAAGACTGAATGTCAGTTTTCGTATTTTCTTTATTGAAGACACTGTCTGCAATGCTTCAGTTGTCATCGCAAACATTTCCTTCAGATGTAATCATATTTTTTCCTTCTTTTTTTTGTCAACTTTGTCTCTAAAATCTCATAGGGATTAAATATGTCCAGAGATCTCAAATGGTGGTGGTAGTAAGAGTAATACAGATACTAGTATGTAGTATCTGTATTAGATATGAATGTATGAGATGTACTATATGCTAAATGTACTAGGTAGTATAGTTCACCCACCGATTAGAGATCCTTTGACACTTCTGCGCATGTCAGAAAAAGGACAATCCAATCTGATAATAGAGTAATCAGTCCTTATTGTGGGATGAGTTGTTTATTATTACAGGTCAGAAAATTAACTTCTCTTTTATGATTATTGTAGTTAACTATGTTTCTTGTATAACAGTTGGAAAATTTTACATATAACGCACGTGATTTCATGTGTTGGCGACCAATCCATACGTCCTTCATTTCTTTCTTCCCTTCAGCATGAATCGACTATTCTTGGCAAGATGCCAAGCAGAGACCTACAAATGGTGGCCGAACTATAATACAGGTACTAGAATCTGTTTGGCATTTGATAGAGGAGTTATTCTTTGAGAGGTGACAGATCATTGATAGCTTTGAGTTAAAAAAAAGATATATGCAGAGCTGTAAGGTTGTTGATTATGGTAGACTAAAAAGGCATCGTGAAGTACATTCCCTTGAACTTGAAATGAAAAAAAGTGCATGGTAAAAGATTCAGTAGTACAGCAGAAATTCTCAGTGGATATCTGAATGAAGCTATTATATCCCTAAGACTAATACATTTATTCCAGCTATGCTCCAGCACCATTATCTCATCCTTGTAGTGGTTCTCAGTAAGATCTGCAAAATGCCCCTCTACAGCTATAATCACCTCTTGATTCGAAGAAAAACGCTGACCAGCAAGGAAGAGTTTTAGTTTTGGGAAGAGATAGAAGTTAAATGGAGCCAAATCTGGGGAATAGGATGGATGTTCCAACAATTCATAGGGCAGATCCCTTAATTTTTCCATTCCCAAAACACCTGCCCAAGGTGCATTGTCCTGATGAAAGATGATTTTTTTTCTTCTGCAAACTGGGTGTTTTCTCACAAATTTTTTCGTCTAGTCTGGTTAAAAGATTGGAATTCAGAGATTTTCATGTGAGTGCATTTTTGATCTGCTGTGAGGAAGCGTGTCGCCCATCTTGCACAAAGCTTTTTCATATGCAATTCTTCATGCAAAATATATCCTACACATTCTTTTGAAAGTCTATAGTCTCAGCAATTTCATGCACTTTGACTCGCCAGTCATCCAGTACCATATCTTGCACTTGATCAATGATTTCTGGTGGTGTTATACGTTTTGGACGTCCTTCACGTGGATCATCTTCAAGGCTGGTACAGCCACGTTTAAACTTGGCAGCCCATTTCTTAACTGTTGAAAATGAAGGAGAAGAGTGCCCATAAATTTTTATGAACTTCGAATGAAATTCTTTTGCCATTAAACCTTCTTTTACAAAGAATTTTGTAAACGCACAATACTCAAATTTATCCCATGGATAAAATTGAGTATTGTGCGTTTACAAAATGGGATACAGACAACACTTTTGTTTCAGACAGTTGTATAAAGCAAATACTTGATGGAATGACTTGCAATTTCACAGGCATACTTATGACAGATGTATCAACTTAAAAAAAAAAAAAATCTTGCTGATAGTGTTGCCATCTATGGTCGAGGCTGAGAACTTTTCAGACCACCCTCGTATATAGAGGGGTATGCAAAATAAACTTGTAACATAGATAACGAGGATGTTTACTATCATGGTTTGGAGAGTAATGAATGGAGGAGCTGAGTCTAAGAGAAGGAAAGTGACCATTGTTGTGTTGCAGTGACCTAGCAAGTTCTTTACTAGGTGCATTGTTGTTGTTTTTAACATGTATATTAATGATACTAGAGGTTGGAAATTATAGTAATATACAATTATTTGTCATCATCAAATACCTGATGTACTCTTGGAGAAGGTACAGGATATTGTTAAACTGTGAATGAAATTTTTATGTATGTTTTGTTCTTCATTCACATTTAACATAACCTATCATATATTAAGCATGACTTGTTTAAAAATTATTTGTTAATCCCTTGCTTAAGAATTATTTTTCATGTATTATTCCTGAATTTCATCAGCTATTATTTGATTAAATAATTTTAATGTATATTTTACTATTGGAAGGACCCAGTGATAAATATCATTTATCTTATTTACTTTATTCCTTCAATAATATTATGAGAAATTATATGTATATAATTTAATGTACCTTATATATATACTGTAACATATATTTTATTATTATTAATTGTAAATGAAATGAAAGAGAAAATTAAGTAACTGTAATATTTTATTAATATTTTTCATTACTCAATGTAAAAGTATAGCCTTATGTAACATTAACGCGAATGTTTACGCTTTGTTCATTGCCATGGAGAGAGAAATAAAATGGAACGCGCGTGGTTAGACCGTGAGCTTCGATAACGAGGAGAGAAGAAAAATATATGAGTGGTAATATAAGAGAAAGGAAGAGAGAGTTTTGAAGCGGAAAAAAGGAAGGATATAAACAAGGGGGTGAAAGTAAATAAAAGGGACTGAAGGGCAGGAATTCAAGAGAGTAGTATTTAAAAGTGTGCTAAGACGAAGTGAAAACTTATAGATAGCTGAAAGTAAAGTCAGCAGTGACATTAATAGGGATTTGGTGCCGTATCTGGATAATTAAGGACTGGAAGGTTAATGAAGGATTCAGAATAGATCCAGTTAGCTTAGAATTACTACTTATTTCTATATTGCTTTTAGGAAGAATTGTACGGAGCTTAATTTGTTGTGAAGTAGTAAACAAGGATATCAATCTGCCCTATAGTTGCCGTCGAGAATTGTGAAGCGCGACAAATAATAATCTAGTTATGACCTTGAAGAATTCTTTTTAAATGTGTTCCATAGGTGTAATAAATATAATTTGAAGATGTACTCACATTAAATCTGACGTGCTGAAGATTAATTCCGGTAAGGACAGTCATATTTTATTGTTTCTGTGTATGAAGACTTGAGTGATAGTTCCATTTTGCTCATTCTAACATTTACTGTGGCATATCACCGAAGTTAGAAGTTAAAGATAATTTGCCTTGAAATAATATCTGCCGTGTTTAATGATATGATAAGTGCCAGCTGAGAGTTAAGTGTGGAGTATAACTGAGAAATATGAGCAAACTAATTAAACAAGAAATTCTGTTGTATTAATCTGAGTAAGGAATCTTGTAATTGAGAAAACTGCGAAACTTGTATGTGAAGATTTTTGAAGACTGAATTAATATGAATGATTTGACCCGATGTACTAACTTAATTGTAATGTCTCATTTTAGAAGCGGAAATTCATGTATTTGTCATATAACCTTATATTAAATGTTTTGTTTTATTAATTTCAATACTGTGTTTGCCTGATTCTTTTTTATTGCACCGTTCATAAATAATTCAAATCTTGCGGGAGCCTCAAGTGAAAAATATTGAATTTGGCCTGACTGAGTAAGGAGACTGCTAATTTAATTGAAAATTGATTCTACTATTTTATATAGACTAATCTAAATATAGGGTGGCGCAGTATAAATATAAATTTCTCTATATTTGTATTAGTGATCAATTGGCAATTAATAGATTTTATTAATAAGAGTACGTTACAACAAAATGGCGGATTCGAAACTAGAATGTACGTTCCAACAATATTATGATTGTAATCCATGAAAAGGTTACATCAGGATTCTCCAACTCAATTGGACCACGGGCCATTTGCTATAAAAGTGTATCTCAAGTGGGTTGCAAAAAATTTTCGACTAAAAAAACCTGCACTAATTAGAATCAAAGGAAAGTGAAAAAATGAGTATAAATAAATTGGAAAATTAATAACAAAAATCTATATTCTTGGGGAAGGTACAGGATATTATGATAGTAATCCATGAAAAGGTTACATAAGGAGTCTCGAACTCAATTGGACCACGGGCCATTTGCTATAAAAGTGTATCTCAAGTGGGCCGCAAAAAGTTTTCTACTAAAAAAACCTGCACTAATTAGAATCAAAGGGAAGTGAAAAAATGAGTATAAATAAATTGGAAAATTAATAACAAAAATTTTATTTATTCTAAGTCATTACAAGACATATAAAATAATAGTATAATGATTATGACAACTCAAAAAAAAAATAACAGTATAAAGAATACTTTTATTATATTAATATTTATAATAGATAGCATTTAATCCAAATTAAACCGAAATTAAATTTTATTTGAATAAATCAAATATTTCTATATTTATACATTCTAAAAAAAGTATAAACTCTCATTAATAACCATCACAAAAATTTACAGAGCCTCCTGTCAGTTCGAAATTTTTTATGTTTGTGTTGAAATAAAATACTTATATATATATATATATATATATATATATATTTTTTTTTGGTGGGGGGGTGATTTTGGAGAATTTTTTAAATGTTACTGAAAATATTTTGGGGAAAAATAATATTTTCAGGAAAAATAATATTTTAATATTATATATATATATACTTGCATAATATAATTATGGCAATTTAATTTCAGTATTTTATTTTTTTCCTGACACTTGACAACATTTATTATTAACCAGCCTGCCAAAATTTGGACTCAAAGATTGTGAGCGTACGTCCTTCATTATGGCAGAAAGGTTGACGTCGGTTAAACTTGATCTGTGGGCTATTTTGTTACATTTCATACATGAGAATAATTGTTCACATAAATAGGTGCTTCCAAAATAACATAGAATATTTGCTCAGTTTTGTATATCCGGATATTTTTGGTACACCAACTTCTTGGTATTTTGCTTTTAGAATGGAATCATTTTGGAAATCAATAAGTTCCATTTGAATACAAATAGGAGCTTTTTCAAAATTAAAGGAAAAAGATCTGTAAAAAGCGAAAAAACTTCTTACTCCTTAAAATCTTTAAATCGCCTGTCAAATTCTTCTTTTATCTTTTCTAGTTTGGGACACTATTGAGAAAAGGTAAAACTTTGATTCTTAATGTTTAACTGTTCACACATAGGAAAGTAATTTAGAATATTCTATTTTAAATGATTTTGAAATAAAACTAACTTATCTAAAACTTGCCAGTGCATCATACATGTGTGTGTGTTATTAACTGATCTTTCCCCTGAAGTTTCACATTTAAATCATTCAAATGTCCTGTAATATCAACTAAGAATGCTAGATCTCGTACCCATGTCTGATCATTAAGAAATGCAACATCATGATTTTTCATTTCTAGAACAATTTGATCTACTCTAAAACTAAAAAAAAAGCTTTTTAGAATCTTATGACAAGATAACCAATGAATCTCTGTGTAATAAGGTAGCCCTTCAAATTCTCTTTCCAAGTCTTTTAGAAATTGTGCAAACTGACGGTGATTGAGGCCTCTGGATCGGATGAAGTTCACAGTATTTGTCACAGGCTTGAGTATGCTGCTCATTTCCAACACTTTGGAGCACAGGATCTCGTGATGAATGATGCAGTGGAAAGATTGCAGTTTTGGAATGTCTGGATACATTTCCTTTAACTTTGCTGCAAGTCACGACACAAAAACCTTTATTTTTGCCTGTCATTGCTTGAGCACCATTGGTTGTCACTGCTACGAGCCTGTTTAGAGGAAGTTGGCATTTTTCAAAAATGTCTTCCCCTGTAGTGGCTCCATGGATGGGAATCATTTCCAAGAACTCTTCAGTAATATTCATATTGTCATCGCGAGCCCGAAGAAACAAAGCAACTTGAGCCACATCATGAATATCGAAACTTTCGTCAAATGCAATTGAAAAGCACTGTACGGTCGCGGATATTTCTTGCAACTGATCACACAGATTATCTGCCATTTCGACTATTCTTTCCATCACAGTATTTCTGGACAAAGAAATATCGCGAAATACTTGCACATTTTTGGGACATACATTTTTGGCTGCTTTTATCATACACTCCTTAACCAAGGAACTGTCACTAAAAGGTTTAGAATGTTTTGCCAATAAATAGCTGATTTCATAACTGGCTCTCACTGCTGATTCATTATCTTTCATAATTTTTGAAAATACTTATTGTTGGCTTTGAAGTGAATTCTTCATACTTCTTAATTTTTCTTCTCTCAATTTACCCTCAAAACGTGAATATTGTTCTTTGTGAATTTTATCGTAGTGCCTTTTTATATTATATTCTTTGTGACGGCACTAATTGTTTCATTACAAATAATGCACACAATTTTGTCCTTTGTTTCAGTGCAAAAGTAATTTAATTCCCATTTTTCTTGAAATTTTCTCCTCTCATCAGCAATTTTTCTTTTTCTTGTTGGCTTGGAAAGTGACATTGCCTCGGTGAATAAATATATTATTAATATTATTAACAATTTTTATAAAAATGCTTGAATAGAAACGCACAAAACTGTAGACCAGTGCACGATACCAAATAAAAATAAAAAATAATAATAAAAGGGATTCTCTCACTGGTAGGTTGTCGTCGAATCGTGCACACTGAATTGCAAATATCACTGAGTGACTGTAGCAGGCAATTATAAACTCATAGCTGGATTTCCATGAGTGCATATGCTGCGCGTCACGTGAACAGCTGGTAGCTAATAGAATTCAACTTTTTCAGTACGCTACCAGCAGCGTGCTATAAATTAACAGTGAAAGCATAAATATAGTTTATGATTGTTTAGGATCGGATCTAACATTGAAATTGCGATATAAATTTTTATTACTGCAATAACATTATAGCAGGTCGTTGCATTCTTATTGTAACTATAAATGTTGTATGAAAACGAATACATCGATACCCTATTTACTCGAATATAACTTGTACTTTTTTTCCCCAAAATTAAAGCTAAAAAATCATGGTGTGAGATATATATGGGGATTTTTAAAAACTAAAGTTTTTAGAAAAAAAACTGAAATTGTGAATGACTTACTAAGAATCTCCTCTTCGTTATAGCTACTTCTGGCCTCGAGTGCGGTTTCTTTGTGTGCATTGTCATCTTCTTTCCCATTATTCCAAGTAAATTTACAAGAAATTAACAAGATTTCAGATACTTAATGAATACCCTTCACGAATGTCTGAGAAGTCAAAGCAGAATGTAAAATAGACAGCAATGGTAGGCCAATAGAGATAGAACAGCTATGAAGATGTGGATATGATTGATGTGGTATTAATAAATGCTTGCGTTACCAAAACACAAAGTCAAGGCTACATTTTTGAGCTGAATGCTAATTCTCTTCAACCAAATTCCATATTATCTGAAACTGTCATAACAACATTCACTCTATATGTCTTAGTTTTAACACGTTTACGAATTTTATTGCAGCTTTGTGTTTGAGTTAGTGGGGCACTCACACACATCTAACTAAAAACAATAGATTTTAGTTAGATACTGTGTTTGCCGGTGAAACATATGGTTTTACTTAAGTCTAAACAGCATGGTTAATGTGGGGGGGGGGGGGGGGTAGACATGTGACTCATTAGTTAGTGCCGTTTTTATACCAGTTGTCTCTAATCGCACTCAGAAATATATTACACATGTTGAGAAATATATTACACAGACAGTAAATGTATCTGTACTTTATTCATGGAACAATAAAACTACTTGTTTTTCTTGCATTGCAGTATAATGGCAGTTGGGGAAGGTGTGTTGTTTATTACCGCGGGGAGCGAGTTATCGTCCCGAAGTGCAAGTGGTTAAACTTTATTTTCGTGTGCGATGTACAGTACATGCAAAACTTTTTAATTTCTTTTTTCATAAATAAAATCAAGGTACAGGGTGTGTGCATCATATGTGAGGGCGAGTTATATTCGAGTAAATACGGTATTTCTGTTTTATTATAAAAAGCAACCATCCTTTTTTTAAAATCTTTCCTTGAGGCATCAGGGGCTGCATGAAATTGCTTTGAGGGCTGCACGTGGCCTGCAGGCCGCTAGTTTGATACCCCTGGGTTACATCATTATTAACTTTCTATTGATAGTTTTCCTCCACATTTGTCTGTTATTTGACAAGATTCCAATATTATGAGATCTTATATTCTGGTCTTTTAAGGCACTTTTCACTATATTAGTCAGCTTAGACCTAGGTGACTAATACAGTGTTTTTTTGAGTGAGGAAAGGTTAGCAAAACAACAACAAAAAAAAAACATTTTGCTAACCTTTCCTTCATCTTTCTCATTTTGTTTAAATGTATTTTCAGCAGCTTTTTCCAAAGACCTTTCATACACAATGCTGACACCTCACTCCATCCTGCATCTGCAAGATTCTTTCCAAAAGTCTCTGCAGGTTTCTCATCCTTAGTAGCAGCAACAACGTGAGCAAAAGTAATTCCTAAATATTATGCTTTGAATATATCAGTAACATCTTGGTCCATGGATTGCATGTGTGAAGTAGTATTTGGTGACTGCATTAATGGGATGGCCTTTCTAAGTCATGGTAGTCATTGAGGACTGCCTGTATTCCTCCACCCAAGAGAGCACTATAATAAAATATTATTTCCTTTTGAATTACAGTTTGAATTGTTTCTACAACAAGTTAGTTCAGTGCTGTTTGTTTTTGAACATCCTATTTGGAAATCTAGTGAAATATTAATAGCTCTATAAATTATTTATTTACTTTGTTTTCTGGTGTTTACCCTGTTTTCTTTATTCCATGAAGTATCAATTAATAATATATATTAATTCATAATTTAAAAGTAAAAATAAAAATTTCTTTTAATATCACTCATTTTGTGAATTTCTTCTGGTGATATATAGTTTTCATTGCCTAAAATGACCCACTTATTGGAGACCTGAAGTGGTTTGACTCTTTAATGTAGCTCCCACTCACAAGATGTAAATCTAATATATTTGAGACCAAACATGAAACTTTTGTATCTCAAGCTACTTCAAGCCTCTAGTATGTGGGATGACAGATTCATACCCAATTAAATACATCTGCTGTTGTATAATTCTTTGATATATTGCCATCTCATGATGGCTATCAACAGGTTTGGTTATTTAGGGATTTCTTTGCAAATGAGGACATGGAGGAGGTCAGATGTACCATTCTCTGGAATGCTTCTCTCCCTATTGAGATTAGACTGAAGGTGTGCAGATTGCAAAGTTTAGTTGATAGGCAGAAAAAAGGATACATGAATAGAAACGTATAAGTTACTGAAGGAGATTCTTTAAAATTGAAAGAATCAATTTCTTTAAAACAGAAGAAATTTTTCAACATATGACAAGTAGGAAGAGAAGGATCACCATGCAGTTTGTATAAGAGTGCAAGTTTTTTGCTTGGAAGTTTCAGAATGATGGAAATGATATTGTGGAAGAAAAGCTTGGTGAAGAACCTGGATTCAGGCCAAATCGAGACTGTCAGGATCAGATCTTCACTTTCAGACAAATTTGTCTGAGGAGGTCTAGAGCACTTTTCAGTAAATGAATTTAAGGATAGGCATTATATGAATAACAGTAAGTTTGGGCCTCATGTAATGAGTTTTCATATTCTATCTTTTGGCAATGTTACATTGCAATCATCAGGGATCACAAAATCAGTTATGTGCACACAGACACTGGACAAATGAGGCTGAAGAATGGCCTCCCTCGATGATTCTCTGACTTCCTGGAGGTGTCAGAGATGTCTCTTAATAATAATAATTACTAATCTGCCTGGACATAGAACCAACAAAAGTATTTTCACCTGCCTCATTGTAGGTATCTTCAGTATGAAAACTGGAACAAAAGCAACTATATGTGACAGAAGAATTAATATGTCTTACTAGACATGTGATCATGACTTTTAATTGCATGCCATTGTCTGTTTCTAAGCGAAAACCTAAAGAGATATAATTAAAAAACATCTTTGGTGTGTAGTTTTAAGCATTACTACCCTTCCACAGAGAGGTTCTGTCAAGCCTACATTAGAATCTTGTAGTAATGGTTTACAAAGTATATTATGTTGAGATGATAAAGTAATTGGGTGTTATGGTGTCATCATTCTTCTTCTGTATGGCAACTTACATTTCAATTAACAGACAGTGAACCCAATTATATTTGTATAAATCAAATTTAATTGCATCTGTAAATGAATATAATATAAATGAAACAGCATATATTTGATTTAACAGCATTCTCACCAAGGCTCAAAAGTGTAAGCCAGAACTTCTGGTAAGAATATGCATCTAAATAGCAGTTAAAATTTTTTCACCTGTTCATTGTCAGTTGTAATAGTGTCATGTCTTTTATTTGATTTATAATCTTTCCTCCCCCCTCCCTTTTTTTTTTCTCAATTAACTTTCAGTGGAATCAAGATTGTGTTGCATTTCTGTTACGCTTAATGTATCAGTTTGGAGTTGGAGGTGCCGAAGGGGAAATTGGCATTGATGACAATATGGAGAGTGGAGAAGTTCCTCGTAAAAGAACGAAACGAACAAGAAAGGGCAGCTCTGATAAACTCCTTATACCAAAATTAAATAAGGTATATGTATTGTTTGTTTAGAAAATATTGTCATTTCAAAATGCATGAAGTACTTGATAATGTGTTTTTATATGGTAGAGTTTTATTATTTTTTTATATATGTTTATAGAATCAGCAATAAAATTATCAAATTCTTGATAGTAATATATTGTGACTGTTAAATATGAAAAAAAAAATTTGATTTTTTCTTCTTGAGTGATGAAAAGGAAAATACTAATAAACAGTATTGATTAGAGAAATGGTTGTTGCAATCTTACTGGATTGTACTAAATTATTTATGAGCATGAATTCCAAATTGTGTTGATTCATAGCAGTGAAAACAATAATTATATCATACAGCAAAAGCTGATCATTGATATTTTGTACAATATCTGATGGTATTCCTCCCATTGTATTCAAAACTCGTGCTCTGAAACTAATGCCACTCTTGTGGCATTTCTACACTGTCCCATTCTTAGTTGTTGGAGGGGGGGGGTATCAATCTTTTTATCTTCCATTGAGTTTCACCATAATTCTCACTAAAATAATGGAAAACTATTATTTTAGTAAACTTCTTCACTATTTGGTAAGCCTACATTTAATCATCAACGACCAGTATTGATTCTACCACTCCTCAGTCGACAGCAGTGTGTTGCCTTTTTCAACAGATGCCATAAGGATTCAAGAATGAATGTAAACTTTCATTCTTAATATTTTAAAGAAACATTCTTCTGAATCTAGAATAAGATCCTTTCTCAGTGATCTTTTGCTGCTAGCAAAATGCCCCAAATTCAGTTGTGTCACATTGTCTTTTCCTTCTGTTCATCAATAGTCTTATCTTACTAACATCAAAATAGTCCATGTAGTGCAGTTGGTATTGATGATGTCCTTTATTTGAAAAGATCTGGGTTCCCATCTAGGCTGTGTGAAGAACACTTTTTTTTTTTTTTATGTGCATAATGAAAAACATCCTGACAAAACTGTAGTTGAATTGGTCGGAATGTGGCAGTGTTTTTCATCATGCTGAATGGACAAACCAGGCAGAAGAACACACACACACACACAGTTAACATGCATAATGCACTGGTTTGACAGCATTAGATGCAATTCTGCTACTGCAATCTAAATAACAATAACAATTGACTTCAAAATCTACCAATATTTTGATATATTATTATTATTACGCAACCCCTCCAAGGGAGTCCATGGACTCACCGAGGAAGAGCATCTACTCTACAACTCTCCATCACTACACCAACTGCAACTACTTTCATCATCTACACCAACGGCATCTACCCCCGACCACTAGTATTTCTTACAGACAATCACAAACATCCATGCCCACAGCAGGATTTGAACCCGCAGCCTTTTAACTGGTGAGCGGATATGCTAACTACTCAACCAACTAGGCCGGGTAGTATATACTAACCAAGTATTCAACAAATTATTTTGAAGCAAAATACTGACATGTTTGTTAGTATTTTGCTTCATATTATACAGTACTCCAATTGATTAATAATATTCTAAATGCCTAGATCACGACCTATTATTCAAGATGCTTATATCCATAACATTTTTCAGTGAGATGAGCATAGTCTAATTGATGTCATTCCAACTGATAACACACAGTCCTATCTTTCTTGGAAAAAATATCTTGCTTTGCCTCCCATTGCCTTTGATAATATCTGAATTGACACAAACAAACGTCCTCTGTAGATTTGTTAGTTTCCAAAAAATGTTTGTCCTCTTCTGGCCAAAAGACACTATTTTAAAACAGATTACAAGGTCAGTTAAGTAGGATTTCATTTGTATATTTTGTAGACAGAAACTTCTGTATAGTTTGCTATATTATTATGGCATGTTCAGGAAGATTAAAAAGACTAGGAAAATGTACAATAAAAGTTCTTGGAACTCCTAACAACAGTAAGTTTTCAAAACTGTAACATTATAACATGAATTGCTCACGTGAATCATTTGACATATTATATTGTTATGTGCAACTCCATGGAGTCCATAGATTCATCAAGACAGGCATAAACATTATGCCAAGCACTATCCAGCATTCGCACAATATCTATTATACTTTCCTTTGAACTCATTTATTGTCATGGCACCCACAACAGTCTCTGCCATCCTGTTCCATTCATTCACCACTGTCCGAGCAAAAAATCTAATCTTCACACTCTTGCTCATTTTCCAAGGTTGCCCATATTCTCCCACCACCAGACCTTTTCTGAGAAATTTCCTGTATATTAATCCTCTAAAAATTCTTCAGTAATTTGTGTCTGAGTCATATCACCTCTTTTTCTGCCCATCAGTCAATTTCTGCCAATCAGTCCACAGACCTACCACCATCTGGTCACTTGCCTCTGGATACTTTCCTCCTCCCCCAAGAAATTCAGGTGACCAAATCTTGCACACTAGTCAAGGTGGGATCTCTGCTCATCAAGGTGTTCTTTGGTAACCAAGTAATATGAGTGACTAAAACAGCTTTGAGCTGTTTTAGCCACTTTTGGAATATGCCCTCCCTCTAAATTTCAACTCCCTATCTACTAACATCTCCAAATCCATATCTACTAACATCTCCAAATCCCTGGCTTCATCCATTTCCTGGAGTACAGCTCCATCAGTATGGTACACAGCTGGTAATCTTTTCACTTCAAAATACATAACCTTACACTTTGCCACATTAAACTGACATCCATTCTCCTTTACTCATACTGGCAGTCTATTTAAATCACCTTGCAAAATTTTAACCATCTTATTGACTATTGCTGTACCTAATTTTCATAACCAGAAAACAACTGAATACTTCCTCTCAGATCATTTCCTATCATTAATGTATAAATTAAGTAGTGGCCAAAGAACAGAGCCCTGCAGCATGCTATAAACCTCTTATCCACCTTGGTTACAGCTGAAGTATATGGTTATACTATCAGAGTTCAAAGGAGCAATTCTAAAAAGTTATGTGGATAAAAAATAATTTAAAATAATTATTAATTTAAAAAACAAACGACAGAACTTATGAACACTTAATAGTGATCACTTTCCAAAACTTCGATATTGGCACAGAGTCTGATTCCTTGAGGTTCAGACAATTTTGTAGTGTTGCACATGTTTCAAGGAAAAAATGATCAAATTTAAACTTACTGGAATGAAGAATATAACATAGTCTTGATGTTCTTCAAGGCAGAAGGCCAGTCTATCTAAAATAGCAAAGCTGACATGAGCAGGTATCTGGTAAGGAAAGAGGTGGTAATGTATCCTTTGTAGATGGTAAGAAGGAAGACAGTTTTCGAGATGGTTTGAAGGAAGCGTATAGATTGAATTTATGAAGAATCTATGCTATTTGTTCTGAGATTCCTTTAAGGTAGGGTATTGAAATTCTTTTCACAAGATGTAGTCTGGTAGAAGGATGATAATTATCAATAATTTTTTGAATTGTAGTTTTGCTGTATCCATTATATATCAGAAGAGAAGATCACATGAACTCTATGTACAAGACTCTTGATAATACCTATCTTATCTTCTCTGATGAATGTATCTGCCAGTAAAGGTTGACTTCTGATAAACTAAAAATTCAACATGACGTGTGGGATTATGAATTATTAAGGTAGTTGGTTAATGAATTCACATTCAATTGAGCATGATGTTATACTTACAACAGTGTAATGTTATATGTTATAATTGAGGAAACGTAGGTTAATCATAACTGTAAAAAAAAAATAATTAAAATTTAAAAAAAAATAATGATATGTTATTCCAATAAGACTTTCCCTTATTTTAGATGAGGATAGGTAGTCATTCCAATTCAAGTTCAGGCAGTGAATCAAGGCCTCAGTACTCTCTTTAACCTCCTAACCGGCCATGATGTCTATAGACATCCAGCTATATCTGGATATGATTCTTTAAAACCCATTGAATAACATGAATAAGAAGTGCAATTTGGTCTCACTATTTCATCCACCTCATTGGTAGGGAGGTTAAACAAATGTTCAGATTTGTACTGACAACGATGTAGTACGTGCTTCTCAGACCAAAGAATATTGTGATCTGCATCTATCCCGTATTAAGCCAAGCCAGATTTATCGGATTTCCTGTGGCAAATACACTACTCGTGTTCTTTTATTCTCTTTTCTATTGAGTGTCCAGTTTGTCCAAATTAGGATAGATGGAGTCACAAGGAATTTGGTATTCATTAGAGAGAGAGACATTGGTGAGTGTTTATTTTTTGAAGAGGGGAAACAAGTTGATAGTTTATTGATAGGTGTAAAAGTAGCCACTGAATTGTATTTCTTTAGAATCTGGAAATTGGTTCTGAAACACCTGGGATGTATGGGATTGGAACTTGACTTACTGTTTCCTTGCTATTAAGTTTGTAGGAGTCAAACAGACATTGTGTATTCCTTTCTGAGAGGCTATTTAATTTCCTATATTGTTTGATATTTAAGAGTTCTTCCTGTAATAGATGAGGAGCTGAACAAATAGTGTTAGCACGTCAAAATAAAGATTTTATAATTCCTGTCTTTTGAGAAGGATGGTGCACTAATTGCTGAAGAATGTAGCTTCCAATGAAAGTGGGCTTTAATACACTGATGTAGTTAAATCACCTGATGGTGAGTGGATGAGAAGAATGTCTAGAAAGAATAATTTGTTGTCTCTTTCAATATCCATAGTGAGTTTAATATGTGGATTCAAGGTATTTATGGTAGCTATAAATGTTGATAAAGTTTCTTTATTGTGAGGCCACAGAGCAAAAATGTTATCAATATACCAAACCCAAAACGAAGATTGAGGGTGTATGGATTGGATGACAAAAGGATATTTTATAGATATTCTAAATAAAGTTGGCGAGAGCAGGAGAGAGTGGACTTCTCATGGCAGTTCCCTCCATTTGGCCCTAGAACTTGTTTTGACAAACAAATATCCAGAATGAATTACGAAGTCGAATAGTTTTACTATATCCTGTGGAAATAATTTAGAAAGTAGCTGTTGATGTCTCCTTTAGCAGTACATTTGTGAATAGGGAATTTATATCGATGCTCACTATAAGGTCAGTGGGTTGTATGGAAACATTTTTCAGTTTATCAAAGAAATCTGAAGAATTTTTTATAAATGAGTGGAACTTACCAGTATCAGATTTCTGTAGGTTTGCTAAAAATTTGGCTATGCAATAAGTAGCAGAATTTTCATAGTGTACAATTGGATAGAGTGGAGTGTCTTTCTTTGGTGAAAAAACCTTGGTGTTCTTGCAAAATAAGTTTTTTTCTATGGTGTCTGCATCTAGACTTATAACTTTGTCTAGATGGGAGTTTAATTTCTTAAGATCTTTTTAGGCACTGTGGCAAAATCATGTCCTTTTGAAAGAATAAATGTTTCACTTTCAATTACTGGGTGTCCTGAGGTGTTAACTACCCAATTGTCTGGAACTGAGCGAGGAGAGATTTTGTTTTAGCAACAAGGCCATTGAATTTATGATTTAGATGTTGGTTATATTTATTAAATGAACTTTGTAGAGAACATTTAGCATAGTAAGAACTATATTGGAAAGTTACTTGTATAGTTGAAGATAAAATTCCGGAGCTCGACAACAAGACATATATTAATCACAAGTTCGTGTTTAGCTGCTTGGAGTTGATTGCAGACAAGAGAGATAGCTTGCATTCAGGTAGATGTTATAAGCACCTGGGGATTTTATTGCTTCCTTCAGTTTTGCAAAGCTTAGAACAATCTTGAAGTCATTACAATTTTTTTAAAATGGCAATCCTAGCTTGCAGCTCACCTTCTCATACAAGATAGTTTTCCAAGTTTTACCAGTCATTATATCTTCTTTCCTGTGAAGGATATGAATTTGTTCTTTTAGAGAAACTTGTGCCATAGTTACATTACTTATTTATACAAAAACACAACGCATAGATAAAACTATTTATTTGTTTACCAGGCCAGATATTTCGGTCTGAAACTTACAGACCATCTTCAGTGGCTGTGAAGGTCAATTACAAGGTAGAATGCAAACAATGGATTGATTTGAAACAGAAAAGCCACATGATGTTATACTCATAACAGCATAATGTTATAACTAAGGAAACATAGGTTAGTCATAACTGGGGGAAGAGATTAATGATGTATTATTCTAATAACTCTTTCTTATTATTATTTGACACCTCCAAGGAGTCGAGGACTCATTGAGGGAGGTCACTTACTCTACAACTCTCCATCTCCACCACTCAAACCTCATCCAACATCATCCACCAACTGCATCATCTACACCAATGCCGTCTACTGTCCATCACCACTAGTATTTTTACAGACAATCACAAACATCCATGCCCACGGCAGGATTCAAACTACAGCTTTTTGGCTGGAGAGCGATAAAGTTAACCACTCGGCCAACCAGGCCATCTGGTTGGCCGACTGGTAAGCATATATTTTAGATAAAGATAGGCAGTCATTCCAATTCAAGTTCAGAAATATTTCAGACTAGAATTTTTCCGATATTTTATAAATTTGAATGACTGTTTATCTTTATCTAAAATATGGAAAAGTCCTATTAGAATAACACATCATTAAATTGTTTACAGTTATGATTAACCTACAACTGTTTATGTTTCAAATCAATCCATTGTTTGCATTGTACCTTGTAATCAACTGTAAATGCCATCGAAGATGATCTGTAAGTTTCAGACCAAAATATCTGGCCTGCTAAACAAGTTTTATCTAAGCCTTGTGTTTTCGTGTAAATGAGTAATGTGTCAGTGAGAAGATTGTGCAGGAGGAATGGTGTGCAATTTATAGATATATAGATTGAATTTGATCAACGAAGGGACTTACAGGCCTGACAAACTACATTTAAATGGATTTGGTGTGAGAGCTTGGAAGTGCAAAACCAGAGAAACTAGAGATTGTATTTCAACGTCCTCTTGTACCCCCCCAATTAGCCTTGGGTGTAATATCATTACCAACCCAGATGACCATACATATGTTTGATTCCCCCCCTCCCCCCAATCTTTATCTAATTGGGGGGTACAAGAGGACATTGAAATACATGTGCATGAATGCCAGAAGTATTAGGAATAAGGGAGAGGACTTTTTGGCATTGGTCAGCTCGACTGTCCAAAACCTTTAGACATCAGTTAGACCTAGTTGACAGAAAATGGTGTAGTTACAGAGATACAGTGTAAAGAGTCATCCTGTATCCTGCTTGTACATTCAGGCAGGTTAGTGGAATTAGAGAGAGAACCTAGTGGTAGTGCACCTTCAAAATTTGCCAACATGTGGGGAACACTGAAATCTGACCAGGTGACATATAGTTATCCTTATTCCCATTCTTAAAAAAAAAAAAAAAAAAAGCAATAATTTTAGGACAATTAGCCTTATTAACCACCCCAGCAAATATTTTTGGACATCTTACGCTCATGTATTGAAGCAAAAATGGAATTCCATTTTTCACACTTTCAGGCTGGATTAGAAAGAACAGGAGTGCAATTGACCATTTATTTGCACTCCATATCATTGGATAAAAATATGTGAAACATAATAAAGTAATGTGCCATAATTTTATTGACCTACAAGAGAGACTTTGATTTTATTTGGCATGATGTCCTTTGGAAAATTCTGCAACATTATGGAATAGATAACAAAATAATACGACTGACTGAATCCCTGTACTCATCTTCTGAAATGATGGTTGAAATGAAAGGGAATTATTGCACTCCCTTTCCAATAGAGCAGGGCGTGAGACAGGGATGCGAATCATCACCAATGTTATTTAACTTCTTCCTTGAATATGTTGTAAATGAAGCCATGGAGAACTGTGATATTAGAGTGGCAGTAGGAGGAAGAAGAAAACCATCTAAAGTTTCGCTGATGATGTTGATTTTCTAGCAGAAAACAAATCGGACCTTCAGGAAATCACCACAAAATTAGCTTATACTCTTAAAAAATATTGGCTTAGCCATAAGTACCCAAAAATCAAAAACAGTGACAAATATCTGTGCTTCTGACCAAGTAGGAAGTGCTGTAGGAGAACTGAAAAAAATCTTAATTCAGGATACATCCATAGATCAGTTTAAATACCTAGGCAATATCTTTAATAATGATGGCGCATCAAGACAGGATATTAGAACAAAAATTGCAAAAAAAAAAAAAAAAGCATTCCAAAAACTAAAATCACTAGGAACCGATAACAAGCTTACAATTACCAATGGATGCCCTATTAACATACTAGATAATTCAGTACTTCTGTATGGAAGTGAAACTTGAACCTTCCTAAAAGAAGATGAAAAAGACTGGCATTTGAAATGATGCTGTAGACAACTCCTAAAGATATCATACACTAATCACATCCCAAATTGACATTATTCACATTTTATAATTAAGTGACAGTGGAACTGGATAAAGATTGGGGGGGGGGGTTGCAATCAAACATATGTATGGTCACCTGGGTTGGTAATGATATTACACCCAAGGCTAATTGGGGGGTACAAGAGGACGTTGAAATACAATCTCTAGTTTCTCTGGTTTTGCACTTCCAAGCTCTCACACCAAATCCATTTAAATGTAGTTTGTCAGGCCTGTAAGTCCCTTCGTTGATCAAATTCAATCTATATATCTATAAATTGCACACCATTCCTCCTGCACAATCTTCTCACTGACACATTACTCATTTACATGAAAACACAAGGCTTAGATAAAACTTGTTTAGCAGGCCAGATATTTTGGTCTGAAACTTACAGATCATCTTCGGTGGCATTTACAGTTGATTACAAGGTAGAATGCAAACAATGGATTGATTTGAAACATAAACAGTTGTAGGTTAATCATAACTGTAAACAATTTAATGATGTGTTATTCTAATAGGACTTTTCCATATTTTAGATAAAGATAAACAGTCATTCTAATTTATAAAATATCGGAAAAATTCTAGTCTGAAATATTTCTGAACTTGAATTGGAATGACTGCCTATCTTTATCTAAAATATATGCTTACCAGTCGGCCAACCAGATGGCCTGGTTGGCCGAGTGGTTAACTTTATCGCTCTCCAGCCAAAAGACTAGGTTTGAATCCTGCTGTAGGTTTGATGATTACACCCTGATACTGCTGGACTTTACAAAGACATTTCACAGAATACCACATGGAAAACTGTTACAAAAGTTGGAGCAAATGGGAATGGATATGAAGCTAGTAGCATGGATATGGGGGATGGCTGATGGACAGATACCAGAGAATAGTATACAGTGGAGTGGAATCTAGGAGAATGATGGTGGAGTACCTCAGAGTTCTGTATTAGAGCCACTATTTAATTTGTATATCAGTGATGTAGGGAAAGATTTAGGGGGGGGGGACGATTGTTTGCTGATGATGCAATTTAATCTATTTCAATTTAAACACTTTATTTAATAATTTAAATAAAGTGGCTCTGTGGGCAAAGGATAATGACTGTCAATTTAATGTTGCAAAATATAACCTTTTGCACTTCAGATTGAAAAGGTTACGTATGGTGTCTCATATTTGATGGTCCTGCTGGATTGTAGGAAAGTGATGAGGCTTGGCTATATTAGTGGACAGAGAGATGAAGTTCAGATTGCATATTCGGGTTGAAAAGTTTACATACAATGTATTATATTGATGGTACTGAATTGCAGGGAATTGAGGATATTGATGAACAGAGAGTTGAAGCTCAGATTGCATATTGAAAAAGTTGGTAAAAATAGTTCAAAGGATAACTTGAATGCTGAAAAATGTGCTTACAAGGAATGTTAGGGAAGTATTATCTCCTTTTCTAAGGCTATGATTCTGTCATATCTTGACTTCTGTGCACAGATTTGATCACCTGGATTTCTTGGGGATCAGATGGAGTAGAGTGGATTCAGTATCGAGTGACTAAGAGAATAGGTTGAGGGTGTGTGGTTTACAAAGTTTAGTTGATAGATGGTAAATTTAGAGAAGACATCCTAGAAACTTATAAGATATTAAAGCAGTTTTATAAAATTAATGCAGAGGAAATTTTTCAATATATGACAAATAGAAAACTAGGGATCATCTGTGGAAACTGTGTGGTTAGAAAGGGTATGCTGACTAGATTTTTTTGCACGAAAAGTGGTGAATGAGTGAAATGAATTGCCTGAATTAGTTATGAGTTATTGTACAGTGAATGACCTATGAGCATTATGATAGGTTTTGTGTACATGATAGTTTGGATTTCTCTCATTGAGGGAAACCCAAACTATCATGTAGGGAAAACCATATGACTCCATCAAGATACTTTAAAATAATAAGAATAATTTCCCTATTCATACATGAATAAATGATGATAATCCCTGACAATGACTCTATGACAGAGATGAAATATGCGATCTGATAAACTTGTATTTTATTGTTCCTCTGTGTAGTATGTAGTATTCATTTCATTAAACTTAATGATTGTGTGTAACTTCTTAGTTATATTGAAAGGATTAACAGTATCTGCAGGAATATACTAGTGGCTTAAACCAGAGCTTTCAAGACTGGAAAGGTGCTTTTTATCTGAAAAATTTCATAGCTGACATATATGGCAAGATTTTACTAAATCTTGGCATCATATTTGATGGTTAGCAAGTAAAATCTCTCTTTAGCTCCAGACATGGATCTTCTTATCTCCAAGTTACACAACTTCCACTTATCTTCAAGGCCTCTAAAGAGGCAATGTAATACTGATTTAAAATCCAAGGTATTTTCTTCAATGGAATCTGAAGCTTATTGGGATCTTTTTTTTTTTTTTTTTTTCATATTTTTACCCAACGTAATCTTTTTTCTTTCCTTTCCTTTTTTTTTTTGGTGGGGAGGGGAGGGGTTCTAGTTTGAAAGGTAAGTACATAGATGAACAGTGATTGTAAACTGAGTTATATTATTTTCTCCAAAAGGCATTCTGCTGTTGAGCAATTCTGATTTCACTGGAATCCTATTGTTCTATGCTAATGTTCCTTTAATAGTTTGGGAGATAACTAGAGCACAGACATCCACATCTTTCTATCAGCAGAATAGAATTTATGTCTTGATGACAGTGACATAGGAGAAAGCTCTGTCTTTATCTTCTCATCATAAAGATGATACCTAAGTTTCTGATGGGTGTATAATTGTCAGAGCCTTTTTCTCATCATTATCATCATCATCAAATTACTGGCATGTACCCTCAGTGGGTGTACAGCATATGATGATAGTACTACATGAAAAAGTTACACCAATTCTAACTCCCTATCAACAATTTTTCTCCAAATTAATCTGCTATCTGTCAAGACCTTAACATTATCATATCTTATATTTCTGTCTTCTGAGACACATCTTGGTTTCTCTCTGAGTCTTTTTCTGCTTCACTGACAAGGAACTTGTTTTTCTAACCTTTCCTGTCCCATTATATCTAAGTGGCCATACTACCTGAGATTGGATCTGCTAACACATTCCTGAATGCTAACAATGTCAAGTTCTTTCCTAATATCCTCATTTTAAATAAGATACTGCAATTGATGCCATCTGTTCACTCCCCTAATTTTTCTCAGAACTTTCATATCTGTGGTCGCCAGTCCTTTATCAAGTATTTCATTTCTAATGCTCTCTCAGATCCAAAAGTTAGAATTGGTTTGAACACTGTCTTGTATTCAGCTAATTTAGTGTTTTGACTAATTTCTCTCTTATTCCATATGAATTTGTTCACTTTACTTCCTACGCCTCCAGCTTTTGTGAATTTTGTTGTCTATTTCCATACTTAATTTGCCATCTTCAATAAACATTCTGCCTAAATAGCTAAAATATTTTACTTGTTCTGTAGGTTTTCATTCAGGAAGTAGTTGATTTTTTTTCCCCTAATGTTTTTGCCTATTTTCACTGTCTTTGTCTTTTTATTGCTGAATTTTATACCAAATTTATTACAGCAGTTATTCGGTTTAGTCAGGAAAACCTACAGACTTGTTCTGAATTCATTTAGAAGTATAACCTTATAAAGAGCTAAGATTAACATTTCCAATTCTGATGTCAGGTTTAATACCACTTCATAATGCAATCCATGTAGATGATAAATAACAGTGGAGGTAATGTGCACTCTTATTTCACACCTGATTTAACATCAAACTATCTTCCTGTACATCCTTCATTTGTGACTGCTGACTTATAACTGAAATATAGGCTAAGTATTGTTTGATATAATGCTTCATTTACACCACATAACTGTAATGTTTTGAACAGCTTTTCTCTTGATACGTTGTTCTGTGTCTGTTTCAGATCCACAAAACTTAAATACAGATTCTTGTTACATTCCTATGAGATTTCATCATCAAATTCCTGCCATGTACCCTCAAGGGGGTGGATATGATAGTACTACATGAAAAATTTACATCATTACTAACTTCCTAACAAAAATTTTCCTCCAAATCAGTCTGTTACTCGTCAAGACTCCAGAGGCAGAGTCCGACAAGGTTCAGTAATGAACACGATGTTCAAAATCCAATATTGTAATAAGACGCTCCTAAAGAGCTGAGATTCTTTCATCTCCCTAACACATTGTCAACTCTAACATTTGTGTAACAGAAAATCACAAAAAATCTCCTCAGAGTCGTCTTTCTGCATTTCGATTAGTAGCTCATATTACCTTGCAGCCAAGGACTCACTTTTTTCTTTCTTTCTTTCTTCCCCCCCCCCCCCCCCTGTGTCTGTTCCAGATCTACAAAACTTAAATACAGATTCTTGTTACATTCCTATGAGATTTCTCAACTGTTTGTCTTAAAGTGAAAATCTGATCTTGACAACCTCTGTTTAGCCTGAACCCAGCTTGTTCTTCTTGAAACTTTCATTCGACAGCTTTTCTCAGCTATTTCTCAAAGCATACTTGCATAAATCTTACCAGGAACATTCAGTAGGGTTTTATTTCCCTTTTTATCGATGTTACTATAACTGCTCTACTCCAGTCCTCTGGAAATCCTCTGCCCAAGCATTCTGAATCTAAAACTTTTATACCTCCATATTTGAACACTTTTGGTTGAATATCATCTCTTTATACTGCTTCCCACATCATGTTTTTGATGGTTTTTTCCACTTTATATTATTATTGGTATGTACAGGTGCCTCTATGGAATCCAAAGACTCACTGGGGGAGATCCAAACTATCCACACAATCTATTATACCTATGCTTGAACCCATTAACAGACAAAGCACTCACAACTGACTAGGCAACCTATTCCACTCATTCACAACACTACAAGCAAAAAATCTAGTCCACTGCTAACCACAACCTTATTCAACTTACTGGGATGACTGCTTAATCTTCCCCTTTCAGCCAAGTGCTGAAACATTTCCTATGTATCAATCCTATTAAACCCTTTAAGTAACTTAAATGTTTCTACCATATCCCCTCTTTTTTTTTTGTCTGTCAACTAACTTCTGTAATCCACACACCCTCAATCTGTCCTCATAGGGCACATTCCAAAGAGAACTCACCATCTTGGTCACTCGCTTCTGTCTTCTCCATCACTTTCTTATCCCCAAGTGAGTACAGTAATCCAGATGTGGAAGTATCAAGGCCTCATAAGGAGGAATAAAAACTACCTTATCTCTACTTGTTAACGTGTTCTTCAATAGCCAAGTAATTTTATGGGCTACCTTAGCAATATGTCCACTAAACTTTACTTGTTGTCCACCCTTAAATCTCTAGCTTCCTCTATTTTGTGCAATACAGTGCCGGCAATGTGATACATAGCATGTAATCTATTTATTCCAAAATGCATAACTGTACATTTTTTCACATTAAACTGATACCCATTATTTTTTGTATATACTGGCAGCCTATTTAAATTGTCTCGCAAGCTCTTCACATTGCCTTGATTTTGTGCATCATCAGCAAACAACTGAAAATTTCCTTTCATGTTATTTGATCTATCATTTATGTACAAATTAAACAGCAATGGTCTCAGCACTGAACCTTGCAGCACACCACTAGTTGCCTGTTTTTGCCTAAATTCTTCCCCCTCCATATATCCACTTTTTGATATCTGTCCAGCAGCCATCCTTTTATCCATTTAACCAGTGTCATATCCATCCCTATTTGTTCTAATTTGCATAACAGAGTTCCATGTGGTATTCTGCCAAATGCCTTTGCAAAATCCAGCAGAATCATCATGTATCCATTTCCTTTATCCAACTCTGCAGTTACTCTATTATAAAAAGATGATAAATTACTGAGGCATGGCCAACCCTTCAGAAAGCTATGTTGCTCCTCATACAGAAACACATTTTTTATCCACCCATTCTTGAATTCTCTTTTTGACCAATTTTTCCAGTCCTTTTTACGACCACACTTGAGATACTGATTGGCCTATAATTGTTACTGCAGTCTTACAGCCTCCCTTATGCAAGAGAATTATTTTCTCCTCTTTCCACTCCTCTGGAACTCTACCATAGCTGAGAACCTAGTCAGAGGCATTGCCAGTTCCTTTGAACAGTCTCACAAAATCTGAGCTGATATCTTTCATTGAATCCAACAGCTGTATTTATATTGAGATTCTACAGTATCCTAAGAACCGGCAATTCATCCACCTCAACTCTCACATCAGTGTCTGTAACACATGTAACCTCACTTTGATGATATACACTTGCATAGTGGTCATTCAGTAACTCAACTGTTTTATCTGCTTCTGTCATCTCATCATCATCCATTAAGGTTAATCTTCCATAGTCTGCAGCTCAGGTTTAATGATATTACTCATCCTTCTAACTGCTATCTGATTAACCCTCCTTACCTTCAACTTAATATTGCTTCCTCTAGAATACCCCCTTAGCTATCTTCCATGCACTACTAACATTCTTCCCTTGCAGTGTTTAATGCCATGGCGCATTCAGGCTTCCTCCTAAGCTTGTTATAATCACCTACATTGTAGTTCTGCATATACCCCTTATTGACAGAATATTTGTCATGTTTTACAGTTCTCAAGTCAAGACCGCATGGTTACTTTTGCCAACCAGAGGCAGTGTGGCTAGCCACCTTGGTTATGGATAGCTCTTCTGATCCTGTGACCAGGTCCAATACTCTCACACCCCCTAGTTCTCTCCATCACATGCTGCCTCAAGTAATTTTCTCTCAGTAGGTGTATAAATTCCATTTTCTTTCAGCTGTGTGATCTTTCTTTCTTTCTTTCTTCCAGTCTTTATCTCCATTGTTGAATTTCCCCATAATAATCATTCGACCTGCACTCATTATACTGATTTGGCCAGGGGGTTCCACAGATCATCTGTGGAACCCCCCTGGCCTATAGCAACAACCAAATATATATTTTGTCATACTGGCCTTGATCTCACACTAGGGTGCCTCAAATGAAAAGCCATCCTCCAGCCTATATCCTGTTCTTTTTGGCTGCAATTCATCAGCATCATCAGCAGTCTTCCCCTTTCCCCCATCCTCTTCCATCTTCCCTGAAAATGCTAAACTCTTCACATTCTATCCCTGTAACTACACTGTCTGATGTTAGTCAAGTCTCACTAATGCCTATAATCTCTGGCAGAGTTGCACTAGCCAATGCTAAAAACTCCTCCCTCCTGTTTCTGATACTTCTGGTATTAGTATATAGAAAGTGAAGCATCCCTTTAGGATCCAAATCCCCTTTCTTCCTGAATTGACTACCTTATTCAATATTTTTGCTTGAGTGACTATTTTTTTGTAATTAGTCATTCTCATATTCACTTCACACAAACTTACCTGCTTCCACCCTAATTGCTTAAGTTTTCTTGAATTCGCACTTCAGCATGCTCATTGAACAAAGCTCTCTAGACGCCTAACACCAAAATCATTTAGACGTAGTCCATTAGCATTATACAAATCCTTCTTTTTGAGAAACACATACCACAGATCCACAAATCCTATATCATTCCTTCTGCACAACCTACATATTGATTCATTTTCCAGATTTGGAAGACAAGGTAACTTGAAATATTAGAGAAATGGAACACATCTGGTACAATTACTTCTTGAATATCTTTTAAGTTAAAAGCTTTCACCCACATATACCAACCATTGAGAGAGATATAAAACCCATAATCCTAAAGGAAGAAGAAATGATGTATCTCCCTTGCTAATGCTTCTGCCTGGTATCTCCACTTCAGTTTGGCTCCCACTGAAGAGACCTCAATAAAGGTCGAAACTAGTCTGGGTAGTGGCCCTTCCCTTAATGCATAACATTATACATATCTGCAAGGAGATGTGTTTTGCATTATGGGAGATACTGAGATAGGAGTGATGTTAGCTTGCTCCACCTTTGCAACGAGTTGCCTGGTGTTGTACCACCTTACTCCAGTCCTGAAGATACTTTCAGGTGCAAACTTTGTTTGCTCACACTTGGATAAAGGATTAAACTAAATTTATTATAGTCTAACCAAGAGAAAAATAAACTTTCAGCAATATTAATTATTGCTGTCATAGTAATTATTATTAATCTTCGATCAACAATTTTCCTCCAAATCAATCTATTACTTGTGAGCACTCCAATATTGTCATATCTAACATTCTGTGCTTTTAAGGCACTTCTTTGAAAGTGATTCTGAAATGCTTTTATGAGCATTATAATTTCCATTTCAGGAAATATGCTGTCTTAAGAAATTTATTGTGCTCTATTTATGACCCTTTAAAAGGTCTTCTAATTTCTCTGTAGCTTCATAGGAATCTGGTATTGCTTTTTTTATATACAGGTTTTTCAGACTTGACCAACATGGAATGGTCCATAACATTTGTAGGATTCATGGAAGAGATGCAACAAAATAATCTTTATACTTTCATAAATATCATAAAGATATTTAAAGATATTTAGATTTTTTTCCATCATCATCATCATCATCATCAAATTTCTTACATGTACCCTCAAGGGATGTACAGTATATTATGATGGTACGACATGAAGAACTTACATCATTACGAACTTGCTATCAACAATTTTCCTCCAAATCAATCAGTTATCTGTCAAGACTCCAACATAATCAGATCCTATATTTCTTCTTCTAAGGCACTTTTTGCTGTATCAATCCACCTATATCTTAGTCTTCCTCTGGGTCTTTTTCTTGTCAACCTGGCAAAAAACACTTGTTTTGCTAATTTTTTCCCCTCCCATTCTGTTTAGATGACCATACCACCTGAGATTAGCTCTACTAACACATTCCTGGATGCTAACAGTGGCAAGTTCTTTCCTAATATTCTCACTTTTAATATGATATTGCCATTGATGCAATCTGTTCATGCCCCTAATCTTTCTCAAGACTCTCATATCTGTGGTCTCTAGTCTTTGGTGAAGTGTTTTTTTTTTTTTAAACCCAGCTCTCAGATCCATAAGTTAAAATTGGTTTGAACACTGTCTTGTATACAGCTAATTTAGTGTTTTGACTAATTTCTCTCTTATTCCATATAAATTTATTCCAGTTGAGTTCCTACCATACTGGCTTTGCTGATTCTGTTATCTATTTACATATTTAATTTACCATCTTCACTAAAAATTGTGCCTTGGTAGCTAAAATGTTTTACTTGTTCTATAGCTTCTCCATTCATGATGTAGTTGATATTTTCAACGATTCTGCCTATTTTCATTGTCTTTCTCTTGTTATTGCTGATCTTCATACCAAATATATTACAACAGTTATTCAATTTAGTCAGGGAATCTTGGATGTCTGTACTGGATTTGTTTAAAAATATAACTTCATCTGCATAAAGTAAAGAGTTGACGTTAACATTTCCAATTTTGATATCAGGTTCAATATCACTTTCCTTCATAATGTGATCCATATAGATAATAAATAACAGAGGGGATAATGTACATTCTTGTCTGACACTAGATTTAATTTCAAACCATCTTCCTGTACTTATTTCAATTCTAACTGCTGACTTACAACTCAAATAAAGACTAAATATTGCTTGATATAATGTCTTATTGACACCATAAAACTGTAATGTTTTGAATAGCTTTTATCTTGGCAGCTTATCATATGCATTTTGCAGGTCAACAAAATGTAAATACAGATGTTTGTTATATTCCCATTTCTCAACTGTGTGCCGTAAAGCGAGAATCTGATCTTGACAGCCTTTATTTGGCCTGAATCTAGCTTGTTCTTCATCAAGCTTCCTTTCCACAGTCCTTCTCAACCGTTTCTCGAGCATACTTGCATAAATCTTACCAGGAAAACTCAGTAGAGAAATACCTCTATAATTCTCATATTCTGATTTCTTTTCTTTTTTTTTGTATATGGTACTACGAGCTCTACTCCAATCATCTGGAATTCGTCCCTTTTTCCAGGCTTTCTGAACTATGCGGTAGATCCATTGCAAGATATTTACACCTCCATACTTGAGCATTTCTAGTCAAATATCATCTACTCCTGCCTTTCCACATTTCAGGATTTTGATAGCTTTATCCACTTCAAGTATAGATATGTATTCCTGATTGCATGCTGTTCGGTGTTTTTTACCACTGTGCTGTCACTTCTTGTTTCTTTTAGCAATTTTTGAAGTAATTACTCCATGCATCAAGAATATCTTTTTTGCCAGTTTTCATAGTGTTTTATTATCTCTAATTCCTTTTACCACACTCTTTCCTCCATATTTGAGCTTTTCCAACAGCCTCCAGAATATTTTGCTACCTTTCTGATATTTATTTTCTATATTCTTGCCAAAATCATGACTTTTGTTTCGGTAGTTTTAAACGCTGTTTAGCATTCTTACATTTGTTTCTGTATTCTCTAAGAGCACAAGCTGACTTATTTGCCAGAAACTTTTGATATGCTATATTCTTTTCCTTCACTGACTCTTTAACTTCCTGCATTCACCGTGCAGTTATGATTTTTCTATCCTTGCAAACAACCTCACCATGCCAGTCTGGCTAAATCAATCAGTGTTTTCTTGAGGTCTTGCCACTGAATCTCCAAGGTTTGGTTCCTGTTCTCAAACTCTAATTTTTCTTGCATAATGTTTGTGTATTTTAATTTATAGTTCACATCTGAAAGCTACGCAACTTTTATTCGCTTTTAAACTTTCTTACATGTTCTTCTTTTTAATATGAAATCAATTTTATCCTGCTCAAAATGGTCACTTTCCATTTCAAATCTCTATCACTCTAGTGTCCTGCACCAGTGAGAAAACATCACTATCAGCAATATACATTGTCAATGAGACTTTTCTTATTCCTTGCCTCTTCTCTCCCTGTGTATTTGTGCACAATTTTATTTGGAATATTGTGTTAGTAATAACCAGTCCATGTCCTGAGCAGAAATCCAACATTCTTTTCTCCAAATGTTCCCAAAATATTTTTGTATGTCTGACAATCATTTCCTGCTCTGCGATTTAGATCCCCAACAAGGACCAACTTTTCTTTTTTCAATGTGTCAATTGCTTCTCTAAAGTCTCAAAAAAATCCTACACTTCTTCCTTAGTAGTACCTTGTGTGGGACCATAGGCACAAATAGCATCATTGTCCACTTCCTCATTCTTATATTTGCCCACATCACTCTACCTGATATTGCCTACAATTCAAGAAGATTAGCCTCATATTTAGTTTTGAATACTATAGCTACTCCTTCTTTTCCCTGATTGTTATTGTCTGAATATAGCATTTTTTATTTTTTGCTTAGAAAGATCTCATCAGTTTTTGTCTTTTTTGTTTCAATCACCCTATTATGTCAATCTGGTAATTATCCAATCCCTCAGCCAGCTCCATTTCTTTGCTATTTAGGCTTTCTATGTTGGTAGTACTGATCTTGAAATCTGGTGATGTTAAGTTAGGGTGTGTTTCAGGATTTGTTTCAGTAGCTGATCTTTCACTGTTCACCCTGGTTCCCTGCCAAAAAAAAAAAACAAAAAAAAAACAATAGGGCTGCCCAACAGCATGAAATTCTGTCATGTTGTGGTTTAAGCCAGTAAGAATACAATTTAGTTGACTAAATCCCAAATTGCCAGACTATCCTCATTCATTCAGTATCCAGGTAGATACTTAACAGGATGCACCACAAGGTGAGGATGGGACGTTAGGTTAGAAGCCCTGGTCAGTTTTCTGCATTCCTTTAAAGATTATGTGGAGTCTCCTCTTAATTATACAGTTTTGACTCTTAAGCACCCCAGATTTTTTCACAATGCATTTGGATTACATACATTTAGATTACGTCACTTATTAAACTTGATAAAATGCAAGACTTTTATCTGAAACTGTATTTATGGGATTTTCTTGTGGATTTATTATAATAAAATTCTGTGTTTCACTATTTAGTAAGTAACAGCTTCATCATGGAGATGAAGATAATATACAAAAAGCTGTGATACTTCTAACAGCAGTTGTTTTAAAACATATAATAATAATAATATAAATTACTCACATGTGCTGTTTAACATGTGAAGCATGAAATGTTCATTGTTATACAATGTCTTTAGATGGTTAATGACATAATAGACATCTAATAAGTTATATAAACACATATAAAATACTTCCATATGTCATGAAGAATGTGGCCCTAAAATCTCTTTAAGGTAATGTGAATGTATCTCCTCCAAAAATTCCTTAAAAAGAGATTGCCTTCTATGTAAAGCATCAAGGCAAAGGACCAATCCACTTTATGATATTAGAAAATCCAGTAAAATATTTATATTATTCAAAATTTGTTTAATATTATATTATCTAGAGATTTTTTCTCTCTGTCTCTCTCTCTCTCTCTCTCTCTCTCTATATATATATATGTGTATTATTTATTTATTTTTTCTTCTTTCTCTCCCACATTAGACCATGCTACAAATGATGAGTGATGTGGAATCTGTTCTAAAAGTATTATTGTCTGTCTTGTATGATGCAGCTTTGCCTTGTGATCCAAACCAATACAAAACTGGATTCTGGGGGCGGGCACAAGTAGTTCATTGTGCAATGACGTTATTAGTCTCTTGGGCATTTTCAGAACCTCTAGTCAAAACATTTCTTTTTCAACAACCAGATCTGGATGGCTGGCTTAAACGACTTGTTTTAGATGATCCAGAGGTAAGTTTTGTAATCAATTTTTAAAGAAATTTCATACTTTTTTTTAAAAAAAAAAATCAAATATGGAATATGTAGATGAACAAATTTGTGATATTAGTCAATACCTGGTGAGTTTTATCTATTGTTATTTAGCTTATTTACAAATATATTTTTATAATAGTTTAATATATTTTCTGTAAAGGTTGAAGTCAGTTAAGTTTTTATGTTAGGTAATTGCCAGTAAAAAATTCATACTTGATAGTTTATAAGGATTGTGAAGAAAGAACTGACTGGAGGTTTTGACTCTATTTCCATTTCTTTCTTTTCTGCATTAGTGTTTTCTGTTAGGAGAACATATTTGGATATTAAAATGACAGCCCATATCTGCTTGGATTAGATCTTGGCAATTTGAGACTTTGCAATTAAGCTGCTGTATGAATTATTATTATTATTATTATTATTTCGGGCGACTCCAGGAGTCCTTAGACTCATCGAGGGAGGCCCTAAACATCATGTCCACACAACTATGCGATTACATTCTCACAATATCTATCATACCTTGTCTTGAACTCGTTCACCGTCATAGCACCCACAACAGACTCTGGCAACTTATTCCACTCATTTACCACTCTAAAAGTAAAGAACCCAGCTCTAACACCCCTGCTAACCACACTCTTGCTCAGCTTCCATAGGTGTCCCCTAGTTCTCCCACCACCAGTCCTGATCTCAAAAATATCCTCTGAATTAATCCTATAGAATCCCTTTAGCAATTTGAATGTCTCGATCATATCTCCCCTCTTCTGCCTATCAACCAGTTTCTGCAACCCACAAACCTTCAACCTGTTCTCATATGGTTCATTCCACAGACCTGCTATCATCTTAGTCACTCGCCTCTGGATCCTCTCCACCTCCTCCCCATCAAGAAGGAACCGAGGTGACCAAATCTGGGCACAGTAGTCGAGATGAGGTCTTATCAGGGCTCGGTACAGAGGTACAATAACTTGCTTGTCTCTGCTCGTCAAGGTATTTTTCAACAACCAAGTGAGTTGATGAGCTGATTTAGCTACTTTTGCAATGTGCCCCCTAAACTTCATCTCCCTATCCACCAACACTCCCAAGTCCCTGGCCTCATCAATCTCTTGGAGTACAGTTCCACCAATGTGGTATACTGCTGCTAATCTTTTCACCACAAAATGCATAACCTTACATTTTGTCACATTAAATTGACATCCATTCTCCTTAGCCCAGAACTCCAAACTATCCAAGTCATCCTGCAAGACTTTGACATCTTCTGCATTCACTATTGCCCTACCCAACTTTGCATCATCAGCGAACAAATGAATTGTTCCACTTAGATCCTTCCCTATATCGTTAATGAACAGATTAAACAGCAGTGGTCCAATAACAGAACCCTGCGGCACACCACTAGTCACAGGCCGTCTTTTGGACTCTACTCTTGAATAAACTACTCTTTGATATCTCTCCATCAACCAACCACCTATCCACCTCACCAACCCTATATCCATTCCCATATGTTGTAGTTTACGGATTAGTATTCGATGTTGTATCCTGTCAAACGCCTTTGCCAGGTCCAGCAGTATCACTGTAAACCCATTTCCCTTATCCAGTTCAGCCGTCACCTTGTTATGAAACTTGAGCAAGTTACTGAAGCATGATCTACCCTTCACAAAGCCATGCTGTCCCCTGTACAGTATCTCGTTTTCATCAATCCATTCCTGTATATTTCCCTTGACTACTTTCTCTAAGACCGTGACAACGACTCCTGATATGCTGATCGGTCGGTAATTTGCAACCATAGTCTTGGATCCTCCTTTATGCAGTGAAACTATTTTCCCCTCTTTCCACACCTTCGGGACTAAGCCAGACCTGAGACTCAGATTAAACAACATGGTCAAGGGCACTGATAATTCTTTAGCCGCTTCACGCAAGACCCGTGCCGGTATACCATCCAATCCCACAGATGTGTTCACATTAAGGTTCTGTAATAGACTAGTCACCTCCACTTCATTCATCACTATTCCTGTATAAACTAATGGTTTCTTCATTTTTTTTTAATGTCACCACCTGGATGATATGCTTTTGCAAAGTGCGCGCTCAGTAACTCCACTATATCGACTGATTCAGTGACCTCCTTACCATCGTCATTCCTTAAAATCATTTTACCGTGTACAGTTTTTTTTCTTGCTTGCAGCATATTGAAAGAACTGTTTTGGATTCTCTTTTGCTTGCATAGCTAGTTTCCTTTCATAGTCCGCTTTTGCTTTTTTTCCACACTCGTTACCTTTCTGGCCTGCACTTTATACCGTTCGTGTGCCTGCAGGTCACCCCTTTCTTTAAATTCCCTCCACAGTTGTTTCTTTTTTTGCAGCTCAAGCTTAATGGTTTTATTCATCCATTTAACCCCTACTTGTTTTACTATTCGGACCCTAGGTATACAATCAGCCATAACCTCCTGTAAATGCTCCTTGACCATTTCCCATGCTCTATCGACGTCCAGCCCTTGCAGTTGTACATGCCATGGCACTGATCCAAGCAATCTCCTAAGCTTGTCATACTTGCCAGCACGGTAATTCCACATATACCCTGTCTTAATCGAAAATTCCACACCTTTAGCCACCTCCCAGGTCAAGACCTTATGATCACTCTCACCAATAGGTGGCAACATGGTCATATTCATTACAGTCAAATTCTCAGATGCAATTACCAGGTCAAGCACTCTCACACCCCTAGTATTTTCAATTACATGCTGTCTCAGATAGTTATCCCTTAATAATTGAATAAAATCCTTTTCCTTCCTCATATGTGTCCTCTCCTCCTTCCAATCAATGTTACCATAGTTGAAATCCCCCATAATAATTACCCTCCTTCCACTCATTTCATCAATTTCCCTATGCATACTATCTCCACCATCTATTCCATCACCTGGTCTATAGCAGCTCCCAACTGTATATTTTATTCTGCCAGTGTCAATCTCACACCAAATAGCCTCAAATGAGCTCCTTTCACTATCCTGCGATACAACTTCAATTCTCCTTGGCTGCAGTTCATCAGCTATCATCAATAATACCCCTCCCCCCATTTTATTCTCTCTGTCCCTCCTAAACACACTATAAACTACACATTCTATCCCACTAACTATATCTTCTTCCATCAGCCATGTTTCACTAATGCCAATAACCTGTGGCCAGGAAGAGCCAATCAAGGCCAAAAATTCTTCCTTCTTGTTCCTAATACTCCTGGCATTAGTATACATGAAATGCAGTGATCCCTTAGTCCCACCCCTATATTGATACGTTATTCTAAATGACTCATTCCCATTTTTTGTCCTTAGTGCTGGCTCGGGTACATTATGTACATTCTTACACTCATCTGTCTCACTGATGTCTGCATATCTATTCCCCCCACCCCCTCCTTGGTAGTTCTAGTTTCCCTGGTTTTGCACATCCATTTTCCCTTCATTCAGCAACACTCTTTCCAGTCTCCGCACACCAAGTCCATTCAATCCATCTTGTATAAGTCATTTCGCCCTTCAAACTCATTCCACACATCCACGAATTCCACACCACACCGTCTGCATAATGCCATTTGCAATTATGGCTCTCCTCCTAAACTCCTCTCTGTCATACCGCGGCAACAGACTAACCATTCTAACTCTGTCACTCTTATCTTTTGCTACCTTTAACAATACTTTCAAGTCCTCTCTCATAAAAAATTTATCACCTTTCAATTCATTCGTACCTGCCACAATTATTAATTCTATCACCCTCTGTTTTTGCACTCTAATACTCTCACTTACATCCTTAAATTTCGCACCCGGTAAGTACGATTTAGTTACACTGCCATCTATCACCCCTCTTAATAACGAGTCACCATACAACACTCTTTCTTTCATTTCAGAAACTCTCTCATTCTTGCACTGTTTTTTTACGTTATCCGAATCACTCTGGAAAGAGTTTTGCAGGTGCTCTAATTGCCGCTGCGCATTTTGTATCACTGCGTGCAACCTAGCGATCTCACTTCCTACAAATAATTCCTCATTATTTTTATCATTTAAACCATTTTCTCTCTCAGTATGGTTGCTTTCACTCTTTCTTAGAATACCGCTCTCGTTGCCATCTTGTACATCGCAATTCTCTATCAAGCCACTATTTTCACTCACATTCTGACAATTCTGGCTTTCTTCAACCATAACTATCTCACTACCTGACACATACTTCAACTCCTCACTTTGCTTACACTTTCTACACATTCTCCCACCACTATCACTTTCAATCCAAATTTCAGCCTCATTCGGGAATGCATACATCCCACATACATCACATTGGACAAACTCTCTCACATTATAGTTTTTGTACAATGGCGTCGTATTTTTGGACACCATTATCTTACGTCGTATTGGCGCCATATTCAAATCTATGAAACGTAACTTATATACTAAATTAAATAACGTAATTCACACCAAAATCCCACAGACACAACAAGCTATCAAAATTAGGCAATATTACGTTATGATTTTAACCTATATTCTAATTTTTACTCAAAATTGTACTTAGCTTTCGGGAGCTCTCTGAAAACACAACCATCCGTCTGGCCCTCTAGCGGGCAAACTCGAATTCCAACTAGATATCTCTTATTTTCCCTTGGTCCATTTTGAATTTATGTATTTATTTATTTTTGAGTAACCACAGGTCATCTGATGCCTTTTGGTTTCCATTCTGTCAGGTTTGCAAAAAATTTTGTAAGGGATTTTCAACCAAGTGTGAGTTAGTTGCTCTCATACAAAGCTGCTATGGTTTTCCTCCTAAGAAATGTTGAGTTTTTCATTCCATGACAAGCCAAACCGATGTGATTACAGGCATACAGGATAGCTAACTACATAGGTATAGCTATGTAGTTAGCATTATCCACCCCATTACCGAATATGTTAAATTTCTACAAACTGGGTTAGTTGGCTGTGACATTGAGCCTAACACTAAAAAAAGATGAAATGGGAAATTTATTCATCTGTTTATGCTGTTATCTATTTCCATATCTCATTGCACCAATGCACCTAAATAGCTCAAATAGATAATAGTTATGATTGATTATTATAACTGACAATGAAGTTTGTTTTCTTGCCTGTTGCAAAATTTCATAACATCACTCTAATAGGAATTATTTCATATATCTCTCAAGAAAAGACTTGCATCAAGTTTATTTAAGAAGAAAACATTATTTGTGTAGATCAATGAGCTAAGCATAATATTTCATAACAGTGAAATATAACTCAACTTATACATGTGATAACTTATACAAGCTAGAGGAAAAGACATGCCAAGAAGGCCTTCTTTGTGTTTGGGTGATGTCACCTTTGTACCTACTTGTTAATTGAAGGATGAGGTAGTGGCTTTGTGATTACAGTATAATGGACACCTTATTTATACAAACACAACTTTTTTGTATGTTATTTCAGGATCTGGATAATTTTCAGACACTTTTTTTTTTAATAGGAGGAAGAGTTACAGAACCGCTGTAGTTTTTATTATTGTTGGATGATTATTTAGGTTCTAGTTGCAATATGTTAACAACTGTTTTTTAATTGACATGTATTTTGAGCTAATAGGTTTTTCTTCTCCTAACTTCATGTGGTATATGAAGTTAGGAGATGATAACACCCTGAATTCTATCCTTTAGAGTGTTATCATAATGACATGTTTCTGCATTGGCGTATTGGTGGGGTGTCATTGCAAATAGCTGTCTTCCAATGCATGTTTTCTGTTTACTACCTATGTTTTTTTATTACACACACTTCAAATAGAACTGAACAGATTATTCTCTCCAGAAGTTTTAACTTCTCATCGTATCTTAAAGATAATAGAAGAAACTAGTGGTGCAACCTGTTGTATCTTTTTGTTGTCGAAAGTGGCAACCTTCATTAGTGTTGTGTCAACTGTTTATGACATTTGTTTCATTAGAAGCCGAGTTATAGAGCCAAGCGTGACAGCGTGTTTTGATTCTCCTAACTTCATGTGGTATATGAAGTTAGGAGATGATAACACCCTGAATTCTATCCTTTAGAGTGTTATCATAATGACATGTTTCTGCATTGGCGTATTGGTGGGGTGTCATTGCAAATAGCTGTCTTCCAATGCATGTTTTCTGTTTACTACCTATGTTTTTTTATTACACACACTTCAAATAGAACTGAACAGATTATTCTCTCCAGAAGTTTTAACTTCTCATCGTATCTTAAAGATAATAGAAGAAACTAGTGGTGCAACCTGTTGTATCTTTTTGTTGTCGAAAGTGGCAACCTTCATTAGTGTTGTGTCAACTGTTTATGACATTTGTTTCATTAGAAGCCGAGTTATAGAGCCAAGCGTGACAGCGTGTTTTGATGAACGGTCAGAAAATGAGTTTCAAACAGAGAGCTGCGATTGACTCTTGTGTTAAACTTGGTAAAAGTTTTACCGAAGGGCATCAAATGCTTCAAAAAGCATATGGTGATGAATGCTTATTCTGTGCTCAAGTTTACGAGTGATTTAAGTGGTTTCAAAGTGGTCATGAGATGCTTGAGGACGACGAAAAGCTGGGCCATCCAAAATTGTCCATGAGATTGATTTAATATGAATTGGAGATTCCAAAATCAACTGTGCACAACATTTTGACCGAGAGTTTGGGCCTTTGTAAATTGAATTCGTGATTTGTTCCCCACAAGTTGACCAATGACCAAAAATGTATCGAATTGAACACTGCAAGGACCTCATTAAAACCATTCGTAAGGACTCAAACTTCTTTGAAACGATCGCTACTGGTGGCGAAACATGGTGTTTTGAGTATGAGCCCGAAACAAAGCACCACAGTGCTGATTGGAGACGTCCAGAAGAGTGTGATCCGAAAAAAAGTTGCTTGGAGAAGTCCAAAGTAAAGACAGTGCTGATTTGTTTCTACGATTCTAAGGGCATTATCCACAAAGAATTCTTTCCATTTGGCGAAACGGTCAATGGTGAGTTTTATCTCGAAGTTTTGAAGCAATTGATAGCAAAATTCATCGTGTACAGCATGAATATCATGATGCAGCAGCTAGTCACTTTTGCACGATAATGCACCATCTCATTGTTCAAACATTGTGAGACAGTTTTTGAGCAAAAACCAAGCTTATGTGTTGGATCACTCACCATATTCACCTGATTTAGCACCCTGTGACTTCTTTCTCTTCCCCCGGCTTCATTTGCCGACGAAAGGAAAGCAATACGACACCATTGAAAACGTTCAATCGGCAGTAACCATGCCCTTCAACAGTATCCCAAAAACCGATATAAAAAAACTCATTTAACCAATTAATTGACCCTGCCAAATTCTGTATTGAAGCTGAGGGAGAGTATATTGATTGAAATAAATGATTTGAATAATTATAATTGGCATGTGTTTTATTTTCTGTCAAAAATCCTATCAAAACTTTGAGAAGTCCTCCTTCCATCCTTTCAATGTGTCCAAAGTATTTCAGCTTTCTTCTGTCAATTTAAAGTTCTATTCATTCTACTGATGAATTGAATACAGAAAGTAAAAGAAGGTATTTAATATAAACAAAGATAAAACTATTATTTTTCAGAAAACTACAACATCTAATAAATATTAATTATACTAACTGATTATTACTTCCTATATTTGAGTAAAGTTACATTGCCATCATCACTGATCACCAAGCAATGATATGTAGATGCAGGCATTAACACTTTGTAAATGAGGCTGAAGAAAGGCAATCAAATTCTGGTATAGATGCCTAAATGCCCTCATCCATTGATGAGTGCTTATACAGTTACTTCTACATGTCAGTGTTCTCTGCATTATTCTCATAATCCATTGTGCTGTCTTCCCAATTTTAACAGCCCCTGAATTTTAGCCCCCCCCCCCCCCCCAGAAAACTGCCAGTTTCCAATCCAGTGCAGTGATCCATTATCCATCCCCATCCATTCCAATTTAATTATCAGCTTGTCATATGATGATATTTCAAAGGCCTTTATAAAATCTAAATATACCATTGTGTATGCAATGATGTTTGTATTGTTCTTGCTAATATTGGCATTACCAATGCAGAAGTATATTTTAAACTATACGAACATCAAATGTAATTAGAGGATAAGAAAAAAAAGCAATAAAAGCACAAATAATATTCATTACAAGATGCGTTATTATTGTGCAGGTATCTCCACCTCGAAGATATCCATTCTAATTGTATACCCAGCATCTCATCTTTGATTCCTGAATCATCTGGAAATATCTGCATATCATCATTCATATTTTTCTCAGTAATACTGACATATAAAATTGAACTGCAGTGGCTCCAAAATAGATCCCTGAGCACACAATTAGTGACTTTGGTCTTCCAGATAATTGTTTTTCCATACATTAATCGCTGATACCTATCAGACTGCCAGTTTCCAATCCAGTGCAGTGATCCATTATCCATCCCCATCCATTCCAATTTAATTATCAGCTTGTCATATGATGATATTTCAAAGGCCTTTATAAAATCTAAATATACCATTGTGTATGCAATGGTATATTTGTATTGTTCTTGCTAATATTGGCATTACCAATGCAGAAGTATATTTTAAACTATATGAACATCAAATGTAATTAGAGGATAAGAAAAAAAAGCAATAAAAGCACAAATAATATTCATTACAAGATGCATTATTATTGTGCAGGTTCCTCCAAAGTGTTCAAGATTACCAGATGAGGAGCATTTTTGTCATTAATACTTAAATACCTCTGACATCTCTCCATAAACTCATTCACTGGGGATGCATTCTCAACAACTAACAGTAGCACACTCAACACATGTAATAAGAAGAACCTGAACATGATATGTTTTCTAACCACATCTTTACTCATCTGGAAGAGACTGTTCTGAATTCTACTTCCACTAGGCATAAACTACAAAATCTCACTTGTGCTATATTGTAATATTTACTTACTAAACTGAATGTTTCTTTGCTTAGTCTGTCATTATATATATATATATATGCACTATTCCATTAGAGAATTATAATTACCTTTGCTAGATATTTTCATCTGTTTCTTCATCTCTTTGTAACCCCCAGTAATCATTTATGAGTGCAGTAGTCCATATGTGGTCTTAACAAAAGCTTATAAAAATGGGAGAACAATTTCCCATATACAGGTTAGTGTTCTCTTCTGTAGTACAATTATCTAACATGATGTAACATGACTTAACCACTTTAGCAGTGTGGCCTGTAAACTTTAACTCTCTCTGGTATGACTTAAAGTTTTTAGCTTCATTGATTACTTGCAGAAAATTCCCATTAATATAATACTCTGGAGTATGCTCTATCTGAAATGCATAACCTTATACATAGCAACACTGAACAGAACATTAGTTAACATTTGCCAATAGAACCATCTGCTCATATCAACCTTCAGGGATTCTGTATCAGCTATCACTCTTTCCAACATAGCATCAGTGACTAACTGGATGTTACTCTCACTCTCTAGACCAATGCTTCCCAAACTTATGGATATAAAGGCCCCTTTGGAAAAATTAAAATATTTCACGGTCCCCATCGGTGAAAAAAAAAAAAAATGCACTCGATCTGTGCTATCAGCACAGTCACCTTGCACCTCAAGCGTATTTCTTTCCCACGCATCGCCCACACCTGTGTACACTAGCAATGAAACATTAAAGTGCAAAAAACTTGGGCATTTTAGATGAGCACAAGATTTTGTATTTGTAAGCTTTTTTTTGCACTTCTTATCAATACCTTTGAAATGAAACTTATATGAATAAGCATATATTTACTAATATTCATTAAGCGCTTAAAATATGCAGGAAGCAAAATTTGCAAACCAACTCCAATGTGTGATTTTTTTCCATTAAAATATAAAAAATAACAAAAAAGAAATAATAAAAATACATTTCTTTTAAGATAAAAAATATCTACTTAGTCTTAAAATATTTTAAATTTGTTTTCATTAGGGGGGGGGGGGCTGCGACCCACAGTTTGGGAAGCACTACTCTAGACTATCCCCAGTATCATTGATATACAAAGCAAACAACAATGGCCCAAATAAGTATCTGTGGTACACCACTAGTCCTTCCTTTTCCTAGACTCAGCACTTTCATATATCACATTCTGATACCTTTCAGTCATTGACTCTACTATCCACATTAGAAGTTTACTTTTAATATCCATCCTTTTATGTTTGTATAACAACCAGGGTAGAATCAGTCTTGTCAAATGACTTACCAGAATTCAAGAGTATTGTATTATATTCATTCCCTTTATCCAGTTCAGCTGTTACTCTATTATAGAACATGAACAGATTGTCAGAGCAAACTTGCCTTTAACAAGCCGTACTGTAGAGAACCTTATTGCATTTGTTACTAGTCACTCTAATACCTTTATGACCATGACAGAGGTATGGAATGGTCTATAATTTACTCCATTTTTCCTAGCTCCATGTATGATAGCATTATCTTGTTTTTCCATTTATTAGGTATTATGAATGTGCTAAGACTTGAGTTGAGCATCTAGGTCAAGGATGTTACTCTCTTGCACATTTCTTCAGCTGCTATTTTTCAGTAAGATTGTAGTATTTGAATCACACTCTTGTAATAGCTTTAATAACTCTAATTCATTTATATTTTCACCCAATTCTTGCATGGCATCCAGAGAGCTAAAGGATTTTTCTGGAATCTATACCCTTCTGAATTGATTCTTTTTACTTGCTATATAGTGATAAAATTATCTCAGATTCCAGCTGACCTGTTCATCTAATTCTTCTCATAATCTGTTTTCACTGTCTTCACCATGACCCACTCTTCTGACTTTGCCTGTCATACTCTTTCAGTAATTCTTTTAAGGTTTTATTCAACAGGTACAGTTGTCTTAATACATGTTTCCCCACTTTAGTAGAATAATTGCTTTAACATTGGGGGGAAGATCCTTTTTTCCCTTCAGAAAAATGTTTGTTTGTTTTTTTTAACTGACAAGTTACTGTATAATGTTCTATCTATGAACCTATCAACTTTGTTTTGCAATACCTTATTTTGAGCTTAATAAAAGCCAATTAATTCTTAAAGCTTTGGAATCTTGAAAAAGGCTATTGCTCATTGCTTTCATGGTCTGAGTTGGAGTTAACTGTTTCTGTCTAAAAGCTGCTAAAATTTCATTTTTGTTTAATGCCAATTTGACATATACAGAATTGAATTTTGGTTACAGACAGAGTATTTTGCTCAAGAAATCCAATTCTAGTTTAACCTAAATTTTGCTGTAGATGTGTAAGAATTGCTGTTCTCACCTGTTTTAGACTATGAATGTAATTTTGGTTTTTTATAAATAAAATGAAATCATGTTAAAATATGGAAGAAAATAGGTATATATCCAGTCTTTTTTAACAGCCAGAAAGTAAGTGTATGCAGTGGTCATTCATAATCTTTTATTTTCCCTCTAATTCAAAAAGTTTTCATATTTGTTATATTTATTTTATAAATACAGTATTTGTAATATTTATGATAGAATTATAGAGGAACAATGTTCTTATAAATGTAACCAACAAAATTATAGAACCTATAGAACAGTTTTGTAGTAATAAAAAGAAAATTTATGTTTCATCTCTTATATTCCTCATATTTATGCTTACAGCCTCCTTTACGCCGTGAATCTTGTACTGGCCTATACCGTCTTTGTTTGGGATCAACCTTTGATGGGAAAACAGGACATGGCTTTATTGCTCCACTTCTGAATAGTCTCTTAAGTTTTCTGACTGTAGCCCAGAATATGCGCCCACCTCGTCCAGATGTAAGTTTATAATAATGCATTTTACTTAGAAATGTTTTGCATATTTATGATGCCTGTATGCACTTAAAACAAAATATTAATAAAATTCTAGGTTTCATATCCAACACTGGCATATATCTTTAAATACATATATATATATCTTAAAGCATATTTGAAACATGCAATTAAACAACAATTAAGAAAGATATACAAAGATTATTTGTTAGTCTCTGCACCAGTCCTCACTTAAGAAGTAGCACAGTTTAGCATAGCTGCAAAGATTTCTCATTGAGCTTGAAAAAACAAATATTAATATATGCTTTGTCTTCTTATGACAACATAGCACCTTGTGATATGGAACTGCTGTGAAGACAATATCAATTTTATAAAATTAACAACAAATGGCATCATGAAAAATGCAATAGTTAGCAAAAGCTCATGTTTGATTAAAATTAGTTCAAATCACAAGAAAAACAGAAAACCAACTGTAAATAGCTGTTTATTTGCTTGTAAACACTATCTAAATCCATACAGATGCCATTTGATGATATGGTGTTACTAGTCAGTTTATTTTTGCTTTACAAAAAACATTAATCAATCCTGGCAGAGTTGTTTTCTTGCATTGGGGCAGTGTGAGTATACCTTGGGTATACTCCATTCCATTATCCTAGAAAAAAGAGACATACTACATATGTTAGAAAAGAGGAAAAAAACATGATCGGATACCTATTGAGACACTCAGACTGGACTACAAATTTCATTGAGGGAATGATGGAGGGAAGACCTGGTAGAGGGAGACCAATAACCCAGTACATGAGTGACTCCAAAAATGGATGAAGCTACTAAATAGTCAAACTAATAGCCCAGAACAGAAGAACACTGTCAACAGCCCATGGTACCCACCAACCAATAGGTTGAAAGAGTGAGGAAAAATAATGAGGATATATGTAATATGGTATTTATTATTGCATAATATTTTATTTAAGTATTGAATAGAAGTGATATTAGTAAATAAAGACCTTTAAATTCTCATTATATTATGATTACATGTTTCACTGATCATGTGAAACATACTGATCCAAGTTTTGGGTTTTTGTAACATGCAACAGTAGTTACTTGAGGTTCAATAGATTTAAAATGCCACTGCTTCAGAACTTAGTAAATAAGAAGAAAATCATGGTTATCAGGTCCATTGAATACAGAAGTTTAGAGCAAAGGCAACGAAATTAAAGCAATTCTTCTTTTCTTCACCTATGTAGACCATTGGGACGCTATTAGTGTTGTTAATGAATGTTAGTGACAGTCCTAACATTCTCTCTCTCTCTCTCTCTCTCCAGGTTTTTTTTTTTTTAATCTCCTTAACAAGGTAGAGAGCGAAGAATTAGTCGATTGATAGTATTTATCCAGGTGATTCTAGGTTGTCCCTGGTGTTCTTTGTTTACAAGAAGTCAAGCCCTTTAATTCTGTTTTAGTAACTGTATCATTTAGCCACATGGTCCACCCCACAGAGCTATTTTCGACATATTTTAGTGATGATATTCTAGTAATGGAACAGATTTTCCTTCTAACCTCGTCATTTGTTATGTGTGCCATGTATGGTGTATTCAAAAATTGTTTGTAGCACTTCACTTCTCATCTTCCTTTAGGAATGTCTGACTCTCACATCTATGCAGTAAGACAGAATTAACAAGGATATTGATGAGGTAGAGTCTTATAATTAGCTGAATTTTATTTTCCTTCCAAAGTGGCTGTAACCCCTGAAGGGCAATGATTGCTTTAATATCATGTGTAGACTAGCCACCGCTGTGTTGTATGCTTCCCAAGTAGGTGTTTTGCCTCCTTCCAATTTTTCATCATTTAGTGAAATTTTCATAGGCTTATTGCCTGAAAACATCATCTTTGATTTGTGAATGCTGATCTTTAATCCATAATCACTTAGTGCTTTAGAAATTCTGTCTGTTAATTCTTGTTCATTCTCTGCTATTAGGTCAATTTCATTGGCAAATCTCAGATTGTTGCTTTTTTTGTCACCAACTGTAATTCCAATACCAGTTTTCCAAGGTTAAGTTTGTTATATATTCCACATATAGGTTAAAAAGCATTTGTGAAAGTATGCAGCCTTGACACACACACCTCTTTCTATTTTGAATTCTACAGTTGCCATTGATTTCTATTAACATTTCTGAGGAATGGCAAAGGTTTTTAATTAGGCATATTGGTTCAGTATTCTCACAATGCCTCCTGCCATATTGAACCAAAGGTATTCTATCTACCGTATATAATATATATATATATATACACACACACCAGAATTCAAGGAGAACTGGCCTACCAGTTCGGAACTCGGGGGGGGGGGGAGCTCTGGCGTCTATGATGCCAAGAAATTATATTCTTGGCATCTTTTTCTTGGTTTAATCCTTTATTCAAGTGTAAGTAAACAAAATGTGCACGTGAAGTGTGAAGTAACTTCAAGTGCGACCTTTGTTTGCTTACACTTGGATAAACCAAGAATATAATTTAATTTCTTGGTGTCTTTAATTTATAGTATAACCAAATGAAAAAAATTTTCACCGTATGATAGGTCCAAAATATATAGTCGGTTTGTGGCTTTCCCAAAACCATGGTGGAATTCAGAATTTGCAGCTGGAATATCTTCTGCATATACCTCACAAAGTTTAATTTACTTTCCAGTGTTCTGGTTCCTGAGCATCATACATTAACCATTAGAGTTGAACGCTTGTGATCAAATTCTCATTTTATGTCATCAGATCAACCACAGTGGTTTCAGATAAAAACCTGAAATTGAAGGCCAAATATTCCATCCATCCTTATTCATTCCTGGAACAAAATGGATTCATTATCCAAAAGTAGTTTTCAGATATTCTTAGGATAAGTTTTGCCAAATCATTGACAACATGCCCTTAATCCCCGAGTTTCTGGCATTAAAAAGCAAAGCAGAAAAATACCAAATCATTTTCATGTCTCAAATGGCCCTGAATGTTATTATATAACAGACTTTTCAAGAAAGAAGAACTGAATCATTCTTTGCATCAGTGTTAACCAGTTACTGGAGGTCCAGATGACACTCATTATGTAATGATTAAACATCTGTCATCCTTCATAGGACTACTATATTATATCGATTCAACAGAATTTTCTGTAAAACGAATTTCTGTAATCTTCGTAAATGCAGTTATTTTTCTTTCCAAATTCTAAAATACCTACCAAAATCATAAAATGCCAACAAGTTACCAATTGCTCTGATTAGCTGCTTATGGAAGATCCTGGAAAAACATTAAACTCTTGTTTTTTATGGTTTTTGAACAGCAGCAACCTTTTTTTCCAAGACACAGTCTGCTTTCCTCAAATATGAGCAGTTAGTATTGATTTTTTTTTTTTTTTTTTTACATTGAAAATGTGCATGATGCAGCTTTGCAGTTTGCCATGTATAAAAACTTGCACAACTTTGGTTTAGAGGGAACCTTTTGCTCTTTATCAAAAACTTTCTCTCTGAATCTTCCTAGTCTTTACATCAAAGCAAATGGAACCACCTTTGTTACTTCAACATATCAGAATCTATCTTTATTATATGCAACCAAAATGAAATCCCTTCCAGACCATCCAACATGGCCACTTATCTTTTGTTCATTGTGGAAAAATTTGTAAAAAAAAAAAAAAAAAGCTGTCAGAATGTCAATATGTTTCTTTGGTTTACAAATAAATGCAAAGCTCTAGACATCAGGGTCTAGAGCTTTGCCAATACTCCATGGTTGCTACTAAATGTACTACCACCATTGCCCAGCTGCATTCCATGCAGCTTATCTCTTTCTCTCCCCCTTTCAAATACATAGAGCAGAATACTAATTTTGTACTTCTATACAGATGGATCAAATTTTTATAAAGTTCTATACAGGTGATACAGACAGCATAATATCTAATCGAATCTCACCAGAATATATATGAATTATATTACTGGGCTGCATGCAGTAGAACTTGCATTAAAACCCATTCCTTAAGATATCATGTCTGACCACTCCCTCCCTTACACAGATTATAGGCAAGTTGTGAGACAACAATTAATATACCTATGGCAAACATCATGCAATAGAAAGAACAACAATTTCTGCAACCTTTTTTTTGGATGAAATTCCAAAAGTACTTGAATATTTTCAGGCACAAACTTTGTTTCCTTACACTTGGATAAAGGATTAAACTAAATTTATTATAGTCTAACCAAGTGAAAAATAATATTCCAGCATCTTTCTCTAAATCCAGAGTAATTCAATAAAAAAGTGGTACACCTGTTGGCAACTCCTATAGGAGGTGATGACCTTGCTAATGCTTCTGCCTGGTATCTCCACTTGGGCCTGGCTCCCACTGAAGAGACCTCAATAAAGGTCGAAACTAGTCTGGGTTGTGGCCCTTCCCTTAATGCATAACATTATACATATCTGCAAGGAGATTTGTTTTGCATTATGGGAGATACTGAGATAGGAGTGTTGGTAGCTTGCTCCACCTTTGCAAGGAGTTGCCCAGTGTTGTACCACTTTACTCCAGTCCTGAAGATACTTTCAGGCGCAAACTTTGTTTGCACACACTTGGATAAAGGATTAAACTAAATTTATTATAGTCTGACCAAGTGAAAAATAAACTTTCAACGTCTTTCTCTAAATCCAGAGTAATTTAATAAAAAGGTGGCACACCGTTTGGCAGCTCCTATAGGAGGTGATGACCTTGCTAATGCTTCTGCCTGGTATCTCCACTTGGGCCCGGCTCCCACTGAAGAGACCTCAATAAAGGTCGAAACTAGTCTGGGTAGTGGCCCTTCCCTTAATGCATAACATTAGACATATCCGCAAGGAGATGTGTTTTGCATTATGGGAGATACTGAGATAGGAGTGTTGGTAGCTTGCTCCACCTTTGCAACGAGTTGCCTGGTGTTGTACCACTTTACCCCAGTCCTGAAGATACTTTCAGGCACAGACTTTGTTTGCACACACTTGGATAAAGGATTAAACTAAATTTATTATAATCTACATCCTTGTCTGACATCAGATTTAACATTAAACCATCTTCCTCTACTTCCTTCAATTCTAACTACTGACTTACAATTCAAATAAAGACTAAGTATTGCTTGATATAATCAAGCAATACTTAGTCTTTATTGACATATAACTGTATTGTTTTGAATAGCTTCTCTCTTGGCACTTTGTCATATGCCTTTCCCAGATCTACAAAACTTAAATACAGATCTTTGTTATATTCCCATGATTTCTCAACTATTTGTCGTAAAGTGAAAATCTGACCTGACAGCCTCTGTTAGGCCTGAATCCAGCTTGTTCTTCACCAAGCTTTTCTTCCACAATCCATCTTCTCAAGTATACTTGCAAAAATCTTACCAGGAACAGTCAGTAGAGAAATACCTCTGTAATTCTCACATTCAGTTTTATTTCCTTTTTTTATATATAGATACAATGAGAGCTCTACTCCAATCATCTGGAATTTGTCCCTCTGTCCATGTCTTCTGAACTATGCAGTGTAGCCACTGTAAGACTCTTATACCTCCATACGTGAGCATTTCTAGTCGAATATCATCTGTTCAGCTGCCTTTCTACATTTCAACATTTTGATGACGTTTTCTACCTCAAGTGTGGATGGGTATTCCTGATCGCATGTATGTTGAGTGTTTTTTACCACTGTGTTGTCATCACTTCTTGTTTCATTTAGCAATTTTTCAAAGTAATCACTCCATACTTCAAGGATATCTTTTTCTCCAGCTTTATGATCTCTAATTCCTTTCTCATCTCTAATTCCTTTTACAGCACTCTTTTCTACATTTCTGAGCTTTTTCAACAACCTCCAGAATATCTTGCCAACCTTCTTGATATTATTTGCTATGTTCTTACCGAAGTCTTCCCATGAATTTTGTTCAGCTAGTTTTACACAGTGTTTAGCTTTCTTACATTTGTCTCTATATTCTCTAAGAGCACAAGCTGACTTATTTGCCAGGAACTTTTGATATGCTTTCTTCTTTTTCTTCACTGCCTCTTTAACTTCCTGTGTCCACCATGGAGTTCTGAGTTTTCTATCCTTACAGATGACCTTACCACATGCCTCTCTGGCTGAATCAATCAGTGTTTTCTTCAGGACTTGCCACTGAATCTCCAAGGTTTGGTTCCTGTTCTCAAACTCTTTCATTTTTTCTTTAATATTGTTTGTGTATTTTAGTCTACAGTTCACATTTGAGAGCTGCTCAACTTTTATTCACTTTAAAACTTTCTGACATGTTCTTCTTTTCAATATGAAGTTCACTTTTATCCTGCTCAAGAGTAAATGGTGATCACTTCCAATTTCAAATCCTCTGTACACTCCTGCACCAAGGAGAAATATCACTGTCAAGATTGTTTTATTATTATTATTATTATCAAAGTTAAATTTCATATTACAATTGAATGGTATTATAGAATTACTTCAAATGATATTATAGATAAATATACTATTAAAATTATGTAGTACACTACCATTTTATTTTGAAGACAGTTTGCATAATATATTATTTTTTATTACTTTAAATAAAAAAAAAATAAAGGAAGAAGAAAAAGAACCATATGGCCCTGGATGCAAAGACTATTTCTGGCTGGTTTGCAGATTGGTTGATAGCTTAGATGAAGATACTCTTCAAGAAAATTCACAGGATCAGGTAATTTTAGTTTTATATAATCTGAATTTGTGGCACAAGTTTACTGTAGGTCGTTTGGTAAGGAAACCCAGGTTTAAATTTGTTCTGTTATGAAAGGAAACTGTAGTCCTTTTTTTTTATGTGGTTAGACCATTCCAAGATGGAGATGGTAGAGGGATTACCTCTCTGCATATCCTCCCCCCCCTGCATTTTCATTAATGACATTCAGTTGAATTAGTAATGGATATACAGTAGTGAACAAATTACTCCAAACACTTACATTTTAAAAATTTTATTTTCGGCACAAGAAAATAAGTACAAAATTTAAACTCCAACTTTACCTAATAATTTATATGTGCTCCTCTTTTTCTAATAAGATCATTAATTCACTAAGGCATGGGCTCTACCAGTGTAGGACGCATTTTTCTTATTTCTGTATTTCGAAATCATACTTTTATAATGGATTGTATTAAGTTATCCTTTGTATCATAATTTAATTTTCCTAGTCTCTTTTTTCACTATAGCATGGAAATTTTCTATTGGTTTAATATCAGGAGAGTTACCTGACCGCTGAAGCAATCGGATGTTGTGATTTTTGAGGAACTCTTTCACTTTTTTTGAAGTGTGGTATGGAGTGAGATCCTGTCGGTAGATTAGTTCTTTTTCATTTGGGATCTGTGGGATCACTTTTTTCTCCAATATTTTTATGTATTGACCACTTTTTCATCATACCTTCAACAGGCACAAATGATCATTGACCATCATGCATTAAACAACCCAGAACCTTTTTTTTTTTTTTTTAGCTCAGTGTTTAGGAACTTGTTGAAGTTCAGCAGGAGAAATCTTCTCAGCCACTGATTTACGAACATAGGGGTACTCACTCTCCTTGGACAAAGAAATGGCTCTCATCTGAGAATATGACCCACTTCCACTTCTCAACAGTCCAATCTTTGTACACTTTTGCCCACTGGAGCCTCTTTTTTCTGCATAGCACTCTTCAACAGTTGTTTCTGTTTTGTTCTGTGGGCGGTCCTCCCTGCTTCCAACAATCTTTGATGGACTATCATGCCAGAAACATTAATCCCACTAGCTGTCAAATTTGTATTTAAGTCTACATCAGACAATCTTGGATTCATTTTGCTTTTTCCTAACTAGTAAACGATGTTGAGTAAGTGTAGCTTTCCTTTTTTTTTCACCTCCACATTTTCTTTTTCTGTCAGGAGAAAAAGCACTTGCCTCCCCAAACCTCTTTAAACTCGCATTATCAGTACCCAAACGAACACCACATGCATTGGCAATTTGTCTTTGATTTTTGGATGTGTGCTGAGAAAGATTACATATTTTTGAATGCTTTCTTGAAGTTGTATCCATTTTATAGCTACACAAAATGAATAAAACAATACGAATGTCAACTTGTCTACACTATTAAATATGCACAATACTATTAATAAACATTTCAAAGTTTTTTCACTTGGTTATACTATAAATTAAGATGCTAAGAAATTATATGGGGTGCTTAAGGATCATAGCTGTATAACTGAGAGTAGACCTCCACATAGCCTTTAAAGGAATGCAGAGACCCAACCAGGGCTTCTGACCTAATGTCCAATCCTCACCTTCTCATGGTCAACCCTGTTGGATATCTACCTGGATACTGAACGAATGAGGATGAGGCTGGCAATTTGGGATTTAGCTGCCCAAATTGTATTCTTATTGGCTTAAACCAATATAGAAAATGATGGTACAACATGACAAAAGTTCATGCCGGCTGGGGAGTCACCCGGTTAAACAAGGCCCCCGTTGTTTTTGCCAGTGAACCAGGGCGAACAGCAAAAATTCAGCTACTGGAACAAATCTGAAAGCACACCCCCAACTCAACATCACCAGAGTTAAAGATCGGTACTATCAAAATAAGAAGCCTGAATGGCAAAGAAATGGAGCTAGCTGAGGATAAGTACCAGATCGACATAATAGGGGTGACTGAAACAAAAAAGACAAAAACTGGTGAGATCTTTCTGAGCAATAAATACAGATTGTTATATTTAGGAAATGACAATCAAGGAAAAGAAGGAGTAGCCATAGTATTCAACACAAAATACAAGGATAATCTTCTTGAATGGCAGGCAGTCTCAAGTAGACTGATGTTGGCAAATATCAGAATGGAGAATTGGACCATGAGATTTATTTGTGCCTATGGTCCCACAGAAGGTTCTACAAAGGTAGAAGTGGATGAATTTTTTTGATGCTTTAGAAAAAGCAACTGACACAATGAAAAAGGAAAAGTTGGTCTTTGTTGGGGATCTAAATAGCAGAGTAGGGAGTGATTGTCAGACATACAAAAATGCTTTGGGAAAATTTGGAGAAAAGAGCAAAGCTAATAATAATGGCAAATACCTGTTGGATTTCTGCTCAGGACATGGACTGGTTATTACTAACACCATGTTCCAACATAAAAATGTGCATAAATTCACAAGGAGAGAAGAGGCAAGGAATAAGAAAAGTCTCATTGACTATGTTATTGTTGATAGTGATGTTTTCTCCCTGGTGCAGGACACCAGAGTGTACAGAGGATTTGAAATTGGAAGTGATCACTATTTAGTCTTGAGCAGGATAAAATTGAATTTCATATTGAAAAGAATAACATGTAAGAAAGTTTTAAAGTGAATAAAAGTTGAGCAGCTCCCAGATGTGAATAGACTAAACCACACAAAGATCATTGAAGAAAAAATGTAAGAGTTTGAGAACAGGAACCAAACCTTGGAGATTCAGTGGCAATCCTTGAAGAAAACCCTGATTGATTCAGCCAGAGAGGCATGTGGTGAGGTTGTCTGCAAGGTTAGAAAAATCAGAACTCCATGTTGGACACAGGAAGTTAACGAGGCAGTGAAGAAAAAAAAGAAGAAAGCATATCAAAAAGTTTCTGGCAAATAAGTCAGCTTGTGCTCTTAGAGAATACAGAGACAAATGTAAGAAAGTGGAATACTGTGTAAAACTAGCTAAACAAAAGTCATGGGAGGACTTTGGCAAGAACATAGCAAATAATATCAAGAAGGTGGTAAGATATTCTGGAGGTTCTTGAAGGAGCTTAGAAATGGAGGAAAGAGTGCTGTAAAAGAAGATAGAGATGATGGTGACATGAAAACAGTAGAAAAAGATATCCCTGAAGTATGGAGTAATTACTTGGAAAAACTGCTAAAAGAAACAAGCTGTGATAATAGCACAGTGGTAAAAAACACTGACCATGCATGCAGTCAGGAATACATATCCATACTTGAAGTAGAAAAAGCCATCATAGGCTTGAAATGTGGAAAGGCAGCAGGAGTAGATGATATTCGACCAGAAATGCTGAAGTATGGTGGTATAAAAGTCTTACAATGGCTGCACTGCATAGTTCAGAAAGCGTGGACAGAGGGACGAATTCCCAATGATTGGAGTAAAGCTCTCATAGTACCCATATATATAAAAAGGGAAATAAAACTAAATGTGAGAATTACAGAGATATTTCCCTACTGAGTGTTTCTGACAAGATATAGGCAAATTTACTTGAGAAACGGTTGAGAAAAATTGTGGAAGAAAACTTGGTGAAGAACAAGCTGAATTCTGGCAACTAGAGGCTGTCAGGATGAGATCTTCACTTTACGACAAATAGTTGAGAAAGCATGGGAATATAACAAAGATCTGTATTTAAGTTTTGTCGATTTGGAAAAGGCAAATGACAAGGTGCCAAGAGAGAAGCTATTTAATAGGCTACAATTATATGGTGTCAATGGTGCATTATATCAAACAATACTTAGTCTTTATTTGAGTTGTAAGTCAGCAGTTAGAATTGAAGGAAGTACAGGAAGATGGTTTAATGTTAAATCTGGTATGAGACAAGGATGTGCATCATCCCCTCTGTTATTCATTATCTATATGGATTGCATTATGAAGGAAAGTGGTATTAAACATTATATCAGAATTGGAGGTGTTAATCTCAGCTCTTTGCTTTATGCGAATGATGTTATACGTGGGCTATTCAATAAGTAATAAGACTGATTTTACTGTGGCGAAAGCACTCATCACAATATTAATTTCTGTGGAATAAAGAAATGTTGCTGTCTGTATTAACAAAAGAGGTTGATAGATGGCGTAGACGGGCTGATGTGCCAGAGTGTCACGTGACTAAACGCAAGCTTGTTTAGGCGCGCCTACGAGGTGCGACTAGTCTTCGAAATGGAAGCGCCCTTGGAACAGCATTATGCAATTAAATGTTGTGTGCGTTTGCAAAAATCGGCATCGGACACTTTTAACATGATATGCGAAGCTTTCCACGATGAAGCAATGTTGAGGGCAAGTGTTTTTCGCTGGCATAAAACTTTTAAGAAAGGAAGGTAAAATGTGGAAGATCTTGAACGTGAGGGAAGACCTTCAATGTCCATCACAGAGACAATGATCAACACAGCAGCGATTATCATCAAGCACGTCAACCGGAGGCGTCCATTGCTGAAGAATGGCTTCTTGTAGCACCACGATAATGCAAGGCCACATATTGCTGGTTGTGTAGTGGATATTTTGCAGAAGAACAACACAGATATCCTACCACACCCTCCATACAGTCCTGATCTCACACCGTGCGATTTCTGGCTGTTTCCTCAGCTCAAGAAACCACTAAGAGGCCGCCATTTCAAAAGAAACAAAGCATGTATAAAAGCTGCAGAGGCTGTTTTGAAAGAACTCTCAAAAAATGGACTTTCACATCTGTTTAAGAAGTGGACGCAACGTTGGGACAAATGCATCGTGTCTCACGGTAGTTACTTTGAAAAAGACCATGTAAATGACGATTAAAGGTAATCTGTTTTCTGTATAAATATAGTCTTATTACTTATTGAACAGCCTATGTACTTCTAAATAAATCTGCTACAAGTTTGCAAGATTCCCTGACTAAATTGAATAACTGTTATAATAGATATGGTATGAAGGTCAGCAATAAAAAGACAAAGACAATGAAAATAGGTAGAATTGTTGAAAATGTTAACTCTGTTGTGAACAGGGAACCTGTGGAACAAGTAAAACATTTGAGCTACTTAGGCACGATTTTTACTGAAGATAGTAAGTTAAGTATGGAAATAGACAACAGAATCAACAAATCTGGTATGGCAGGTAGTCAATTGAATAAATTCATATGGAATAAGAGAGAAATTAGTCGAAACACTAAAATAGCAGTATACAGTGTTCAAACCAGTTTTAACTTATGGATCTGAGAGCTGGGTCAGAAGTAAAACACTTGACTGCAGATATGAGAGTCCTGAGAAAGATTAGAGGCGTGAACAGATGACATCAATGGCAATATCATATTAAAAACGAGGATATTAGGAAAGAACCTGACGTTGTCAGCATCCAGGAATACGTTAGCAGAGCTAATCTCAGATGGTATGGTCACTTGAACAGAATGGGCGAGGAAAGATTAGCAAAACAAGTGTTCTCTGTCAGGTTGGCTGGAAAATGTCCCAGAGGAAGACCAAGATATAGGTGGATTGATACAGTAAAAAGTGCCTGAGAAGACAGAAATATAAGAGCTGATAATATTGAAGTCTTGACATTTAACAGACTGATTTGGAGGAAAATTGTAGATAGGAGGTTAGTAATGATGTAAATTTTTTATGTAGTACTATCATATCCTGTACACCCCTTGAGGGTACATGTCAGGAATTTGATGATGATGATGTTGATGAAGAAATTATATTCTTGGTTTAATCCTTTAACCAAGTGTAAGCAAATAAAAATTTGCACATGAAGTAACATCACAACTGGGCTACTTGTGTATAGATGCTAATGACTTCATATTAATTGCCTTAGTATCTCATCCCATAATGCAGTGCTCATGTCCTTATATGGACAGGTATAATGCTATGCATTATGGGAAGGACCACCACCTGAGTCCTCAAATGTTAGTCTTACATCTCACAATTACACCATCCCTGAATGCTTTGATTTGATTGCTGTCTCTTTACAGCATGTTGGAGAAAAAAAATGGTATAAGCTCACTCTTGATGATATTCCAAAATATGCTTCTGCCAGAAAGAGTAGCAGCGTTGGTGGGACCCTATTCACCATGAAGCCATAAGAATTGCAACTGGAGAATTTCGAATGTCACTGATTCCTAGTCTATATGAACCACCGTATTCTTTTGATGACAACAGCTATCTCCATTATGTGCAATCAAAATAAAATCCCTGCAAGTCCATTCCATATGTTTACTTTTTTTTTTTTTTTTTTTTTTAATACCTGTGATTAGAATCTGTACAACACTCATCAGACTACAATGTGTCCCTTTGGTTTGCTCATAAAAATTCACTCTTAGAAGCTCCAGATACTAAGTTATACAATATTGCATATTTGCCATTAAATACACTACTGCTATTGCATTCTTATTCTCCTGTTGAGTACAGTAACTCTTTAAAGCACACAGAATTGAATACACTGATTTTATTCCTTTTCATACAGCATAATATCTTATCAGATCCCATTGGAATGTTACAACTTTACTGGTGAGCTGTATGCCATAGAGCTTGACTTAAATTATATAAGATTGAAATGCTATATGTATGGAGCACTGTATAAGCATTTATTTATTTATTTATTCATATGGCAAAAGGAATACAGAACAGCTACAGGTCAATGTCCAGTCTGGAAAGCCAATCCAAGTCCTCATCTGTCACCTTGTGGATATCCTGTAGACCACCACCATGAAATTGGCACCTTGGGCAGTTTTTCACAATATGAGTAATTGTCTGAGCCACGGGAGAACAATCACGATAGGTGTGGTCTAACAGCCCCATTTATGTAGTAGGTAGCCACACCTTGGTAGTTCTGATCCTGTTGATTGATGACCAAATCTTCCTAGGAAGGGCAAAACCAGGCTGCAGAGCAGAGGGATCTTCTACCAGGAAGCCGTTTGTTGGGAGATTGTTGGACCAATATGTTGGAGAGGTCCACATGTCCACCTGTCATGTGGAACTCTCCACATGTCAGGTGTTGATTGTATAGGCATTAAACAATCTACAGCTGCAGAAACAGCCAGTGCTGTCTTATATCTAACTTCTCCTTTCTCATTAATGGAAGCTGCAGTTAGGCATACTCTTCTGTTGAATTCCAAGCCACATTGGGATTAAGGTAACTGAGGCTGCAGATACTGCAGTTAGGGCAGCATGTTTTTCAAGCTTTCACCATCTGCCTGTTCCCCACACAGATTACAGGTAGATTGTAAGACAGGAATTTTTATTCCTGTGGCAGTCAACATGGAATAGAGAGAACAACAACAAACTCTGTCAGATCTGGTCTGAAATCAAATTGTGTCAGTTTAGGCTACACAGGGTCATGAAGAGGAAGTCATTCCTGCTTTGCTCTGCATGGGACACAAGTCTGTGCAGAGCTGAGCAGAGTCATGCACAATCCTTCCTATTGAGTCTTGATGGGTTCTCTGTCCTTATACCATTAAACTTTTAAAAATGCTCTAAAAATATATTATTTGACTCTAGAGGCTAATCAGAGCAACTTTTTGTTATGATCTGTTATGATTTGTTATAATTTTATGATCCCATGTTTGCTTTAGATTGAGTAGAATTTGGATTAAACAAAGAATATGTTTTTCTTGTGTGATGTATAAAGATCACTAAAACTTTTAATGATCTTTATGTATTGGTAACATTCTGTTTATTTTATTTTATCTTGAACATTTGATCCATTTTTTAGAAATCACTGCTAGATTTGGAAAGTTTGGTTCGATATCTTTCTGAAGCTATAATGAAACGTGACTATCGTGAGACTAGACATAACACTGTCGAAGATGATGGCCTTCGAGGATTATTAACCCTTGCAACTGTCGCTATGAAGCATAATCCGCCATTTAAATTTTCTAAAGAAGGACAGGTATTATTTTTACTATTTTATGTTTGTGTTCACCTTCTCTCGATATACTGCATATATATATATATATATATTTTTTTTTTTTCTTATGAAAAGTATTAGCGATAAATTTTAAATATCATTCTCGTATGTGTCTTTTTATGCTTATAAAACCTGAGGTGAGTTAATTCACTCTAGTATAGGATATTTGTCTTGATTTTGACATCTGTTTTTTTTTTTTTTTTTAAGTAAATTTGCTTATCTTTATGCTTTAGTTCTGCCTCCTTTCCTGCTGTGTGTGCATGCGATACTATTACACAGTTAAGTTTTATTATTACTATCTTTCAGTTGGCAATTTCTTCCATATGAATATGTTGACCATATGAATTGGTCTTCTCCGGATCTGATCCTTTTCTTGCTATCCTGATTTCTGTGTAAATGTCCATGCTAACTTAAAATTAGCTCAGCTTACAGGTTCTGGAATGCTAAAAATGTCAAGTTCCTTCCTAATATTTTTATTTTGATATTATTGTGCTATTCATACTCTGCCATCCTTCCAAACTCATATTTCATATGTCTTTGATCAGCTGTTTTGTCATCATCATCATCAAATTCCTGATATATACCCTCAAGGGGGGGGGGTTTCCAGGATATGATAGTACTACATGAAAAATTTACATCATTACTAACTTCCTATCTACAATTTTCCTCCAAATCAGTCTGTTAAATGTCAAGACTTCAATATTATCAGCTCTTATATTTCTGTCTTCTAAGGCACTTTTTACTGTATCAATCCACCTATATCTTGGTCTTCCTCTGGGTCTTTTTCCTGCCAACCTGGCAGAGAACACTTATTTTGCTAATCTCCTCTCCAATTCTGCTTAAGTGACCATACCACCTGAGATTAGCTCTACTAATGTATTCCTGGATACTGACAATATCAAGTTCTTTCTTAACATCCTCATTTTTAATATGATATTGCCATTGATGCCATCTGTTCATGCCCCTAATCTTTCTCAGTACTCTCATATCTGTAGTCTGTGGCCAAGTGTTTCAATTCTGACCCAGCTCTCAGATCCATAAGATCTGAGAGCTGGGTTAGAAGTAAGCACTGCAATTTTAAATACTGTATATAAGACAGTGTTTAAAATTGGTTTAAACGCTGTCTTGTATACAGCTAATTTAGTGTTTTGGCTGATTTCTCTCTTATTCCATATAAATTTATTTAGCTGACTTCTTACCATACCAGCTTTGTTGATTCTGTTGTCTATTTTCATATTTAACTTACCATCTTCACTAAAAATCGTGCCTAAGTAGCTGAAATGTTTTACTTGTTCTATAAGTTTTCCATTCACAATGCAGTTGATATTTTCAATGTTTCTGCCTATTTTCATTGTCTTTGCCTTTTTAATGCTAACCTTCATACCATATCTATTACAACAGTTATTCAAATTAGTCCGGGAATCTTGCAGACTTGTAGCGGATTTATTTAGAAGTATAACATCATCTGCATAAAGCAAAGAGCTGACATTAACATCTCCAATTTTGATATCATGTTTAATACTGCTTTCCTTCATGATCCATATAGATAATGAATAATAGAGGGGATCATGTACGTCCTTGTCTCACACCAGATTTAACATTAAACCATCTTCCTGTACTTCCTTCAATTCGAACTGCTGACTTACAACTCAAATAAATACTAAGTATTGCTTGCTTGATATAATGCCCCATTACCACCATATAACTGTAGCCTATTGAATAGCTTCTCTCTTGGCACTTTGTCATATGCCTTTTCCAGATCTACAAAACTTAAATACTGATCTTTGTTATATTCCCATGATTTCTCAGCATTGGCTGAGAAATCATGGGAATATATAATATGGGAATATTTCACTTTACGACTATCTGTCGTAAAGTGAAAATCTGATCCTGACAGCCTCTATTTGGCCTGAATCCAGCTTGTTCTTCACTAAGCTTTTCTTCCACACTCCTTCTCAACCATTTCTCAAGTATACTTGCATATATCTTATCAGGAACACTCAGTAATGAAATTCTTCTGTAATTCTCACATTCAGTTTTATTTCCCTTTTTATATATGGGAACTATGAGAGCTCTACTCCAATCATCTGGAATTTGTCCCTCTGTCCAGGCCTTTTTAACTATGGTGTGCAGCCCCTGTATGACTTTTATACCTCCATACTTGTGCTTTTCTGGTCGAATATCATCTACTCCTGCTGCCTTTTCACATTTCAGTCTTTTGATGGCTTTTTCTACTTCAAGTATGTATTCCTGGCTGTAGCTGTTTTATGAATAATATAAATAAATATACATTAAAACATAAAACGTAAATGCTCATTCCATAGAACAAATAGACATATCTGGGAAGTCTAATCTCTTTTGATGGTAAATATGAACAAAAAAATAAAAATAATACAGATAGTCAAAGAGCATTTTCTTAACATGGATCAAATAACTTATTAATAGAAAAGTCCCAACTTGAAAAATGCTGATTACGATTTGCTGTGCATGTTCTGCATTAGTAATGTCCTTAAAAACACAACCTGGACTGTTCAAAAGAAATTTTTTTTTTATTTAAAAAAAAAAAAAAAAGCCTGATGGCTGGAGAGATGGTTTTTAAGATAAACTATGTGGATTAGTTGGATAGAAAAGATTCCATACGATTAAAGCTTGAAGGAGCAAACCAAAAAAAATTTACTGAATGAGTTTATTTATTTATTTTTTTAATTTTTAGTTACACGCACACAAACACAAACAAATGGAAAAGAAAACAGTTGAAGTAGTGAAAGTGAAAATTAAAATCTCTAAGAAAGGATGACAATCAATAGGAAAGTTGGACTGGAAAAAATCAACATTTAAATAAATAAATAATAAAAAAAAAATAGAATGATGTGGTAATTAGAGCATGATAGAGAGATCTAAGTGAGGCAGAGAGATTTTTAGCTGTAAATGATCAAAGAGATGAAATTCTAAGTTATAAACTTTCCGACATGGTATGGTATGGTATGAGTGTATATATGCATCGATGCCACCTTTGAGATAAAGAGATTCAAAAGGTGCAATTGGGAGGCTAATGTGAATAGTTAACCATGTGGAAAGGCTTATGTGTTCGTCGCACATGTTGATTGGATTTTAACGGTATAGATGCGAACACAGATTGATAAGAAAATAACTATTTATTAACTTAAATGCCAATATTTCACTGGTATTATATCCAGCATCTTCAGAACACACAAACAAAAGTTTGTTACAGTAGTGAGACTACCGCAATCCGGTGTAACAGTGGGACTTATGAGTAATTGTAGCATGCAACACAAAAACTAACGTCCTAATTAGGTGCCACGTTTAAAAAAAAAAAAAAAAAAAAAAAAAAAAAAAAAAAAAATTATCAATTTGGTCTTAGGGTGACCGTCTCCCAAATCTTTGGTAGATTTATACAGTCATACTTGTTGAGGTTTGGAGTATGTTTCAAGGCTTCTGTTGATTCCATTAATGTGAATAGTGTTTAAAGTACTGAAGTTTGTTTTTCTGTTAGGAAAAGCAGGTGTGTTTTGCAGGCTGGTGATGGAAAGGAATAGCGTTGAGATCAAAACTTTAACCGCATATATTCTGATGTACTTTTGCCTTCTTTTTTCTTTACTAAATTAGTTTATCTTCTGTCTAAAATATTGAGTTCCAAACTGGCAGGGGATGCTTTGGACACCTGGGAAGGAGAGAAAGGGTCTAGGCGATCCTTAGGCTGGTAGAAATCTTGTTTAGAGGTTTGTATACAGTTCTGATTCCATGTTGTTTCAGGCTTGGGGAGCCAGTTTATCTGTTTTCCTTTGATGTTGGCAAAGATATAGTGTATGTATAGTCTGGTTTAGTTGGTGGAGATTATTGTTCTTTTTAAGGAGTTTGGTCAGAGTTTTTGTGTTGTATCCATTTTGTTGGAATAATGTAAGTAGAGCCTGTTGTCCCAGATGCTGTGCTTGTCTTGATGATGAAAGTTGCTATGTTCTGGAGGCTAAGGTTTTAAAAATTCCAAGTTTCTGGCCATGATGGTGGTGTGAAGTGGCATGTAGGTATCTTCTTGTGTAGATGGGCTTACAGTAAACTGAATATGAAGGGCCCATCTGCTATCTTGTAACTCATACAAGGTTCAAGGTTTTGAGAGTTCAAAAGCACAAGAGAACAAGAGCTCCTTTTTCTTTTTCCACAGTGAAATTGATTTGAAGATGGATATTATTGAGGAAATATATTAAGCTAGACAGAGCCTGTGGGCCATGCAGCCGAATGGCAAAGACATCGTCTATATACCTCAACTATACTTTGGGCTTGAGGGGTGGGGGGGGGGGGGCAGAATTAAGAACCAGAGATTATTCAAATGATCCTACGTATAAATTTGTAAATGGGGTGAGAGTGAGGAGCACATTGCTACACCTTCAGTTTCTTAAAAGAACTGGTTGTTCCTGCTAAAATACCTTGATTTAAGGCAGTGCTTTAAGAGGTTTGGAAATATTGGGGGGAGGAATAAATTTTGGACAGGAGGACAAATGTGTCTTCTACTGGGCATTTGTAAAATGGGATGACACATCAAAGGTTACTAAGTGATTGTTCTCTTCTAATTGAAGGAGAACAATACTTGATATAGTTATGCATCTTTTATAATGATATTAACTCACTGCACCATATTAGGGTAAAATAAATTGAATTTATTCACCCATTTTGATATTTCTCTGGATTCAGCTGGCATCTTGAGAGTTCAAAAGCATTTAAATATACTGAGTCTCACTATGCTTGGTTGTACTGCCTACATGTCTCTAAGAAGTATTTTGGGAATTGGCTTGACTGCAAGACAAAAGACTTTGGTTCAAATCTAGTCGCTGACTAGAGGAACATTTTCTAAGCCTTTTCTCAACCGGTTCCCGAGTTAGTTGATCTCTGGCATGGGCAAGGGGTATTTTTCTCCCGGAAACTCAGGTTTTTTGTCCCTCAACTCAAGAAAATCGGCTATCAAACCCACACTATTTTCAGACATTGAAACTATTGTGTTAGGGACCATGAGATGGCAGCATTTGCTTGCCGCCTTCTTCACTGTGTGCTGATTAATTAGTGTTAGCCTTGGGCCATCCACCTCTGATTGGCTACCAGTGGAGATTGAAATACCTACTCAATCTCCAAATGGTCTCACCTACTCCTTATGTGGGAACAAAAGTGTCAGCTGATTTTTTATATTTTTATTTATTTTTTTTGAATTCATATTTTAGTATTCTCTGGAGATTTTTGCAGTAAATTTTTCTTTAAAATTTCAACTCTAATGAAATTAATTATCAGGCTACTGTTCATTTCTTACTAAAAATTAGATTATTTTTAATTTTTATTGTAAATAGAATTTGCATTTCTCCACCACTATCATTTCCTACAAAATATTAAATGTTAGAATTAAGGAAATTCTTAAATGAAATTTCATGCTAAGTTATAATATATTTGGAAATATATATGTCACTTTGATTATTAATTCTTATTGGATGCTATAGTACCAGAATGTAGTGTCAGCAGTAATGAAAAGTTTTTTTTTTTTTTTTTTTTTTTTTTTTTTTTTATGTGTTCCTAGGATTTTTTGCTTCAGGTATTTGATTGTTTGTTTGCTCTACCAAGTCCACGGCAGCGCTTCTTACCTAAGTGTAAATCACAACCTGTCCGTTCTGCAGCATTTGATTTATTAGTTGAACTAGTAAAAGGAAGTGAAGAAAATTATCGTCTGCTTCATTCAAAATTGCTAAAGCAACATAGCCCAGGTTTGTTTTTAAAGAAGTGCTTCTAATTAGTAATTTCAGGCACTGTCTAATTAGTGTTTCTAATACCATTTTGAGGTTTTATTAATTCTTATAATGTATTCTAAGTGGGTATTAGATCCAACATTATTTCAAAGCCAAATGTAGAAACTATGAAAGTTTCGTAAGTTGACCAGAGAGCTTGCAGGAATATATTCCTTGGCATTCATAAGTAGTTCCTTAATGCGAACTACTTAAAAGACATAGATGCTACGCAAGCATCTATATATTTGCCTTTTATTAGTCCATATTGATAAGGTTTCCCTGGCCTGACACCTGTTTCAAACTGGTTGGTTCTTGGCTAGCACCTATGTCTTTTAAGTAGTCCACACTAAGGCAGGTCGTGAATGCCAAGAATGTATTCCTGCAAGCTCTGGTCAAATTACGAAATATGAAACTTGCATAGTTTTTACATTCGGCTTTGAAATAATGTTGGATCTAATATCCACTTTGCTTATGTAATTTTGTATTGCTGAACTGAAGCCGTTTGGCTCTTTATTTTAGTAATTATTTTTACACACCATCCGAGAGTTCGCTGACGAAAAATACATTTCTCTAACATTTCAAGTTCCTATTACTGAATGAGAGTTTTTGCTCTCTTAAGGTTTCTTCCTGATCTCTGAAGAGAACCAACTAGTTCAAAACAGTTTTCATGCCAGTGAAGCCTTATCAGATTGGACTTATAAAAGGTGAATATATAGACGCTTGGGCAGCCCTTATATCTGGTCAACTTATGAAACTTTCATAGTTTCTACATTTGGCTTTGAAATAATGTTGGATCTAATATCCACTTGGCTTATGTAATTTTGCATTGCCGAACTGAAGGCTTTTTATTTTACAAGGGACTTCCAGAAAGTAAGTTCCGTTTTTTAAATATTTTCACTGCAGCGCTGCAATCGCAATGGTCTTGCATGCTGAGTTTGTTGATTCCTTAGCAAGGTGTTGGTGCCATTTTCAGACATTCTATTAGTGTGTACGCTTCTTGGTGTGTGTTCATAAAGTCTAAGAAAATTGAATCGCCTGCTGCATGTGAAATTAGGTCAGTTATCTGTTTCTTGAATGCGAGGAACATTAAAGCAGCTGAAATTCATCAGCAAATTATTGAGGTTTATGGAGAACATGCAATGAGTGATTCAGTGGTGCAAAGATGGGTAAAACTTTTTAATGAAGGAAGGACAGGTGTGCACGATGATGAATGGAGTGGGTGACCATCTTTAGCAACTGACAATTTGGTGCATTCATTTGAAGAGAGGAATCGACAGAATGTGGAATTCATTATGATGTCACTCTTTCTGCAATTTCCAGAAGTTTCACATTCATGTCTTCATGAAATTGTGTCAGAGAAACTAAATTATTGAAAATTGTGTGCATGCTAGGTGCCGAAATTGCTTATAGAACAATGCAAAGTGAATCAGTTGGGCAGTGCGTTGGAATTCTTGACATGCTGCCGTGAGGATGGCGATGTTTTCCTATGCAGACTTGTCACATGCAACCCCTGAATCCAAACAGCAGTCCATGGAGTGGAGGCACACCTTATCACCAGTCAAGACGAAATTGAAGACAACAGTTTCCACTCAGACAATCATGTGCACTGTGTTTTGAGACAGACAAGGAAATTTGCTGGTAGACTTCTTGGGTCAAGGCTCCACAATCAGCACGAGTATGTACTGCCAAACCCTTAAGAAACTGTGTCGTGCAATTCAGAATAAACAATGTGGCATGCTTACCAGGGGCATTGTTTTGATTCATGATAACCCACCCACACACGGCCAGCATAACATAACAACTTCTCGCCACCTTTGGCTGGAACAATTCCATCATCCTCCATACAGTCCTGACCATGCACCAAGTGACTTTCATCTGTTCAAGCATCTGAAATCTTTCCTTGGTGGCCAGTGGTTTCAAGACCATGACGAGGTCAAAGAAGCAGTCAATATGTGGTTTGTGTCAGAGGCGGCAACCTTCTACGACGAAGGTATACAACTCTTGGTGCCCTGTTATGATAAGTGCCAGAACAATGGCTGAAATTGTGTAGAAAAGTAATGAAAGATGTCTAGTTTAATTTCCATTAAAGTTTTTTTTGTAGGTATATTTTTGTTTCCCTGACAGCTCATCAGGACATTTCTGGACATCATTCATAGTATAATGTATTCTGCTATAGTGAAATGTCTGCAAATTGTGATTGTTCTTTAAAATTAGCTTGAGCATTTTTGGTAGTTTGTATTATTAAATTATTTTTATATTATTATCTTTCTATATATTTTATTTTTTATATAATCCAGAAATTCACCTCTAGAGACCAACGAAGTGTAAAGTTATGTACTTTCGCCATAAAAGATGGAATACTGTTTATCATGTGGAGGTACTTGGTTGAGGAGATAGAGGAGGCATGGGATCTTTATGTATAGGGAACTTAAATTCAGTAAAAATATTGCAAAAGTTGTAAGGTTTACTCAGAAAATTGCTGTAATGGAAAGAACCCTCAAGTATGGATAAGGTAATGATATCACTCTAGAAGGAGCTCGCTAATCACACTACGTTTAGGTTTCTGTGCACAGATCTGGTCACCTGGCTATACTGCTGATAAGGAAACATTGGGAGGGGAAGAGTGCAGAAATGAGTAACTAAGGCTGTTTTAAGATTCTGGAATATGAGGACAGATTAAGATAATGGTATATGCTAAGCTTCTGTGAGAGAGAGAGGGAATGTTCAGAACATAATGTTCAGTATGAGTTCTTGAGAAGAGTCCATCATATAGATATATGGGATTTACTGCATTGGATGAAGGAGAACAAGAAGTCATCCCTGGAAGCTATATAATGTGAATTGAATGCATTTGCAGAGTGTGTTGTGGGTATTATGATGTTGGATGTCTTCTAGACAAGATATGATAGTTATTGTGGTGTGTGAGTGTTTGACCTCCCTTGATGAATCCTCAGACATGACATAGGCTTGGAAATGATACTTTTTCCTCTGAACAGTAGTCGAAAAATGCAAATATTACAGTGTTTCTTTTTTTTTTGGGGGGGGGGGGGACATTAGCCTTCAGATATCCAAGTACACACAACTACATGCTGAAAAGATACAGAGCACTATTTTGTTAAACTTTAAAAAAAGCTTCAAAAAGTAATTTATTAGTGATTAGTATTTTTTTATATTAAAATCCTCTCACAATATTTAGTGCTTCATTACCATATATTCTATTCCCTTTATTTTTTTTCCTTTTAGATGAGCTTGAACTAAACTTTTCAAAAAAAAGTAAGTACTATTTTTAGTATTTGATTTAATTTAATTTTTTTATATATTATGTAATGTTCTTGTTTGATTTATTCATCTGTTTTTTTTTTTACTAGTCCTGCTACTTATCTCATTCTTTTTCTTCTAATCAAGGATTGGCATTTGCCTAATCCTTGCTTTTATTGTTTTTTGTTATTCACTGTCCACAGATTGAGATTTTTTTAATGTTATTATGTAACTTAAATAATTAAAATGCATCACTTATTCTATTATATTATTTTCTATGAGTATTTTTGATCTAATATGATCTTTGCTTTTAAATGCCATGATTTTTGTAAAAATATTTAGATGATATTGCTGGCTTATTTTCATAAACTGATTTGATTTTTGATGGTGATCTTCATTGTTATGTAATATAATCTTGTCATCTCTATATGGCATTTGTATTGATAACAGTTCTGTATAACTCAAAACCTTGTTTTATTTGGTTTTCCATTAGCTATACACATTTTTGTAGTAAAAGTTCATTTCAGTTAATGCTAAAATATGTCAACTTGTTGCAAAAATGACTTTTCAATTAAGAAATTATTTTACAGCTTTTAGTTTCTTACAGTTAAATAATAAAATCAAATAAAAAAAAAGAAAACAGTTGCATAACTACCTGTCATCATTAAAAATCCTGCGTAACATTTAAACTGGACTTTTTTGTTGTAAAGCCAGATCATGGGTTATTTAAGGAACTTAATTTGTGCAGAGAATTTCAGAAAATTGAGTATGTGATTTTCCAGTATAGTCCTGACTTTATTACTATTTTTCTTTTAAAAAAAAAGTTTCTTCAAATCTGTTTTATTATATGATATTATATGAATGTTGTGTTGGAAAAATATGACCTTTCTTTATGGGGTAGAGTTTGAAAGGGTTGGAAGGGTCTTCAGTCCATACAGGAACTATCTTTCAAGATACATCTTTTTGAAAAAAAGTCTCAAAGAAATATTCATATCAACTTGTTCATGCAATAATTATTGTTGAATACCATTTACAGTAACTCCCAAGAAACATTAAATGTGGAGAATTGACCTTATGTCCAATCCCCACCTGCTTATGGGGCATGCAATTAGTAGATATGCAACCATGTACAGAATGAATGAGGATGGCTGGCATTTTGGGATTTAGCCAATCAAATTGTTTTCTAATATGACTTGAACTATTAAAAAAAAAAAAGTGATGGTACAGCATGATGAAATTTTGTGTTGACTGGGAGTATCACCTGGTTAAACAAAGTCACCTTGGTTTTTATCAGGGAATTAGTGTGAATAGTAGTTTAAAGTAAGCTACTGAAACAAACTCCAAACAAAATGTTAGCAGAGCTCAAGATAGGTACCATCAATGTAAGAAATATCAATGGAAAAGAAGTGGAAACTGGCAGAAGAATTAGAGACATAACTGTTTGAGAAAATTGGTGTTAATGAAGCAAAACAAGACAAAAACAGATTAGATTCTTATGAATAAAAATACAAGATGTTATGTTCATGTAATAATGATATCAGTGAAAGGAAAGGGTAGTTATAGTATTCAACATTAAACACAAGAATAATGTTGAATGGCAGGCAATATTTTTATTGTGCCTATGGTCCTAAAGAAGGCTCTGCTAAGAAAGAAATGTTATTTACTGTGATATT